>NW_028327172.1:173902174-174527174 GCF_987537825.1 Furipterus horrens
ATTTCCTTTGGATAACTTTTTTTTTTTTTTTTTTGGTACTGTATAGGAATCTTTGTTTGACTAATTTGTTGTTTTTTTTTTGGTTGGAATTTTATGAGGTTTTGATAGGATATATGTTTTATGTGAACTTAATGCTCATGGTTTAGTTTGGTGCTGACCATTTCTTTTACCAACTGAATCTGTATCTTTTTGGATTTTTTGGACTTTGGTTGTAAACAAGGTTTTTTTTGAAAAATTTAAAATTTTTTTCTTGCTGAGATTTGGTTTTGTTACTATTTTTGGGAGCTGTTGAATTCATATGATTTGAGAGATAGTTGACATTTTTGATGTGTGTTTTTTGACACAGCTTGGGTTGACCTGCTTGGGGATGCCTAGGCCCATCTGGGTCAGGTTTATGTTGACCAGCTGTCTGCTTTTCCTGTTCATGTCTATTGTTTCCATTTGCTCTAATGCTAGGTTTTGAGATTGAATTTTGTTTTATTTTAAAAATATTGAAATGTTTTCTCTGGTCAGTTTGCTTTCCTTCTTAAGTTTTTGTTCAACTGGATTGGTGCCTTATGGTTATATTTTAATGAAATTTTGATTGATCTGCTATATTTTGTAGTTTAGGTTGGAATTGACCATTTCTTTTACCAGCTGAAGATAAAGATGGTTTGGACTGTTTTGGGTAATGGAATGAGATTGAAATTTCCTTGTAAAATTTTTTAGAAGTTTTACTTTGGTGAGATTTGATTGTTTTAAGTTTTTGGTGTTATGTTGAATTCCTGGGGCTTTGAATTTATTGGATACTCAGTGGTGCAGGAGATCTTTGATGAGGATTTGGTTGAGGTCCATGCTTGTCTAGTACGAACTTCTTTTGTCCATTTTCTTTTGTTTTCAGGTTAAAGAGTATCTTCTTTATTATTTTAGTACTTTTGGAATGGTGTTTTCTCTGGTCATTTTGCTTCTCTGTAGAATTTTTGCTTAATGTGGTTGTTGTTTAATAACTATTTTTTTTGTAGTTTTTACTGGCTGGATATTTTCTGTTGGAATGATATTTGTGGCTTTGCTTGTTGTTGCCCATTTATACATGAAGATACTTTGGTTTGGTTTGTGTTCTGTTGAATAATAGTACTTGTGGAAGATTTAGATTTCTTTGATATTTTTTAAGGTATTTTACCTGTATGATATTTGAATATGCAAGATTTTTTGGATGACTCTAGATAACCATGAGAGGTTTATTACCTTCAATTAACTTTTCAGCAGGTTGATCTGCACCAGATCTGGTAGTTTTAAATCTTGACTTAACCAATACATTCAGAGAATTTGAGGGTTGTCAGCTACTTTGTTGTATAGCAGAGCTTTGGCTAGATTTTATCTTTGGAGATAAATGGGCTTGAGAGCCTCCAGGTTTTTGTTGAGTAGATGAATTTTACTGAGTGAAAAATCCCAAAGGAATGTGTGTGCTGAAGAGAAGATGATGCCCATGCAGATGGATTCACATGTAGTCTGTTTTTCAGTCTTTTTTGTCTCTATTGTGTAATGCTTGTCTTACAGGAAGGAAAAAAAATGGCACAAATAACTTCTCACTTATGGATTCAAAACTTTGAGTGAATAAACTCTCTTGATAAAACTCTATTATTATTGGATGAACAGGAGAACTCTTTCCTCTGAGATAACTACTGTATTGGGAGTAGAGCTTTGGTTTGGAAGGACTCCCCAAATTTCACATTGTGGCTACCAGCACAGAGTCACGAAGCCTGACATATCTTCTACCCCTGATTGATGTTGTGGAGAAGAACATGATGCTCTAAGTTCTCTATTAGATTGCAATATTTTCAATTCATAGAGGCAAAATTATATTCAGAGCTCTTAGCTAAAGGACTTGTATATTTTAGGTGCTCAATACATGCTTACTGGAGAGTATATAAATATAAATTACCTTATATTTATATATTTTATACTTATATAGTTTTAATTATATATGTGTATATATATATTTATATAGTTTTAATTGTACACACACACACACACACACAAACATACACACCCACAGGTCTGTCTAGAATGTATCCAGCCATGTAATCTGAAAAATGGAGACATTTATTGAAGAAGATACATGATGCAAGAAACCCTATACATAGGACAATGATGTAAAAAAATATATATGAAGAGAAACAGCGTCTATTGTACAACAGTTTTCCAAATAATTTTTCTCTACTACTTTCTCTCTAAGTCTTATCAGCCCATCTTACAGACAACTTCCTAATTAATCTTCATGAAAACTTCCTTTAATCTTTGCAGTTTTGCTGCAAAATGCTCTCATTCTCCAGTTCAACAATTTGCTTTTGTTGAATTAATTTTAAAAATTTACTCAGACTTCTGAATTATTTTTAGATCTTTATGATTTTGTCCACATCTGTAGTTCAAATTTTAAAATTCTGCATTATATGTGCCTAATTTTTGACATGATTTATTAGCTCTGTGTGTTGTTTTAGCAATTTCCTGGGTTTGAAAGCCATTTATTCACATCTCTTTACCAGAAATTCTACACATTCGTTGATAATAAAGGTATTTTCTGATCCTTCCTATCAAAAATGATTTCTAATTTTGGGAATGACATGTATTTTGAAATTGACATATATTTATTTATTTCTGCATATTATTTTTTACCCCACTAAAATTTGATTTTTTGCAGTCATATTTAGTCTTTGTTTTCTTATCAGTTACAGCATCTTTCATAAAAAAAAGAGCCATGATAAAATAATCGTTGGTTGAACAAGTATTTATAGTTTGCATTAGAACCATTTTAAGACTTCTCTGTTTCAGCCTAAATAACACTTGTTTCCTTACCATCTTTTACCATATGAAAAATTTCAAAATCATTCACTTGCTTGAATTTTTTTCTACTGAAGTTTTTTTCAGTGTTCTCTGTTAATATGTTCCAATATTTTATTACTATTTTATTTTTGTATTAGAGTTAATATTTATTGAGTGTTAATTATGTTCCAGGATCATTTGTAAGCACTTTGTATTATTAATTCAGTCTATCATCACAGCCCTGTGAGGTGGGTGTGTTTTGATCAGCGTGGCTTTCAATGACACTGTTGACACAGGTTCAGTCAGCTTCCCTTGTAGGAACAGCTGCTCATACTATTTTACTTACTATTGACTAAAGTGATTTATAGTCAATGTTAAGTTCCTCTGTATTTTTTTTACAAGTTTTTTCAGTTTATGATGTTTCTTAAATTCCATTTGACATTGAAAATGAAAAAAAAAGCTATTTATTACTGGGAAGTAGTACTCTATATGTTAATGTCTAAAAGTACAGACTTTGGAATCAAATTGACCTGGTTCAACATCGAGGTTTTGTCACTAACCAGCTATGTAATATTGGGACACTTTTCTTTTTAACCAATTCATGGTTTCATGGTTCAGTGTATAGTATACAAATTGTGGAATTATAATACTGGTATCTATTTTTAAGGTTCTTGTGAAGGTTAAGTGAAATAAAAATGTAATTAGTATGTAGTGGTCCTACAGGAAGAGCTCCACTGAAGCTGAATACTATTGCTAATGGTTTTTGGCATATTGCATTCTGTCAGATCTGAACCATTTTTCAAGCTTCTGCAGATGTTGCAACACTTGCCCTCAGGAGAGGTGGTAAAACAGTGAGTAAGGTAAATATGTGAAGTGCTATGGAAATCGCTAGTTTTGGTGCCTATACTTAGAATTTCCTCTGAACATAACTCTCTTGAGGTAGACACACTACAGCATAATCATTATCACTGTACTTTTCTTCACCAGTACAGCAGGGGGCCATTGGGTTCTGGAAGCTCTCATTCGTAGTTTGTACACTGTAGCAGACACTGCATTAGTTTAGTGAGAAAGGGAGATTGCAGAAATGAAGGACAACTATTGTGCACAAAATACTGAGTAGTAATATGAACAGATAAAGAACTAATTACCATTCTGAGAAAATAAGTGAATACTTCATAGAAAATAAAACTATTTTGAAAGAAAAGTGGGAACAACTATATATATTTTTGAATGTGAACATAAAGGGGACATAAAACATATTACAAAATGACACTTGTATCAGAATGGACCTAGTCTAAGAAAAGATAGGAAGAAAAATGAGTTAATTTGAAATAGTGCTGAGTGAAGGAGGGGATGCCAATGCTGAGAATTTAGAAAACAAGTTCCCACTCTTGTGGTTTTTGTAGCCTCAATTTACATTCTATATAAAAAAAACTTAGAGATAAGAATTTAGGGTGACTTTAGACCAGCAGTTTGTCCAGGAACCTTGTAGAAGCCAATGTACATTTCCTTTCTGGAGGAACTTAACTTCATTCCAGGCCTCAAAGAAAAAGAAGCTTGTAGTCAAAAATAACTGACCCTTCAGGGAAACAAGGTACACCAATGAGAATCAGCAGAAATAACAAAGCTGAATTAGACTTTTAAAGGACCTCAGATAATGGGATTATCAGATAAAAATGTAAAGATATAAAATCTTGAAAATATGCTCAGGCACAAAGTACCGTGAAAAAACAAGGTAATTAAAATATTTTAAAAGTTAAATTTATTTGGGTGACATTGGTTAATAAAATTATATAAGTTTCAAGTGTACAATTCTATGATACATGCATTGTGTGCCTGCCACCCAAAATAAAATCTTCCAGCAACATACAGGGTAGGACAAAAGTAGGTTTACAGTTGTTTGTATGGAAAGTGATACAATTATTAATAAAGAATAATAATACAAGAATAAACTGTGTTTCATGTACTTAGAAGAATAAACCTACTTTTGCCCCACCCTATATTTTATAAATTTTCCTGGGATGATTGTATTTAATATTCTATGGCTGTCATCATTTTCCTAAAGCATTTCTCTTGGCTCCTTCCTTGCTGATTGTCAAAAGTATATAAAATTGCTTTATATTGTTTGATACACATGCTGTGTACACACCCAGTACACCCCATCCTCTCCTACCTCCTGTTTTAACATTTTTCTTGACCCCAACTACTGCTGAAATCTTCAACACCCTTTCAGGATGCTTTGCAATAGTAGATAATACTTATTTGTATTCTTTAGCATAAAATTATTTTTATGGCCTAATACTTAATATCACTGAATATAAGTCTCTGTGAAATACAGATAAGATACATGTACACAAAAATTGTGTATTAGTGTCTTCAGTATTTTTTCAGAACAGCAGAAAAATACATGCAGACAGAACAAAAGCTGGTATGGCTTGCACACTAGATGCCAGTATTAAAGTACTTAATCAAAGTTAAGTACAAGTATTGAGAAAATTTACTCCCCAGCTAATAAATTCCAAAATACAAACTGAAATCAGAAGTCCCAGGATCGGTGTGTGGTGGAGTGCCTCAGGGCTCAGACCTTGGATCTCTCTGCTCTTTTCCAGCTATACTCACTGCCTAGCTGGACCACTCGGTTCAGCCAGACAGTCACATATCCCCTGTGGTCCTTTACTGTGTAGTTAATTCTTACCCTGTCTTTTTCCCTAAGAATTCCCCAGACGTCTTCCATTATCACTCTCAGCTGGGCTTCGGCCTTTCCTGAGAAAATTGGACAGTCAGAAGAGAACTTTAATTCTCATAATATCTCCTCCACCTATCAACACTGGCACCCACCTGCTAGCCTCCCACTTGTCACCATATATGTGTATCTGCTCCTATGAATGCTAATCTACTTGCTTGTGCTTTAAATCCTGCCCCCTATTTCCTACTGAAGAATGTTGCTCCAGTAATTCTCCTGCGACAATATTTTGCTCCTCCAACATTTTTTCTATGAGCTATAAAAATATATTTCATGACCCATTTTTATCACAGGTGGCAATCCATTCCTTCGCTCTCCTTTGAAGAAAAAAGCACCTGGAAAGAGTTTTTTATTCTTAGCCCAAATTCATTTTTTCCATTCTCTCTTAAACTTACTCCAGTCAGTCTCTATTCCCACTATTTTACAGAAATCATTGTTGTCAAGATGTCTAATGACCTCCATGTATATATATTCATGGCCAATTTTTAAGCCTCATTTTGCTTGACCTGCTATTAATTGACATAGCTCATCACTTCTCCTTGGGATACTTTTTTTTTTTAAAGTTAGCTTCATGGATACAAACACTGTCTTAGATTACCTCATACATCCCTTGTTATTACTTCTTAGTATTCTTTGCTGGTTCTTTCATTCTCCCTGGTGTCTTTTTAAAATTTTTTAAAATATCTTTTATTGATTATGCTATTACAGTTGTCCCAGTTTCTTTGCCCTCTGCTCTCCTCCACCCAGTGACCCCGCCTCCCTCCAGTTGTCCCCTCCTTAGTCCATGCCCATTGGTTGTGCATATAGTTCTTCCTAACATCATCCTGTCTACTCCACTCCCTCATACTATGCTTCTTAATTCCTGCGTTATCTCCTTCCCTTTCTCCCCTCTCCACTCCCAGCTGACTTCCCACCATAATGTTCCCCATACCCATAATTTTTTTCCCACTCTTGTCGCCTACTTAGTTTTTGATTCCCTAGCTTCTATTGTTGGTTGTTGTGATGCAGTTTTCGTTTTAATGTTCATAGTTTTGATCCTCCTTCTTCTAAATAAGTCCCTTTAACATCTCATATAACAGTTGTTTTTAATCTAATGAACTCCTTCAGTTTTACTTTGTCCTGGAAGCACTTTCTCTGCCTTTCTATTCTGAATGACAGCTTCGCTGGATAGAGTAATCATGGCTGTAGGTTTTTGCTTTTCATTACTTTCAATATTTCTTGCCAGGCCCTTCTTGCCTGCAGTCTTCTTTGAGAAATCAGCTGATAGTCTAATTGGGGCCCTTTTGTACATAATTCTCTTCTTCTCTCTTGCTGCTTTTAAGATTCTCTGTTTATCTTTAATTTTTGACATTTTGATTATAATGTGTCTTGGTTTGGTTCTCCCTGGGCCCAGTTTATTTGGAACTCTCTGTGTTTCCTGGATCTGTAAGTCTATTTCCTTCCCCAAGTTTGGGAAATTCTGCCTCATTATTTTTTCACATAATTTTTCAATTTCTAGTTCTTCTTCACCTTCTGACAGCCCTATAATTCAGATGTTTGCTCTCTTATAGTTGTCCCAGAGGTTTCTGAGCTTCTCCTCATTTTCCTCCCTTTTTGTTTCCTCTTTCTGCACTGGTTGACTGTTTTTTCCTTCCCTATGTTCCAATTTGTTGATTTGATCTCTGGTTTTCTTTTCCTCACCACTTGTTTTGTATGTGTTTTCATTAATTTCAGCAGGACTAGCCTCCATTCCTTCCCTGTCTTAATTAAGCCCCGCTGTTATTTCTGTAAGCTGTCATAACTATAGCTCTGAACTGAGCCTCAGAAAGATTACCTATTTGTTTGCTCATCCATTAATTCATGTATTTGCTTTCTGGTCAGCTGCGTGATTGGGATCTCTATCATTATCCCTGCCATCCTGACAGTTTTCATTTTACCTTTCCTCCTTGGGCGGGGCTGTACACTCCTCACAACAATCTGGTCCTTTGTGTGGGGGTGGGGGTCCAAGGTGGATTCCTGCCATTCACTCTCTGTTGAGAGATCGGGAGCTTCCTCATCCATTCCCATGCCCTCTGGGCCTCACAGTCTGAGGCAATGGGAGTCTGCCTTCCCTGGTGTTGGAATCGCGAGCTGACAGGTTTGGTCTGCAGCTAGGGGTGCTCCCAGGTGCTTCTCGCCTCCCCTTAAATACGGTGTCTGTGTTTACTGCAGTCTCGCTGCTTGTTGCTGCAGCTGCTGCCAGCAGCACAGCTTGATCTCTCTGTTTTGGCTTTGCCCCTCCTACCCATCCAGATGAGCATCACTTGTTTATAACTTCATATGTTGGACTTCCATGTAGCTTTATTTTCTGGAAATTCTGGCTATTTCTGGTTTTGTGGTAGCTGTAGTCCTTCTTAGTTGTGGAGGGAGATGAAGCGTGTCAGTCTAGGCCTCCATCTTGGCTGGAAGTCCTCTGATGTCTTTTTTTTTTTGATGTGTTAAATATTCTTTATTTGATATTATATACAAACCACAGTAAAATGCCTTTCATTAAGTAAAAGGCAACACCGTAGATACAGAAAATTTTAATTAAATTGGCATAGTTAGGAATAAAAAGATAAATGGGTACTACCAGCTTATCTTCAGCTCTTGCCTTTTAACAGGCTAATGAACACAATTTGAAACACAAGAAGGTCTTGTTTTTCTAATAAAGGGTGAGGGATTTTCTCAGTATTTAAACATGTTAAGATAATCAGTTACATAAATCTAAATATAAAACCAATCTCCTACGGGTTCTGAGATGTCATTCACCATCTCTGTGAAAAGCTGAATATTACAGATCAAGTCCAATATTATTTTTTAGAAGGGGAAAATAGTGATAGCAGTTGCTGAATTGAAATTATCATTAAAGTTCAAAAAGCTGACCATATTCATTTAAGCACTATCCAATCTTATGTAAACCAAAATCAGGATTGCCCCAAAGAAATGTTCTATTAGCCATTCATGATCTGAATTCTGATGCTAGATCAATTTAAAAATGGTACACAAAAAAAGTTGTGAGTTATTTGTAATAAATTAGGCAGTGGCCAACTATTACTCATTAGTAGCTTTTCTGAGATAAGCTATCAAATCTGCCTTTTCTGAACTCTTCTTAGTGCTAACAAAGATCATTTTTGTTCCAGGGATGTACTTCTTGGGATACTCCAAATACTCCATCATTGTCGCCTCTCCCCAGGTGATACCCTTGTTCTACTTGGCATTCAAGTAAGGAAATCTAGGGGCCTGACTGGTCTTTCACACAATAGACCATGGAGATTTGGCCCAGTCTTATGCTTGCCTCCCTTTTCCACAGTATGGCACTGGGCACATTTCTGAACAAAAATCTTGCCCTTCTCAATGCCACCCCTATTAAAATCACTCTTTTGCTGTGCATAACACAGAGGTTCCCACTCTCAAGCTGGAAGTCCTACTCTCTACTCCCTGATGTCTTAATTTTGGAGGGCCTCTGGTTCATTCTTCAGAGATCTCCTCTTCCTTATTTAGAGCCACACACTCACTTCCTTGATAATATTATTTATTCTTATGTCACTCCATTTATCAAATTTCTCCTGTTTTTTTTCCCTGAACTCAGGCTCTTCCATCCAACTGCCTCCTTGAAATCTCTTTCTTTGTCAATAATTTTATACTATTATAGCAGTCCCTCCCTATATCGTGGTTCACTTATTGCAGACTTACTGTATTGCAAGATTTTAAAAAATATTATATTTAATTATTTATCGTGGATTTTTCGCTATATCACGGTATTTTGTGGTACTGTATATGTATGTTTTTAAAGTTACATAGGTTTAGGAGTGTAGAATAAATGTAAGGGTCTTACTTCGCGGGGGTGTCTAGAATGTAATATCCATGATAAGTGAGGGAATACTGTATATCTAAAACTGAATTTCTGATATTCTCTAGAAGTTCTCATGTGAAGTCTTCCCCATCTTAAATGATGGCAACTTCAACCTTCTAGTTGCTTAGGACAGACTTTGGAGTCAAATTTGACTTCTCTCTCATCACCCCCTCCCACCTCCAGATCTAATCTGTCCTGTTGGCTCTACTTCACAATATATGCAGGATTTGATGACTTCTAACCATTTCTACTGCTACCTCTGTGCTCCAGCCAACCACTATCTTACTTAATCACTATTGTAATGTCTAACTACTCTTCCATTTCTAATCATATTTCATTATATTTAATAGCCCTGGCTGGTTTGGCTCAGTGGATTGAGCGTCGGCCTGCGAGCTAAGTGTCGCTGGTTCGATCTTCCAGTCAGGGCACATCAGAGAAGGAAAACTCTGACTCCAAAAAACCTCCGCTGCCTTGCGGCATACCTCTTCAGGGGAAAGGCTAAGGGAGTAAACCCCGACAGAAAATCCGGAGCCGGAGTCCCTAAGGCGGTTTGACGTTGTAGTCAACACCGGCAACTCCTGCGGCGCACCTGAAGCCAAGCTGTATTGACTCCGTCTTTCCCTTGGACCCTTCAGCTGCGAAGAGAGGGGGGGTCTGCTGCATGGGCAACAGCAGACCCTCCATATCACCCTGCCCAGGCTCTGTAGCTTCAGCTTCACTGGAGAGGACACTCCAGCGTCATCGCAAGATGTCGATTCAACACGGGAGGAGACAGGATACCGTGTCACTCCCGAGTCGGACTGCATAGCCATTCTCGGCGGTGCAGATGGACTCTTAAGAAGCTACACCATCGTCTCTCGAGACGGACGGCTGCCGACGGATATTTAATACTCAACACAATAGCTTGTATGTTTAAAACATAAGTCAGATCAGTGAAACATATATATTTTCTCAACATAGCATCTAGTGGCTCTAAAATATAAATCACATTATGTAATTTCTTCACTCAAAACCCTCCAATGGCTGCTTACTGAGTAAAAGATTTTTTTACTATGACCTCTAAGGCATTATATAATTTAGTTTTCATTGCCATCCTAACATAATCTCATCCTAATTTCCCTCATATTTACTCAGATAAAGTCATCCTGGTCTCCTTGATGTTCCTGGAAAACACCAGGCACACTTTTACCTTAAAACTTTTGTCTTTGTTGTTGTTCCCTCTGCCTAGAATATTCTTCCTCCAAGAAATCTCACATTTAGTTCCCTCATTTGCTTCAGCTATTTCCTTAAAAGCCACATTTCAAAGGTGTTCTCTGGTAGCCTTACCAAAAAATTTTAAGTTGATTTTGATGTATGTCAACCTTCCTTGCTAAACATTTTTCTCCTTAGCATTTATCACTATTAACATATCATATATTTATTTAATGGTTATTTTTCTTATTACTGTATTTAGTGTCTAGAATAATACATGGTACTTGAGAGGCACTCAGTAATTGTCTGTTGTTGACTAAATGATTTTTATGAGGGGGACCCAAAAGAACCCAGAAATATCTTGTGGAGGCCAGGCCCTTTTATAGTACAGGCTTCCCCTGCTAGATTAGTGTTCTAGGAACCCATCTGTATCAGTGTACCAGCTGGCATTGTTGTGAGAGGCTGCATTCAGCTTCAGACTCTTTCAACTTGTTCACACATTTCATGATGGGTGATTTACGAGCTCACCAGCCCACCCTGTGCTAAATGTTATGCAGTTTTTGACCAAAAACAGCTTGACCCCCTTACCCCAGCCTCCCTATTCACCCAATCTTGCCCAAGCAACTTTTTTTTTGTTTCTCTGGATTAAAAAAAGTCCTCAAAGAGAAACGTTTTGCTTATATGGAAGAAGTGACACAAAGAATGGCAGAAGCACTAAAAGGCATCAAAATCAAAGAGTTCAAAAACTGTTTTGAACAGTGGAAAAAACGTCTTGATAAGTGTATTGCATCAAATGGACAGTACTTTGAAGGTGACTGAAGATTAAATATGTAAGAATATGCACACAATTTTTAATAATTAAATTCTGCTTTTTTTGGCTCCCCCCCTACAGTGGTTTATTTCACCCTTCAAATGAATAAAAGTAACTTCTTGGTACATGTAAAACATTCAAATTATATATTAATGACTTTAAGTTGCATATAATGTCTTTAAATCATATATGAATGAAACGGGACTCAGTGATATTTAACCAAAAAGCAGATAGTGAGCACCAAGAGGCTCAGGGTCAAGTGGAACCTTTTCTTTGTTTTCTAAGGGGGCAAAATATAAATGCCAAGACACAATATATTGATTTTAATGCCTTATATTTAATACTTTAACATATTTTCATTTTTGGAAACAGATAGTTTTTTATCTAAAATTTAAAAAAATAATTAAGCATGTAAAAGAGAATATAATGTTGAGCCATTTTGAATTTCAGATTATTATTCATCGATATTCAAAGGGTGCTACAAACTGTATTTCAGCATTGAATATGATTACTTGGTATATTTAGTAAATTTTATGTTAAGTTACAACTGGTTGCCCTCTACTACTGTATAATACCAAGAGCTGGCATGATAAGGCATATATTTCACTGAATTAGGAATGAATTTTTTGAAGACATGGAATATGAGCATTAGAAACAATTTGTAAGATAATGATGATTTCTAACCAGTTAATACAATATATCATAAGAACACAGTTTGCAGTCTAGAAAAGGAGGTCTACCATTTACTGAGTAGCTACTGTTTACTGAACTGTGCTAAAAAGTGGGCTACATGTTATTTATATTACTCCCTTAATTCTAGCAACAACCCTAGGAATTGAATAAAACCACCTTCATTTTATAGGTAGAAAAACTAAGTAAATATTTAAACAACTTGTTCAAGGTCTTAAAGCTAGAAAGTGAAAAGGTTAGGGTTTAAAAACATGACTCCCTGACTCCAAAGCTATTTTTGTTTTTACCTGTTATGCTACTACAGAAAATTTAAAAATAATGTATCTTTCTCTAAAAATTCCACAATAAAGAGAAGAAAACTTTTCTTTTTGGGACATTTCTTCTCTAATATGGTCTTATTTTTGTTAGTCCTTTGCCTTTCATGGGAAATGAATTAAACTGCAGGACTATAATAATGGAATAAGAGGGAATCACAGAGTTAATTAAAACAATTTTACTCTTTACTATACTATAACAAATAGATGCTATGATTAGATTTCTAAGTAGTACTATTATGAACCAAACTATTCAGTCAGTAAGACAATCATTCAATTAATTTAAACCCATGTTGAAGTGAGTGAACCTTATTTGATGTTATAAGTTTAGAAGTCTAGAAATGCCTATTAATGGACCTGGATTTTCTAAATGGGGTATATGGGTCCTATTCTTTGTCATATTCCCTACTATGTATTTTGCTAGTTTATAAGAACAGCATCACTCATTGTACTTTCACTGAAAGCATATCAGGAGTTCATCCTTTCACAGTGCCTGAAAATGTTCATTAACCCAAAAAACCTACAGTTTAAAGGACTGGCTCTGGGTCTCTATTGAAAATTCCCTGTACCTACCCTTGTGGTGTCTTTTCTTCCTGATGTAGTCAAAGTAGTGAAATGGATTCTTGTCAGTTATTGTGTTTGAGCATCTTCAGAATCCAAGAGTAAGTAAAACTAAGGACACAAGTAAGAAGAACCAGTGAGACAACAATGATTATTATAACCTGTTTTTTTTTCTATTTCATTCTTTTTTAGATATAGGATATATTGTACTAAAGGAGAACATCATGCCTAAGTTTGATTGAAGAGTTCTGCTTAACCAAAGGAATAAATGGTTGTCATATTGTGTTTGTCAGTTGTCTTTTGTCTTCCTTCCTGAGGAATTTGTGCTGTGTTTCACTGCACCAACTTTTTCTACGTGCTTAACTTAAGTTTTCTGGAGGTTTTGGTAACCTGTTTCATTTATGCAACAAGCACTTATTGACATATTTCTATGGACCAGTCAGTAGCCTTTGAGTTTATGTCATATTTTCTCTCAGCCATGCTAGCTGATGGCTTTTCTTTCAGTTTGTTCTCTATAGATTAAAGCTTTATATTTAAAAAAGATCTTTCATGCTTTCCCTTTTAGACATTGCTATGTAATCCTTTAAGTACTTTACCAAGGTCCCCTATCAAAATTAAGCTCCACCTGTCTTCTCATAGTATTCTCTCCTTTAAAAAAAAAAAACAAAACTGTTTGCCCAGGAATAACACTTAAGTAGTTTGCTTTTAGTAATTTACATGTGTCTACTTCTCCTACTAGTTTAGTAATAGACTTGCTGTCGTCTTCATCTTCATGTCCTCTGTAGATCTGTAGCACTTTGCATCAAACTTTATTGTACAGTGTAGATGTTTTACACATTAGAATAATGCTTTCTGCTAGAATAAATAGAACCCAAAATGTATAATGTTCTCAAGAGAAGACTATTATTTGATTCAACATTATTGTTCTAACTCAGTGGGCAGTTTTATTTTATGTAATGATTCATGGGTTCAAGCTCCTTTTATTTTGTGGCCCCACCATTTACTAGGGCCCCATCAACACCTTTATCCAGCTGGTGAAAGAGAAATAGGGGAGGAGATAGGAGACTTCTTAGAGCCTTGGTCTGGAAATAACTGTAATAACTGTATTGCCTCTGTCATATTCCGTAGTGTGGAACTCAGTCATATGACCAATTAATAGCACAGGAAGCAGGCTGGGAAATGTCTAGCTATATGCCCAGAGAGGAGGAAATAGTTACTTTTTTGGTAAAGAGCTAGCAATGTTTTCTATACTTATTAATTTAAATTTTTATTTTATCAGACTAAAACCTAGTAGATTTAAGTAATGGAAAACATTCCCTCATTTTTATCAAATGCCTCTATGTTTCAGACACTGCTGTAAGTATTGCATTACATCAGTCAACTAGAGAAAAAACAATTCCTCCCTATAGAGATTTTATTCCAGGTTGTGTGTGTGACATAAATTAAGTTAATTATATAGTATATTAAAGGTGATAACTTGTGTGGAAAAAATAGACTTAGCTAAGGAAAATCAGAAGTGGTAATAGAGGAGACATTGAAATAGATGATAATGGAAGGTGTCATTGAAAAAATGACATTTGGCCAAAAGTGTGAAGAAGGTGTCGGAATGAATCTTGTGGTTTCCAGACGAAGAATATTCTTGGCAGAAAGACTTAAGGTGAACCATGCCTAGTTTTGTTGAGGACCAGCAGTCGAGCCAGTATTTCTTAGAAGAGGGAACAGGGGGCAGGGAGCATAAAGAGATGGTGACAGAGAGGAAATGGCCCAGATGGGAGCCATTGCAGGATTTTGAGCAGAGCAGTGATATAATTTAACTCCTGTTTAAAAAGATAACTGGCTATAATATAGAAAGAATGACAGGAAAGAGGCAAGGATGGAGGCAAGGAGACCAGTAATATTTGACAGTGGGACAGAGATGGTGATGACTTGGACAAAGGTGGATGAAGATGCGAGAGTGGTTAGATTTTTTTGCAGTTAGCACTAAAAACATTTGCTCATAAACTGGATAAGGCAATTCAAAGAGAGAGGAGTCACATTCTTTGGCTTGATCCACTGGGAAAATGAATTTAAGGATGATAAATATCATTGCATTTTAAAATCATAGCTAATTTTATCTTTAACTCCAAAATCTGAAGCCAATTTTGAAATGTTATTGAATTACCTATTGAAATCCTCATTGAATTAAATTTATAGTTTTCCTGTTCAATAGACAATCTACCCTTTGGTGCCAGTCTTTTCTCTCTTGACTATTTCATCCTCTGAGACCAAGCCTCTCAAATCACATATGCTCCTGAAGATATTCCTGAGCATTGTATCCTTTTATTGATTTTTTTTGTTTTGTACCAAGTAAGAATTTCATATTCTTTCTCTCTTTTTTTCCTTATTGTGTTTTCTATTTCCTATAAATTCCTACACTTAGGCAGGGTTTATGAATGGTATTTTTACAGGGACCTTGATGTGTTTGGAAACCTGGACATTGTAGCTTACATGTTTTGAAGCCACTGTATTCCGTTACCTGTGATTTATGCTATGGCACTGTATACAGTTAGCAAATGAATACATGTTTTCAGAGTTTTAAATATATTGATCATCTTCCATTAACCAAAACACAAATAAAGTAAATGAGAGAGCATATACTATAATTGGTGAGGTATTTTGTGTGGGGTAACTGGTACATTCACCTTTTTAAACAGCATTTTCTGATATTAACTTCATAAAATTGTTATTGTTAGAGTAACAATATGTATACATAAGACACATTATAGCTTCTTTTTGCTTTGGTGTTATTGGTGAGTGGTGTTAAATTTATAACTACTGATTACCTACACTTTCTCTCATCCTTTGCCTACCAGAGACACAGGCCATACTGAGCAAGCCTAATGCTAAAATATTGTTTCTCTGGGAAATTTACTAATCCCTGGATTCAGGATCTGTGGGAAAAAAATTTTGTCTTTGGCTATAAGAATCCCAAGATAACTCTGGGGAAATACTTTAACTCTAGTAAGAGAAAGGTGGGCTTGGCATATAAATATAAAATGCCTCTGGTTGACCCAAATAAATTCTTTGCTCTATTTGCATATGACCTCAAGAATTAAATCACATAATGAGATGATTCTTTAAGAGGAAATCAGTTAAAAGTGAAAAGAATTACACTTTGTAGGAGGCTTTTCAAGAGCTCTGTGAAGAGTAGGGGAGAATGGTGAAACATCAGCTTGACTCACTGTCAGCAGACATCTATTGACAGGCATAATGTATCTCATAAGAGGATACACAATCCTTTCAGGCCAAGAAAATGGAAAATGCTATGAAAATATATCCTCTGGATGAGAATTGTTATGACTGTCTTCATGATAACTTCATATATTGTGCCTGTTCTTTTTTAAAAAAGCTATTTTAACTTTATGTGTTCAAGTTTTATTAAATTTATTGGGTATGACATTTGTTAATAAAATTATATAGATTCCAGGTGTACAATTTTATAATACATCATATGTATATTGCATTGTATGTCCACCACCCAAAGACAAGTCTCTTTCTGTATAACTGTTCTCATACTTGGACAGGAGCCAATAGTGCAGAAGTTGGGGGTGTTACATTCATTTTCAACATGGAAAGTCTACATTTTGAAACACTCTATTTATTTATAAATCTTTTATTTCATACATTAGCTGACAAAGAAGTTTATTTCTATAAGATCATCATTACTGGAACAGCAGACAATTTTATAGTTTGTTCATCATTTTGTTCTTTTCCTTAATTTTCCCCACCATTCCACAGTATCAGCACTGTGATAAAATTCCTTGTCACACCAAGTAAACAGATAAACATATATTGAAATAGTATAAAATATAAGATGTTTCTGGGATGAAATATTCATTACAAACCTTTTGGTGTCAGGCTAGGTCTTCCAGGAATTACCCTTATGTCTGCCCATCAACTTCTTGATTGATATAGGTGGTAATTATTTGAATGAAGTTATAAACAGAGCAGCAGCAGATATAAAAGTCTTAGATCAGAAGTTTGCTTCTTTTTGTGTAGGAATGTTAAGTGGCTGGTGTGATATCAGAGCTTTTAAAAGCATTAGAAGAATTTATGGAATCAGTGTGTCTGTGCTGAGATCAGTGGTATCAAGTTCATAATCAAGCATAGTATCATCAAATGTGTTTGAATAAGATGTCATGCAATCTGTGATGACCAGGGCATTTGCTAGAGAGAGAGTGGGTGGCCTTGTGGCTACAAGTATAATAGAGTAAAAAATGTGGAATGGGTATGTGTGATAGAGGAAGTGGGAATGTCCATTGGTTCAGGGGTGGTCGCAGTTGGTGTGGGTAAGCTGGAGGAAGCAGATTTGTAATGGAAGGTGATGAACTGCTGAGAGATGAGGTAAAATCTGATAAACTATTAGTTGGAGCAGTAATGGAGGCAGCAGAGGAAGTATTGGCAGCACCATCTGTGTTGGTGACAGTGCCTGTGTCAATGGCTGCTTATGTGATAGGGAAAAGAGAAGTAGTGGGTATAAATGCAGGGATAGCAGGTGAAATCATGTTGGGAACCAGTGTGGTAACATCAGCTGAAGTGGGCACAACAGATAGTCTCACTGGGGAAGATCTGGTAAAAGAAACTTCTGCACCCAGAAGCAGTAGTACTGGCTGGTGTTGCCAAGAGAGTAGGTTGGAGCTGGTAGGAGCAGTTGTGCTTGCAAGAGAAGGCCTAATGTAGGCGTTGGTGGTGGTAGAGGGAATGGAAGTGGTCACAGTCATGGATGTGCTAATGGTGCCTCCAGGTGAGGCAGAGAGCGCAACTGTGGTAGAAGCAGCCTGAAGCATGGTATTAGTGGATAAAGTTGCAAGTATTGTTGGGGAGGCAGTGATTGCAGGAGAGTTAGTGACATTTTATATGGCACTTGCTGTTAGGTTTCTAAGAATGTTAGAAGAAGCTGATTGATTGGTGTAAGGAGTAAGTTTAGTAGTGTGAGAAGAGGTGGTTGTGGGAGTTGGTGTATATAGCTGGTGACAAAGGAAACAGTAGTGAGAAGCTCTGTTGAGGCAGAAAGGATGCTGACTGTTGTGGACTTGTACTGACAGCTCATATCAGAGAAGCAAAGATTATTGCAGAGGAATCAGACATAAGGGTAGAAAGTATGATGATTTCAGGAAGTTCCAAAATGTCAGTTGGACTTCCGGCCAAGATGGAGGCTTAGACGGACGCACTAGGTCTCCCTCTACAACTAGAGAGGAATACAACTACTTCAAAACAAAGGATAACTAGAAATTCCAGAAAATAAAACTACACGGAAGCCCAACATATGAAGTTATAAACCAGCGGTGCCCTTTGGGCAGGTAAAAGCGAAAGGGGGCGGCGCTGTTTGTGGTTGCACCTGGGACAGCGGCGGGGAGAACAACCCCGGCTGCAGTCGAACCCCGGCAGCTCGCGACCCCAACGCTGGGGAAAGCAGCCACCACATCGCCTTGAACAGTGAGGCCCAGGGGGGCGGGAGGACGGATCCCGGTCTCCTAGCGGAATAACTGTGTGAATCCACCTTGGACCCCCGCCCCCAAAGAAAGCGCCACAGGGCTGCGAAATAGGTCGCGGACAGGCACTGGTCGCTGGATTGTGACGACAAAGCACCACAGCACAGCAAGAAAGGCTGCCGAACGGCGGCCGGTCGCTGGGTCATTACGAGTACACAGGCACTGCCCCCTACAGCCGGCCCAAGAAAACAAAACGCATCTGTCAAAATGAGGCAGACAACTATAGAAATTCCAGTGGCACAGCTCACCAGGCAACAGATGGAGAACCTGACAGATGAACAGATAAGAAACCTGTCAGATGCTCAGTTCTGGGCCATTGTTATCAGGTGGCTTACAGAATTCACAAAAGATCTGGAAAAAGATGAGAAAGAAGCGAAAAACACTCATAACGAAAGGAACAAAACCACATACAAGACAGATGGTGAGGAAAAAAAATTCAGAGTTCATTTCAACAAACTGGAATATGGAGAAGGAACAAGAAGTCAACCAATGCAGGGAGAGGAATGGGAAGCAACGGTGAGAGGATCAGAAACCTCTGGGACAGCTATAAAAGGCCCAACATAAGAATCATTGGTTTGCCAGAGAGCGAGGAAGATGAACTAGAACTTGAAAAATTGAGTGAAAATATAATAAAGGAGAACTTCCCAGACTTGGGGAAGGAAATAGACTTACAGGTCCAGGAAGCACAGAGAGTTCCAAAAAACTGGACCCAGGGAGAACCACTCCAAGACACATTATAATCAAAATGTCAAAAATTAAAGATAAAGAGAGAATCTTAAAAGCAGCAAGAGAGAAGAAAAGAATTATGTACAAAGGGGTCCCAATTAGACTATCAGCTGACTTCTCAAGGGAGACCCTGCAGGCAAGAAGGGACTGGCAAGAAATATTCAAAGTAATGAAAATCCAAAACCTACAACCACGAATACTCTATCCAGCGAAATTGTCATTCAGAATAGAAGGACAGAGAAAGTGTTTCCAGGACAAAATAAAACTGAAAGAGTTCATTAGATCCAAACCACTGTTATATGAGATGTTAAAGGGACTGGTTTAGAAAAAGGAGGATCAAGACAATGAAATCTAAAATGAAAACTGCATCACAAGAAACAACAGAAGCTAGGGAATTGAAACAAAGGCAAACTAAACAGGCAACGAGAGTGGAAAAAGAACTATAGGTACGGGGAACATATTGGGGGGAGGTCAACAGGGAGGGGGAATGGGGAGAGGGAGGGAGATGATATAGGAATTAAGGATCATGGTAGGAGGGAATGGAATAGACAGAGAGAGGTTGAGAAGAACTGTATGCACAACTAATGGACATGATCTAAAAGGGGGGGACAACTGGAGGGAGGGGGGCCACCGGGTGGAGGGGAGCAGAGGGAAGGGAAATTGGCACAAATGTAATATTATAATCAATAAAACACATTAAAAAAAATGTCAGTTGGCATAGAATCAGGTGTGGTTATTGAAGTTGACACATCATCAGATGACATGACAGCTGCTGTGATGATATCAGATGTGGAAGTATCTACAGAGTGTGAGTCAGTTACAGTGGTGGGGATTCTAACTGCCACGGAAGGGGTAGAAGACTTGACAGTGGCCCTAGGTGGTGTGTTGATGGTAGTGACTATAGTGATGGCAGGGTTGAAAATAATGACTTTTGTTGCCTGGAGAGAAAAACTTTTAGTAGAAACAAGTGTTGTGGTGATTAGGGTGGATGCGGCAGCATACATGCTTGTAAGAAGTGATGTTGCATCACTCATGGTGGTAGTTGTAGCAGTAATAGCAGAAACAGATGCTGTGCCAGCTGATTTGCATGCCGCTGGAGAAAAGACAGCTGAAATGGAAACACTGGAAGTGACAGCTGATGTGATAGGAGATCTCAGATTGACAGCTGTGATGAGATTTGTGGAAGCATGTGGCCTGATAGTCTTAGCAGCTTTGAAGTTACTGACCTTACAAGTACCAGATGTGGAAGTGGATGTGACCTTGGCAGTTGTCATGGGTTTGGAGGCAATAGTGGAAAATGAATTTATGTTTGTGGCATCCAATGGTATGTTGGCAGCAGATGTAGCCTTAGGGACAACTGATGAGGTAGTATGAATGGAGGATGATGAAGTGTTGATGGAGGGTACCCTGATAGATAAAGAAACTTCTGTATTAGTGACCAGAGTTCCAGTAGTGGTGACAAATTTTATGGTCATAGTGGCATTTGTGGATAAAATGACAGATTTGTCAGTATTAGTCACTGGTTTGAAGATGGTAGTGAAGTTGGTGGTGCACTCATATTATTATTTTTTAAAGTATATTTTATTAATTATGTTGTTACAGTAGTCCCAATTTTTTTACCCTTTGCTCCCCTCTGTCCAGTACCCCCCTTACCTAGCAATCCCACCCCTCTTAGTTCATGTCCATGGGTCATGGGTCTTGGCTTCACCCTTTCCTATATTATTCTTAACTTCCTCCTGTCTATTTTGTATCAACCGATTATGCTTCTTAATCCCTGCAACATTTCCCCATTTCTCCCCCTCCCCCCTCCCAGCTGATAACCCTCCAAATGATCCCCAAACCTATGATTTTGTTCCTGTTTTGGTTTGCTTAGTTGGATTTTGTTTTTATTTTTTTTAGATTCAGTTGTTGATAGTTGTGAGTTTGTTGTCATTTTAGTGTTCATAGTTTTGATCTTCTTTTTCTTAAATAAGTCCCTTTGACATTTCATATAATAATGTCTTGGTGACGATGAATCCCTTTAGCTTTACCTTGTCTGGGAAGCACTTCATCTGCCCTTCCATTCTAAATAATAGCTGTGTTGGATAAAGTAATCTTAGTTGTAGGTCCTTGCTTTTCATCATATTGAATACTTCTTGCCAATCCCTTCTTGCCTGCAAAGTCTCTTGAGAAATCAACTGATAATCTTATAGGCATCCCAATGTAGGTAACTCTCTGCTTTTCTCTTGCTGCTTTTAAGATTTTCTCTTTATCTTGAACCTTTGGCACTTAAATTAATTTGGTGTGGTCCTCCTTGGGTCTAGCTTGTTTGGGACTCTCTGTGCTTCCTGGACTTGTATGTCTATTTCCTTTGCCAAATTTGGGACATTTTCCTCTATTTCTTTTTTTTTTTCACATAAGCTTTCAATTTCTTGCTCTTCCTCTTCTCCTTCTGGCATGCTTATGATTTGGACGTTGGCACGTTTAAAGTTGTCCCAGAGGTTCCTAAGCCTCTTTTCATTTTTTTCAATTCTTGTTTGCTCATTCAGTACTGGTTGACAGTTTTTTTTTCTTCCTTATACAGTATTCCCTCACTTATCACAGTTATTACATTCTAGACCCCCCCACGATAGGTGAAAATCCACGAAGTAGGAATCTTACATCTATTTTAGTATTTAGATATATTTTAAGGCTTTATAAACCTTTCCCACACACTTATAAACCGTTCCCATTCCCTTATTACCATTTCCCACTCTCTTATTAACCTTCTCCACACTTTTATAAACACTACTTATGTTCTTAAACATATTCTACACTCTTAAACCTACATAACTTTAACAACATATGTATACAGTACTGCAAAATCCTGCGATACAGCGAAAAATCCGTGATAAATAATTAAATATAATATTTTAAAAAATCCCACGATACAGTGAGGTTGCGATAAGTGAATCATGATATAGAGAGAGACTACTGTATTTCAATTTATTGATTTGAACCACGGTTTCCTTCCCTTCACCATTGGTTTTGTGTGGATTTTCCTTTGTTTCATTTAGCATAGCCTTCACTTCTTCCCTTATTCATTTGCTGTACTCAAGCATATCTGTCAAGCCTGTTAGCATCTTTGTCACCAGTGTTTTGAATTTTTCATCTGTTAGGTTGGCTATCTCCTCGTCGCTTAATTCTCCCACCGGAACCTTGATTCCATTCCCCCTTTAGGGCTGTACTTCTCTCTCTCCTCATCTTGACAGGCTCCTGTGTTTGTTTATCTCTGCATCCCAGGTAGAGCTGTTGCTCCTGTTATGTTGTAAGAGGCAGAGCCTTAGGTATTTGTCAGTACAGCCTGACCCATTTCACCATGTTGTGGTGCTGTATGTGGAAAAGGGGTCAGAGAGGGAACAATGCCACTTGTTCAGCACCCGCCCCTTTTCCAGGCACTTTTTGCACTTCTGTATGGGACTGGCACCTCTTTATCTGTTGTCTTGGCCATCGTTCCCAGAGTGGGTGGGTCTGCAGACATTCTAGGACCATGGGGGCCCTTTAAACAAGCAGATTCTTTTGAGAGATTGGCAGTTTCTTCCTCTGCCCCGTGAGCTGCACGGTCTGGTCAGGAGCTGGGAACATTCCCCAGGTATCCATCCCCTTTTTTTAAAATGAGTGACTGTGCTTTCCGCTGCCCCAGCTGTCGCCGCCACCACACTGCATCCTCTCTGCCCAGGGTCCGCCCATCTTACCTGTCTGGATGAGTATTTCTCCTTTGTATCTTTGTCTGTTGGACTTCCATGCAGTTTGATTTTCTGGAACTTCTGGTTGTCTCTAGTTTTGAGGTAGTTGTATTCCTTCTTAGTTGTGGAGGGAGATGCAGAGTGTCTGTCTAGGCCTCCGTCTTGGCCAGAAGTCCCATATTCTTGTTAGAAGGAGTTGATAGGAGTATAGTGGCTGTTATGTCAGTGATGATGACCTTAGATATAGTGGAAGTGGATGACTTGGAGTAAGTATCACAGTCTTGATGGTAATAGAGGATTTGTTGCTGGCAGTCACACATTTGGCAGTGGTGAAGAATCCAGGTTTATAGGTTGTTGCATTTGGTGGTAACTTTCTACCAGGTTGAAGCGTACAGGACGCTATTGGAAGATGATAATGTGAGCATGGTTTAGGTTTAATTAATGGCCTCAGGGGATATTCGTTTGGGTAAGGTTTGGGTTTATCACTGGGTCAACTTTGACCAGGTATTTGAATAGGTTTACATGGCTGAATATACAGTGGAACTGAATGTTTGTCCTACAAAATGCCAAAGTAAAGGCACCTTTGGCTGAGGTTTTGATTGTCCTGAAAAGGGATTCTGAGGGCATAGTGGGAGAGGTCTTTGATGCTGTTTTGCTGGTTTGCTTCTCTGTTCATCAGATGCTTTTGGTTTATGTTTCAAGCATCTTGATTGTTTGTATTTAGTCAAATTGACCTGATAGTTTCTTTTTCTAGTTTGCTTTTGGCAGTTTTTGCTTGGCTATGTTTTGCTTTATGATATTTTAAAAAATATTTATTTATTTATTTATTTATTTGTTTGTTTATTTTATTTTTAGAGAGAGGGGAAAGGAGAAAGAGAGGGAGAGAAATATCACTGTGTGGTTGCCTCTCCCTTCCGCCCACAACTGGGGACCGGACATGCAATCTAGTAATGTGCCCTGACTGGGAATCGAACCAGAGACCCTTGGCTTGCAGGCCGACGCTCAATCCACTGAGCCACAGGAGCCAGGGCTTGCATTATGATATTTTTTAAATGTAGTTTTATTTGGTCAGAGGTTTTCTGTGGTCTGAATGCTGATGGCTTGACATGCATTGGTTCATTTCTTTTACCAGTTGAAGCCAAGTGTGGTTCTAGAAGTTGTTTTAGATTTCCTTGGTAACTTTTTACCAATATTGGTTGAATGAGATTCGTTAATTGTAGATTTCTTATGCATTACTGAGTTCTTATGATTTGGGGGTTGCTGACTCATTGGGCCTACTGGGGATTTTTTTGTTTTTTACCAAGAATTATTTGGGCATACTGATGATGCCCAATTCCATTTGGGTCAGTTTTCTGTTTACTCAGTGGCTGTTTAGGTCTTTTCTGTACATTTCTCATTAACTTTATACTTGAGAACCATGCTTGTTTTGACTCAGTTGTATTGAAGTAGTATTATGCACACTGTGATATGAATGTGGAAGGCCAAAGGTCATTTCAGAGTAAGAACCTATCTGAACTTTCACCAAAAGAAATGTGGATAAAGGAAGAGAAATACAGTTTGAAAGGCACAGAGTCAAAAGTGAGTCCATGCAAATCTCTTCACTCATTAAATATGTAAAATTGTAATCAGATTTAGTTTTCATGGATGCTTAGTCAAAATGGATCAATAATATAGTAAGTGGGTATTTCATAGTTTTAATATCCATAAGCTTATGGCCTACCAGATGTTTAGATAAAACATGTGACACCCTTGGTTTAAATCTTAGCTCTGACACTTTTAGGCCATACAATGGGGAAATAATAATAGTTTTGAAGATTAAATGAGTTAATATTTGTAAAGCTCTTAGTGATTGGCAGTAACATACAAGTGTTAAGTTAAAAAATTGTGCCAGTGATGGCTCATGTAGATATTTTCTGTTATATCTGTCAACATCCCAATTAAGTGAGGCTCTCAGGTTTCTGAGGCTGAATGCAGACAGAGCATTTTTTCCTTCCATTTTGACACTTTTTTATTATTAATTTTTATCAAAGTAATATACTTTATAGAACAAATGCTACCCCTTCACATCTCAACCTTCTCTCCAGAGACAACTCATTCCAACACTTTTAGCTGTTTTTTCTATTTGCCTTCATATTTTAAAACCATCAGCTTAACAGGTATGCTAAAAGTGACAGTCTTTTTAAGGTGGTAAACATAGTTTCAGTAAACTATGCTCATTTTAATCTTCACTTGGTACATGTCAAATGTTTACATATGTTATATATATATATATATATATACCTGTATAGTCTTTGTGGCATGAAGGTAGTATGGAAGGAATGATATGAAGGATCCCATTCAGTCGTGGTTGGAGAAGACATAACAGTGCAAATAGGAAGGAAGGAAATCAGGCTGACCTAACAAGTATTAAGCCAGTGCAGTCAGGATATGGTAAACTATGGACGTGGAGAGTGAGAAAAAAAAGTGAGGATTCATGGGGTATAAATTTAAAACTGTTTTGCTACTTACTGGGAGACCTAGGAGTGACTAGATAATCTCAGAAGTAATTCTTCAGCCATTGGATTTTATCATTTAATCTAGCTAATCTTCAAGAGCATCATTATATAGGTAATTCAACAGTGTCCTAGGGCGATAACATTTTATTAACAAACAAATCAGCAAAATAATAAATACAGAGTCATTGCATTTTAGACCTCTGCTGGCTAAATGTTCTAAGATGCCTTAGCATACATGTAAGCACTTATTAACACAAGGCTTTATTCCAATTGTTTTCGCCTTTACTATCACCTCTCCCACCCCCAAATAACACAAATACCTATGGCTGGTCATTTATGTAATTTTTTTTGGTTAATTTACTGAAAAATTATTCAGAAGCATTAATGCATTATGTTTCATTTTCTAAGCAAATTACAAGTGTAGTTACTTCACAATACTGTTTTCCTCCAGTATAATAGCCATGTGTTAAAACTTTTTTGTTAAGATGTCAGCCCATTTTGTGATATGTACTATTATCAGTTATTACACTGTACCGTATAATTTATGTATTACAGAAGTAATTATTACAAATTAAATTTGTATTAACTCAGTAGATTACTGTGCACAATAGTTAGGAACTAAGAGACAACTTTTTATTGTGTATTAAAATACTAATTAGTATTTAACATTTAGCAAAAATTATGAATACTGCACAAATTTTAATATATCTTATTTGTTCAGCATGCTTTTAAGGGTAAAATTTTTTTAAAAAGAGAGAAAATCCTTTCCATACAAATTCTTTTAAAAATAGATAGAAAATAAATAATTGATGTCTAGCTGAGAACTTCCAACAGAATAATTATTTCTCCAAACTTTTCTTTGACAGAGAATTGACCTGTAGAATAAATTGATATTAATATAATTTTAAACAATATATTTGGGCCATATTTTACTATTACATTTGGCTGAAAATGGGGGAGGCAGTTAGACAGACATGAACAGAGCAAGGACAATGGGTCAGTTGCAGAAGGTCATGAGGGCAGAAAGTCCCAGATGCCTAGCAAGAGGCAAAACTGGGAAAACAAGTACCTCGCCTCAGGGTGACCTTTCCTCCCCTGGTGTATCACTGGTCACGAAGTTCCAACCATCCCCTGACCTTTCCTCTTCTGGCTTGTCACTGGTCATGTAGATTAGACCCCCTTAGAGGGGGAACAATCAAGGAGGCTGGAGAACAGCCCTTAAGCATGAAGCCTCCAGGACAGTGAAGTTCTGACCCACATCAGATACATCTGCCTAAGTTGTGTTTCAGCTACAGGTCCAGAAAAGAAGTAAAACTAGACAAGAATGCCATAGCTGACATCAGGACCAATTGCATTGACTAATGACTCTGACTAATCAGTGGAGAGCACATCCCTGAAAGGACACACCTGGAAAGCTGATGAATATTCCACTGGGATCCTCCCCTAAGATCTCCTCTAGATAAAGACCCTCAAGACAGAGTAGCCAGCATGGCTCCCTCTATGGAACACCCCAGTGCCTTTCCTGAGCCCTTCTCCCAAGGTGTGTTTTCCTTGCCTTTCTCTTTACTAAGCTCCCAGGGTCCTTCTTTTGCCTCTGTAGCTTGTTTCCTGAAGTCATTTCTTCTGAGGCTCACTTCTACCTCTGTGACTTTCTAAGTAAACTTTCTTATAGTTTGAGTCTTGGCTCTAAATTCTTTCTTAACCAGAACTCAAATACCAAGGCTGCCGACCTGAGGTCCAATCACTGGTAACATTCTGGTGCCATTTTTGCCACACCAACAGAAATATATTCTATGTAGGAAGCAAAAGCATCCCTAATGCTTTCTATAAATGTATATGAAATTTGATCATACAATATAGGGGTTAGTTATTTAATGTATGTAATTGCATTTTAATTTATACAAATGCACTATATAATGTACAATATAATGACTATCATTTTACTTATTTTCAGCTGAGCAAATGCCCATCTTCATGGGGAGAAGATAATAACTTGCTTCTCCTACATACTTTATTCCAATGGAGGCTTTAAAAAAAAACCAGACAGAAAGAGTAAAGCCTAAATTGGTGATCAATAGGGAGCCTTGAAAGAGAGAAACTGAGAATAGGCTTCTGTTTTACTTAGTCAAAAACTGGAGTAGAAAATTGAAAATTAAAGTGTATGGGTGGGAAAAAATGTGGCTTGGTAAAAATGTAGATACATAATCAATTAAAAACCAAAGCCAAATATTGTTAGACTGATCTAAGTGGTGGGAATGTAGGGTATTTCAGTTGTACTATCAATTTCTTATCCCCCCTGGCTTGTTTGGCTCAGTGGATTGAGCGTCGGCCTGCGAGCTAAGTGTCGCTGGTTCGATCTTCCAGTCAGGGCACATCAGAGAAGGAAAACTCTGACTCCAAAAAACCTCCGCTGCCTTGCGGCATACCTCTTCAGGGGAAAGGCTAAGGGAGTAAACCCCGACAGAAAATCCGGAGCCGGAGTCCCTAAGGCGGTTTGACGTTGTAGTCAACACCGGCAACTCCTGCGGCGCACCTGAAACCAAGCTGTATTGACTCCGTCTTTCCCTTGGACCCTTCAGCTGCGAAGAGAGGGGGGGTCTGCTGCATGGGCAACAGCAGACCCTCCATATCACCCTGCCCAGGCTCTGTAGCTTCAGCTTCACTGGAGAGGACACTCCAGTGTCATCGCAAGATGTCGATTCAACACGGGAGGAGACAGATACCGTGTCACTCCCGAGTCGGACTGCACAGCCATTCTCGGCGGTGCAGATGGACTCTTAAGAAGCTACGCCATCGTCTCTCGAGACGGACGGCTGCCGACGACGACGGATATACACCTGTGTGCCCAGACTCCAGATCAAGAGAGGAAAATCTCTGGCTTCTCAGGGACTTCTTTTGGCTCAATTAGAAAACTCACAAAGCATAACACATCCATCACCTTAGATAAGGTTTCCTCAACCTCAGCATTACTAACACTTAAAAAGACTGTTCTGGATGCTGTAGGTTGCTTAGTAGCCTCCCTGTCTTTTACCCACTTATTTAGGCAGAATAATACTTCCTCCCCACCTCAGAACCTGTCCATGCTCTAATCTCTGAAACCTAAGAATATTTGTTACATGGTCAGGGTGAATTTAGATGGCAGATGAAATAATGATTGCTAATCAGCTGACTTTAAGCAGATTATCCTGAATTATCCAGGGCACAATGTAATCGTAAGAGTTCTTAAGTGTGAAAGAGGGAGGCAGAGTCAGAGAAGGCGATGTGATCTTGGAAAGTCAAGTTGGAATGATGCACTTGAAGATGGAGGAAGAGGTCACAAGCTATAGAATTCAGGCAGCCTCTAGAAGCATGAAAAGGCAAAAAAAACTGGGGGTCCCCTAGAGCCTCAAGGAGGAACACAGCCCTCCTGACACCTTGGTTTTAGCCCAGTGAGACCCATTTTGGATCTTTGAACATAATTTTCTGAGTGACCAATTATGTTTTATTGTTTAGATCTTGATAATAATAATTATTAAATTATTTAAGTAAATTATTCCCAATTTTGGGCCAACAGCAGCTTAGGAAATGTCACTTAGAATAGGTTGTTTCCTTCTTAATTGAGCACACAGATCCCTGTAGTTCCTCTTTCTAAAGCACAATACTTTGTTTAATGTGTGCCCCAGCCAAGTGTCAATCCTGTATACATTGCTGGAACTCAAGCACCAAGCACAGTGCCTGGCACATGCTAGACATTTGCTGAAGTGAATTATGCTGAATTGCCTGAAGCACCTTAGATGAAGCATTTTTTACTTTTTGCTCACAATCCTGTGACTACCGAGTTGTGTGTAGTAAACCCAGTGCTTCTGATCATTGCAGGACACTCAATGCAGCCCAGCTATTCATTTGACAGAGCTTCAAGAATATCACGCACAATACAAGCTCAGGAAGCATAAGTGAGGGGGAACAGGTTGCGGGGAGGAGTCTCTGGTGAAAGTTGTTCCTGACAGGAATGAGGGAAACAAGACTAGAGAAGTTAGCACTAGGGAAAGAGTATGCTGAATGTGAAATGAAGTTGATGGCCAACTTGCAAAACTGATGGACCCATGTTCCATTGGAATGTCAGTGTGGTATGACTCAGCTAATTCATTTTACCAAGGCTCATGGGAGAATGGAGAGGAATGAACAAGAATCCTTCCTTATCAAAATGGTCCCTCCAGGTGCCCAAGCTAGGCTGGCAACTGCAATAGGGTGGATGCCAGAAATGGGAAAAATTGTCAGAATTGAAATCTTGGGGGTGGTAAGATAATAGCTGCCAAAAGTCAAAGGGATAAAAAGCTCTTGATGACAGGAACTATGCTTTTGACTACATTTGCATAAAGGACATAGTAAAGTGCCTAATTGGAGGTCAGACTGAGGAACTGGAGTTGGCTTGAGTCTGTCCAGTTGTCACTAGCAGGAGCAGGGAGCTGACAGTGCTGAGACTCCAATGGCTCCATGCTGGAAAATTAGTGGGGTGTGGTTTTATTTGTAATGCTTAAGCAGCACAGAGGTTTAGAGGCCTGGTAATGTTAGTGATACTTCACAAGGAGGTTGATGAAATCTGGCATGTAGTGCCCTGGGGTAGGAGTTCATAGCTGTTCTAAAAAGCCAAATACACATAGATGTGAATACATATTTATGACTTTTCATATATTCCACAAAGAGTTGGTGTAATCTTTTTGTGTAAAAGAATCAAAGAATAAGATCCAGAGACAAATAAAATTTGAAGTGACAGCAACATACCTGGTTGATATTATTAAGTTGATTGAGCACAAGGAATTCTGTAACCATATTTACTGGTTGCATTCTGAAAAGCAATATTTTTGCTATAATCAAGATTCATTTTACTTCTACTTCTTTTTAAGTAAAATTCTGTCTCATGTCTCCTTTAGACATTTAAATTTACTAGAATAGATAGAATAGACTTTCAACTTCACAAATGAATAAATCAATGATGCCGTCGTTATAAAAAGTGTTATTTAATTTAAGAGCTATTTTCAGGGGTCATAAAATGATCAATTCATTGAGGTATTATTTTATGTTTTATATTTTTAGGCTGTTCTGCTATATTTAAGAAATCACCTTTAATGTTTTTAATATATATTTATTTTGTGTTTGTATTGATATGTTTGTGTATTTTTTAAAATTTTAATCTTATGTTTCTTTTCTTAGAAATTATGTTATTTGGTTATATTTTAATTGCCTAGATTCCACATAGATATGTCCATTTCCAGGAAAAGGCAGTAAAAATTGATATAATTTTATAATTTCTCTTGCTGCCATCTCTGCCCTTTCTGTGCAGGAAGCCAGGAGCTCTTATATATTTTGATTCCTACATATTTGGCTTCAAGATGCTGAGACAGGCTACTATGTGCTGTTCCTCATTAGCAATTCAGCCTTCTCCGCTTAGCTGTTTACCCTGGGAGGACGACTATACAAACTTTATTATGTGGTTTCCCCTGCCGGTTAGATTTTGGTTGGAGCCCAGTGATGAACACAATAGGAGAAGAAAAGAGGTAGGGGTACCATCCTGCACTCTGTGTGCTGTCATACGCATTATCTTATAGTAATTATACCCTTAACAGCAACAGGTCCCACTGGGTGGCCTTTTGTCCACTGTCTGAACTCTCACTGAGAGTTTGATATTGGTATTTGATATTTTTACCTCATCAATTCTAGGCGTACTACAAGCTCCACTGTGGTTAGGCCCTGAATGACTCAATATTCTTTTTTAGTTCACTTAATCCTGCCCCTTCTCTTTAAGTAGATACTTTATTAAATGTCTTTACAAAAATCAAAGTTCTCTGTTTTCTTCTGGGAAACTGACTAGTCAGTTGTTGGTAAGTAATAAAATATAGGATAGAGTGGTAGTCATTATGACAGCAATTGGTGCTTATTGTTGCTCAAATAGTACTTTATTTTAATTCTTTGGTGTGCTAGTTACATCAGGGTTGATTCCATTGAAATAACTGAAGTTCATTTTTTCTATGAGCTCAGAAGAGTTTGGGAAATATCATTTCTCATATCTTCAACCAAAAATTGAAACTATTTTATCCCAAATATGCTTTAAAGCTTTACTGAGTGATGTAGTTTGATTGAGAATTGTCACTGGGGTAGTGGTACTGTGCACTATGCTAGAGGGAGAGGTCATGTTAATGTGAGGAGTAGATGTGGTAGATGCTGTGGTAGTTTCAGCTAATGCTGTGGCAGTAAGCTCTGTTGACGAAGTGGTAGGTACTGCTGAGGAGGAGGTGGCTTCTGTTTTGGTGATGGTTGGTTCCATGGAAGTGCTGGTGGTGGTGGTTGTTTTAGTTGGTCCTGTAGAAGTGAGAATAGCTGTTGTGGAAGTGGCTTCTGCGGAAACGATGTTGGTTGCAGCTGTAGTGGGTTCTGTGGAAGTGGTAGTTGTTAGTGTGGGGGTGGGTTCTGTGGGAATGTTGGTTTCTCTAGCGGTGGCGGCAGGTTCTGTAGAAGTGATGGTGGTTTCTACTGAAGTGGGTACTATGGAAGTGGTGGTCACTGCCATTGTGGTGGTGGGTTCTGTGGGAATGATGGGGGTTGCTGTTGTGGTGGATTCTGTGGGAGTGGCAGTGGGTTCTGTGGGAATGATGGGGGTTGCTGTTGTGGTGGATTCTGTGGAAGTGGTGGGTTCTGTGGAAATATTGATGGTTGCTGTTGTGGTGGATTCTGTGGAAGTGGAGGTGGCTTCTGTGGAAACGATGTTGGTTGCAGTTGTAGTGGGTTCTGTGGAAATGTTGGTTTCTCTAGCGGTGGCGGCAGGTTCTGTAGAAGTGATGGTGGTTTCTACTGAAGTGGGTACTATGGAAGTGGTGGTCACTTCCGTTGTGGCAGTGGGCTCTGTGGAAGTGGTGATGGGTTCTGTGGAAGTGGTGGTGGGTTCAGTGGGAATGATGGGGGGTGCTGTTGTGGTGGATTCTGTGGAAGTGGTGGGTTCTGTGGGAATGATGGGGGTTGCTGTTGTGGTGGATTCTGTGGGAGTGGTGGGTTCTTTGGGAACAATGGGGGTTGCTGTTGTGGATTCTGTGGAAGTGGTGGCAGGTTCAGTGGGAATGATGGGGGTTGCTGTTGTGGTGGATTCTGTGGGAGTGGTGGGTTCTTTGGGAACGATGGGGGTTGCTGTTGTGGATTCTATGGGAGTGGTGGGTTCTTTGGGAACGATGGGGGTTGCTGTTGTGGATTCTGTGGGAGTGGTGGGTTCTTTGGGAACGATGGGGGTTGCTGTTGTGGATTCTGTGGAAGTGGTGGCAGGTTCAGTGGGAATGATGGGGGTTGCTGTTGTGGTGGATTCTGTGGGAGTGGTGTGTTCTTTGGGAATGATGGGGGTTGCTGTTGTGGATTCTGTGGAAGTGGTGGCAGGTTCAGTGGGAATGATGGGGGTTGCTGTTGTGGTGGATTCTGTGGAAGTGGTGGGTTCTGTGGGAATGATGGGGGTTGCTGTTGATGTGGATTCTGTGGGAGAGGTGGGTTCTTTGGGAATGATGGGGGTTGCTGTTGTGGTGGATTCTGTGGGAATGGCAGTGGGTTCTGTGGGAATGATGGGGGTTGCTGTTGTGGTGGATTCTGTGGGAGTGGTGTGTTCTTTGGGAATGATGGGGGTTGCTGTTGTGGTGGATTCTGTGGAAGTGGTGGGTTCTGTGGGAATGATGGGGGTTGCTGTTGTGGTGGATTCTGTGGGAATGGCAGTGGGTGCTGTGGGAATGATGGGGGTTGCTGTTGTGGTAGATTCTGTGGGAGTGGTGGGTTCTTTGGGAATGATGGGGGTTGCTGTTGTGGTGGATTCTGTGGAAGTGGTGGCGGGTCCTGTGGGAATGATGGTGGTTTCTGTTGTGGTGGATTCTGTGGAAGTGGTGATAGTTTCTTCTATAGTGATGGGTTCTATAGGGGTAGAGATTGTGGTTGTAGGTATGGGGGTTGTTTTAATTTTGGGTACAGGTTTACGGATGTGATGATAAATAGAATATATAGAAACAATGGGATATAAGGGTCTCTGTATCCCAATAGGTCTTGGAGGGTATGGTATTTGTTGCAATGGTAAATTTGGATAGCCTGGAAAGGGTTGAGGCTGTCTAATTGGGTTGAATGGGTGGGGTCGAGATGAAATGGGCCATGGTCCAAGGGGAGGACGAAGAGGATGAGGAGGATGAGGAACATTCCCTGGTAGACGCAAAGGAGGAGGAGGGGGTCGTGGAATAAATCTTGAGCCATAGAGAAGAGGCAGGCTTGCTGGAACCCCTCTTGGGTTGTGGGGTAGATGGTGTGGTGGCAGCTGGACAGGTCCATAGTGTCTCCTGGGAACTCTCTGGCCATCACTGGACTGTGGTGATAAAAATTGAACAAAAACAAAAAATGCAGTTTTAAATTTTGTCAAAGTTGAAACATTAGTATATGTACTTTAAAAAGTCATAGTCATATATTTCACTGAAAAAATAAGTTAGAAGAAGGAAAGAATAGCATATTTCTCTCCCTTCTGGAACTCTAGCAGTCAATAAAAACCAGAACAGTATTAAATCCAAAAACAAACAACAAAACAAAACACAAGACAACTTTACTCTCTGACCTAAAGATTTTGGAGAGGACCAAATTACCTTGATTGCCTAATGAAAAAAGCTACCTTTGGTAGTTGGTTCAAATGCAAGTAAATGCTCCAGTGATATGACTAGCATACATTTGGTCCTGTCCAAAATGTCCACAGAGACATTTAGTCCATGCTGACCCATGTACTGCACCCCATGTACCATGACCAGCTAGGTTTCTCAGGTGAGAAGGGGTATTATTGGCAACCACAACACAATTATTGAATCAATAAAACATAATAGTCTAAAAAACCTACTAATCTTGTAAACCAAAAGTATAAACAGACATTGTGGTATGTTTGCACCCAGGGACGTTTCCTAAGCATGGATTATTTGCATAGGACTAAATTTCCAAAATCTTTTGGCATGTACCAAATGTCTTTCAAGGCAGTGGAATTATCTGAGAACATTCTTTCTTATTCCCCATTCCAGGTGAGTGAGATTCCAGGTTCTGAACAATGAATTAACTTTGTAACTGGTTATTGAGAAACTATTATATGTGATACATCATTTAGGGGTTAAGGGAAACATGTTTAAGATATGAACCCTTCCTTACACAAGTATGAAATCCAGTAGAAACCATGGCCCCCCACTCCCAAACTACAATCTGGAGAATACAACAAAAAGTCTATGGGAAGCAATATAGAGTGTTAAGACAAAAACACTGGAGTCTGATTGTTGGAATCAATTTTTCACTGTAGCAAGCTAGCTGGGGTGCTTACTCTCTCTATGCCTGTGCCTCCGCTTTTCTAAGATAGTTCTAGAAATAGTTTTCATCTTATATAGTGGCTGATAAAATTACATATACACCTGTATTCTATGTAAAGTGCTTAGACATAGTAAATAAGGTAAAAAATCTATAAATTTGAACTATTTCATATTCTATGATTGCCAGGGTGGCAACTGCCAGTTTTGTATATCCGACAGTGGTTCAAATAATAATTAATGAAAGTGCAAAAAAGTTCTAGGTGCAATAGCAATTTGGAGGGAGAGTTTATTTTTGACAAAAGGGAGAGGGTTAAGGATTGCCTGGTAGGAAAGATAGCATTTGAAATGAGGCTTAAACAATAGAGTAGGAATAGGGAGGTGGAAATCAAATTAAATGAATGTAAGCCAGTGAATAGTGTCAGGAAAATACGAATCTTATTTTAGAAACCGTCAGAACACCAGTTTATTTTAACAGAAGTTTCAGGAAGGTGCAAGACTCTAGTCACTCTCTTGTAACCTTCAACTTCTTGCTTGTGTGTCTTTTTACCCTATTGACTTGGGAAACATCGAACTCTTCGATCAACTCTGTACCTATTGCCATCTCTCCTTCTACTTCCAGGTTGGTGAATGTTGCTGGAGATGCCATAAGTCTCTAAATATTAACAACAGTAGAGATACATAGTCTGCCCTCACCTGGAGACTCAGCAATGCTAATTCATTCTTCCCTGTTTTCCTCCAAAGTCTGTCTTCTCAGCATCCACACTCCTCTACCTCTTCTCACCTCCTACCCCCTCGAGAGATAATTTTGCCTTCTATTTTGCACAACTGAGGCTATCACATGAAGGACTTTGCACTTCTGCCCACACACCTGTAAGTCTCACCTATATCTAGTTGTTCCCTCTTCTTGTTTACAGCCAATATCTTCACCTGCGTTCTGTATGGATCTCTTCTTCCTCCCCAGGGCTGTTCCTCTCTTAATTATTACATTGCCTTTCAACTTTTTTTTTATTTTTTAAATCTCTGGCTCTATGATCTGAGGCTATATAACAGCAACTTACATCTTATATACTAAAGAAGCCCATTGATCACCTAGTGTACTCCTGCACTATCATCAATAGGTTTTCACCTTCCATTCCTAGAGAGATATTGGGGAAGGCTAGACTAGCTTTTTCTCTCTACTTCCTAATATCCTATTCACTTTTTATCCTGGATTCTATCCCTGACATAAAAACTAATCTCTTTTACAAAGATCACCAATGACTCAAATATGACATAAAGAAGTTAGCATAGAATTTGGCCTACTTTGATTGTTAATGAAATTAAATGTTACTTTTTGTAAACTTCTTAATAATGTTGAGTTAACCTTATGATTATTTTATAAATGATATATTAAGCTTTTATATGCCCATTGCCTTGGTATGTGCCTCTGTAGTTTAGGGGTTGACAAACCAAAGCTCTGAGCCAAATGAAGCTTGCCTGTACATAAAATTTTATTGGAAGACAGTCATACTCTTGTTTATTGAGGCTGCTTTGGTTCTCTATTAGCTGAACTGATCAGTTGATGAACAGACTATATCACCCACAAAGTCTAAAATATTTACTACCTGGCAATATTTGGAAAAAGTTTGTGAATCCTTGGTTATTATCACAAACCCATGTTGTATTCCTATACAGATTTAAGCCCGTTAGAGTCAGAAATCATTTTTTATGCCTCTACAGTATTAATAGGCAGTATTAAATACATATTTATGAATGCTGTTTGGATGTTGTAGAAGTTTCATTTTTTTTACAAACATCCCTGAATATGGGAGATGAGGGTGTGTGGGAAGGAGCTACATCTTTCTAAGACTGCACTGACGTTATGCACTGTTTTTGCATATCACTCAGAGTAAAAACCCAAGCTATTTGAAGGCTCTTGAGACTTCATGCTGTCTTACCCTCTTCTATCCTTTTGGTCTCCCTCCTGATCCTCTCTTCCTTCTCACTCTGTACCAGACCTACTAACCTTGTTCTTCATGCCAGTCAGGCATACCTCTTTTTCAGATTTCGATATTTCCTGTTTTCTCTGCTTGCATGATTGGTTTTTTCACCTCCGTCAGGTCTTTAAGCAAATGTCATTTTCTATCCAACTATCCTATCAAATATCCTATCCCAAAATGAAAACTTGTTCTATTCTCCCCTCAGCCCTTCTAAAATTCAACATCCCCTCCTCCCTTTCCTGTATTACATATAAGTTCCATGATGTCAGTACGGCTTTGTCTGTTTTTGCTCACTGCCATTTAGTCAACATCTACAAAAGTTCCTGGTGGACAGCAGGTTCTCAAAAAATATTTTGAGGTGAATAAATTACATGAGTTAGTGATAAGCAGAAATTGCCCTAACTTGAATTGTTTGCTAATTTCTTCCTGGCACAAGGCAAGGAGCATAAGTCTCTTTTCTTGAAGATATTTGAGGGGAACAAATACTTAGAAGTCCTTATTTTTTTCCCAGTTTGGTTTTATGGCTTCTACTGGCTATGGCATTGCTATTCAAAATGTTAGTCACTGAGCAAGAGCATTAACATCAAACATCACCTGAGAGCTTGTTAAAAATGTAGACTCCTGGACCCCATGCTGGCCTATTGGATTGGAATCTGCATTTCTACAAAACCCTCCAGTGATTTGTGTGCTTTTAGATTGTGTGGAATTTTAGAAATACCAGCTGGTCTATGTTATTTGATAACTGCTTATAGGTTGTTCTGTTCTGACTAGGGGTTTGATTCATTTATGCTTATTCTTTATAATTTTGTTTTCTTATACTCATTCATATTTTTATTCTTAAAGATTAGAAATTGCCAGACTGACTGCTCTGTTTCAAGCAGCTTAGTGGACAGAATGTGCTGCCCTTAGCTTTCTTGTGTTCCTGGCAAATATCTCTTGTCAAATATGGACCCTTTGGCCCTGGCTGGGTGGCTCAGTTTGTTGGAGCCATCTCTCCATGCACCAAAAAGTTGTGAGTTCAATCCCTGGTCAGAGGACATATTGAGGTTGTGGGTTCGATTCCCAGTTGGGGTGCATATGGGAGACAACCAATTGATGTTTCTCTCTCACATCAATGTTTCTCTCCCTCTCTCCCTCTCTCTCTCTCTCTCTCTCTCTCTCTCTCTCTCTCTCTCCCTCTCTCAAATCAATAAATACATCCTCAGGTGAGGATTAAAAAATATATGGGCCTTTTGTCTTGGAGCTTAGATTTATGTGATTACGCATCCCCTCACCATACTTCAGATATTCTTAAAATGCATGAGTTAGTGGTAAGAGTAAGAAATCTATTCATTAGTTATGCAGCCAACTACACAGAAGCCAATTGACTCATTTCACGGCTGAGGCTTGCCTCATTTGTTGCTCTGTGTATGTATTGGTGCATTCAAATACCTATCTGGCCTTCCAGAGGTTTTGCAAAGTTTAACTCTAATGTGAGAAAATCCATGTACTAAATTTATGTTTTTTAGGACATGGAAACCTCTGCTTCTTATATAAATGGGATTCTCTATCTTATAAGCTAGAAAAATAATTTTTCTTAAGTTGCATTAGTTTTGCAGTTGAAACTTCTGGAATAGAAATATGCTATTGTAAGAATTTTCAAAATGCATGCTTTGTATAGTTCTTTGGAAGTTACCTCCTGTCAGTGTGAAATAGGGGGTTGTAGGAAAGGAAGCCTAAATACTATTTTTTTCTCTATTGTCTCTGAAAATTGCTCTAGTCTACAAAATCAGATATAATTTTATCTACCTTTCCTAAGTTTGCTTGTCCACAGACCTTTATTTATCTTCTAATCTATTAACATTTTTGGAAAGTCTAAAGCAAAGTTTATTAATGTGGCCAGTGAAGTCCTATTTGTCACAATGTGTTGGGGAATGCTTCAAAAATAGTGGTTTATTGTAGCATGGTAAATTTGATAATTAATTATAATCATTGACCTAAGGCTTTTCATTTGATGCATTAATTTCAACAGAATTGACCTTAAAATCTTTTTATATACCTCATGTAATTAGAACACAATAGTATAGGAAGTTGATTTTTAAAAATGTTTTTGAGTGATCTCAAACTTTAGCATGGAAAAGAATCTTTTAGAATGCAAGTCCCCAGGCTCTCCAGTCATATATATATATTTAAAAGTGTTAGGATAAAGAATTTTTAAAGTTCTGAGATAATTAGATCTCATGTTTCTAATACAGGCAACCCATAAAATAAAATATTGTTTTACTTCAACATTGTATTATAAGTGAGAAACTGAGCCCAATGAAAATGAACCACTTGTCTAAGAATATTTATACAGATGTTATTAATTGTACCAGCATAATAAGTCTACTTTATCTGCCTATGTTATTGCATGTGCCTGATGACAGATGTTGATATCTGTTCATTGTATAATGTAGATGGATTTCTAAATGCTTTCTCTCCAGAAAGTTCTATGAAATGAAGACCTAATCTATAAGCTCCCAAATCTGAATTCAGCATTGGTATGTTTTGTGTCATCCAGCACTGGGCCCAGCACACAGTGGGTTGTCAGTAATTGTTGAAAGGGAAACACATTCTGCGTGCTCTCTCTCCTAACTCTCAACCTAATACCAATATATTTATTCTACGGTAATTGTTCTTTCTCTGATGTTCACATTATTCTGCTGATGTTTTGGCTATGGAACTTATCACTTCCTTTTTTGCATTCTATGTTTTGGAGCCTACCAAATGCTTTTTAAAAGTTTGAATGAAAGTGTTTCTAGAGTGAATGACCTTTTTTTTCTCCCCTGTTTTTATTTTTCCTTAAGTAAGAAAGGAAAGAGTGGAGTAAACAGTAAAGAAGGACTTTGCTTCTCAGTCAGTTGCAGAAACATGTTAACTGTAACCAATGTGTTTTTGTAGATCATAAATGCTTTCTAATTTTGTCTTTACAAATATTTTTTAACAAAAATGGTTATACAACCAGTGGTATGTGATATATGCATTGATGCATCATGTTTTCCTTCTAGAAAGTTTATTTTGAACTTTCTATTTTCCCATTTCCCATAGCCTTAAAACATTAAGTAAACTTCAATAATATTTTTCTGACAGTTTGATTGTGTTACTTTTGAAAAAGAAAAAAAAAAGAAAGAGCCGTTCCTAGGTAAAGAGATAGCTTTCCCAGATTTGACCTACCCTCAATTCCTTCATGCCCAAAACTACTGAACAGAGAATTATATATAAAAGAGAAAGAAAAAAGAAAATAGTAACAAGTCTATAATGATTGACATCTTGACATTATATTGTTACATAAAGAAGGAGGACATAATTAGTATCAAAACTTTGTATGAAGTTATAATTAATACAAAGTATATCAAGAATTTCTAGAATTGGAGGACACTTACCAAGAAACATGCAATAAGAGCCAACAGGCTGAAGCTGAAAGTTGATTTTTTCATTTTTTAATGTTGCCCCTGAAAGCAGAAAAAGATTGTCAGTAGTTAGTCAAATTGATAATATTATTTTTCTTAATTTAATATAAAAATTTAGAAATGATTCAAGTACATGTTATGTAATGTGACCAAAAAAAAAAAAAAAAAAAAAAGGACAACAGCATTTTATAGATATGCTTGAAATTTAGAGGAAAAGAAGAGCATACCCTGTATAGTAATATTGTTATTTCTGATATTTTATAACTAAATTTTAGGACTTGTATTTTATAAAAGGTAATTCCAGATACTTAAAAAATGCTTTTTGAAAGAGCTTTTTTGAAAAATTCTTGTGGACTCTGGTGTGACTAGATTGGAGAGATATAACTTATGTGGTTGTACTTCTGATAATATTTGTTAAAATTAGTCAAAACTTACAGATTTCTGTAGATTCATGATCTGTATAGTGGCAATGTGACTGGACAATTGTAAAACCCAATATATTATTGCAATTATTTTTTGAAAACAAAAAATGTAATTCCTCTATTATATTTACCTGAAAGGAAAATAATTGTACAATGTGCATCTTTAACATCAACACATTGAGTTTTTCCCCAAGTGATTCTCAAAAGCAAATTATTGTCCATCAGTGATTAAAGTAGGAAAAAGATGTTTTGTCCTTAATTTGATTATAGTTTTCAGCAATATATCATAAGTCCATGGTAACCTGTGCTCTAGGAAGGCTAACCTCAAGCACCCTCACATTGACAGATTGCCTTGGGGTCACTGTGGTGCCTACCGTCTGTGCCATCTTTAAAAATGACATAGGAGAAGAGGTCCACAGAATCCACAGTGCTCCTGTGGCCACCTCCTTAAAAGTACCTTCTCTAATATGCTCTTTGTAGGCATTTAAAAACATATAAAATACTCAGCTCAAACAAAAACAACAGAAATGCAGATCTATTTTCAATGTGTCTTTAAAACTCTTTCACTTTGATTGACTTTAGAGACCATTAAAATACATCAGCAGAAAAGTGTCAATAAATTGTGAAGCTGGATGTAAATTAAGCAACCATTCAATACCATTGTTTTTCCTGACACACTCTTTCAGAAATGTTAAAGATTTGGTGAGCTTTACCACTGACAATGTGTTTTCTTAAAACATATCTAAGATTTTTAGGTAGTTAAGACTATCTCTGTTTTTTCTTCAGCTTTATTGAGTTATGATTGACAAATAAAATTATAAGATTATTTAAAGGATACAATGTGATGAGTTGATATGTGTATGCATTGTGAAAAGATTCTCCTTATGGAGTTAATTGACACATATATCACCTCACATAGCTACACTTTTCTCTTTATTTTTGGGTGAGAATGTTCAAGTTCTACTCTCAGCAAGTTTCTGTTATACAACAGTGTTGTCAATGGCAATCTGTGTTATACTTTAAATGTCAGACTTCATTCATATTATAACAGGGGAAATTTGGACACTTTTACCAACCTCTCCATATATCACCAACCATAGCCCCTCATAACCACTTTTCTACCTTCTGTTTCTATGAGTTTGATTTTTTAAAAAAGAGTCTACATATAAGTAATACCATACAGTATTTTCCTTTTTCTGTCTGGTTTATTCTACTCAGCAAAATGCTTTTCAGGTCCACCCACATTGTTGCAAATGAAATAGTTTTTTCTTTTTAAAGGCTAAATAATATTCCATTATATTTTATCACATGTGAGAATGATAAACTTGAGAATAAGAGCAAAAGTCAAAATACTTACATCTATATTTCTAATACATACCTTGGTTGGAGATTCTTCATTGAAACAAGCAAACTTGCTTAATTTTACTTTTGCCAGATAGTCAGTTTATACAGCCACTGATTGAAAATTCAAGAAGAGAGAGAACTTCCACTGGAAAATCTTCCTTTATAAATACCTTCATCTGGATTTTTATTGGAGTTTAGAAGAAGGTTGAGTGAAGGTAATGTTCTGGGTTGATTTTCTTTACCTAAACAAAGAAATGACAGTGGCAGTTGCCAGTTTGGCAACTTCATTCATAGAACTGTCATCCCGGCCTTGGGAAAGCATGCGGATTGGTCTAACACAGTGGTTTTCAAACTTGACTGACATTAAAACAACCTGGGCAGCTTTCACAATCTATGAGGCAGGAAGACCGGCAAAAGTGTTTTTAAAAGTGTCCTGTAGGGTTTACAAAATGAAACCATCTTTGAGAACCACTGCTGTAAAAGAGTGTGGATTCTGGAGTTTTCCCTAGTTTAGGCATATGAATCAGAACTGATATGTATATTGTAAGAATTACTTATTTTGAAAAATGGAAAAAAAGTTTAATTCAGTTGCCTCAGTTTTCAGAGGAAAAAGATCTTGTGGTAGGAGGGAGAGAATTAGTAAACACAGCCTTTATAGTTTCTTAATTTTAATTTGATATTTCTTTTCTAGTTGTTATTTTATTTAAAATTATTAAAGGTACTGTAAACAGGCTTTTACGGTATAAAAAGTGCTTAATAAATTTGCTTGTAGCTAATGAATAGGGTAAAGGGTAAGAAAATACCTCAAGATATATTAAGTTCTGTAAGTATATTATCTCAATTACCTGAACAATATGAACACATACAATATACACTAGCTTAGCAAAGATGGTAGGTATTAAAAACTTCATGACCTGTTTTTAATTTATGGCAAATGGATATAGTGAATCAGATAATTTTATATTTAAAATGAATCCAAGTATTGAGAGATTTAACCACATGTGATCAATGTATTCAACTGAGAAAAATTATCCTATGCTAGGAAGTCCTTCTCTAATAGCTATAGTTTGTTTAGTCCTTACCATGTCCTAGGCTATGTGATATTGCTTCATGTGAGTTAGATCATTCAATCATTCAATCTTCATAGAAACCCTTGCAACTTATATTATTCTTGCCATATTACTGATAAAAAAATAAAATCATATGGAAGTCAATTAACTTGGTTAAGTTAATTGCACAAATATTTAAGATAGGGTTGAACTTAAATTTGACACATTTAAGAATTTGAATTTTTCCCACTGCACTATTTTCTTCCCAAATCTAATTGTTTCCCAATAACTTAACTAAGAAGCACACTATTTTTGTTGTTGTTGCACCAACTAATGTGTGGATGCAACCCCTTAGTAATCTGTCATATCGATCTAAATGGTTGTAAATATTATTTAAAGAGGGAATAGAGAAGAATCAAAAAGAAAATATCAGAAAAATGTAATGCATACATGTAAGTATTTTTCAAGAAATATTTTATGGTTGTACATGGAGGTATATATTGGGTTCTGTAAGTTATATGTCCCTGAGTTGCAGTCAGAAAACTATGAAAGCCTTTTCTTATAGGGCAATTTAGTGGTTTGTGTGGGATAAAGTCAAGTAGCCTGATTGTATTCCCACCTCTGTTCTGTCTTTAGCTATTTGCTGTATGGACCATTACTAATCAATGCCAATATAGTCATCCAAAAATAGGATAGTATTAATTATACATGATAGAATTTTTTTGAAGATTAACTGAAATTGTATATAGAAAATAAGACCCTTGTGATTATTAAATGTTAGTCAAAATTTCAATAGGAGTTTTTTATTTTCTCACTTTATTTTTAAACTATCCTGATATGATACTTTTATGGTAATTAAGTTATAATGCATGAAAGGACACTTGACTTGGGGTGGTGAATACATAATACAATATACAGTATATAATTTTAATTAACCAATGTCACCCTAATAACCACTGGCAAGCCATTCAATTAAAAATACATTTTAAAGGTGACTTAAAAGCTTTTGGTGGTGATAAGGGAATTGAGTTGAAATTGGTCTTAAACTACCAAGTTTTCTTTGCCTTGTCTTATCTTTGGCTAATAATTTCATGTAGTGGACAAGTAAAAATCATACACAATTTTTTAACTTACTTATGAATTGGCCATTTTCTCTTCTGGGAAGTGCCTATTCAGGTCCTCTGCCCACTCTTTAATTGGGTTGTTTGATTTTTTTGGTGTTCAGTTGTCTGAGTTAGTTATAAATTTTGGATATTAGCCCCTTATGTATATCCCTAAAATTTTGATATGTCATAACATCTTTCTCATTTGTCTCTATGTATATTTTGATTTCTTCTTTTATTTCTGCTTTGACCCAGTTGTTGTTTAGTAGGATATTGTTCAATTTCCACATATTTGTGGTTTCTCCAGCTTTCTTTTGCACTTGATTTTCCATTTCAAAGCACTGTGTTTGCAGAATATGCTTGGTATGATTTTAAGCTTTCTAAATTTGATGAGGATTGTTTTGTGTCTCAAGTTTGTCACTTCAAGACCTGAATACAGAGTTAATTTATATTCCATGTTGCCTCTCAAATCTAAATAAGCTACATAAACTTAACTAACATTATATGTTATAATATGCTTTAGAGATTAGTCAATTGAATTTACAGTCAGATCATTTTACTTCAAAGTATAATACCAACGTTTAGTTACTGGGTGATATCAGACAGTCTATTTTAACTCATTGTATCTCAACAGCTTCACTGAAAAATGTGGACATTTATAATTTTCATGTCATGGAGTTAAGCTGTCCATCATTTATTCATTCACTCATTCCACATTTATACAATGCCTACTCGGTGTCAGACGTGGTGCTCTTTGTTAAAGTCCTAGAATATTTAAGTGGTTAGGGTTTTAAAAATATTTTAGCAGTCACAAGTGGTGTAGCCACATCTTGAGAAACAATCTTGAAAAAATTTTTATGTCATAGTTAAGAGTAAAAAACTGACTAGTTAGGCCCTAATCAGTTACTGAACAACTAATTACACATCCAAACAGTGAAGATAATTCTGTTTCTAACTTAACACGAACAGTTCAATAAACAACTTTCTTCTCTGACATTAATTCAGGTTGTCAAAAGAGCAATGACTCTTCTTTCTTGCTTTGATGCCAGCATATTGTCCAGCCAAGTGTTTTAAATCCAGGAAAAATCTGCATTGTAATGGATCACTGGCTCTGAAGGACTTAGGATGAACATTGGCAAAACTGAAAGGTAATTTCTGAGTGACTTGGGATCAACAAAAGATCAGAGCAACATAAGCCAATGAAAGCATATAAAGAACAATATAAATGAACAAATAAATCAGAAACAGACTCATAAAACAGACTGATGAATGCCAGAGGGGAATGGGGTTTGGGGGACTGGCTGAAAAAGGCAAAGGGATTAAGAAGTACAAATTGACAGTTAAAAAATAGTCATGGAGATGTAAGGGTTATAGTCACTAATATTGTAATAACTATGTATGGTGCCAGGTAGGTACTGGAAAATATATGATTGTCTAACCACTATGCTGTACACCTGAAACTAATACAAAAGAATATTGAATGTAAACTCTAACTAAAAACTTTTAAATTAAAAAGCAATAAACAGTCACTCAAGTTAATCTTAAATTAATTCACGGTGTCAAGAGATCCTGAGATAATACTTTCTAGAAGGGTACCTAATGAGCTAATGTCTCTGGTCACAGGAAGTTCAAAATGACAGTAGAGTAGTAGAGTCACATGATTTTTGGTGCAGAGACTTATGTGACAGGTGGAAAATGTTTTTGTGGTATACGTAATTAGATTTAGCAAAATTAAACTCAGTCATGCAGTGCCATATTTATGGTCTGCTGCCCTGTTATGCAATAGTAATAACTCTGTTTTTGGACCTATGAAAAGCATATGAATGTGGTTCTTCTAGATTATGTAGTGGAAGATGATTTGGCTTCAGAGTTAATAACACTTCTAATATGTATCATGTTTTTAAATTTACAGGTTGCTTTTGAAAACTTGTGTGAAAAAATTTGTGTGGGTTTAGTCAATGATGCCTTTAGACACTGAGAGAAACATATTCTGTTGACTAAAGGAGTCTAGCACAATGAAATGAGACTAGTACTAGGGTTTTTAGACTGAAGTAGAGCTATAGCTCTGATTTATACAGCAGGGATGCTGCAGGAGGTCCAGTCACAAAGTTCTGTAAACTCTGGAAGTTGGCTATAAATTTCTCCCACTTCCCAAGATACTAAAGTTAAAATTCAAAATATCCATAAACCAAATTACAGTAATTGTTTAAGGTAAGTAAGTACCTTTCCTTCAAATCAATACCATGAGAAAAATTTTTATTTGTTTTCAAATAGAAAGAGTATTATTCTATAATAAACATGAAAGTGATCTTCATAGTATAACCTGCATGATTCCAGTGTATAAATGTAATTAAGTATACAGTTGCCTTTTAATCAGAATTTTGTTAGCTAGATAACTCAAATCATGTGCCCAAAGAATTTCAGTTCCTTTTTCAAATCTCTCTTGGGGAATATCCTAGGCTTTATCTTATTATCCAACATATATTTCCTTTGTTATAATTTTATTTTATTTTTGAAAAATTTGGTTTTATACAAGCTTTCTCTGTAAACTAGATCCAATACTTAAAAAAATTAAAATATAATTGTAACATATTTTTTAATTGATAAATCATGTTATATTTATTTTTCATTTAATATGCAAAGTAACTCATAGTTAGAAAAAAAGAAGCTTTCTAGTTTTTTAAATGAAAAAAGAGCTGAGGGGTAGAGTAAAAGTTATGTTTATCACCTAAAAGCTAGTACAAATGTCATAAAAAACAACTTTACATTTTGGGAAAAATGGTGTTTTCTGCAATGGAAATCAAAAGACCTGAGCTTCAGAACTGGCCTTGTTATTTAAGAATAGCATGGCCTTGGGAGAAATATCATTAACCTCTCAGGGCTTTATTTTCTTCCTTTGTAAAATGGTAAAGTTAAATTGAATAGCTCCTTTTTGTCCCCAATACAGGCAGATCGAGGTTTGGAGGGGCCTAAAGCTTATGTAATTTTGGGAGCTGACCGTAAGAAAAAAAATACAAATTATAATTACCAACTACTTGCAGTGTTGATTGACAGCAGCCATAGAGAAGGGAAGAAAGAGGAATGACTAAATGTCACAGGCTTCATTGAAGCGGGAATTGTTTTCTGGAAGATTGGGAGAGTAATGGTTTCTGTACTATTTGTATTTGGCTTTACTACAGTAACAACAACAAATATCTCAGTAACTAGTTATATATGAAGCTCTTAAAACAGAGTTTGGCAAATGTAAGAAAGCAAATGTTTATTTCTCTCCTATCACATGTTGGCAACCAAGGACAGTCTGTTTCTGCAATTTTGTTGTATGTATGTCTCATTCCAGGACCCAGGCTGAAGAAACAGTCTCTATTTAGGACATGCAGCTCTTGTAGTACAGTATAAAGGAAAACGGTAAGAGAGCAAGACTGATGGAATTTCTGCCTAGGAGTTGCCTATGTTGCCTTGAGCTCACGTTTCAATGCCAAAGCAAGTCAAGATGCCACATTGTCAATGACATATACTTTGCACAGAGGGCCAGATGCCCTGCAGTCCTATGGTATTGAGTGCAAATCTATAATCCTCTTTTTATAAGGGCAGTGGAAGTAAATGGTTGGGAACAGTGGCATCATCTACAACAACTGAGAAGCAGCAGTCAAGGGGATGACAAATCCATTTCATTTTCCTGAGACTGAGGGTTTAGGAAGAATCAATAGCTTCCATTTTAAAGGGTCCATTTATTCCTCATTAAAAAACAACCTTATTCTTAGAAAATCTAACTCCTTCTACTTTCTCTGGGATGCAGTTTTATTAATTATCATCTTTTCAAAACTAAACATTCAACTCCTTATTTTTAACAGTATATAATTCATAATTCATCTTTCCTGAAACAAAATTATGCTCTTGATTGCATTACCTTCTCAAACTATTGACCTGTCTCTTTATGGTCTTTTTAATAGAACTTCTCTTTTGTTGCTGTCTCACTTTTTGCCCCTTAACTTTTTTTAAAGTATATTTTACTGATTATGCTATTACAGTTTTCCCAATCCCCCCCCCCACCTTTGCTCCCTCTGCTTGGTATCTTCCTTCCATTCAGCAATCCTCCCCCTTCCTTAGTTCATATTCATGGGTCATGCATATAAGTTCTTTGGTTTCTCCATTTACTTTACTATTCTCAATGTCCCCCTGTTTGTTCAGTACCTACCAGTTATGCTTCTTGATCCTTGCACCTTTTCCCCAATTCTCCCCGCTTACCCTCTCCACTGATGATCCTCCATATGATCTCCATATCTATGGCTCTGTTCCTGTTCTAGTTGTTTACTTATTATTATTATTTAAGATTCATTTGATGATAGTTGTGAGTTTGTTGTTATTTTACTGTTCAGTTTTGATCTTCTTTTTCTTAAATGTGTCCCTTTAACATTTCATATAATAAGGGCTTGGTGATGATGAACTCCTTTAGCTTTGCCTTGTTTGGGAAGCAACTTATCTGCTCTTTCATTCTAAATAATAGCTTTCCTGAATAGAGTAATCTTGGTTGTAGGTCCTTGCTTTCCATCACTTTGACCTTCTAGCCTGAAAAGTTTCTTTGAGAAATCAACTGACAGTCTTATGGGAACTTCTTTGTAGGTAACTCTCTTCTCTTGCTGCTTTTAAGATCATCTCTTTATCTTTAACCTTTAGCATTTTAATTATGATATGTCTTGGTGTGGTCCTTTTTGGGTCTAGCTTGTTTTGGCTCTCTGTGCTTCCTGGACTTGTATGTCAATTTCTTTTGCCAAATCAGGGAAGTTTTCTTTCATTATGTCTTCACATAAGTGTTCAATTTCTTGCTCTTCCTTTTCTTCTTCTGGCACCTCTATGCTTCAGTTGTTGGTACGTTTAAAATTGTCTCAGAGGTTCCTAAGCCTTTCCTCATTTGTTTCAATTCTTGTTTCTTCATTCTGTACTGGTTGACTGTTTATTTCTTCCTTATGTTCCAAGTTGTTGATTTGAACCCGGGCTTCCTTCCCTTCACTGTTGATTTTGTGTGGATTTTCCTTCATTTCACTTAGCATAGCCTTCACTTCTTCCCTTATGCATTTGCTGTACTCAGTCATTTCTATGAGCATCCTTATCACCAGTGTTTTGAACTGTGTGTCTGTTAGGATGGCTATCTCCTCCTTGCTTCATTCTCCCTCTAGAGTCTTGTTCTTCTCCCTCTTTTGGGCCGTACTTCTGTGTCTCCTCACCTTCACAGCCTCCTGTGTTTGTCTCTGTGTATTAGGTAGAGCTGTCACACCTGTTACATTGTAAGAGGCAGAGATTTAGGTATTTGTCAATGCTGGGCGACCAATTTTACCATTTTGCAGTACTGTATGTAGGAGCGATGCTGCTCACTCAGTATTCTCCCCTTTTCCAGTTACTTCAGCTGCTTCCCGTATGTGACTGGTAGCCCTCTAGCTGTTGTCCTGGTAATGGTTCCCAGAGTGGGTGGGTTTGCATATGTTCTAGGACCACAGGGGCTCTTTAAATGGACTCTGCTGAGAGACTGGCAGTTTCTTCCACTGCCCCAACCCCCACTATTTTTCACAGTCAGAAGCAATGCAGCTTTATTTCCCCAGCGCTGGAACTCTGGGCTGTGTGGTCTGGCAGGGCACAGGGATTGCTCTCCAGGTGTCCCTCCTGGCTTTTATAATGTGTGACTGCTTGTTCAGCTGCCTGGCTGAAGCCTCTGCCTTGCCACTGCTGCAGCCATACCACATCCTCTCCCTTCCAGCTCCCCATCTTTGGACATCCTACATGTCTGGATGAGTATTATTTCTTTATATCTTTGTTTGTTGGTCTTCCATGCAGTTTGATTTTATGGTAGTTCTGGTTTATTTATTTATTTATTTTTTTGAGGTAGATATAATCCTTCTTATGGTTGTGGAAGGAGGTGAAGCATGTCTACCAAAACTCCATTTTGACTAGTGTTCTTTTAACTTTTTAAATAATTTTGACAATTATTGAGTTTCTTATTTTCAAGCATTTTGTCATCAATGTGCTTCTTGTTCTTATTTTCTTCTTTTTTCTCTTCAAGTGGTTAAAATTTTTAAAATATTATTCTCTTCCTTGCCTTTATGAAGTTTCTGAATTCTCTGATCTAGGATTTTCCCTTTTCTAACTGCTTTTCTGTGTTTTTTTTTTTTTTTTTTTTTTGGCCTGAAAATTGGTTTCCCTCATGATTCTACCTTTCTCACTCCTCCTTCTGCTTTTCTCCCTCCAGTCCTGCTCCAAACCCCCAATTCTCCTCTTCCCCTCCTCCTCTTCTTCCTCTTTCTTTACTATACAACAATAAATATACAGAACTTCTATTTATAGGAGAAATGTGCTCCAAACTGTATCTAAGGATAAAGTCAATCTGAATTACATTAATGTGGAGTTTATGTAGTCCTAGTTAAGCAAAAGTTTTTCTAATATAAAGTCCAGGATAAGCAGAACACGAAGCTGACTAGAACATCACAGTTGATTCCTTATTTGTTTTTACATTCTAGCTGTCCTTGACATTTCTGGTGGGAAAAGTAAATAGCAGGGGTGACACCAGCAAGGTTGAATGCCTGATTTTATTTACCTACTTTGTGTCCTTGGGTAGCTGATTAACTTCCATATGCCTCAGTTTTCCTATCTGTAGAGTGTCAATGATGGGAATTATCTTATAAAATTATAGTGAGTATTAAATAGTTACATGCGAAGCTCTTAAAACAGAGTTGGCAAATGTTTTTATAATTTTCAAGGAATATTTTTCTATAATAATCTTCTGTGGTAATTCTTTATTCATTTTTCCTTTCTATATCAGTAATCCAAACTCTTAATCCTGGCCTTTGTTACTATGATTATAAATTCCTATTCTCATATCCATTTTTATAGGTATGTCTGATATTTATGGACAATTTCTGTTTCGTGGAATTAAGAGCAACTCAGAAGTATAACATGTATTGTGGTTTATCCATAGTTATAGTCCCAGAATTTAAGTCATGGTATGTTGTGTACACTTAATACATGTTTGGAGGGTGCGAATATGATTACCAATTGCTATCCTACCTACATGTGTTTGCTGTGTTTTTTTCCAGCAGGGGGTTTCCTACCTTTTTTCTGCCTGTTGAATTCAGTCCTTTCCTTTTCATCTTTTCCATGAAAGCTTTTTTTCCCATCTCTTCAGTGAAAATCATAGTACCTACTAGGGATCACATTTTATGGCCCTAATCTTAATTATTTGCATTATTATTTTTAATTCTTATTCTTTAGAACTAGGTTGTGTCTCATTAGCTAGTGAATTTTACTTTCAATACTTTTGTACTAAGATTTTGTGATTACATGTATATCCTATAATAATTTATTCATTGTAGTTCCCTATAAACATTTGCTTACCCTAAAGAGGGATAAATGTCTCACTCCCCTTTATACTCATTATGGTTTGTGCCTTGCATATAATATAGGGTGGGGAAAAAGTAGATTTACAGTTGTTCATATGGAAAAGCAATGCAATAATTTATAAGTAATAATACAAGAATAAACTGTGTGTTTCATGTACTCACAACTATAAAACTACTACTTTTGTTCTACCTTGTAAATATTACAGTTACGGTACTTAGTTATTTAGTTAATTGCCTTGTTTCTATATTTGCTATTTGAATCTTTGACAAAAAGCAATTGAGGTTTTTAATATTTGTATTATTCTGTTCCCTAGTCTAGATCTAGGTCACTTTTTACTAAATCACTTGGATAAATTAATTTATCAACTAGAAATTGATCAAATTTTTTTGGATGAAATGATTCAGGAAAGTTTCAATTAAAAGATATCCGGAGAAAATATCTCTTTGTTGAAGGAATAGTGTTTGAGATAGTAGGGCAAATAACATCTGTAGATCTGTTGAAATTTGTCATACTTATTCTTTGTATCCTTCTTGAAACTATATCCTAGTAATGTACAACCTCTCTGAAAGAGGGGTATATTTGTATCTCTTTCATTGTAGCTTTTATCATAGTTGGAATTTTATGTACACATATTTATATGAGATGTGTCCAGAAAAAGTCCAGCAGTTGTTAGTATAATGAGAATAGTTTGTGCAACACTGATGTAACCTGGCAGCCAAGGAGAGTGGAATGAACATGTGTGAACAATGATGACTTAACTATACTACTCAGTGGGGGCTGTAGATGCTGTTGAGTGAGCATGTGTACTGTGTGGCTGTCACATTCAAAATGACTGGGCAGGATCAATGAATCTGTATCAAATTTTGCATTAAGTTTGAACATTCCTCCATGGAAACTATTCAGATGATTCAGATGCCTGTAGCTATGGTCAATTGGTGATTGGCAGCTTCATCACAATGACATGCCTGCTCATGCATCCCATCTTGTGCAGAGTTTATTGTGAAACATCAAATCACTCAAGTGACTCAGCAACTCTATATCCCAGATTTGGTGCCCTGTGACTTCTGGCTTTTCCCCAAACTAAAATCACCTTTGAAAGGGAATAGATTTCAGACCATTTATGAAATTCAGAAAAATACAACAGAGCAGCTGTTGGCAACTGGGAGAACTGTGTGAGGTCCCAAGGTGCCTACTTTGAAGGGGACTGAGGTGTCATTGACCTATGTATAATGTTTCTTATATCTTGTATCTTCTTTAACAAATAACTGAATACCTTCTGCACAGGCCTCATATATATAGAATTACATTTTATATAAATTATTTGTATGTAACTTTTTGGTTAAATTTTGCTTTCACAAAAAGTCATTCATAAATATTATAATATTTTAATATGATATATGGGGTGAATTCAAACAATTTTTTTTCCTGTGAACATTTACATTTTGTTTTCCTGGACAAGTACTTTGTGTACTACAGAATCATCTAAAAGAGTAAACGTGCTGGTAATATTGCTGTCGCTCTACAAAGTAGTAATGAGACCAATACACATGTGATCAAATGTGTAAATCAAGTTATCTTTAAAAGTTTTTACAGTATAGCAAAACTAAGGAAGAAGCAATAAGGGCCAATATTCCTCATCATTTTTCTTTCTTTAGGAGTAGACTACATCATAATGTAGTCAAGCACTAAAGATTTGTATGTATGACTATTATTGTTATATTTACAGTAGTCCCTCTCTATATCGCAGTTCACTTATCGTGGACTCACTATATCGCAGGATTTTAAAAAATATTATATTTAATTATTTATTGCTGATTTTTTGCTATATTGCGGGATTTTGCAGTACTGTATACGTATGTTGTTAAAGTTACATAGGTTTAAGAATGTAGAATAAATGTAAGGTTCCCACTTCGTGGGGCGGGTCTGGAATACTGTACTAACAAACAAGAATTTAAATAAAGGTAAACTGCAAAATAAGAAATTTCAATGTCCTGAAGATTAAATGATGTTGGACATATAGAAGTCTGACCCATGTAATTAGTGTTAGTTGAAATTTCAATGGGCATTTCCTCTTTACATCATTCAATTTTTAAAATATCCTGATTTGATGATAATAATTGTAGTACAATGCATATTTAAGTTTTAAAGGTGATTTAAAAGGTTTTGGTAGTGATGGGGAATTGAGTTGAAATTGATCTTAAACTATCAAGTTTTCTTTGCTAATTATTTCATGTAGTTGACAACTAGAACCCATATATAATTTATTACTTGCTAATTATGTTTGACACATTCTGTTGCTATACCTGTGTATGATCCAGTAAATCTTTTAAGTTAATACTGAGTACTTTATGAAGTGTTACCTTCTATAGTGAAAAAAAAAAAAAAAACACAAAAACCCAAAACTTGTCTTTCTCTTTGGTGCTGTAAATTGTTTTCATACTAACATACATTTTTAGCCAAGTGTTTTAAATACAAGGTGTGATTTCTAGTTGTCAGGGAAAGTTGGCTAAAGGACTTAGGATGAACATTGTCAAAACTGAAACAATCTCTGCATGGCTCATAGTCAATAAACAATTACAGTCCAAAACAGGTAGAAAGCACACTTCTTTGAAAAACAAAAACTTTTACTCAGGTGAAAATTTAATTAAAATCTGACCTTAAGAGAGCTTGACTAGATACTTTTTAGAAAAATACCTAAAATGGCAATTGTCTTTCTTCAGAGATAATTCAGGTTACTTGTGGACCTCTTGTTAGTGAATAGTTATTGAACAGATAAAAATTAATTTTTTAAATTACAGTTTATATTCAATATTATTTGGTATTAGTTTCATGACTACAGTGTAGTGGTTGGACAATCATATACTTTACAAAGTGATTTCCCCTATATTTCATGTACTCACCTGGCATCCTACATAGTTATTACAATATTATTGACTACATACTCTATGCTGTACTTTACATCTTCATGACTATTCTGTGACTACAAATTTGTATTTCTTAACCCATTCACCTATTTCAATCCAATCTCTCAACTCCCTTCTCCTCTGACAACCATCAGTCTGTTCTCTGCATCTATGAATCTAACTAATAATTTTTTTTCTAAAGAAATCTCTATCTAGTGGAATTAAAGTCAGTGATTTATCATTGCTCTCCTGTTATAACGACTCCTTTCTTCCTTTAGTTCTATCAGTTTGTGTTATATACTCAGAGGCTATGTTTTAAAACAAATTAAAAAATTTAAACTTATTATTGAATTGATCCTTTTACATTAGGAAATATGCCTTGTCTCTGGTAACACTTTTTGTCCTTAAATCTATTTTGTCTGCTATTAGTATTAGCTACACCAGATTCCTTTTGGATAGTATTTTACACGGTATACTGTTTTCCCCTTTTTTCACTCTCCCCCCAAACATTCAGTGTCTTTTTGCTTAAGGAGAATCTCTTGTAGACAATATACAATTTAAAAATATTAGGTCTGACAATCTTTGTCCTTAATTAGATAATCTAGCTTGCTTGTTACTGATGAAGGGCTCACTGTCTGTGCTGGAGGCCAATACCATGATATCAGCTTTTGAAAAAAGAAAAAGCTGTTATTGCTAATCGACAAGCAAGAAGACAGGTCACAAGTCTCTAATCTGTCTCTTTAATCAGGGATTTTTTGTGTTTTATTTAAAGGGAGAATTGAAGGAAGATATGTATATTCTATTGAGTTACATTATTTCAGCAAAATGAGAGCTTACTGTGCAGGGGCTAGAGGGTCTTGACTTTTTATGCATCACATGGTTAAATTCCAGGGGTTTAATATGTAGTCCACAGTGGATTTCCACCTCATGCTGTTGAAAGGTAAATTCTTTCTCTAGGGTGCTTATCAGACCTAGTGATTTGTGGTTTTGCCATTACCTCTGAAAAACATCTCCATATCTTGAGAAACAGGCCAGGCCAGTTTGAACTGATTCTGCAATTACAGTCTTCTGCTTTTTATTGTTCATTCCTCATTCCTGACAGAAATATGGTAATAAGGTCTGGTTTCAGTTAAGATGGTTGATTAACTTCAAGATGGAGTCAGATTTGTCTTCCTCTTGCATTCTTCTTATCTGGCTCTAAAGAGTTCCCATGCCTACCTCTTCCATGATGGTCCCTGAGCCTTAGAGCAGCCACTCTGGGTGTTTAATTTACAAGCACAGAGCCCAGCAATAGTAGAGTTAGAAGCAGGCCAGAGTACCTATACCCTAGGATGAGACGAAGAATAAAGTATAACGTTTGTTGTCATATTCCCCAGGACCTGAACTGTGATGATGCCATTGTGATAATCACTGGGGAGAAAGAAAGCATGGGTTTGACCATTGTTTCCTGCTGATCAGGGAAGGAGATCAGGATTTGAGGAATGAAGTTGCTTTATACTGACTTAAGTAAGCCAGAATATATTTGAAGAGTAATCAAATAGTCTTAATAGGAGTAAGACTATTTGTAATTCTGATCTCAGCAAGGATCTGATTCCAGAAGATAGCCAGTTAAAATGCTTGTTCAAAATGCCTGTCTATGGCCAAGGTTCTATTTGTGCCAGTATCTTTGTGATTTCTAAATATTTTACTACCTGGCCGGAGGTGTTAATATAAAAGCAGCAACCTTTTTTTTCATAGAACTAGAACAAATATTTCAAAAACTTACATGGAACCACAAAAGGCCCCACACAGCAGCAGTGATCCTGAGAAAGGAAAACAAAGTTGGCGGAATCACGCTACCTAATATCAACTATATTGCAAGGCAGGGGTCCCAACCCCCGGGACTGTGGACCAGTATCGGTTAATAGCCTGTGAGGAACCAAGATGCATAGCATGAGGTGAGTGGTGGGTGAGTGAGTGAAGCTTCACTCACATTACTGCTTGAGCTCAGCCTCCTGTTACCCTCTTCCCACCTGTGGAAAAAATTGTCTTCTATGAAACCAGTCCCTGGCACCAAAAATGTTGGGGACCACTACTATAAGACCATAGTAATAAAAACAACATGGTGCTGGCATAAAAACAGGCACAGATCAATGGAACAGAATAGGGAGCCCAGAAGTAAACCCACACCTTTATAGTCAATATTCAACAGAGGAAGCAAGCACATACAATGGGCTAAAGATAGTTTATTCAATAAATGATTTTGGGAAAATTGGACACATATGTGCAGAAAAATGAAACTAGACCACCTTCTTACACCACACACAAGGATAAATTCAAAATGGATCAAAGACTTATATGTTAGACCTGAAACCATAAAAATCTTAGAAGAAAACATGGGCAGCAAAATCTTAGACATTGCTCATAGAAATTTTTTATTGGATATAGCTCCCCAGGCAAGGGAAACAAAAGAAGAAATCAACAAATGGGACTACCTCAAACTAAAAAGTTTTTGCTCAACAAAGGAAACAATCAACAAAATAAAAAGACAACTCAAATAATGGGAGAAAATATTCACTGATACATCTGATAAGGGGTTAATATTCCAAAATTTATAGTGTTTTCAAAATTCAACAATAAAAAAACAAATAACCCAGTTTAAAAATGGGCAAAGGGCCTGAATAGACACTTCTCCAAAGAGGACATGAAGATGGCCAATAGACATAAGAAAAGATGTTCAATGTCACTAATTATCAGAAATGCTAATTAAAACCACAGTGAGCCCTGGCTGCTGTGGCTTAGTGGATTGAGTGTAGGCCTGCGAGCCAAGTGTCTCTGGTTCGATTCCCAGTCAGGGCACATGACTAGGTTGCATGTCAGGTCCCCGGTTGGGGGTGCGAGTGAGAGACAACCACACAGTGATGTTTCTTTCCCTCTCTTTCTCCTTTCCCCTCTCTCTAAAAATAAACAAACAAATAAACAAATTATTTAAAAAAAATAAATAAAACCACAATGAGATACCACCTCACACTTGTCAGAATGGCTATCTTATTCTTGTCAGAATGACTATCATTAATAAATCAACAAATGGAAGGTAGAGGGCTTCCACTGTCTATTGGCCTTAACATTGTATGGTTATAGTTGTGACTCAGAGAGAACAAAGCTGCCTGCTGCTACCACTGCAGTCATATGGCCTCATACCCATGAATCAGTCATCAGCCAAAGCAGCCAGAAAATGCCGTTCTGCTTCTGCCTTCTGAATATCACATAAATGTATTCCACTGGCTCGAATCCATTCACATTCAGAATACTAGCTGTGTCTTAAAAATAAAAACTGTAATCGTTCCTCTTCAGACCTATAAGAATTTACATAGAAATTATCGGGGATTAAAGACAAATGGGCAATAAACATATTGAATACGTTTCTTATGTCTTTGTCTTTTTTGTGTGTGTTGTCATCCAGCTGAGATTATATAGTTTACTTCTACAATGTTTTTCCTGAATGTCCATGCTCAGTGCTTAGAAACTTTGATTAGACTTGATTCCATACTAAGAAATAAAATACGGAAAATAGGCCAAATGATGGGCTCAGCAAAAATTCTTTAAAAAATACAGTAAAACTTTCTGTCCTAATGCATCTTCCCTCCAACCCCCCATGCCTAAAACACGTTACAGGTCAGTTCTGGGTCCTGTGATTTCATGGACTCTTTAGTTTATACTGGCTATTGAGACCTCCAAAATCTGGGTGGGCCTACATGATGAAGAAAGTACCAGGAAGCCTCACCACTCACACCACATTTTCTTGATGTCTGAGTATTGTTTTTCTGCTTGTTCACATGTCTGATAATACTCCAAAGTCAAAGTATACTCAGTCAAGCCTGAGTTGTCACTAAAAACAATTTGTACTCTTCCCGTAGCAGCATATAGTGACCTCTGAAAATAGTTTGCTATTCACTTGACCCAGAAAACACCACAAAAACATGCAAATGAAGAGGTTCAAATCTTTATGTTCTCTTTAAGAGCACCCATAAAACTCCCTAGGTTATCAAGTGTATGAAAATATGAAAAGCCACCAAGTATCTGAAGGATGTCTCTTTACAGAAGCAATGGGCACCATTCTATTGTTACAATGGTGGAATTAGTAGGTGTGTCCAGGCCAAACAGTGGGGCTGGACACAGGGTGGGTGGCCCCAAAACAGTGCTGAAATTTTGCTGCACATGCTTAAAAATGCAGAATAATGCTGAACTTAAGGGTTTAGATATAGATTTTCCTCTGGTCATTGAACACATCCAGGTGAACTAAGCTCCCCAGTTGCAGTGCAGAATCTACAGAACTCATGGGTGGATTAACACACACATGAGCTGTCCCTGCCACACAGATGATCCTACTAAAAAAGAGCAGATTGTTCCTAAACAAGAACAGGAGGTTGCACAGAAGAAAAAGATATCCCAGAAGAAACTAAAGAAACAAAATCATATGGCCTGGGAGTTAATTTGGCACAAAATAAATGTTAATAAAAGGAAAAATAGAAAAAAAGAAATATTTTTAAACTTTCACCAGCCTTTGTGGTATGGCTCAGCTCATATAAAACTGCAATTCCTAAAGTGGCTCCTCTTTTCCACTATTTTTCTATCATTCTTTTCTGGCAAAATTGGGATCTTGGTTAAATTCTGTACTTCCATTTATTCTGCTCTTCATATATTCTGCCTGCTCGGCTCAGTATATCTACTTAAAGTTTTGTCTCTTCTTCAAAATTTTGAATGATGTGCCCTCAAGATTTCTATCCCATGATAACCTAATCAGGCATTAACCTAAGTATTTCTGCAAAGGGACTTCTCAGATGTTATTAAACATAGATAATTAAACAGAGAAATTATCCTGGATTATTTTGGTAGGCTCAGTATGATCATCTCTAGTCTTAAAAGTAGATAAATTTCTCTGTCTGGAATCAGAGAGATGTGGTCAAAAAGAGTTAGGCAGAAGAGGTGTGTAGGGGAAATGAATGAACCTTGAAACATTCTTCTCTAGAGCCTCCAGAAAAGAATGCAACCCTGTCAATACCTTGATTTTAGCCTTGTGAGACTCTAAGCAGAGGAACTAGCTGATCCATACTATTGTGCGGACATCTGATTCATAGAACTGTGAGATAATACATTTGTGTTAAGGTGTTAAGTTTGTGGTATTATAATATGGCAGTAATGAAAAAATAATACTGAAGTTAAATAGAGATCTCAGACTTAACATATCCAATGAAGAACTTAGGCTATTTCAAATCCTTGCACATTGACCCTTCTCTGTTCTTTCCTTGTTCATTAAATAATACCATTATTCGCACACTTCCTTGGGCCCCAAATAAAATGATTTCCAGATGATTTTTTTGTAATTGTATGAGGGGTTCTGGTACTGAAAAGGACACCCTTTTGCCTATCCTTCTACCTTCATCACCCTACAAATTCAGATGTTTCACTGTGTTTTCTCTAATTACATCTTTGGATCCATGGTACTAGGCCTGGCTTCTGTCAGCTCTAATCTTCATTTGGGTTGTTTATATGGGAACAAACTGGCAGCTCTCATGACAACACTGGAGATCTTATATTATTGCTCAGCTCTTTTTTTAAAAGGTGAGAATTCCTTTTTTTCTTATTTATTTATTTAATCATCACCCAAGGACATTTTTTCATTGATTTGAGAGAGAGAGAGAGAGAAAGGCAGAGAGAGAGAGAGAGAGAGAGAGAGAGAGAGAGAGAGAGAGAGAGAGGCAGAGAGAGAGAGAGAGACAGAGACAGAGAGAGACAGAGACAGAGACAGAGAAAGAGAGAGAGAGACAGGCAGAGAGAGAGAGACAGAGACAGAGAGAGAGAGAGACAGAGACAGAGAAAGAGAGAGAGAGAGACAGGCAGAGAGAGAGAGACAGAGAGAGAGAGAGAGAGAGAGAGACAGGCAGAGAGAGAGAGACAGAGACAGAGAGAGAGAGACAGGCAGAGAGAGACAGAGAGAGAGACAGAGAGAGAGATCAGTGTGACAGAGAAACTTTGAATGGCTGCCTTCTTATCATGTCCCAATCGGGCATCAAACCCACAACCTGGGTATGTGCTCCAGCTGGGAACCTAACGTGACCTTTCAGTACATGGGACGACGTTCCAACCAACTGAGCTACACCGGCCAGGACTTTTGCTCAACTTTTTATTTTCATTTTGTTAGCCTAATGTTTATGTGGGTTGTTTTGGTTTCGTTTTAAGATTATTTCTCTCTATAGCTCGGAGCTACTGGAATAGCCCATCCTCATCCAAAAATGGAAATTACTTTATCTTTAAGGCTTTTGGCAGTAGAAGCAGTAGTTGCTTCTTGGGTAGTGGCAGGGTTTTTTACGGTTGTGGTGGACCTCGTTGTAGTAGCTTGTACTTGGGCTGCAGGGGTAAAGTAGGGAGGATACACTGGAGGGTATCCAGGGCCTGGTGTATATGGTATTGGTTGGAAAGGTGGGTATGGATAACCTGGGCCATAAGGAGGAGGGGGAGGTGGTGGTGGAATTCTCCCTGGGCCATAAGGGAAAGGAGGAAATGGTGGTGGAAGCCTCCCTGGGCCATAAGGGGGAGGAGGAGGGGGTGGATTAAATCCTGGGCCAAAAGGTAAAGGCTGTGGAGGGAAAGGAGGTGGCAACGGTGGTGGATATGGTCCCCTGTGGCCTCTGTGACTCTCACCAGGCTGTGGGAAAAAAGAAGTAAACATTTTAAATTAAATATTTTAATGCCAAGCACAAGAACTTATACTCTTCTGTGGCAGGCAGAATTCTGAGTTGGCTCCCAAGATTCCTATTTCCTGCTGGCACATGCTGGTCTGACCATATCAGGTGAGCCTTTTCACATAGGTTCTACAGGTCAGAGATAGAAGTCAGAGAGATTTGAAGCTGCAGCAAGTGCTCTTCTCTTGGCTCTAGAGCAGAGAGCCATGTTGTGGGGAGGACCACATAGAAATAAATGGTAGATGGGCAAGAGGAGGTAGGAATGGTCACTGGCTAAGTCAGCAAGAAAATAAGGACCAGCTGTGGCTGGTGTGGCTCAGTAGATTGAGCACTGGCCTGTGACCAAAACGTTGCCGGTTCAATTCCCAGTCAAGGCACGAGCCTGGGTGGTGGCCAGGTCCCCGCTTAGGGGAGCGTTGGAGGCAACTGCACATTGATGTGTCCTCCCTCTCTTTCTCCCTCCCTTCCTCTCTCTAAAAATAAAATAAATTCAAGAAAATAAAATAAAATAAGGACCTCAGTCCTACAAACAGGAGACCCAATTCTTACAATAGTTATGCAAGCCTGAAAGAAGATCCTGGGTTCCAGAAAGAACATAGTTCTGGTAACACTTTCTCAGTCTTGTCAGACCCTGAGCAGAGAATCCAGCCAAGCCAAAGCCAGAATTCTGACCAAAGAATCTGTGAGATAATAAATGGATTTTACAGCTACGATTTGTGGAAATTTCTTATATAGCAAGAGAAAATTATGTGTATCTAAGTAACACAGTTTGAAAGTCTATATTAGAGAAGAGGAAGAATTTTTCTTTTGCCGTGTGAATTCCTAGGCTCTCAATGAAAGCTGAGATAGTATTCAATGGAAAAAAAAGATTGTGAGTTAAATCAATTCTTTGCTTATAATAGAGCCTGTTATTGGCATTAATTTGAAATGAAGAAAATTTCTCATATCTCTTTCAATAGTTCAAGATTGTTTCAGACTTTGAAAACTAATAAGTCAAACCTATTTGGAGCATCCACTTTGTGCAATATGCTGAAGTAGGAGCTGTTGGGGTACAAACATGCCATTAGTGAGTCTACAGGTCAAGTAGCTACAATACTAGAAGGTACAAAAATGGTCCAAAGAGAGGAGTTTCCTGCCTCTGCTATTAGAGATTGTGTGAATGTGAAATCCTTTTTGAGCCTCTCTCTTACTTCATGTGGAAAATGACATTCATAAAAGTACCCATGTCCTAGGGTCATTGTCAGATTTGTTGTGAAACATTATTAGTAAAGTGCTTGGGGCAGTGCTTGGCTTAGGTGCAGTGCTTAGTAAATGCTGCATGCTACTATTTGTTATGTTAACACTTAGGATAGTGATTGAGATTTTTGGAACTAAAAATAGTTAAAAAATAGTGCAGGAAACAAATACATTGGAGATTTATATTTGGAAAATATTTCACATTATTTTCACTATTGAGACAATGACTTTGCTGAAAGTATGCTTGTCTCCTAAGCATATCCTGATTATTGATCTAAAAGTTATATCTAATGAAAAAAATCCTCATAGTAAATATCTGTTTTTTTCCTAATCTTTTAACCCAGCCATAGTAATCACCTTCCTTTCCACAATGGGATAGTGCTAATGAACTTGGTAAAAATGATGAAAATACTAAGTTAGAAAGAAAAATTACCCTCTCAGTGGACTATAATGAAACTAATTTCCTGTATTACTTGACTTAGGAACAATCCAGCTAAGATATAAATACTCAGAATCTAAATTTATTTAATTTCTAATGAGATTAATAGTAGTCTGTTTCAGGCTTTCTTTGAGGATTAAATGAGATAATGTTTGTAAAGCATTTAGAAAATTACTTATAACAGAATAAACACTCAAAAGATAACAATCTATTACTACTTATCTGTCCATATTATTAATTATTAATCATCAGGAATCTCATATAGTTAAGTTGGGGAAAAGCTTATTTCTATTTAAACTGCTTATATTATTGGAATTAAAAAATTTATTTTGCAAAAAAAATCATTGTTTGGATAATGAATGGCTGATTTTTTAAAATAAGAAAGTATTAAAAAAATAAAATAAGAAAGTATTCTCATAGCCTGAGGACATGAAAATATTAAATATAAACTTTAAAATCAGATGAGTAAGATATAATATGACCTTTTAAACATGTCAATATGTTTTATTGATTTATCAAAAATCATATCACATCTATAATATACTTAATAATATGGGCAAGATCTGACTGAGAGATCACATGGCCTCCTTTTATTCAAGTTTCTGAGAATAGATAGCAGAAGAATTCTTTTATGTCTCAGAATGGCATAGTTTTATGTTGCCTGCTTTGTGTAAGTCCTAGTCTCTACTGAAAACAAAAGTTTTTAAAAAATATTTTTTGCTTGATATTATAGATTTTACAGTTCTTTGGTAGAAATTACTCTGGATTTATTCTCCTTTTCCCAAAACTGGAATTAATCTATCCCTACTTTGAAACTGATTATGATTTCATTACATAAGACAGAACACCAAAACTTGTGGCTTTTTTTATCCTTTGAAACTTTAAATATTCTTTGAATATTTAGAGGCTTCTGTGGTACTTAATCCAGTCCTTTACCCATGGTAGGTGTTAAATGATATAAATGTTTATAGTTTAGTTGCCTGAGTTCTTGGAAAAATGCATATTTCCAGGTTCTACTCTCAGATACTCATTCATTTTGGAATGAGACTTAGCTGACTATATTTTTAATAAGTGAGTCAGGTTACTCTGATGTAGATGATGCATGAATTCTATGTTGATAAAAATTTTCTATTTTAACAATGCCATTATACAGATGAAGAAAAAATCCCAATAAATTTAAAGAACAAGTTCAAATATGTTCAAAAAGTGTCATTAAGTATATTGGATCAAAAAATTGCAATAAATTAGTTTACTTATTTGTGAAATTGCTAATTCATGGGTACCCACATTTATACATGTCTGAATAATATAGTCTGATATAGAATTAAACAGTCCAATATGGTAGCCATGAGCCATGTGTGGCAATTTAAATTTAATTAGATTTATAATTTAAATCCAAATTAAAGCAGTAGAACAGCATTTCATTAATGATTGATAGCTACCAATATATAAGGAATAGTGATATCATTAATGTAAAAAATCTCAGTAGTACTGGTGTGAAAAATATTGAAGATGTGATTAATGAGAGACTTACCGAGAAACAGGCTGTAAGGGCCAAAAGGCCCAAGATTAAGCACAGTGATTTCATCCTTATTGTTTCTCCTGAAAATAAGCACAATGGCTGATTAATATTCCTTCTTTTTTTGAAAGTCTCCCAACCACCGGTATTTGATGTAGTATAGGAATAGTATTGTAGCATTTTAAGGAAATTGTCTAATGTTATTTTGGACTGTATTAATTTGGAGCAGTACTGTTAGGCTTGTGACATGGAACTATGAAATGATGAAACTAATTTAACTTTTTACTTGTAAACTAAACACTGGAGATAATGGCAAAAAGTTATTCATAAAATATTTTATTTGACTGAAGCTTTTATGAGTAAGATTTTTACTTTCATATTTTTATCTTGTAAGCTAATTCTTTTCTTTTCCTTATTATTGAGATGTCCCAAGAAATAAATTTTATTTGTTTATTTTTATGGAATATAGTGGGGTTAATTGGTTAATAAAATTATATAGGGTAAAGGTGTACAATTCCATAATATATCATCTGTATATTGTGTATTCACCACCCCAAGTCACATCTCTTTCCATCACCATTTATCCCCCCGTTACCCTCTCCTGCTTTTCCCCACCCCCATTTCCCTCTGGTAATGACAATATTGTTGTCTATGAATATTTTTTTGTTAATCCCTTCAGCAAGAAATGAAATTTAAAACATATTATTTAGTTATAATATTAATACCTCAAACACAAATCTGTAGAAGTCTCTAAAGTAACATAATTCCTATTATAAAATATCAAGATGTTCAAATCCAAATAAGTGTTTATTTCAAAGACAGTAGACTCTTGAAAAAAAAGGTTTGAACTTCTAGTGCCTACTTATATACATATCTTTTTCCAGTAAATATACAGTAGGCACTCCATATCCCTGGGTTTTGCATACACAGATTCAACCAACTGCAGATTGAAAACTGTTTTTGATCTTCTCATTGGGAATCAGTGGGTACAGAGGGCCAACTGTATGCATTGTTCTACATCATAATATATATAAGGGACTTGAGCATTCGTAGACTTTGGTATGCATGAGGCCCCGGGAATCAATTCCCCCGCAGATACTGAGGGATGACTTGTGAGTCAAAAGTTATACTCAGATTTTCTAATGTGGGGGCTCAGTGCCCCTAACCCCTGTGTTGTTCATGGGTCAACTGCAGTTAAAAAAATTATCATGTAATATATATCCTGGTTTTAACAACATTCTACTAAGTTATTTTATTCTATGATAAGCAATCTCAAGCTACTTCCAAAAATACATATATTGTACATCAAAGGCCAAGGCAGAAAAGGGGATATTCAGGTTCTTTACTTTTAGTTGGCTTCAAATTTACAATGTATTTTGAGTACATGATGGCCTCTGTTCTGGGAAAGCAACACATGCACCTTTGTGAAGACTGGCTTTCTAGCAGTCAACTCTATCCATCAACTGAGTGTGTGGCCTGAACCATACAAGTCTTGAAAGAACCATAAGGACAGATTTCACTGAATATTCAATTACTTATGCATATAGTTATTTCTTTAATTATTAGTTTTTCTATGATACATTCTTGTATAAAGTTTTAAAAATCAAGGACAAAACTAATAATAAAAATGCACTGTAGGACACTTTTATTCTGTTAAGAGTACATTTGATAGAGTTCTGGTTATTATGAAGCTCAAAAAGTGTTAAGGTACATCAGGGGGAGAGTTGATTGATTGTGTAATTAGATGAATTAATTGTCCTAAGTGCCATATAAATGCTTTTCTCTGACATATAGAATTTCACAAAATTTAATGCATTTTAGGACTTACCAAATTTTGTGTAATGCACATATTATTCTTTTAGTGAAAAATGAATGTTCTCTAAAAGCCCATGAAAATTATATCTTTAAAAGTCTCAGAATAAAACAGAATGGTACTGACATAAAAACAGACCTAGATAAGTGGAACAGAATAGAGATCCCAGCAATAAATGCATGCCTTTATGGTCAATTAATATTTGACAAAAGAGAGAAGAACATACAATGGGGTAAAGATAATATATTCAATAAGTGGCGTTGGGAAAGTTGAACAAATATGTGCAAAAAAATGAAATCAAACCATTTTTTCACCATTCTCAAGAATAAATTCAAAATGGATTAAAGATTAAATGTAAGACTTAAAACCTTAAAAATCCTAGAAGAAAACATAGGCAGTAAGATCTCAGACATTTCTCATAGCGAATTTTTTTCCAATATATCTCCTTGGGCAAGGAAAACAAAAGAAAAAAAAATCAACAAATGGGACTACATCTAACTAAAAACTTTTTGCACAGTGAAGGAAACCATCAACAAAATGAAAGGACAACCCACTGAATTGGTGAACATATTCACCAATGATACATCTGATAAGTAGTTAATATTCAAACTGTATAAAGAACTTGTAAAACTCAACACAAAACCCCCCACTACAACAACAATAACAAACAATACAATTAAAAAAGTGGGCAAAAGACCTGAATATACACTTCTCCTAAGAGGACATACAGATGGCCCATAGGCATATGAAAAAGTTCTCAATGTCACTAATCATCAGAGAAATGCAGATTAAAACTACAGTGAAATATCACCTCACACTTGGCAGAATGGCACAATGGACTACTACTCTGCTATAAAAAGAAGGAAATATTACCTTTTACAACAGCATGGATGGACTTGGCAAGTATTATGCTAAGTGAAATAAGCCAGTCAGAGAAAGACACATACCATATGACTTCACTTATATGGGGAATCTAATGAACAGAATAAACTAACAAACAAAACAGAAACAGACTCATAGATATGGAGAACAGACTGACAGTTGTCAGAGGGGAAGGAGGTTGGGGGCCAGGTGAAAAAGGTAAAGCGACTAAACAAAAAAATCCCCAAAAACTCATACACTGAGACAATGGTATGGTGATTACCAGAAGGAAAGGGGGGTCAGGGGAGGTGGGAGAAGGTAAAGGGGAGATAAATGGTGATAGAAGGAGATGTGACTTTGGGTGGTGAACACACAATACAATATACAGATGATGTATTATTGAATTATGTAGAATTATTATAGAATGATGTACAATTGAAACCTACTTAAATGTGTTAACCAATGTAACCCTAACACATTCAATAAAATATTTTTTAAAATAAGTCTTAGAAAAGTTTAGTACTCTAAGTAAAAATTCTTCATTTCATGTTTCCATGTACCTACCTTTGTGTGAGGATCCTTTTCAGGGCTCAATATTCTACTGGTCAAAATGTTTCCTGCCAGGTATTTTTCCAAAGATGACAAAAGAAGGCAAGAAAGAACAAGAAATCCCAGCTCTTATATATGTAGCAACGGATTTCTAGTGATAACAAGGACAGGCTAGTTGGAAGCTATAAACTTCTAGGTTGGTGTTATTTAAACAAAGATAGAAAAGTGTCATTGCCAATTTGGCAATCTTTTTCTGCAGGTTTTTTTTTTTTTTTTCATTTCTGAGGAGCTTTGACCCATTCAATATTTGGTATTTCCTGAGGAAACATATATTATACAATGAATCATAATGTCCTTTTGTTTCAATAAAATAATCTGGAGCCTGTGGTGCACTCTTGCCTCTTAAAGAAAAAGTTCAAGCTGTTCTATTTCTAGTAACTGTAATGGGTCATCTTTTGTTATATGTTACTATTACCATATCTTCTATTTTATCTCAAAGTTAACTACAGTATGTGAGAAATTAAAATATCAAATTATTTTTAACTTAAACCCTAATACAATATAGACATGATTTGGGGGGATATAACCTAGCATTAAAATTAGAAGTCATTATTAAATCAGTGTATATGGCCAGTTACGTAGAGTATCTCAAATATGTTGTTTGAGTTTTGGAGCACTGTTCTATATCTTTTGGGTTTAATGTTTCTATTCTATTTTTTAGTTGAAATAGTAAAATTGTACTACTGTTCTATTCTTAGGTATTTCTACATATCTGATAGTCTATGTATTATTTCTCCATTTACATAAATTTACCATAGTTGAGTAAATGTTTTTGAAGGATGACAAAAATGAATGCTTGGATTAAAATTTGATCTAACTTTTGGAAAGCAAGAAAGAAAAACCTAGCGTTAAAAGCATCAGAGATTCATGCAGTTTATTAATCTTAATTATATTTGAATTTTCTATGTCTGTGATTATTTCAAGATATGTAGATTATTTAAAAGATACATAAGTGGATATTTTTAAAGGAAGTTTCCTTTGGCCAATGAAGAACTAAGACAGTGGTCTGAGATTGTGTTTTAGAAAGCCACTTGCTGTTTACCATAATTAACTTAAGAAATTTAATTAAACAAAAATGTAATGATGTAAAAATTTTAATTACGGGGACATTATATGGATATATTTTTACTTTGAAGTGTATATCTATGGGGAAGTCAAAGATTTATATTTTTAATGAACCCAGGCTTTGAGGGTTTTCCTATTCTAGATGATTCTATAATTTCTGGTTTTTACAAATTATTGTATAATAACAATTGCTATTATTTAAAAAGCTTTTACCACTTACTTCATGGCAACATGAAGTGAGTTTTATTATCATCACTGTCTTACACAGAGATACTAGTGAACCTATGTCTGCTGACTTCAAGACCTGAATACTCAGTTAACCAGTATTCCATGCTACCTCTTAAATCTAAGTAAGCCAGTCAGAGAAAGACAAATACCATATGATTTCACTCATATGTGGAATCTAATGAATAAACTGAGCTAATAAGCACAACAGAGACAGACTAATAGGTGGAGAACAGGTGACAGCTAGTGGTCAGGGGGAGGTTAGGAGGTAGATTGAGCAAGAAGGAAAAAGGACTCGTGGACATGGACAACAGTGTGGTGATGCTGGGGGGAGGGGAGTATAAGGGGACTAAATGGCAATGGAAAAAAAATACAAAAAAAAAAAAAAAGGTGAAGCTGGACTCCAGTAAATATAACCATTTATTAAATAATGATAAACACACGAGAAATGCTAAGTTAATATAAGTATATGTACAGAGACAATCACACAACACCAGATATAAAGTAAGTCCTGGAAAAAACAAATCTTTACATACAAGTAAGTCTCTAGATCCAACTCCTATTTTATGGAAGAAACAGAGGACAAAAGAACTTCTTAAACTATACCATGGGAATGCAATTCACAAACTCCATATGGTGGGAAACTATAAAACAAATGACCTGGTTTCTTCAACACATTGTAAAGAGAAAGAAAGATGGAGGGATAAGTGATAGATTAAAAGAAATTTAAAAGAGACAACTAATCATAACATGTAGACCTTATTTGGTTCCTAATTCACATGTAGTATACAATTTGTACAACAGGTTATTTGATATTATTAAGGGAATTAATGTTATAGGTGAAATAACTGCAATGCCGTTATGTTACAAACAAGATTCCTGTTTTTTAAGAGATACATTCTGAAATATTTACAGATAAAATGTGATAACTAGGACTTGTTTAAATATACTCTGGGAGGAGGTAGTGAATTGAGGTATGGATGAAGCATGATGGATTAATTATCATTGGGGTTAGGTATTGGGTATATAGATATTCATTATAGAATTCTATCTACTTTCTGTGCATTTTAAATTCCCCATAACACAAGTTAAAAAGTGTATCCATTATTTAAAACATAAATAACCTTCATAAACTTAACTAACATGTTACATATATATATATATATATATATATATATATATATATATATATATATATATATATAGTATCCTACAAAGATTAAAGTGAATTTATAGCCAGGTTATTTTCTACAAAGCCGAATACTAACATTTGTTTGCTGGGTGATATCTGATAACCAATTTCAACTCATTGTGCATCAATGTCTTAATTGAGAGTGTGGACATGTATAATTTCCATGTCATGAAGTTTATTCCATAGTTCATTCATTCACTCATTGGGCATTTATTTAATGCCTACTGGGTGTCAGACATAGTTGTAAAAGTCACAGAATATTTAAATATTTGGTGTGTTAAAAACATTTTGGGAGTTAGAACAAAGAAACCCTGTTTTGAGAGTTGATCTTAGTTTTAAATTACTATACTTAATTAAAAAATTTATTTGCTTTGTCAGATTTTGTTGCCTTAAAAAATTTGGATGACATAATTGAGTGTAATAAACTGTATAATTGGTTTGCTAAACTTAGGGCTTAATCAGTTACTGAACAATTAACATGGCCCAATGGTGAAGATGATCCTATGTCTAAGTTAACACGGAAAGTTCAACAAACTATTCTCTTCTCTGAGAATAATTCCAGTGGTCAAAACAAGAGCATCTCTTCTTGTTTTGATGCCCACATATTTTTAAACCAAGTGTTTTAAATCCAGGAACAATCGGCATTGTAATGGATCATTGGCTCTGAAGGATTTAGGACGAACATTGACAAAAGTGAAAGATAATTTCCTAGTGACTTGTGACCAAAGAAGTATTAGAGCAAGGTAAGCCAACGGAAGCACATGTCTGTTAAGAAAGAAAGTTACTCAAGTTAATCTTTAATTAATTCATGGCTTTAAAGAGCCTGAGTGAGTACTTTCAAGAATAGCACCTAAATAAGCTAATGCCTCTAGTCACAGGAAGTTCAAGGTGACAGTTAAGTCACACTACTCTTAGTTCAGAGACTTATGTGACAGATATAAAAATATTTTCAGGAACAATTATATTTAACCAAATTAAACTCAGTCATACCCCAACATATTCGTCATCTGCTGTTCTGTTGTGCAACAGAACAACTCTTTGTTTCTCTAGACCTATGGAAAGCTTATAAATGTGTCTTTCTTCTAAATTATGTATTTGGCTCCAGCCTGTGAATGAAAATAAGTATACAGTTAACTTTTAATTAGAATTTTGTTAGATAGATAACTCTAAATAGGTAACCAAAGAATTTCAGTTCTTTTTTCAAGATCTCTCTTGGGGAATATTCCTACCTTCATCTTATTATTCAAAATACATTTCCTTTATTTTATTTCCTAAAAATTTCTGACTGTATCCAAGTTTCCTCTGTAAACTGGACCCAATGCTTTTAAAAATGTAAAATGTAAATGAAACATATTTGTTAGTTGATAAGTCATGTTATACTTATTTATTTTTCATTTAATATGCAAAATAACTAGGACATAGGAAGAAATGAATATCCTAGTTTTTTAAACAAAAAAAAAAATTAGAAGAGTAGAATTAGAACTAAGCTTATATCAAGCATGTTTAATAAGGTTTATTTAAAAAATTATTCATAGTCTACTGGTAAGAATTTCTTACTTAAAAAATAAAGAAGAATTCTAGAAAATAAAGTCCATTTAAAAAATGACAGTTATATGTCCATTACCTAAAAACAAGTACAAATACCTTAAATAATAACTTTATATTTTGAGGGGGAAATGGTTATATTGTTCCCTGAAATGGAAATAAAAAAACCTCAGTTTCAGAATTGACCTTGCCCCCTGTGAATAGCATGGCCCTGGGAGAAATTTTGTTGACCTCTCAGGGCTTTATTTTCTTCTGTGCAATAATAAAGTTAAAATAAATAGCTCCCTTTCCTTTCCATTAGAGGCAGATCTAGGTTCGGAGGGGCTTAAAACTTATATAATTTTGGGAGCTGGCCATAAAAAAAAAATACAAAATTATAATTACCAACTACCTGCAGTATTGGTTGATAGGAGCATAGAGGAGGGAATAAAGAGGAATGGCTAAATGTCACAGGCTTCATTGAAGTGGGGATTGTCTGTTAGGAGATTGGAGAGTAATGGTCTCTATACTATTTGGCTTTACTGCAGTAACAACAACAAAAATCTCAGTGACTAACAAAAACAAATGTTTATTTCTTTCATATTACATGTTGGCAACTAAGAGAAGTCATTTCTGCAATTTTGTTGTGTGTGTTCCTCATTCCAGGACCCAGGTTGAAGAAAGACTCTTTATTTTGGGCATGCAGCTCTTATAGAATAGAGGGAAACTGTAAGGCAGCAAACTGATGGAGTTGCCTGTATCTCCTGAGCTCACATTAGAAGGCCAAGACAAGTCACTGTGCCACTTTTTAAAAGTTTAAAAATTTTTTCAATTACAGTTAAACTTCAATATTAGGATTCAGGTGTACAGCATACTAGTTAGACATCTATATAACTTACAAAGTGATCCCCATGGGTAGCCTAGAGGAAATGACACTGCGTGAAATAAGTCAGACAGAGAAAGACAAATACCATATGATTTCACTTACCTGTGGAATCTAAAAAAATGAAAGAAACAAACAAAACAGTAGTGAGCCCATAGATAAAGAGAACAAAAGGATTGTTGCCAGATGGGAGAAGGGTTGAGGGGTAAGTGGAAAAGGTGAAGGGATAAAGAAGTACAAGTTGGCACAGTTATTATAGTCCTGGGGGTCTAAGTACAGCAGAGAGAATACAGTCACTATATGGCAACACACGGCTGCTTTGTCAGTGAGGCAGGGAGGCATATCCTCTGCACAGAGGGCTGGATGCCCTGTGCCTTATGACAAGGGGCGCAAATCTATAATCCTCTTTTTATACGGGTGGTGGAAGTAAATGGCTGGGAACAGTAATACCACCTACTATAATCAGAAAGCAGCAGCCAAAGGAATGACAAATCTACCTTCTTTGTCTGATATTAAAGGCTGAGAAAGAATCAGTAGCTTCCACTTCAGAGGGTCCATTGATTTCTTGTAACGAAGTGATTTTCTTCTTCGAAAGTCTGATTCCCCTTGCTTTCTCTGGGAGGCAGTTTTATTTATTAGTAACCACCTTTAAAAAACTAAACACTCCATTTTTATTTTCAACTGAATGTAATACCTAATTCACTTTTCCTAAAACTAAATTATACTCTTGGTTGTTTGATTGCATTACCTTCTCAAGCCATCAGCCTGTCTCATTTTGGTCTCTTTAATAGAACACCTCTTGTTGCTATCTCGCTTTTCACCCCTTAACTTTTTTTTATGATTTAGACAATTATTGAGTTCCTTATTTCCAAGCATTGTGTCATCCATGTGCTTCTTGTTCTTCTTTCTTCTTTTCTCTTATTGTTTAAATATTCTTCAACCCTCCTCTCTTTTTGGCTTTTTTGAAGTTTCTGAATTCTTTTACCTTGAATAACCCCTTTTCTATCTGCTTTCCTGTCTTTTCTTTCTTCTGGTCTAAGAATGGGTTTCCCTCATGATTCTACCTTTCTCACTCCTCCTTCTGCTTTTCTCCCTCCAGTTCTGCTCCAAAACCCCAATTCTCCTCTTCCCCTGTCCCTCCTCTTCCTCTTCTCTCTCTTTACTATAAAACAATAGGCATATAGAAGAACCTGTATTTCTAGGAGAAATGTGCTCCAAACTGTATTTAATGGTAAAGACTATCTGAATTATATTAATGTGGAGTTTGTACAGCCCTAGTTGAGCAAAAGTTTTCCTTTTATAAAAGTCCAGGATAAGCAGAACACAAAGATGATTGGACCATCACAATTGATTCCACATTTGTTTTTACATTCTAGATGTCCTAGGCATTTCTGGTGGGAAAAGTAAGTAGTACGGGCTGTAACAGTCAGGTTGAACATTTGCTCTTCATTTACCTACTATGTGTTTTTGGGTAGTTGATTAACTTCCATGTGCCTCAGGTTTCCTATCTAGAGTGTCAATAATGATGGGGATTATTTTATAAGATTATGGTGAGTATTAAAGAGTTGTATGTGAAGCTCTTAGAACAGAGTTTGGCACACGTAAGAAATCAAGTGTTTCTGTTATTCTCAAGGTATATTTTCTATAATAATCTTCTGTGGTAAAACATTCATTCATTTTCCCTTTCTATAGGGTCCTTGTTAATATGATTAGAAGTTCCTATTCTTATATTCATTTTTCTAGGTATGTCTGATATTCATGGACAACTTCTGTTTCATGGGATTAAGAGCAACTTGAAAGTATGATATGTAGTAGGAATAGGTTGTGTTGCATTAGCTAGGAAATTTGTTTTCAACTATTCTGTACCAAGATTTTATAATTTTTTGTTTCTCCTTTAATACTTTATTCATTATAGTTTTCTGTGTTTACTCTCCCCAATGATAAATAAATATCTATCTTTCTTGTTTGCTTGTCATTGTTTGTGGCTTGCATGTAATATTCACTACAAATTATTTAGTTACTTGTCTTGTTTATCTTTGCCACTTGAATCTTTGAGGAATAGCTATTGAAGTTTTTATATTTGTACAATATTATTCTGTTCCCTCTTCTAGATATAGGTATTTTTTCTAAATTACCTGTTTAAATTACTTTGTGAATGAGAAATTGATCTAATATATTTTTTGGATGAAGTGCTTCATAAAATGGTACAAATTTCAGCTGAATAACCTCTGGATAAAATACTTCTTTAGATGAAAATATATTGCTTGAGATATTCAGGAAAAGAATATCTATAGATATGTAGAAATTAAACTTATCTATTCTATGTTTTTTTGAAAAAGTATCCTATTGGACTATGATCTCTTTGAAGGTAGGTGTGTATTGGCACCTCTTCTTTGTAACTTTTATCATGCTGGCAATTTTATATATACATATGAGAGAGGACCCCCCAAATCTGGAATTTATTTATAAAAATTTGTGTATTCTTACATGGTTAAACTTTAGTCACCTTCAAAGTACTCTCATTTAATGCAATACACCTAATCTAGACATTTTTTCCATTGCTCAAAACAATTTTTGGATTTGTCAATTTTGATGCTTTTGCTGATTTTTGTTTCACCTTTTCCACACTGGTAAAATGGTTCCCTTTAAGGACTTTTTTTATCTGAGGAAACAAAAGAAAGTAGGTGAGATTAGGTGAATGGGAAGGGTGGAGCATGGGGATCATGCCGTTTTTGGTCAAAAACTGCTGAATACTCAGCATGGTGTGGGCAGGTGAGCTCATAAATCACCCATCATGAAATGGGCAAATGTCAAAGAGCCTTCAAAATAAATTTACTAAAGTGAACACAGCCTCCCACGGCAACAACAGCTGATACACTGATACAGATGGGTTCCTTGAACACTAACTGAGCAGGGAACTCTGTACTACAAGGGACCAGCCCTCCAGAAGTTAATTCTGTTTTTTTGGGGGGGGGTGGGGGTGGGGGTGGGGGGTGGGGGGTCATCCCTTGTATGGCATTTTAAGAATACTGATTATAAGTTACTTATGAGGATGAAATGTGGTTGGGTAAGGGTGAATGGAATGGAATAAAATTTTAGAATTTTGAGTGTCATCATTAAGTGAGAGTGACCTTCTAACAGTTTTAAGTGTACACAGTTCATGGGATAAGGATGATCAGTTTTTTTCTGGAAATCTTTAAGCAGAAGAGTTACTCTCCCTCCTTATTCTCATGGATGTGTTTAATCAGTCTCCAGTCTTCAGGTAGTGCTAGATTTTGTTTCTTGTGTCATAGTAACTACTGTTCACTCAGGTGTCAAGCCTAGAGACCATTTGGAACCAACATTTTTATGAATTGGTGTACGGAAAAACCAGACTTTTGTTGGAGAGAAAAATGAGTGATCCAAAGAGCTCTAGCACAGGGTTTTTCATTAGATAAAAACTCCTTGTTACATTTTAGCATGAGACAACAAGGAAAGAGGGAGTTCCTGTAGTTAGCAGAGCCCATAGACATTGTCAGTTCATGAAATGATACTGGATTATGTTTGCAGCAATAAGCCTTAGACAGTGTAATTTATCCTTTAGTTAATGTAAGTTAGATACAGATGTTAGGTAAACAAATTTTAAAATGTTAGAGGATAGCAAGCACATGCTCTTGATTAGAAGTTATACATCATAGCTAGAATTTCTTAATTTATATGATCCATGTTAAATCTTTATATGGTTTCAAATTTATTTTATAGTGTTCCTTATAATCTGCTTTCTCCTTTACATATCTTTCTTTTTGGGGGCCTACTAAATACTAAATACTATACAGAAATACTACTGCTGAGGTAAAATCAGAACATACAATTTAAAGTCATGACATTACAATGCTTTATTTACAAATGTTGGGGATTCTAGAGACTACCAATATGTAAAAAAATAAAATAAAATTATTGATTGTATCTCAAGGTCCACAAAAGATCACAGAAAAAGTTAAATTAAGGTCTTTGACAAAAATAAAATTAAAACAACATGTGTGCTGTATAAACCTATGTTGACATTAAACAATGAACTAATTGTGCACTGTATGATTAAGAACTAAAAGAGAAAATAAAAATATGTGAAATATATAATATTTACTGAGAGGCAGGTAGTGAAATTCAACATTATAGCAATCAAAACCAGAGTCTTCATCTTGTCTTAGATTTTTCTAGAAGTAAGTGGCAAGAAATACTTCATTGATGGTAGAAATAAAAAAAGTACCATTTGGTTTTTGCTAAATTTAAACTAAAGGAAAAACATTTATAATGAAAAAATATGGATACTGATAATCATAAAGACTTTGTAGACATTTGAAAAATGCTTCTATTATAATGATAAGAAAGTGTAATACCTCACCATATATATATTATCCAAATAGGTAAGGACAGAAAAACAAGCAAAAATTAAACTGTGTAGTATGATGTTTTAATTTATATGTAAATTTTCTGTTCTTAAAATTTTATAGTGTTTTGATGATTTTATAATTTAAACACATAAATAAATACACTAAAAGAAAAATTTAAACATTAACTTAAAACTTAAAAAGTATATAGTTAGAAATATTAAATATTTTATTAATCTTGCCATTAGTATTATTTTTATTATGAATAGCTTTTAGAAATTTGACATTTCTGCTAAATATTTAATTTTTTAAAATACTAGTTTTTTTGCTTCTGAAGTTAAAAGTATTCATCACATAATTATTAAAGATTTCACTCAGAAATTATATTCTCTTTTTTTCTTTATGTTTTATTGTTTATACTATTACAGTTGCCCCCACCTTTCCCCCCTTTGCCCTCTTCCTCCCAACCCTGTTCCCACCTCAGGCCATGACCATACAGTTGTCTGTGTCTATGGGTGGTGCATATATGTTTTTTGGCTAATCTCTTTACTTTCTATCATCCAGTATCCCCCAATCCCCTTTTTTTCTGACAGCTGTAAGTCTGTTCCTTGTATCTATGCCTTTGTTTCTGCTAAACTTTTTTGAAATGATCGTTAGTGCTGAATTCTCTTAAAGGAAAGAAAAGAAAAGAAAAGAAAAGAAAAGAAAAACTAAAATCAAACAAATCTCTTCAATTGAATTTATTAGACAATTATATTTTACTCATTATTTTGCATTCACATATCATACTTCAGTAACGAAACTTTTTTGTCACTATTCACTTAACTAATTTCTACCCCAAGGAAGAAAAGTAGCTAAGTAAAGTAATTAATAACTAATTATTTATGCTTATAAAATCTCAGCTTCAAATGTGACTGCTTTTCCAAACTTTAAGTCACAATATTAAAAATATGATAGCCACCACATAATTAATGGCAAATTACTGTTGTAACAATGACTTTATTCAATAGGGGATCATGTGATTTTAAGAGAAAAACCACTGTATCTGTAAGTCATAGAGTTGAGCTTCATTCGGCTGTCAAACTCTGGCCTCATTACTAAACTTACCTGAGGCCCATTTTAAAGTTTTAAAATTGAATGGTTAATTTATTTAATGAAACTGTCACATCTCAATGCATGAAGAATAAGAATAGCAAATCCAATTGATAAGTGTATCTTCATCATGTGAAACAGTCACAATCTCAAGTAAAATGTAAGACACATTTAGATATATATGTCTTTCACTTTGCAATAAAAGAGATAAATTTGATGGAAACATTTGGTTAATTAAAAAAATCAGGCCCAATGATTTCTTGCATAATTTAGTGTAACTGATGTTTCTGCTAACTTAAAAAATTTTTCATTTTTATAGATACAAAACTATAATATTGACATATGTCTAAAAGTTTCACTTTAGACCTATTTGCTATTCCAGAGTGCAAGTTATTTTTATTTTTATCATAATTACTGAAATCATTAACATTTTACTAATAAAAGTGGATAAAGCTTATAGGTTGATGACTTTATTAAAGCATTTCCATTTTTTAAAAAGTGTAATATTTCCTTTTAAATGCATTATCTATGAGAACTCCATGGAAAACAGAGTTTGTGATCTCCTAATAATTACACTAGTTAAAAACTGGATTTAATCAAAGTCAAAAGAAAATTGGTTGAAGTCTTTGAAATTAAAAAAATGATACCATAATAAGGAATCCTCCTTCTGCTTGTCCAGAAATGTCAGCTTCTGAATCTGGAAGTCTACAGGGGATTCTGTTTTATATAGCATTTCCCCCACCCCTACTTCTTTATCCTATTTTTCCTATTGTTAAGCAAAATATTATTATTATTTTAGCATTTGCTTCTGAGCTAATTCAACTATTTCCTGAAGCAAACAAGGTGTGGTATAATCTTCAAAAGCTGACACTTGTTCTTTTCATTTTTCTCATAAATATCAAGGGTAATTATCAGAAAAAGAGAAGGGTTATTACTTTTGACAGTTTACTAAAAAAGCAATAATTATTAAAAATGACTACAGTACAAACTCTAGGTCTAATGAATATTTCCATAATTAAGACTGCTATTTTGCCTTTATAGTATGTATGAATGTTGTAGACTTGAAACTGGTAGAAATTATTTAAAGATAGTAGCTTCTTTTGTGTTCACTTTTAGCTTTTTAAGGTAAAGTACTTCATTCCTGAATGTTAATTTTTAGAGATCATAAAGTGAGCTAAACTTAAACATTAGTAGTTGGAATACAGCTGCAAATGCATTCTTTCCTGACTTTTCAAGACATAAAAATAAGAAAAAGATGACCAATGAACCATATAGACACCCCTTAATATCCTATACTTGTTACCAGTAGACCAATAATAATTTTTAAAATCAATTATAAGATAAGGTATAAGAAGGTATCTTGTGCACCACATAATTATGTTGCTCAGGATAAATGTTCTAGTTACTGAATAATACAAAATGTGAGCATTGTAGTCGTTTGACATTTGCTTTGATGTCAGTTAAGTTTTACTTTTCATCAAAATGTTATCACAAGAAATATGGGAAAACATGTATTTATGCATGGAAGGTCTACTGGTGGGTAATGGGATTTGTCATGCTATTCTTTCAAGTTAGCTGTTAACTGTGGTGTATCTTGGCATTAATTTAACTGGTGATGAATTGAAGATCAGATGAGGACCTCTAGATTTTTTATCCTAAAGGTGAATTTGAGGGCACTGGATACAGCGTCTCCTTGGTTATTTGTTTTTCAATTTAACCATATCTTTTTAAAAACATTTTATTTATTTTTATGTTTTAAAAATAATTTATTTGTTTGTTTGTTAATTTATTTATTTTATTTTTAGAGAGAGGGGAAAGAAGAAAGAGGGGGAGAGAAACATCATTGTGTGGTTGCCTCTCACTCACACCCCCAACTGGGGACTTGACGTGCAACTTAGTAATGTGCCCTGACTGGGAATCGAACCAGCGACACTTGGCTCACAGGCCGACACTCAATCCACTGAGTCACAGCAGCCAGGGCTCAAAACATTTTTTAAGGAGAATAACCTAAACTCTAGATAAAGGTGCATATCTAGATCTGTGTGCTTTTATATACAAAGTAATTTTGTACAAGCCCCTGGCTGGTTTGGCTCAGTGGATTGAGCGTCGGCCTGCGAGCTAAGTGTCGCTGGTTCGATCTTCCAGTCAGGGCACATCAGAGAAGGAAAACTCTGACCCCAAAAAACCTCCGCTGCCTTGCGGCATACCTCTTCAGGGGAAAGGCTAAGGGAGTAAACCCCGACAGAAAATCCGGAGCCGGAGTCCCTAAGGCTGTTTGACGTTGTAGTCAACACCGGCAACTCCTGCGGCGCACCTGAAGCCAAGCTGTATTGACTCCGTCTTTCCCTTGGATCCTTCAGCTGCGAAGAGAGGGGGGGTCTGCTGTATGGGCAACAGCAGACCCTCCATATCACCCTGCCCAGGCTCTGTAGCTTCAGCTTCACTGGAGAGGACACTCCAGCGTCATCACAAGATGTCGATACAACACGGGAGGAGACAGATACCGTGTCACTCCCGAGTTGGACTGCACAGCCATTCTTGGCGGTGCAGATAGACTCTTAAGAAGCTACACCATCGTCTCTCGAGACGGACGGCTGCCGACGACGACGACGAATTTTGTACATGAAGCTTATAGTTGAATTAACTCACAATTAAGTTGAAAGCTTTATTAGGTCATAGTTTCAAGAGCCAGCATTTTAACCCAATTTTGTTTTTTCACAGTTTTTGCTTTCCATTGGACCAAGATATTTTAAAGTATGTTTACCTTTTGTTAAGAGAACTTTTGATTATTATGATGACTAAGACAGACTGTCATAGGCAGTTTTGTGTCCTTATCAACTAGATTTTCTGGCATAAATTTAGGTGATAAATAATGCTTTGATAAGTGAATATATATGAGCTTCCTTTCTTTTTCTGACTTTGTTTTAAATTATATCTGATCCAAAATTATGTAGAATGAGAGAAAATGAGAGAATTTCAACTCATAAGGGGCTTGCTTTCATTAAAGAGAGGCAGCCAACTTGGCTAGGAACAATGAGAAACTGGGACTGATATTTGAATTTTCAAATTTCTGCATTTAAAAATTTTTTAAACTTCTTATTTTTAAGTAATTATAGATTCACTGGAATTTGTGAAGATAGCATAGAGCAGTCTCATGTACCTTTCACTTAATTTTTCCCAGGGTTTACATCTTACATTATTATAGTACTATTCCAAAACCAGGAACTTGACATTGGTAAAATGTGTGTGTTTAATTCTACGCTATTTTGTCACATGTATAAATGTGATGACACTGTAGCTGACATGGCAGTCAAGATACAAAACTATTTTATCACCATAACAGATGACCTCATATTATCCATTTTGTCATTTGAAAAATGTTATATAAATGAAATCATACAATATGTGATCTTTTCTGTCCTTCAATTCTAAATGATACTTCTTGCCAGCTCCTTCTTGCCTGCAAAGTTTCTATGGGGAAGTCAGCTGATAGTCTTATGGGAACTCCTTTGTAGATAACTCTCTGCTTTTCTCTTGCTGCTTTTAAGATTCTCTCTTTATCTTTATACTTTGGTATTTTCATTATGATGTGTCTTGGTGTAGTCTTCTTTGGGTTCAACTTGTTTGAGACTCTCTGTGCTTCCTGGACTTGTATGTCTATATCCTTCACCAAATTAGGGAAGTTTACTTTCATTATTTTTTCAAATAAGTTTTCAATTATTTGCCTTTCTTCTCCTTCTTCTGGCACCCCTAATATTTAGATGTTGTTACATTTAAAGTTGTCCCAGAGGTTCCTATTCCTTGCCTCATTTTTTTTTCCAATTTTTGTTTCTTCTTTTAGTTCTGGATGAATGTTTATTTCTTTATTTTGTTCCAAATTGTTAATTGGAGTCCAGCTTCCTTCTAATCACTGTTGGTTCCCTGTATATTTTTATTTATTTCATTTTGAATAACTTTCACTTCTTTATTTTGTGGCCCTACTCAATTATTTCTCCGAGCACCCTGATAACCAGTGTTTTGAACTCTGCATGTGATAGATTGGCTATCTCCACTTTATTTGGTTATTTTTCCAGACAAGGTAAAGCTAAAGGAATTAATCATCACCAAGCCATTATTACATGAAATGTTAAATAGACTTATTTAAGAAAAAGAAGATCAAAACTATGAACATTAAAATGACAACACACTCACAACTATGAACAACAGAATCTAAAAAATAAAGACAAAAACAAACTCAGCAAATAACCAGAACAGGAACAGAAACATATGTATGGGGATAATTTGTAAGGTTATCAGCTGGGAAAGGAAAGAGAGAGAAAAGGGAAATGGTGCAGGGGTCAAGAAGCATAATTGGTAAGAACAAAATAGATAGGGGGATGGTAAGAGTAGTATAAGAAAGGATGAAGCCATAAAACTTACATGCAAAACCCATGGACATAAACTAAGGGGAAGGATTGCTGGAAGGAAGAGGGGTACTAGACAGAGGGGGGCAAAGGGAAAAAATTGGGACAACTGTAACAACATAATCAATAAAATATACTTAAAAAAAACAATATGTGATCTCTTTTTTTTTTTTTAATTTTTTTTTTTTTTTTTTGGTTTTTCAATTACAGTTGTCCCCTTTTCCCTTAATTTCTCTCCCCCACCCAACCCACCCCCTCTCCCGCAATCATATCCCTCCCCGTTGTCCATGTCCATGAGTCTTTTATACGGGTTCTTTGACTAATCCCTTCCCTTACTTATCCCCCTTCTCTCCCTCTCCCCTCCCCCCTATTGACTGCTATTCTGCTCTTTGTTCTATTTAGTTCCTTTGTTTGTGTTGTTCTTTAGTTTCCTGTATTAGGTGATACCATATGGTATTTTTCTTTCTTTGCCTGGCTTATTTCACTAAGCATAATTCTCTCTAGTTCCATCCATGTTGTCGCAAATGGCAGGAGTTCCTTCTTTCTTTCTGCTGCATAGTATTCCATTGTGTAAATGTACCACAGTTTTTTGATCCACTCATCTACAGATGGGCACTTAGGTTGTTTCCAGCACTTAGCTATTGTAAACAGTGCTGCAATGAACATAGGGGTGCATAAGTTCTTTTGAATTGGTGTTTCAAGATTCTTCGGGTATAATCCTAGTAGTGGAGTCGCTGGTTCAAAAGGCAGTTCCATTTTTAATCTTTTGAGGTAATTCCATACTGTTCTCCATAGTGGCTGCACCAGTCTGCATTCCCACCAACAGTGCAGTAGGGTTCCCGTTTCTCCACATCCTCGCCAGCACTTGTTGCTTGTTGATTTGTTGATGATGGCCATTCTGACTGGTGTAAAATGGTATCTCATTGTGGTTTTTATTTGCATCTCCCTGATGGCTAATGATGTTGAGCATTTTTTCATGTGTCTATGGACCTTCTGTATGTCCTCTTTGGAGAAGTGTTTGTTCAGGTCCCTTGCCCATTTTTTAATTGGGTTGTTTGTTTTCTTGATGTTGAGTCGTATCAGCTCTTTATATATTTTGGAAATCAGTCCCCTGTCTGTGATGTCCTTGGCAAATATGTTTTCCCATATGGTTGGTTTCCTTTTCATCTTGCTGATGTTTTCTTTTGCTGAGCAGAAACTCTTCAGTTTGATGTAATCCCATTTATTTATTTTTTCCTTTATTTCTCTTGCTTTAGGAGGTGTATCCGTGAAGAGATTGTTACGTGAGATATCTGATATTTTCTTGCCTATGTTTTCCTCTAGGACTTTTATGGTGTCACGGCTTACATTTAAGTCTTTGATCCATCTTGAGTTTATTCTTGTGTGTGGTGTAAGTTGGTGGTCTAGTTTCATTTTTTTGCAGGTCCCTATCCAGTTCTCCCAGCACCATTTGTTAAAGAGGCTCTTCTCACTCCATTTTATGTTCCTTCCTCCTTTATCAAAGATTAGTTGACCATAGAGGCCTGGGTTTATTTCTGGACTCTCTATTCTGTTCCACTGATCTATATGTCTGTTCTTATGCCAGTACCATAATATGTGATCTCTTGAGGTTGGGTTTTTCACTTAACATAATGGCCTTGATCCATCTAAGTTATTTCAAGTAACAATAGTTTATTCCATTTTAATTGCTGAGTAGTATTTCATGGTATAGATGTACCACAGTGTGTTTATCCATTCACCCAGTGAAGTCTAGTTAGGTTGTTTCCAGTCTTTCAGCTTTTACAAATAAAGCTGCTATGAACATTCATGCACAGGTTTTTGTGTGGACTAAGTTTTTATTTCTCTGAGACAAATACCTATATGTGTGATTGTGGGGCCAGATGGTGAACATATATTTAGTTTTTGTGATAAACAGAAAAACAATTTTTCTGAATGGCTTTATACCATTTTATATTCTCAACTGCAGTGAGAGACATATTTTCTCCACATCCTCAAAAGCACTGGTATTGTCACTGTTTTTTCATTTTAGCAGCTCTAATACATGTATTGATAAATCACATGATCTTAATTTGCGTTGCTGTGAGGGTTAATAATGTTGAACATTTTTATCATTAAAATTTTTTTATTCTATTACAATTTTTCCAATTTCCCCCCCTTTGCCCTTCTCCACCCATCCCACCTTCTACTCCCAAAGTCAAAACCCTCACTTTTTCCACCATTATCCCCCTCCACCCTCCCTTCTTGTCACTTTCAGTCTGTTTCATATTTCCATGCCTGTGGTTCTATCTTGTTCATTAGTTTATTTTGTTAGTTAGATTTCTCTTATAGGTGAGATCATATGGTATTCATCTTGCATCAACTGGCTTATTTCACTTAGCATAATATTCTCGAGTTCCATCCATACTGTCACAAAATCTAGAAATCCCTACTTTCTTTCTCTTGCACAGTGTTCAATTTGTGTAAATGTACCAAAATTTCTCACCCATTTATGTTAAAAAACACTCAGCACAGTGGGGGTAGAGGCAGCACACCTCAACATAATAAAAGCCATATATAAGAAAACTCGTCGTCGGCAGCCGTCCGTCTCGAGAGACGATGGTGTAGCTTCTTAAGAGTCTATCTGCACCGCCGAGAATGGCTGTGCAGTCCGACTCGGGAGTGACACGGTATCTGTCTCCTCCCGTGTTGAATCGACATCTTGCGATGACGCTGAAGCTACAGAGCCTGGGCAGGGTGATATGGAGGGTCTGCTGTTGCCCATGCAGCAGACCCCCCCTCTCTTCGCAGCTGAAGGGTCCAAGGGAAAGACGGAGTCAATACAGCTTGGCTTCAGGTGCGCCGCAGGAGTTGCCGGTGTTGACTACAATGTCAAACCGCCTTAGGGACTCCGGCTCCGGATTTTCTGTCAGGGTTTACTCCCTTAGCCTTTCCCCTGAAGAGGTATGCCGCAAGGCAGCGGAGGTTTTTTGGAGTCAGAGTTTTCCTTCTCTGATGTACCCTGACTGGAAGATCGAACCAGCGACACTTAGCTCGCAGGCCGACGCTCAATCCACTGAGCTAAACCAGCCAGGGCAAGATTACATTATTGGTTAACAAATATTAAGGATGACCATAGATAGACCAAGAACTGCATTGAAATTTCTCAACACCAGTAACAATTTGTGGACCTTCAGTAAAATGCTGTTAAGTCTAACAGAGTCAGGCATTCTCAATAGGTACCCATAAAAATAAGATAGGTCTTGGAGAGGGGATTGTTGGGGAAGGGGGGTGCTGGGCGGAGGGGAGCAAAGGGGAAAAAAAAAATTGGAACTATTGTAACAATATAATCAATAAAATATACTTAAAAAAAAAAATAAGATAGGTGCCTGTCGGGGACTGCTTTGTGTGGTATCATGAACTGTATTCTCGCTATGAGCTAGGCCTTACAAAAGGCCTGTTAAGTCTCTCAATGGGAAAACTGGGAAAGCTGGAGGAAGGATGACCTGATAGTTGCACCGAGGGTTCCTGTGGGAAATCAGGCTTAAAGAATATATTATGCTTTGAAGCTTGCTCTGCTCTCACATGATGATCCTATGGCACCTGAGTGTTCAGCAGACCTTGACTTACAGCGATCACTGTGTTCCTTTCATTGTTCTCTGTAATCAGTAGAAGTTAATAGTAACCGAAGCATTTGTGGTTGATTGGTGATTTATGTATCCTGACTGTATATCCCTGTACATACTCTTCTCAATAAAAGGCATGAGGAAAGGGAGTTCGGGGCTTTTCTCCTCCAGAGAGAACTGCCACCTCTCTTCCTCCCAGACAGAAATCAGTGTCCAGGTTAACTCATTTCTCCTCATCCACGATCCTGAAACCTCCGCAAGACAGAGAGTTTCCACTGAGCTGGGGCATACCTCCATAGGTGCCCATACCCTAGTAGGGTATTTAAATTAGGTATTTAGACTTTTAGGTACTTTTAGATATTTTAGATACACAGACCTATTTCCTAACATCAGTAATATTAATCACAGAATTATATGTGGGGGATTGTATATTATTTTATAAACTTCACTAAAGATTAGACCATATCTTAAAAAGTTGTATGAAATTTAAAGACTAGATTTAAATGTTCTCATTGATACACAAATCTGTTGTCTATATATATTGTATACCTTGATAGGTAGAATTACTAACAGAAAAATCTTTGTAATTAAATCATGTCTTTTTATCAAAGCATTGCTTTAGCCATCATGTTTCTCCATGAGGGAAAATGATTCTGTACACTATTTGTTAATATGACTCATATTATTTCTTTTCCCTATACTTGCCACTTTCCCTTGGCTCATTTTCTCTTCTTATACTGGAATTAATGTAGGCCTTTTTTGGTATTCATTTTCATTCACCAATTTTTGTTTCACTGCCAGGCTAGTTCATATCCAATGCCCTGCTGTGTTGCACCACTGATTATATTATAGCCAGGGAACAAAGATTATCTGTGTTTTCTATTTGAACAATGCTTTTAAAATTCTGAGAAGCAAAAAGCATGACAGGAGCATGGAGCTTCTCTGCAGTCCGTCGTACTTCTCTATGTTGGGCGGGAAGGAATGTATTTTTAGACCACTGATGGTGAGTCTGGCAATGTGGTACGACTGCAATTCATCCTTACCTATATAGGAAGTAGCTATGCTGAAAAAACTAGTAAGCAGGAAAACAAGAGCCGAGAGGGAGTATTAGGCATAACCTGAGTCCCACAGCTCTCAGTAACTCCTATATAGATTTCGCCCTAATCTGTGCTTCTCTGCTAGATAATCCTGCTTTATTCTAGGTAGGTGGACATACTTTCTTTTAAAAGATGTTCTTGCAATGCCATTACCTCCTTAATTTACCAAGTTCAGTGTTTATCAACACTACAGAGAAGAATAACCAGGATATAGGAACAGCAGTCTATTGAAGTCATAGCCATAACCCATTCACAAACATTACCATAAGAAACATAAGAAAACTACAGCTAACATTATCCTCAATAGGCAAAAACTAAAAACTTTCCCCTTAAGATCAGGAATCTAACATAGTACTAGAAGTTCTAACCACAGTGATCAGGCAAAAAAAAAAAAAAAAAAAAAAAAAAAGAAATAAAAGACATTCAAATTGGGAAGTAGGAAGTAAAATCGTTGTTATTTGCAGATGACTTCATAGTGTACATAGAAAATTTTATAGTCTCCACCAAAAAAAACACTCAAGCTAATAAGTGAATTTGGCAAAATAGTGAGATACAAAGTCAATATTCAGAACTCAATGGCATTTTTTGTATACCAACAACGAAATGTCAGAAAGAGAGACTAAGGGGGAAAATCCCATTTACAATAGCAACAAGTAAAACAAAGTACATGGGAATAAATTTAACCAGGGAAGTAAAAGACCTGTACTCAGAAAACTATAGAACACTCAAGAAAAAGATTAAGGATGATACAGATAAATGGAAGCATATACTGCGTTCATGGATTAGAAAAGTTTACATCATTAAAATGTCCATACTACCCAGAGTAATTTATAGATTCAATGCAATTCATATTAAAATACCAATGGCATATTTCACAAATCTAGAACAAATATTTCAAAAATTTACCCCAAATGCCTCAGCAATATCTTTAAAAAAACCACTTTTATTTATTTATCTTTAGAGAGAGGACAAGGGAGGGAGAAAGACAGAAACATTAATGTGTTAGAGAAACATCAATTGGTTGCCTCTCAGATGCCCCAAGCTGGGGACCTGACTCACAACCCAGGTATGTGCCGTGACTGGGAATCCAATCAGTGACCTTTTGGTTTGTAGGCTGGTGCTAAATTCACTAAGCCACACCAGGCAGGGCCTCAGCAATCTTAAGAAAGAAGAACAAAGTAGGAGGCATTACAATACCTAATATCAAAATATACTATAGGCTGGTACTGTCATAAGAACAGAGAAATAGATCAATGGAACAGAAGACAGAACCCAGAAATAAACCCAAGTCTCTACAGTCAATTAATATGGCCACGAGCATACAATGGAGTAAAGATAGGCTCTTCAATAAGTACTGTTGGAGAACTGGATTGGTATATGCAAAAAAGTGAAACTAGACCACCAACTTACATTATACACCAAAATAAACTCTAAGTGGATAAAATACTTAAATATAAGTGGTGACACCATAAAAGTCCTAGAAGAAAACGTAGGCAGTAAAACTTAAGATATCCCGTGTAGCAACATTTTCATTGAAATATCTCTTAGGCCAAGGGAGATAAAGGAAAGAATAAACAAATGAGACTACATCAAATTAAAAAGCTTCTGCACAGCTAAAGAAAACATCATCAAAATGAAAAGGGAACTAACATATGGAAAAACATATTTGCCAATGATACCCTGGACAAGGGTTTGATCTCCAAAATATATAAAGAACTCATAGGAACTCATAAGACTCAACACCAAGAAGACAGACAATACAATTGAAAAATGGGTAAAGAACCTGAACAGACACTTCTCCAAGCAGGACATGCAGAGGGCCCATAGACATATGAAAGGATGCTCAACATCAGTAGCCATCAAAGAGATGCAAATTAACACCACAATGAGATACCACCTCACACAGATCAGAATGGCCGTCATTAACAAATCAACAAACAACGTGTGCTGGAGAGGATGTGGAGAAATGGGTACCCTAATACATTGTTGGTGGGAATAAAGACTGGTGCAGACAGACACTCTTGGAAACTGTATGGAATTTCCTCAAAAAACTAAAAATGAAACTGTCTTTTGACTGAGTAATTCCACTGCTGGAATTGTACCCTAAGAATTCTGAAACACCATTTCAAAAGAATCTATGCACCCCTATGTTTATAGCAACACTATTTACAATAGCTAAGATTTGGAAACAGCCTAAGCACCTATCAACAAATGAGTGGATCAAAAAACTGTGGTACATTTACACAACAGAATATTCTGCATAAAATTTTTATGTGGAGGAGTCCATGTAGCTGTGTTTATGCTTATTTTATTGTCATTCTCGTTAATAGTATAAATATAATACACTGATGAATACTGGAATATATTGCTGATTATTATTCCTGGTTCCTGCTATGGTTTCTTATTTCTCTGCCTCTTGTTTTCTCTAACTTTCCAATTTAACTTTTACTTTTTCATCAAAATAATCTTTCTAAAACAATTAGTATATATACTCCTCACCTAACATTTTTGATGCCTATCATTGTCTACATTAGTATTTCCCAAACCATGTTATGTAGAGCATTAGTGCCTAGAATTTCTGGAACTATAATATATGAACACTTCATACACACATTTGATTTTTTTCCTTCTGTAAGGTTACAGTGTCAGTCACAATTATATATATTTGTTACCATTATCTCTCTGACCCATTGTGCTCTAACCTTACTTCAATATTGTTGAACACACCAAGTATCCTTATGCTTTGGATCTTTGCCCCTGCCCTTCCCGCTGGTTGAAACCAGTTGTCCTCTTCTTGTCCTGGTAAATTTGTATTTGCCTCTAAGTATCCGGTATCCATTCTTCCTCTGAGAGCATTCATAGCCTAACAAATAAAATCATTATTCACTGTTTGATTTAATTCATTCAACAAGTTTATTGAGCACCTACTGGGTTCAAAGCTCTCAGAATTGAGCAGTAGGCAAGGGGGATATGATATGATGCTTTCCCTTAGTATTATACCACTTTATTCCTGTTGTTTTAGAGTCATTTTTAATAGTGCCTCCTTTAAGTCTCAAAAATGTTCTTGTTTTGTTGATAAATTATGTGATCTTAAATACCCAAACATAAAATCTAGTAGGGAAGATAAATATTAAACACATGTTATAGACTGAATTATATCTTTTTCTTCATCCCAAATATGTTGGAGTCCTAACTCAGCAACTGTTAATGTGATCTTATTCAGACACTGGGTCTTCGCAGATGTACCCAAGTTAAGAAGAAATCATACTGGATTAAGAGGCCTAATCCAATGACTGGTGTTCTTACAAATTGAGAGACATTTCCACACAGAGACACACACACACAAAAATCATGTGATGAGGGAGCCAGAGATTGTAGTGAATGTAAAGAATTGCCAACCACTAGAAGGTAGAAAGAAGCAAGGAAAGATCTCATCAAACCTTCAGAGAGTACATGGCCCTGCTGACATCTTCATTCAGACTTATATCCTTTAGAACTGTAAGAGAATACATTTCTGTTGCTCTAAGTCATCTATTTTGTAGTAATTGTTAACACAGTCCTAGGAAATTAATTTTTAAAAATTCTGGTGTTACATAATGCAAGATATTGTTTACCATAGGGCATTGTGATTGGACAGACAATACGGGGGACTGCATGGTTGGAGGAAGTGACATTTAGGGGAATGACTCAGGGAGAATATAGCATGTTTAATGATTCTGAGAGAAGACATAGCTTAATACTTTAAAGAAACCCAAAGAAGATCTATATAGGTGGGACTTAAGAGTTTAAAAAATGATCAGTAGCATATCATGAGACTTTATATATAAGCAGTGTCCAAGTTGTGGAGAATCTGGCAAATATAGTGAAGATTTTGCATTTTATCCTAAAGTTGATGCAGTCACTGAGCATTTTGAGTATGAAGATAGGAGTAGCATGATCAATTTTTGCTATAAAATGTCACTTTTACTTGATAAAACTTGGCATAAAGAAGGGACAGTGATAATGGAGGCAAGGGGATTTCTGAGGGCCCATAAGAAAATATTTGATTTTCATTGGGTATAGGGAATAAGAGAGAGGTGTGAAGGAAAAATCCCAGTTTCTGGCTTGAACAGCTATGAAGAGGGTATCTTTTGCTAAGATGAAGAATGTGAGAAAAGGAGAAAGTTGGGGGAAGGGGAATGCCAATTCATTTAAAAATTCTATTATCTTTGAGGTGTATGTGAGAAATGCACAAGGACACACAAATAGTGTTGTGAAAATAGACTACAGACTAAAGTTTTATTCATGTATTATTTATGAATCAATTAATGTACAATAGGTAGAAGAATTAAGCAATGCCCACATACCACACACTATCTTTCGTTGTGGCCAGGAGTTCTTTCATATTAAAACTTCTCTCTCTCTCTTACTTTTGCTCTCACTCTCTCTTGTCATAAAGAATGCCTTGTGAGTTTTATGCCGCAGGGTAGGATTAGCTGTGGGTAAGGGATACAGTGTGGGTTGACAATATTACACTAAGTTCCATTAGGACAGAAGGGAATTTTGGACAGAGGCATCTGTGTCAGAGGGAACTATGAATGGGACTATCTTGTGATTCAAGAGCCATTTCTAAGCTCAGGACTTTGGGCATGTTGTGTCCTCAACTCTCCACATTTTTCCATCTTTAGCTTAAATCTCACTTTCCCAGATGTAACTTCCCTGACACATATAATGCAATTATTTTCCCCCTGTTATCATTCATTTTTAAATTTTACATTAATTTTCTTTTGTACAGAATTTAACTGTTCAAAATGTTAAATCTATTAATATTTTTAATGTTTTGGTAGTTTCTTATATGCTTAGATTTCTCAACCCCATTTAGATAAGTATATATGTTTTCTTATAAGTTTTCATATGATTTACTTTTAAGCCTCTGATTCACATAACATTTTTTTGAGTATGGTTTTAAATAGCACTCTAGCTTAATTTTTCCTCCAAATACTCAATTTTTAAAGCCAGAGTAATTAACCACCATATCCCATGATTTTAAAGTCCACTTTACCATGCACAAATTTTTTATAAAAATGTGTTTTTGTTTTAATATGTTACCACAGTTATTCTGGTTTATAGACTACCTAGTGGTGTAAATCTTTATTCCTCCCAACTACCCCCATATCTCATATGTGACATTTACTATTTACCTAGTGGTTTTTCTTTTTTTTTTTTTTTAATTTTATTTTTTGGTTATTCAATTACAGTTGTCCCATTTTTCCCCCATTGTTCCCCCCTCCCAGCCCATCCCTTCTCCCACAATTATATCCCTCCCCTTTGTCCATGTCCATGTGTCATTCATACACGTTCCTTGACTAGACCCTTCCCTTACTATCCCCCTTCTCTCCCTCCCCCCTCCTCCCTACTGACTACTATTCTAGTCTTTGCCTATTTAGTTCGTTTGTTTGTGTTGCTCTTTAGTTTCCTGTATTAGGTGATATCATATGCATTTTGCTTTCTTTGCCTGGCTTATTTCACTAAGCATAATTCTCTCTAGTTCCATCCATGTTGTTGCAAATGGCAGGAGTTCCTTCTTTCTTTCTGCTACATAGTATTCCACTGTGTAAATGTACCACAGTTTTTTGATCCACTCATCTACAGATGGGCACTTTCTTTTTTAATATGCAACAAAGTTATGAGTCTCTGTGGAGTAATTCTATTCCTAGTGTCCAGAGCTGTTATTTTTGAAACAACCAATAGATTTTTATTTTATTTACATCCCTCCGAATTTGAGACTTCTGTACTAGAATATCAAACATACCTAACACAATAAATCAGTTGCTGCCAAGATTTATTGGAGAAAAATCAGCAAAGTGAAACAGACAGATTCAAAAGTCTGTGTCAGAAAAGGATGAAGATATATGTCCTTGAATCACTAACCAAAGCATAAGAAGAGTGTGATATCAGTGTTTAAGACCTGAAAAAAAAGGACAAAAATTCAGAAAAAAAAGAAAATTGATTCATACATTTACATACAATATTGTTTTTGACAAACATACATATTTTTAAAACACTATTTTGCCTTGGTTTGTATACAACATATCCTAGAAGCCTGCAATATTTATGTTTCTTATGTGTGGTTACAAAACAATTACTTAAGAGCCTTAATTATTATATGAGTAAGGATTGCAGTTGTATTTCTTAATAGATGAAAATTATTGGTTACATACTAATGGAAAAGTCTGTTTATAATAGGCACTTTAGACCTTTTAATACTATAATAATATTTTGACATATGTTATTAAGTTGATTCTCTTCACTTCTTTAATTCATAGTAAGTTATGCAATTGAGGATTAACTAAAATGACATATACTGTTAAATGTAGCAGGAAGTGAACTTTCTTCATTGTTCTCTCTTTATATCCCTGAAGGCTAGGATTAAAGATTTTATATTAAAATAATTATTGAATAACTCAGTTAAACTTTGTGAGACTACAAGAGCTCTTGTACTGCCCAGGTCTGTAAGTTTCCTTAAACATGTTCTGTTGCATGACCTCTGTTCCTAGTGTCTGCATTTTCTAAGTCCAATACTTGCCTTAAATGCCTATGTTCTTCTTTTTGTTAACATTTTTGCTTGCTGGACAAACTTCTTAGATATTAAAACTAGCAGTCTAGGCTGTTGCACAATTCTACGTGGCATCTTTTTTTGTTGCTTTCAAATCAGGAGCTCATCTGATTCTTCTTTTGGTAGTGTAAAGGCACCCATTTCAGTTGTAAAAGTGTCTTCCTTTTGGCTTGGGTTATCTAGATCAGAGGTAGTTTCAGAAAATGCCTGAGTATCCTTAGTTACAGATTCTACTTTAATATTTTCAGGCAAACCTTCTTTTGTTGTAGGAGATGAATCTTCTATAAGGTTCATAGTTAGTGATGTAGGAATAACAAAGTCATATCTGGATTCAACAGCAGTAAGCAAAACAGGATGGTTTTCTGCTTCATTGGCAAAATCTCTCTCCATCCAAACACTTACTCCACCCATAGACTCTTCATCAGTTAGCAGATTATCTTCTGGATTATCTTTGTCTCTTTTGACAGTGGTAGTAAGTTCAAACACAGTGATGAACTTGTTCTCATCAGAGTCTATTAGTTTAGTCACAGCATTGGGGTCCTCTTCTGGAAGAATTAAGTCAACTTCAGTTATTTTCTCTTCTGTAAAGGCAGTTATGTCTGGAATAGTGGTGAAGTTTTTTTCAGTAGTGAGAGAAATTTCACTCTCAGAAATACGGGAGTCAGTGATCTGGACAGCTTCATTAGCAGTGATGTTGCCTTTAACTGAGGAACTGTAATTGTTAAGGTCAGGTCCACTCTTAGCTGAAAGGACAGGGGTGTCAGGAATTCTGGTGGTACTTTTCTTTAGTGGGCCAGAAACTTCAGAAGTTATTGACACATCTTTATCCCCTGGGTCATTTATATCCAAGAGGATATCTTCTTTTGCCATGCTAGTGGGAAAATCTATTAAAGAAACGGAGGTGATTGGTAGTGAGATATTACCAATTTTAACAGGAATGAAATTTTCAGTAATAGAGTCATTAGCCATGGAATGTGGGGCACCTGTCAGAGTGGTAATTTCTTTCTCCACATGGGTTGACTTAATATGTGACTCCATGTTACCTTCTGAATTTAATTTTTCCTTTGGAGGTGAAAGCTTGTTGCCTGTAGTTGTTGAAAAATCACTTTCTAGCATATAGTCACTTACTGAAGTAACATGGTCTCCTGAAGTAATAGTTGTTTCTGATCTAGGACTAGTGTTGTCATTCTCAAGGAGAATGGTTGCTTCCGTTGCTGTTTTACTGCTTTCTGTTGGAGGATGAGAATACATTTTTGGCAAACCATCTTCAGCCATGGGACAAAGTGGTACCAGGCACACTTACAGATCTTTCTCTGGGCCCAGTGGTGTCTCTAGGCAGGAGAGTGACATTCATTATAGTGACTGAAGCATTGGTCATCATAGTGATTGTTGCATCAGCCAGAGGGCCAGTGCCACTGGCTTCCCTTGGAGGCTGTTTCTAAGCTCTGAACGGGTACCTAGTATTGATATTAGATAAAAAGACAATAGAGACCGCTCTGATTATGGAATCAACATTCACAGCCTAATATTTTAATCCAAGGAACTTGTAGTTCCAATGTTAGAAGAGGTGTGCCTTCTAACATGGAGTTAGTATCACTTGAAACAGACAGAGCAGAGTATGCCAGGTACAATACTTTATGGGTTTAGCATCAAATGGGGAAAACTGTGGGAGACACAAGATTATCAGCATCAGCTTCAAGTTGCCTGCATTTCATGCAAGTAAGAGGGTCTTATTAAGGTAAAGCATTTTCTCTTGCCTTTTATGACTTAAATGTCTAAAAAAATTTAATGATATTTGATCAGTGAATGGAGCTGCAGGGGTAATTAAGTAATAATATTTCAGTTCTCCATAGAGAAAATTCTCACTTTTCCAGTAAGGATAATAAAAAATAAGTTACTGACCTATTAAGGTCTTTCCAGTTTTGTCCTTCATTGCAATCCTTACTTTTTCTTGAATTAACTTGAATTACAGTGAGAATGTCAGGTTTCATGGTTTTAATTCCTTTAGGAATGTTTTAATGTAGAGAGTGTTATTTCAACCCCAAAAGAATTTTCTGGCAGGGAGTTGGCATTGTGTGTGCAAAATCACCCAAAAACAGATCAGGGTGTAGAATAAGAGTATTAGCCTTGGAAGTTATATTTTCAATTTCAGAGGGAGGATTTTCTCTAATGATGTCAGTTGTCATCATTTTGTTTAACTATCATCTTTAAAGTTTAGCTAATTGATAAAAGGAGACTATAGCCTAGTGTTAATTTTGTTTCCCAATGTCATTAGAAGAGAGGGTTTTTGGATTTGGATACAGCTAAATCTGAAACACGACAGCAGCACCAGCCAAAGTAGTAGATTCCATCTCAAAGGCAAATGCTTATTTTTCTTAGATATGGACTCAGCCTCAAAATATACAGTGTCTTCTCTTAGTTATTGGTCACATATAGCTATATTATCATTCTCTGTAGAAATATCAGATAGATTTTAAGATAGACACTTTCATTTTAAAGATATGAGCAGCTTCTCTAGAAGTGCATTTGCTTCAAAGGGTTGTTACTATTGAGGGCTTCAATGTCTCTATTGATATAGGGTATGATGCCAGCATCAGGGAAGGGAAGGAAGTCTCAAGTTAGTGATAGGTACAGGTTCTTTATTTCTAAATAGAAACATTGTCAGTTCCAGTGACAGTAAAGAAAATAGCAAAGTAAAGGCACTATCTGGGTTGACTAACTTAATGGCAGTTTTTTAAACTTCTATTTTTCTTCTCATCATCTAATGTGTGCAATGCTTAATTCAGGATAAGGCATAATAGAAGAAAACATAGTGTCCTTTAAGGGGAATATTTTTCTGTGTACAAAAGGGGGGAGATGCAGGTGTTACCTTCACAGCTGCTGGAAGTTATTACAGCTGCTGGAAGTTATTTATGTTGAGTAGAGTTAAAGTAAGGAAAAGCATTCAATCTTTGACCACTTAATCCTTTGTTAAAAATGTTAGTTGAAATGATATCTTCAGAGATACTAGTTTGTCAAACAGTATGTACTTTCAGACACTACTTTGGTTGTCACACCAACTGTTTTTATATTAATAGAGCTGTGAGGTGGAATCACACTGATTGTAGCAAAATAGGCTTTTCTCTCCTGTGGGGAATATTATTACCATTATCTATGTTATTTATTTGTTTGTTTGTTTATTTATTTATTTCTAATGTGTTAAGCTCCAAGTCCTTTTATTTTTATTTATTTTTTAATTAAATTTATTGGGGGTGACATTGTTTAATAGGATTATATAGGTTTTAGGTTTACACTTCTACAAAACAAGATCTGTATGTGCCCACCACCTATGTTTTTTAAACCATTGATGTCAAAAAGGACACTTTAGACTGAGTATATATGTCATCCATCAAAGGGCAGGAAGCATATGGTGAAAATCCCGATGGGGCTGCTGAAATTTTAGCAATATTCGCAATGAAACAGGAGTCATATGCTCTAGGGAATATAGAATACTCTCACTTGACCAATAGATCATTGACATCAAAGATATTATCTGACTTAAGGACAGATGATCAGATTCTATAGATGTTTCATTTTATCTGAATAGTAGTTTCTTCCATTGTTGTTATGTACAATTTTAAAATAACAGAGAGAAGTAGTGTCTCCTATGGACACTAGAATTCTTATTTTAGAAAGAAACTATTCATGGCCATGTGGCTCCGTTGGTTGGAGTATCATCCTGTACATCAAAAGGTTGCAGGTTCCATCCTGGGTAGGGAATATACCTAGGTTTTGATCCCTTGTTGGAGCACATGTGGGAGGCAACTGATCAATGTTTCTCTCATATTGACCTCTCTCTCTCTCTCTCCTTCTTTTCCCCTCTCTCTAAAATGAATAAATATATACTCAGGTGAGGATTAAAAAAAAGATTCTATGCAGCTTTGGATTTTGGAAATTTATTTGAGAAAACAGAGTCATTAACATTCATTGAAGTGATTATAATAATGACTGGAATGTTAATTGCTGAGGAAGTTTCAGCTTCAATATCTTCATTCACAAAAAAATTCCCACCTTCGGGAACAACAAAGGAAGTGAAAGAAACAATTGTTTCGAGACTTGGCTCTATCAACATCGACATTATTTTTCTCTTCTACTTCAGTGATTAGGATCTTGGGTATATAAGTAAAGAAATTGTAGTTGAAGGATGTGTTGACCTTTGGGGTCGGTATTTTTTGATTTCAGGAAAGAAGGCATTTATAGCAGGGTCAGTCATGACCCTCATATGTGCTTTGTTGTTGGTAGGCTCCTCAGGGATATCCTTTGGAGTAATTGTTTCTATCTGTGACTGAGGAATACCAGCCCTAAAGAACACGTTTACTTTAACCTCCTTGTTAACTTGTGGTACAATATAAATTTCTTGAAATTTATGTAATAATTTTTCTATCTCAACAATGGATTCATGTGAAACATTTGTACTTTCTGAAATTTGAAATTCAGTGTCTGTTGCTCTGAGACTGGCTACATTAAATTCCAACTGGGAATTTCCATGTACTATGGAAATGATCTCCATGTCAGATGAAGCCATTTTTATTGGTATGAATAATGGTAATTACTTCTGGGAGCAAGTTTGAGTTTTCAGCCATAAAATGGCTGAACAGATCCATTTGGGAGGGAATCCTTGGGTAAGTGAAATGTTAAATAAGCTGTTACAGGACATTGTCATAATTCTTAATAATTGACAATAACAGCACTGATATTTATATTCACAAGATAAGGCTTTAGGACAACATCTTTTGGAAAGCTTGTTTCTACCTAAATAATATTTTCTATTATTTTATTTACATCTATAAGATGATCCACTTCAACTCCAGTAGCTGACTCTACAGCCCTGCGCTTTCGAGCTCCACGCAAACTCTGCCTCTTCTCAGGTTCGCTGGAAGTATGGCTTGTGAATTACTCACCAGGAGCGGATGAGCATGCTGAAGTAGTGTTCTACAGTCTTCCTTGAAAACTAGAACTCATTGATTAACCGCAAAGATGTCCGGCTCGCCGCTGCCCAAGAAACGTCGCGTGTCCGGGCCTGATCCAAAGCCGGGTTCTAACCATTCCCCTGCCCACTCTGTGTTGTCTGAAGTGCCCTCGTTGCCAACGAACGGAATGGCAAAGAACGGCAATGAAGCAGACATAGATGAGGACCTTTATTCCCGGCAGCTGTATGTGTTGGGCCATGAGGCAATGAAACGGCTCCAGACATCCAGCGTACTGGTATCAGGCCTGCGGGGCCTAGGGGTGGAGATTGCCAAAAACATTATCCTTGGTGGGGTCAAGGCTGTCACCCTACATGACCAGGGCACTGCCCAGTGGGCTGACCTCTCCTCCCAGTTCTACCTACGGGAAGAGGACATTGGTAAAAACCGGGCTGAGGTCTCCCAGCCCCGCCTTGCTGAACTCAACAGCTACGTGTCTGTCAGTGCCTACACTGGCCCCCTCGTTGAGGACTTCCTTAGTGGCTTCCAGGTGGTGGTCCTCACCAACAGCCCCCTGGAGGACCAGCTGCTGGTAGGTGAGTTCTGTCACAGTCATGGCATCAAGCTGGTGGTAGCAGACACGCGGGGCCTGTTTGGGCAACTCTTCTGTGACTTCGGAGAGGAAATGATCCTCACTGATTCCAATGGAGAGCAGCCACTCAGTGCTATGATTTCTATGATCACCAAGGATAATCCTGGTGTGGTTACCTGCCTGGATGAGGCCCAACACAGGTTTGAGAGTGGCGACTTTGTCTCATTTTCAGAAGTACAGGGCATGGTTGAACTCAAGGAATGTCAGCCCATGGAGATCAAAGTCCTGGGTCCTTACACCTTTAGCATCTGTGACACCTCCAACTTTTCTGACTACATCTGTGGCGGTATCGTCAGTCAGGTCAAAGTACCTAAGAAGATCAGCTTTAAATCTTTGCTGGCCTCACTGGTAGAGCCCCAATTTGTGATGACAGACTTTGCCAAGTTTTCCCGCCCTGCCCAGCTGCATATTGGCTTCCAGGCCCTGCACCAATTCTGTGCTCAGCACGGCCAGCCCCCTCGGCCCCACAATGAGGAGGATGCGACAGAGCTGGTGACCTTAGCCCAGGCTGTGAATGCTCGAGCCATGCCAGCAGTGCAGCAGGAAAGCCTGGATGAGGACATTATCCGGAAATTGGCATATGTGGCTGCTGGAGATCTGGCACCCATAAATGCCTTCATTGGGGGCCTGGCTGCCCAGGAGGTCATGAAGGCCTGCTCTGGGAAGTTTATGCCCATCATGCAGTGGCTGTACTTTGATGCCCTAGAGTGTCTTCCTGAGGACAAAAAGGCCATCACAGAGGACAAGTGTCTCCCGCGCCAGAACCGTTATGATGGGCAGGTGGCCGTATTTGGCTCAGACCTGCAAGACAAGCTGGGCAAGCAGAAGTATTTCCTGGTGGGTGCAGGAGCCATTGGCTGTGAGCTGCTCAAGAACTTCGCCATGGTTGGGCTGGGCTGTGCAGAGGGCGGAGAAGTTGTGGTCACAGACATGGACACCATTGAGAAGTCAAATCTGAACCGCCAGTTCCTGTTCCGGCCCTGGGATGTTACGAAGTTGAAATCTGACACCGCTGCTGAGGCTGCACGCCAGATGAATCCACACATCAAGGTGACAAGCCACCAGAACCGTGTGGACCCTGACACAGAGCATATCTATGATGATGATTTCTTCCAAAACCTGGATGGTGTGGCCAACGCCCTGGATAATGTGGATGCCCGCACGTACATGGACCGCCGCTGTGTGTACTACCGTAAGCCACTGCTGGAGTCGGGCACCCTGGGCACCAAGGGAAATGTGCAGGTGGTGATCCCCTTCCTGACAGAGTCATACAGTTCTAGCTGGGATCCGCCTGAGAGGTCCATCCCCATCTGCACCCTGAGGAACTTCCCTAATGCCATCGAGCACACCCTGCAGTGGGCTCGGGATGAGTTTGAAGGCCTCTTTAAGCAGCCAGCAGAAAATGTCAACCAATATCTCACAGACCCCAAGTTTGTGGAGCGGACCCTGCGGCTGGCGGGCACCCAACCCTTGGAGGTGCTGGAAGCTGTGCAGCGCAGTCTGGTGTTGCAGCGGCCGCGGACCTGGGCTGACTGTGTGACCTGGGCCTGCCACCACTGGCACACCCAGTACTCGAGCAACATCCGGCAGCTCCTGCACAACTTTCCTCCTGACCAGCTCACAAGCTCAGGAGCTCCGTTCTGGTCTGGGCCCAGACGCTGTCCACACCCACTCACCTTTGATGTCAGCAATCCCTTGCATCTGGACTACGTGATGGCTGCCGCTAACCTGTTTGCCCAGACGTATGGGCTGGAAGGCTCTCAGGACCGAGCTGCTGTGGCCACACTCTTACAGGCTGTCCAGGTCCCCGAGTTCACATCCAAATCTGGTGTAAAGATCCATGTCTCTGACCACGAGCTGCAGAGCACCAGTGCTTCTGTTGACGACAGCCGTCTAGAGGAGCTCAAGGCCACACTGCCCAGTCCAGAAAAGCCCCCTGGGTTCAAGATGTACCCCATTGATTTTGAGAAGGACGATGACACCAACTTTCATATGGATTTCATTGTGGCTGCATCCAACCTCCGGGCAGAGAACTATGACATTCCTCCTGCAGACCGGCACATGAGCAAGTTGATTGCAGGGAAGATCATCCCAGCCATCGTCACAACCACAGCAGCTGTGGTTGGCCTTGTGTGTCTAGAGCTATACAAAGTGGTTCAGGGGCACCGACGTCTTGACTCCTACAAGAATGGTTTCCTCAACTTGGCCCTGCCTTTCTTTGGCTTCTCTGAACCCCTTGCTGCACCCCGTCACCAGTACTATAACCAAGAGTGGACATTGTGGGATCGCTTTGAGGTACGGGGGCTGCAGCCTAATGGTGAGGAGATGACCCTCAAACAGTTCCTTGACTACTTTAAGACAGAACATAAGTTGGAGATCACCATGCTGTCCCAGGGCGTGTCTATGCTCTACTCCTTCTTCATGCCAGCTGCCAAGCTAAAGGAACGGTTGGATCAGCCAATGACAGAGATTGTAAGCCATGTGTCGAAGCGAAAGCTGGGCCGCCATGTGCGGGCACTGGTGCTTGAGCTGTGCTGCAATGACGAGAGCGGCGAGGACGTCGAGGTCCCCTATGTGCGATACACCATCCGCTGACCCCTCAGCCCCCCTCTCTTCAGAGCCCTTCTACCCCAGGGCTCCCATTTGACCTCTGGGAGTGGCCCAGCCAGTCAAGACTGGTGTTCCCTCTTTTATCCCCCTACCTGAACCCCCCTTGCCATTGCTCCCTACCTTGTTCAGGACCTTGAATCCTAATAAAGAGTTACTAATGCAAAAAAAAAAAAAAAAAAAAAAATCCAGTAGCTGTGTCTTTTACTGCAGAAGCTTTACTTATTTCCTTTGTGTCATACAAATTTGATGTACTATATTCATTGGGAAAAACAATAGAAAACTGTCATTCTATTCTTGGGTTCTAAATTTTGATTAATAGAGGCATAAATACAAAAAACACTAGTTCTTGAGACTTCTGGCCAAGATGGAGGCATAGACAGACACTCTGCATCTCCCTCCACAACTAAGAAGGAATACAACTGCCTCAAAACTAGAAACAACCCTACATGGAAGTCCAGCAAACAAAGACATAAAGAAGAAAGGTAGGAGGGGCGGAGCTGGGGAGGAGAGGATGCCATGTGGTGATGGCAGCAGAGGCAGCAGAGGCAGGCTGACAGAAAGCACAGTCACACATTTTAAAAAGTCAGGAGGGACACCTGGGGAATGTTTCCCGCTCTTCACCGGCCCTAGCAGTTCATGGTCCCAGCACCGGGGAAAATGAAGCCTCATTGCTTCTGACTGTGCAGACCAGTGGGGATTGGGGTACAGGCAGAAACTACCAGTCTCTCAGCAGAGTCCGCTTGTTTAAAGGACCCCCACAGTCCTAGAATGTCCCCAGACCCACCCACTCTGGGGACGATGGCCAGGGGCACCAGTCTGGTACAGAAGTGGGAGAGGTGCCTGGAAAAGGGGTGAGTGCTGGGCTGGCAGCATTGTTCTCTCTCGGACCCCTCCCCCACATACAGTGCCACAACGTGGTGAAACAGGTCACCCTGTACTGATGAATCCCTAAGGCTCCACCCCTTACAACGTAACAGGAGTGACAGCTCTACCTGGGATGTGGAGGCAAACAAACGCAGGAGCCTGTCAAGATGAGGAGGAGACAGAGAAGTATGGTCCAAAAGGGGGAACGGATCAAGGTTCCAGTGGGAGAACTAAGTGACAAGGAGATAGCCAACCTAACAGATGAGGAGATAGGCAACCTAACAGATGAAGAATTCAAAACACTGGTGATAAAGACGCTCACAGGCTTGAAAGATATGCTTGAGTACAGCACATAGATAAGAGAAGAAGTAAAGGCTATGCTAAGTGAAACAGGAAAATCCACACAAAACTAATGGTGAAGGGAAGGAAACTGGGGTTCAAATCAATCATTTGGAACATAAGGAAGGAAAAAACAGTCAACCAGTGCAGAATGAGGAAGCAAGAATTGAAAAAAATAAGGAAAACTTCCCAAATTTTATGAAGAAGATGGACATACAGGTTCAGGAAGCACAGAGGGTCCTGGACAAGCTGGATCCAGAGGGGACCACATGCATCATGACTGAGGTGCCAAAGGTGAAAGATAAAGACAGAGCCCTGGGGGCAGCAAGAGAGAGGCAGAGAGTTGCCTACAGGAGGGTGCCTATAGGACTATTAGCTGATATCTCAGAGGACACTTTGCAGGCAGGAAGGGACTGGCAAGCAGTATTCAATGTGATGAAAGGCAACCTGCAACCAGGATTACTTATCCAGCAAAGCTATCATTTGGAATGGAAGGGCAAATGAAGGGCTTCCCAAACAAGTTGAAACTAAAGGTGCTCATCATCATCAAGCCATTATTATATGAAATGTTAAAGGGACTTACTTAAGAAAAAGAAGAGCAAAACTATGAACACTAAAATGACAACAAACTCACAACTATCAACAACTGAATCTAAAAAAAAAAAAAAAAAAAAAATCCAACTAAGGAAACCAGAATAGGAACAGAATCATAGGTATGGGGATCATTTGGAGGGTTATCAGCTGGAAAGGGGGAGGGGGAGAAATAGGGAAATTTTGCAGAGACTGAGAAGCATAATCGATTGGTACAAAATAGATAGGGGGAAGTTAACAATAATATAGGAAAGGGTGAAGCCAAAGAACGTATATGCATGACCCATGGACATGGTGGGTGGGATTCCTGGATGAGAGGGGGGTACTGGACATAGGGTAGCAAAGGGGAAAATAATTGGGACTACTGTAACAACATAATCAATAAAAGATACTTAAAAAAAACCTTGAGATACCACTGGGGGAAAAAAAACAACAAAAAACAAACAAACTAGGTTTTGGTGACAAGTGCAGTAGGTGTTTTAGGTTTGACATCGGCCATATTATCTGAAGAACCAGTGGAATCAGCTGGGAAAACAATATAGACTAAGGCATAGCCTTTTGGGCCCTTTCAACTTTTAGTATTTTGGCCTTGAGACACCTTCACTGAAGTAAGATGAATTTGTAGACACAGACTTTGATTCTGATAATATTAACACTGTTGAGTAATATAGGTTTGCACCTTTTACAGATTCTGGGGCTGCAGTTTCTTTACTAGGAGCATTAGAAATTAGGATGAGAGTCTGAAGTAGTTTCGTAGTTGTAAGTCTCAAAGACAAGACTCTGATGATGAAAGGCTATAATGGCCAATGTTATTTTTGTTCTTAGTTGAGATAGCAAGACCATTTGGCATATTGGCAGACATCTTTTCCAAAAAGTAAAAGAAAGCAAGAGCTATATTGATTGCACTTTCTGTGTTTTTATTCTCATTGGTGATGCCATCACTAGTAAGCTGAGCTAAACAAAAATTGCTGTAGCTACACATGTTTCATCTTCAGTAAAATCAGGTACACTTAAATAAGGTAGTGTCTACTCTCCTCAGTGTAAATGTCTTATAAATGACAGATGATATATTTTTCCTGAGTATTATCACTTTTCAATGTCCTGCTGTCAGCTATCAGTACTGTGTTTTAAAAAAGGGAATACTCAGTTATTTTATTTCCTAAGTCAGGGCCATCAGAGAGAATTGTGTTGTCACCATCAGCATTTATGGTGCTTTTTCCCACAGATGCCTTTTCAGAAAAACTGGAAGGATAATTCTTACTTGCATCAACTAGGGAGTGAGCTGTGGGTCTGTGAGCAATGGCATCAGTGTCAGAATTATGGTTTTCCTGTCCAGGAATCACAGTTTGGCAATTTTCTTTAGCTTTAAGCTCTGGGGATGTTGTCTTATATAGACTATCTGAAGCAGAAATTGTGGAATGTGGTGCACAAAACACATACATGTCTTGGAGGCATATATGAATATACTTATTTTTATTTTATTGTATTTTTAGATCTTGAGAGTACATTTATTAAAGCTGGGGACAATGAAACAAGGTAGAGTTTGGATAGAATAAGAAACAGCAGAGAGCTTAGGCAGGGCTGTTTTGACTCACTAAAAAGTTAGAGAAAAGGGGCCTTGAAGACAGGCACAAGGAATAAGCTTAGGCTGAACTGTCACTGCCTGCTGCTCCCCTGGTTGCATGTCTTGTGAGACTCTTAGAATGAAGGGAGGTCACACCTGGGGAAGAATAGTGTGGTCATCCTCTGGAGAGAGCTTGCTATACTCATTTTGTTCACTCTGTTCTCTAATTCAAAGGCATGCTTATCTGAGACCTGTTCAGAACCACTGTCATCAGACATAACAATTATATGGTCCTCATATATACTGGAGTGATTTTACCCGTAGAATTATCACCCACACTTTCTGAAGTGCTTTCTTTAAAATAAATTTTTCATCATATTCAACAGCTGTCTCTTTCTCTGTTAGATCTTTGTGCTCACATACATTCTTTTAAAAAGTACTTGCCATGTCTTTGTCAGAGGTAATGATAATAGGGGAAAGGATAACTTTATCAGACAGAATAATTATTTCCTCAGGCAGAATATTATAATCAATCTCTTTTGTGATGTCTTTTCCCATAATAGTAATAGGAACAAATTCAGAATATTTTGAAGTTCTAATAGATGTTGTAAAATCAGGAGGAAAAATTAACCTCCATTGTAGACCATATAAACCAGCTGGAGTGCTTGTGATGGATATTTTTGTATTAGTGAGTTCATCATGAGAAACAGGTCTAGATACTTTTGGAAGAGTTAATGTGAAGTCAGCTAAAGAGATTTCTGTTAAATTGGGAGCTGTTTTAGGTTTGAAGGAAGTAGCATCAAATTTAACAGTGAAATAATCATTCATATTGTTGTTACCCTTGGAGAGGGGATTGGACTTAGTTGCTAATGAAAGGATTCTCCCCTATAGCTGGGATGAAAAGTGACTGGTGCATTTATAAAATTACTTAATTCCAGTTACCAGCTGGATCTTGATTGAAAATATTAGTTATATTTCTCCTCTTGTAGACAGTATTTTGAGAGTCTTCTCTAGTGGAAAAGGCTTTTATCATTGTTCTTTGAGATTTGGAATACATTTTGTCAGTCTTAGTTTTAGAATTGTCAGGAGTATCTCTACTCATAGAGAAAAAATGAGTCAAGTTCACTATCTGTAGTACTATCTGAAAAAGTCAATCCAGTTGGAGGAACATTCCAGGTTTATGGAGAGGAATGAATGTCAGCTTGAGTTATTATTTTTCTCTCCAGAACATCACCATATTCAGTTGCCCTCTCTAATACTTCTGACATTGTTGTTAAATATTCAGACAAAGAATTATCTGCCATTAGGCCAGAGGTTTCAGGATTTTCAGTTAAGAAATTAGAAATAAGCATGGCAGATGTCAATAGAGATAGGAATGGTCTAGATTTAACATTATCTTCTCCAGGTAACTTGGAATCACCACCTTCATAACTGCCTTCGGTGGAAAGGACAATGGAATCACTCATAGTGTTGGCTGCCTTATTCATAGATGAGGAAAAGATTGAAGCTATGTTGTTTTCTTCTTCATTACTTTTACTGACAAAGGGAATATAATCAGGAATGGTATTGAACTCCGCCAAAGGAATAATGTTCTGTGAGTGGAGCATATTTGCCAAGTTTGGTTTATGTTTCATTACATTGAATCTGGTTGATATGGTGATTTTGTTTTATCTGAGTTAGCATCATTATGAAAAAACAGATGAAACATTTTGCCCGTTGAATTGTTCTTCATACTCTATGAGACTGGTGATCACAGCAGGATCAATGGGATCAGTTGTGAATATCCTGCTTTTTCCCATTTGTGTTATTAATTCTGGTTCTTGAATAAATGGGTACTTCATTCTTTCACCCTTAGGGATGAAAGTGATTGTATTATCTCCAGTGAGGAAATGATTTTCCATAACTGTTTCATCTAGAAACTCAAGTAAAAAAAAAAAATCCAACTTGAATCAGTTAGAAAATAAATCATGGATCTAGGAGCCTTAATATTAAAATTGATAGTAGAACTTTTGAGAAGAGTAGCATCAGTGTCAGAATTAGGATTTTCATCTCTCAGGATTAAGTTTGGGTGTTTTTTGGCAGTTTGGATATCAGTTGGTAATCCTTGCAATAAATGTTCTGAGATTGCAGCACTGTCATAAGGTGCATGAAACTCAAGTACCTTAGAGTCAGTAGGGTGTGTGATCTTTCTTATAAGAGGACCATTTTCTTCCTTTAATAGTTCAAAAACATAGTTGTCTTTCACATATTCAAGGGTACCATCAATAGGCATAATAGTTATATCCTCATTGTTTGAAATATTTTCACCTGCCAAAAGGGTATTATGTGCCTCTTCTAAAATATTTTCTGTAAAATTAATCCCTTCAGTTGGATATATCTTTCTTTATAAAAGTATTATCTCCAAATTTATTATTATTAATAGTATTAATAAGTGTTTTTCATTTCTTTTGTTGAAATAACAATAGTAGGTGAAATAATGACCTTGTCAGATGGAGTATTTCTTTCTCCAGTTGGAATAATATTATCAGCCTTTGTTGTGGTATGCTTTTTCATTTTGTTAACTGGATCAAGTTCACAATACTTAGATGAACTCATGAAGGTTGCGAAATCAGAAGAAAGAAGAGTTGATTTTCATGGTGGTAGGCCATATGTCCCAATGGGAGTATTTGCAATGGTTCCTTATCCTCTAGTGATTTCAAGAGAAGAGCTTTGATCTTTATACCTAGATACTTCTGAAAGACTTAGTGTGGAACCAAATGAAAATATTTCTTTTAAATTGAGGGGTGCTTGAGGTTTAGTAAAAGTAGCACCACATTTAACAGTGAAAGAATTATCTTTCAATGAACTTGCATCCTTTGGGAAAAAATTGTCTGCTTCAGAAATATGAACTTCTTCCACATTATTGTCACTCTTGGATGGAGTACTAGGTTTGGTTATTGAGGGAAATAATTTCTCCATAGCTAGACTGAGAACAGTTGCATTTATAAGGTGGCTTAAATCAGATTTAGTAGCTAGATCTTGATCGGAAAACTTAACAATTTTTCTTTCTTCATAAACCCTATGTTGAGAGACTTCTGTATTAGAAAAGTCTTTCATGATTGTTCTTTGAAGTTCAGAGTAGATTTCATCTGCATCAATTTTAGAAAGATCAGCAGTTTCTCTGTTTACTAAGGGCAGTGAATCAAACTCACTACTTGTGAGATTGTCTGAAAAAGTAGTGTAACTGATGAGAAGTTTAGTTGAGGTTAAGGAGTAATACTCCAAGTCAGTCTTATTTTTAATGGGACTACCACCATGATTAATAGAATGAGGATATTCAATTATTGATTCAATCATATTTGACAGTGCAATTGAAGAACTGGTCACTGGGTCAGAGGTTTCAATATTTTCACTTAAGTCATGAGGAATGAACATGGGCTTTTCTGGAATTGGTAGAGCTAGGAATCCTCTTGATTTACTATTCTCTTCTGGCAGCATAGAATCACCTTCTCCATAACTACTTTCAGTGGCGAGAACAGTGATATCATTCACAGTGTAGACTGTATTTATAGATGAGGAAGAGGTTGAAGCCATGCTGTTTATACTTTTAGTATTTTCACTGATAAAAGGAAATTTACCATCAGATATGACATTGAGGTCAGCCAAAGAAATAATGCTGTTCCATGAGTGTTGAGTCTCTGCCATGTGAGTTTTACCTTTAACATTGTCCTCTCTGGATGATAAGATGTTTTCTGTTTCACCTTGGGCATCAGTATTAAAAATAGCAGATGAAGTGACTTCCCTGTAGAATTGATTCTTATTTTTTAGTGGAGAAATGATCACAATAGGATCAGTGGGTTCATCTGAGAACATCTTTTCCTCTACCATGGTTACTATTATTTCTGAGTCTGGAACAAGGATATATTCCATCCTTTTGTCTTCAGGGAGAATGATGATGGTGTCATCTTCTCCTAGAATGTCATCTTTTAGAGTTGTTTCACCAAGAAATTTGTGAAAATTATCACTCAAGTGAATTAATGGGTAAAACATGGATTTGAGAACCTTAGAATTCAAATTGTCAGTGGAACTTTTGGGAACAGTAGTGTCAAGGTCAGAACTGGTGGGTTCCTTTCTAGATATCAAAATTTTCAGTATTTCTTTAGTTTTGGTCTCAGTTGGGGCTTCTTGAGATAAATATTTAGAGGCATCAGCACTGGAGTAGAATTGATGTGACCCAACTATTTGGGGTTCATAATTGAGAGTAGTTACTTTGACAATAGCATTGTTTTTTTCCTCCTGTGGTTCAAGGACATATTCATTTGCAACATACTCAAGAGCTCTGTCATCAAGAACAGGGCTTATTAAATATTCATTATTTGGAATATTTTCAATATCTAAAGTAATATCTGAAATATGTTCTGTAATATAAACAACTTCATATTCAGGAAATATATCTTTCCCTACAAAATATCTGTGCACAAATCTTTTATTAAGAATGGTGTTCAATGCATCTTTTGTTGAAGTATTGATACTTGGTGAAATAATGGGTTTGTGAGATGGAATATTTCTTCCATCAAGTGAAATATTATTACTAGTCTTTGTCATAGTATTTTTTTTCATTTTGACAACTGGATCAAGTTCAGAATATTTAGATGAACTACTAGAAGTTGTGACATCAGGAGAAGCTGTTAATTTCCATAATAATTCATATATTCCAGTGGGAGCATTATGAAGCAAACCTGTCGTGCTTGTATTTTCATCAAAAGAAGTAGAATTTTTATCCTTAAGCTTTATAGTCCTTTCCAGAGGCATGGTGGAATCAGCTGTATAAATTATTTTTAAATTCAGAGGAGCTTGAAGTCTAGCAGAAATGTTAAATTTATCAATCAATGAATCATATTTCAATATCCTTGACTTTTCTAAAACAAAATCACCTGCTTCGGAAATACCGAGTGTCACCTCTTTGTTGTTATCGCTCTTGGAGAGGGCACTGGAGTCAGGGGTTGAGACAAGACTTTTCTCCAAAGTTGAAGCAAGTGCTGTTGCATTTATAGTGGAACCTGAATTGAATTTAGCACATGGTTCTTCTTCAGCAGAGAGTTTAGCCATTTTCTGTATTTCAGGAGGGAAAGGACTTCTTTGTCTAGATAAAAGAACTGTCATTATTGTGCTCAGAGTTTGGACATCTGTCTTAACTTTAGAATTAACAGTGTCTTTCTCCATAGTAGATGTTGAGTCAGCCTCATCATCTGTAGACTTGCTGGTAAAAGTTATTGAATCAATAGGAAAAACAATGGAGTCCAAAGAGTGAGGCTTCAGGTCTGTTTGATTTTGAATGTCCTGATTTTCTGAAATTATATTATTAGATATAATAGACTCATCAGTCAGTAACAATTTTTTGTTGTTCTCTCTCATAGTGAGTGGTGGATTTAGTTTAGAGTGATTGATTTTAATAAAATCAGCAACAAAAGCTGTAGAATGAGGTGTTGATTTCAAGGGTAAATGATATAAGTTATTATAGGAGTTTGTAGTAGACCTCTCTAAGTTATCATTACCAAGAAAAAATGAGCTCCTAGCCCCAGCCTTTGTTGGGTTTGTTGTGCTCACTGTAGAATCAGGGTAAAATATTTCTTTTAAAGTTCTAGGTGCTTTCTGTTTATCAGAAACAACATCAGGCTTAAGAATGAAAAAAAGATGAATGTCCACTGAACTTATATCTCTTAAGTTCACTGGAATTTTGGCTTCAGAAATATGAGATTTATCCTTTACAACACTTATATCTTTCTGGAGGGATGCATTGGCCTCAGATTCTGAAGTAGTGACTTCTTTTGCAGATGGATTGATAATTGCTTTATTTACATGGTGACTTACAACATGGTCAGAAGTGTTACCTATTTGTTCTTTTTCGTAGATTATTGGCTGAAGGGATATATTAGGTGCAAAGGCCACAATGTCAGATTTATTATTAATGCCTACATTTTCAGTGGTAGGTATGTCAGTGATTACATTTAAATAATTCTCTAAAAGAGTAGTGGGATCTTCCAGAGGAACAGAGGAGACCATAGAGAAAAACTGAGGGTCATTTTGCATCTTGGCAACTTCCTGATTTTGGTCAATAATAATAGAGTCTTCACCCAGTGGTTCTGTTACATCTAGTGCCACTGGTTTATCAGATAAGGAATCATCAATTTCACTAAAAACAACTGCAGTTCTAGGTCTCTTCTGATTGGGAATTAATAGGGATTTTAATTTCATGGACAGGATACCATCTATTGTAGGCATGATAGATTCACCATTTTCATTGCTTTCCTTAGAGTCCAAGGCAGAGGCACTATGTGAAATAGTGGTGGCATTTGTTGGCATTTTGTTGGTATTAGCAGGATGTAGAGAAGCTACTGAAGCTGTTTTTATTCCACTCTTGGTAATTTCACTAACATAGGAGATATTCTCAACTTGAGAGGCAAATTCCTGAGCCAAGATGTTACTATGATCATCTGAAGGAATTACTTCAGAAAAATCCATTTTATTTTCATTGACTTTTGATTTTTCTGATGTGATGGAATCTGCCAACCCCACAGCAGCTGTGTTATGAACATTCGATGAAATACCTTTCCTGTAGAAATGACCTTGGTTTTGTATGGGGATGGAGATCACAGCATGGTCAGTGAGGACAGCATTAAATGTTTTGCTCTCTCCCATCATAATTGTTTGTGTGTGTGGTACAAAGAAATACTTGATTTTTTTGTTTTCCAAATTGGAACCTTCAGGGAGAATAATGATGGCATCATCGTCACTTAGCGTGCCTTTTCCTATAGATGTCTTTTCTTGAAACTCAGGGGGAAAATTCTCATCTGCATCAATTAGGGAAGACACCATGGGTTTCAGATGCTGAATATTGAAGTTTTTGTTGTAATCTTTGAAAGAAGTGGCAAAAATATCCGAGTCAGAATTTTCTTTTTTGAGACTAATAGTTTGATATTTCTCTTTAGTTTTAAACTCAGGGTGAGTTATTCTATACAGAAGACTCTTTGAGGTCTCACCTTTAGAGGAAGATGTATGAGATGCAAATCTGTTGGGTCCACGTGCAAATTGAACAGGTTTTTGAATATAATTGTTTTCTTCCCTCTCTAGTTCAAAAGTATGCTTATTTGAAATATATTCAGAATCACTTTTATCAGGTTCAATGATGATCAAGTCCATAGCATCTAGATTATTTTCCTTTGCCAGTGTGGTCACTGGCCTACGAATAAAGAAAACATTTCTCAATGTGTTTGTATATCTCAGTGGTAGAGGAGCACTTTTTTCAGATATATGATAATAATTTTCCACATTTATGTCTTCAGAGGAAACAGGCATAGAGAAGGTGACAGGTATAATGCTTGTATGAGAATTTATTATGCTGCCTGTAGCAATTTGCTCTTTTTCTGTTCCAGGATTAGTTTGCTCATCAATATAGGATGCGTAATTTTTGTTGGAAGTTCCCTTATCTAATAACACAGTGTTTTCCAGAGCAGACTTTATATTGTCTTTCAGAGGAATCCTAAAGGTGTGCCTTCTTTCGGGGGGAAATGTATATCCTTTTGTGATGTTTTCTTTCATCATTGGATAAAGAATATCACCAAAGAATGCATCAGATTCAGCACCACTATTACTGTTTTTTATAACCATTTTTTCTTGAATCTCAGGGGTAAGTTTTCCAGGTAGAGATTTTGAGATTTCAGCCATATAGGATGATGTAGGATCCTCAAATTCGAGTTGTTCAGATGTGATTTTGGTTGTTCCCTTGAACCTTATAGAGTTATATACATCAGTGCCAAGAGAATAATGTTTTGCTTCCAAGTTGTTGCCTTTAAGAACATTATCATCTGCAATAGGGATAACATAAATATGATCCCTCACATTTTCTTCTTTTAGTATATCTTCTTCCTCTGCCATGACGTCTATGTCTTTTGGGGGATCTTCTTCATAGGTCAATGTTATATCTTCCTTGAAAGAGTTTTCAGATTCATATCTTGGGATATAAAACATAGTGTCAACATCTTCTTGAGGAGCAGAGGTGGCAGGTACAGTCAAAACTGTTGGGGTGGGCATACTATAAAAAGTTTTTGGTATTATGATATCAGCCAAAGAGGTTTTTTTTACAGGGTTTGTTGCTTGATTAGGGGAAACAGACTTCATAAAGGCAGGGGAATCAGCTATTAATAGAGTGCCATCATCTCTAGACATATAAAGATCTCTGGAAATGGTAAAGTCATCTTCTAGTTCATTAGGTTTATTGTTAAAAGTATTAACTTTATTCATGGTCAGAAGGACTTTCTTTATTGGTGAGGTGGCAGCTGTTGAAGCCAAGTCTGTTATAATGTCAGTGTTTTGATCTGCATAGGAAATATCATTAGCTACAGAGGTAATGCCAAGAGGGATATTTGTTATTTCAGCCCCAGGCATTTTGTCTTCATTGGTCAGTCTCTTATCATCGCTTGAAGTGACAGCAGCATGGGTTTGATAGCCATCCCTGTAATCAATAAGGTGTGTATCACTCACTGTGGAGAGTAATAGTTTATGTTTCATGATGCTCTGAGCAAGATTTTGGTTCTCTTTGGTGATAGTAAGTGGATTGCCAGTGATTACATAGTAGTATAAATTAGGGAGTAAGTGGTGATCCATTCTTCCAGTTTGGAGGATAGAATTACCAGGTGGAAGGAATTCAGTTCCTTCTGCTGCCACATTCTGTTTCACAGTTACACGTTCACCCAAACCATTGGTAGCCACTGTCTTAAAATGTATTTTATCATTTGCAGGGTTAGTGCCATCATACAGAACATCAATTTTTTTTCCTCCAGAATTGGTAAGATCTCTCTCATTTATTGTTACTTCAGCGATAGGTATAATACTATTTAATTGGGAAAGAGACTTTGCGTTATTGACAGGAACAAATCCATTCCTTTCAAAGCCACTATCTCCTGATTCAAAGTACTTGAAATTATGTTCAGGTGGAAGGCCTTCTTTTACGTGGAAAACAGCATCATCTTCCAATGCAGACTTTACTTCCACATAGGGAGTAGATTTTTCCTCATTAGCCATTTCTTTGTCTATCAGACTTCCAAATCTTTTTCTTGATGTAATAATACCAGCTGTCCTTGCAGACAAAGAGGTGGTGGTTACACCAGGCCTTCCTTTTGGCCTGGTGACCTTATTAATCATCAGATCAGAACTGTTAATTGTATTTATGGCCCACTTACTTGCACTGGCAGTGACATTGTATAAATCATTGGGGGAAATGAAATTAGCTGTAAGGGAAATAGACTCCAATGGATGGTTCGAAGTATCCTCTGATACTTTGTTGATTTTCCATTTTTGTTTAATAGTATCATTAATGACATAAGGATTTTCAGTCAAAGGATCTGATATCCAAGCACCAATCAAGGGATCATTTCTAATTAGCAGGGAGTTTTGAGCTTCGTTATTTTCAGCATTAGGTATTAGGGCAGGTGGTTCTGCTACTGACAGAAAAGCATATCCTGTTTTAGGGTTAGGACCTGCACCACCATCAGCATGGTTATTATTGGTAGAGAAACTAATAGTTTCATCCACAAAATCAGTATATTTATTTGAAGGGGTTATACTGAACTTTGAAGCTGAGATCATTTCAGCTACACTGTCTTCACTATTGTCGACAGACTCAACACTTCCAGGGTGATTGATGGACGCCACAGGGGTGATATTGCTCTGGAAATTGGTGGTTTTAAACACAGCAATTCTTTCAGCATCCATTTTTCCTTTGGCTTCATTGGTAGTAATTGTGGTAGGGGTCCTATAGTCACCTCTGTTGTCAATGAGATTTGTGCTGTCCATTGCAAAGGGCTTTACTTCATATTTGAATAATGAATTTAATATAGCAGAGAGGTCAGAAAGGATGATTTTGTTTCCTGCTATTTGGGAATAATCTGCATCAGGGTTAAGAGAGTAAACTTTTCTTCTAATTTCTGTTGTGGAAGTGTCTGGGTGAAGGATGAGTTCCTCTACAACTTCACCATCTTGGTCCATATGTGCAATTTCTTGAGCCATGGGAATAATAAACTCAATTTTATCCATGTTCACAGTCTTAAAATTGTTCTTATCCATTTTGAGATATGCATTTGCAGGAATATTAGAATGGTGCTTAGTTATTAAATTATGTAGTTTAGATCCACTTGCTTTAGCAATATTGTTATTGTTATGTGTTGTGATGTTTTCTGTCTGAACAGTATGTCTGCCTTCTATTATTGTACCACCCTTTGAAGGCAAAGTTATTTTAAAGTTAATATTGGTGTTCATCAATGGCTCTATGAGGTTAGGGTTAGCATAATGCTTTGTAGAACTGATGTCATTTGTTTTGAAAATAATTAAGTCCCCCACATGCATATTTTTAGCTATATCTAACATTGCTTTTGTATCATCTGAATTACTGGTAAGATTATTACTTTCCCTATACATTCTATAATTAAGAACATGATTTATTGGATTAATATTGGAAATAGTATTAATGGGATTGATATTGGAAACAACTTCATCAATGTCAGTGGCAATCATGATAGATTTTGTATCAGTTTTATAAGTCCTCAGGATAAGAATAGATTCAAAGTCATTACTATTTTTTGCAGAGGAAATGCTAGGTGTTTGAGTATTACCTATAGTTCTATCATGATTCTCCCTGTCTGCAGCATCAATTACAATAGAATTTTCTTCCTGTGAAAGATCAGGAATGTTGTTTACAGTTTTGCCATATCTTTCCAAGTAAGTAGTATTAATTATCTTTTTGTCCTCCATGTCAGGAACATCAAGCAGAGTTGTGTAGTTTTCTAGAATAGCTATGGCATCAGTTCTTTCTGTATTGCCTTCTCTCATAAGGGTTGTGGTACCAATCAAAGATATACTCTCTGGTTTTACTTCTTCCTCACGAGTAGTGATGAAAGTTCCAAGGTGGTTGTTTGCACTTACTATGGCAATGGTACTGTCATCTGCAGATGCATGGAGCTCATTCTTAGCTCTTTGGATGTATGCAGCAGGATTAGTGGCAAAGGATGGTTTAGATCTTCCAGTGGATGGGAAGAAGGGTTCAAGACTTTGAGTTGCTTTGGAGTCTCTCTGTAAGGGGAGGGGATTGCAAGGAAATAAAACATTATGGGTGGTGGGTGGTTATAGATACAGGTGTTGAGATGTTATTGTCCCCAGAAACAGTTATCCTGCTCTGTGCTATTTTGGAGTTGGGGAAAGTCTGGAAACTGTGGTATTGACAGCAGAAGTATCCTGCATAGCAGCAGATATATCCTGCATAGCAGCAGATGAAGGTGTAGCACTGCTCTTTGAAGCCTTTGCCAGAGTAGAACTGTATACTGTATCCTTAACATAAGCACAGCTAGCTGAAATCTGATTAGCTGGAGGGTTTCTTGGTGATTAATCCCCAAATTAGGGAAAGTTATATATGCAAGCTTGAAGAGTCTCTGAGCAATTTCTCTTTAAAAAAGATCCAGAGTGCTTCGTTACTTTATCAATAGACTCAGAGTAGCTATGTAAATAGTTTGTAGGTGCAGAAATTTCCTTTGTTCTTGAGATGGAAAAGAGTTGCCTTGCTGCCGTTTGTCTGATGGGAACAAAGATGTATTGGCGGACAAATGCTGATTTATATGACAGTATTTTCTGACTCTCATTATACTAAAGGAAAAGAAGTACAACATTTTGTGATACTCCCCTCACAGATTATATTCATTAAAAACCTGAAATTAATAGTTACTGTATTAAATTGATCAAATAAACATTCTGAAGGTCTTTGCTTTATTTTTTATTCATTGATTGTTACGTTAGTCAAGTTAGAAATATATAATATAAATGTAGAAAGGAACAGCTAATAAATTAAGTTTAAGTATACTCTGTGAATATAAATCCAGGTGATGTTCTGTAGCAAACATTCAGTAAGAAGTTTCTTACAGTATAGAAGGTATAGAGAAATCCCATTCAGATTCTCTACTATGATGTATTATACCTTCTGTTGTATTTATTTATTATATATGTGATCAATTTTAAAAGGATATTTATGAACAATAGAATTTTAAAACTACAGTGATATTTTGTTTAGCAAAATATTCTTTCTTGCTGATGATCTAAATCCACTCTTTCCTACCATCTAATTTTCAGTTCTGTAAGGATACTGTTATCCAAAATACTGAAACTTACCGGGAAGTACACCACAGAATTCAAGATGGTCACAGTCAGAACTAGGATCTTCATCATGTCTTGCTATTTCCTGCAACTAAGGTACAAGATTGTCCTATGTTACATTAACATATTGACAATTAAAGTGACAATTTTAAAAACATCATAAATAATCTCTATTTTATTTTAATATTATTGAGATTAACTAAAGTGCTGGCTTACTTAATAAGATAAACACAGTGTCCAAGATGTTCTAGTGCATTGTTAGAAATGATAATATGTGGAATAGAATACTCTAATTCTAAGGTCAGTACCATTTTAACGACCAGTGCAAATAGGAAGAATTTTGGCTTTTTACTATAACTTAGAGAATCAAGGAGTAAACAATCTAACTAGCAAAAATATTTTGGATAGACTGCTTCAGTGAGGACTTCATCATATAAATTCACCCTTGTTCTCATGTTAATAATTATCTATTTGTTGCACTTTCAGGAGCATTTAGATAAAAGTTAATTTATCGAATTCAGTCAGAATTTTAAATCTATCTAAGTATGTATTCCTTAAAGAAAAAGGTTATAAGAAAGAATTATTTTGTGATGGTTTCCTTTGCTGTGCAAAACCCTTTTAGTTTGATGTAGTCCCATTCATTATTATTTTTTGTTTGTTTCCCTTGTCTGAGGAGATGTATTAGATAAAGTATTGCTATGAGCATTGTCTGAGATTTTACTGCCTATATTTCCTTCTAGAATTTTTATGGTTTCTGGTCTAACATTTAAGTCTTTAATCCATTTTGAATTTATTCTTCTGTGTGGCATAAGAAAGTGGTCTCATTTTATTTTTCTGCACATGTCTGTCCAATTTTTCCAATACACTCTGATGGGAGAACATGTAGGCCAATACATCTGATAAGGGTTTAATATCCAAAATTTATTTAAAAAATCTTATACAACTCAACACCAAAACAAACAAACAAAAACAACAACAAAGAACAAACCCAAATCCAATTGAAAAATGGACAAAGGACCTGAATAGACACTTCTCCAAAGAGGACATACAGATGGCCAATAGACACATGAAAAGTTCAACGTCACTAATCATCAGAGAATGCAAATTAAAACCACAATGAGATATCACCTCCCACCTGTCAGAATGGCCATCATCAATAAATCAACAAACAACAAGCTGCTGGTGAGGATGTGGAGAAAAGGGAACCCTTTTGCACCGTTGATGTGAGTGCCGATTGGTGCAGCCACTGTGGAAAGTAGTATGGAGTTACCTCAAAAAATTAAAAATGGAACTGCCTTTTGACCCAGTGATCCCACCTCTGAGAATATATCTAAAGGAACCCAAAATACTAATTCAAAAGAATATAAGAACCCCTATGTTCATTGCAGTGTTATTTATAATCACCAAGATATGGAAGCAGCCCACATGTCCATCAATATGCGAGTGGATAAAACAACTATGGGACATTTACACAGTGGAATACTACTGTAAAAAGGAAGAAAACTTTACCCTTTGTGACAATGTGAATGGACCCGGAGAACATTATGCTGAGAGAAGTAACTCAGTCAGAGAAAGACAAATACCATATGATTTCACTCATTTGTGGAATCTAATGAACAAACTGAACTAACAAGCAGAAAAGAGACAGACAAGAACAATGACAGCTAAAGAGAGAGGGAGGTGAGAGGGTGGAGGGATTGAGAGAAAAGGAAGAAGGAATCATGGACGTGGACATGGACAACAACAGTGTGGTGATTGTGGTGTGGGAGGGCGGTATAAAGGGGACAAATAATAATAAAAAAATACAATAGAACATAATTTAAGAAGAAAGAATTAAGTAATTGGTAAAAGAATGGCTCCAAACCTGACTTATTTAAACATTTACCTTGGGAAGGAATCCTTCCTTTCAGTTGCCTTCTAGTTTTAACTTGACCAAATCAGCCTGGCTCAGCAATGCGTGGATAGAGGTGAATCCTTGCAGGAAGTCTAAATCTAAGAAAGAAGCTCCTAATTCTCTTCTTTATTGCAGTGGAGAGAGAAGACTCTTCACATATAAGGGATTGCTTTTGAGCTAATCCCAAAACAAAAGAGAGGAGGTGGCTGTTGGCTTTTGTGCAAGCATCTCTCAGGCACAAAGTGACCTAATTAACTTATCTTCTTGAAAAGGGCAAGGCTCATGTTTTAACTATTAAGAAGCCTTTTAAAAATTAACTCTCTAAACTCTAGTGTCATTTTCCTGTCATTTAAAAAAATTGCTCCTTCCTCTGCTTCCTCAGCAAAAATTTGATTCACTATAATATTATTTAATATGTATTTCCATTTATTAGTTTACATTAGGATTCACCCTGTGAGGTTCTGGTTTTTGTAAGGACAATATTATATTTGGTTGAGTGTCTGAAAATTATATTTATAATATAGAAGAATACATCACTTAAAAATCAACAGGATTGAAACACCCTCTCTGCTCCCTCTTCTACTGGATTTGTGTAGATCCCATGCTGTCCTCTCAGATGCTTCCTCTGGTAAATTCTACACTTGCTGATAGAGCTCTTAACTCCAGTTTCTGAAGCTAATTTTTTATTTGTGTGGAATTCACTAAAATACGTTATCCCTACTGTGTTACTTGTTAAGGTAATTCATTGGTATACATTTTAAAACCTCCATAAAAATACAAAATTACATTATTTTTTATGCTATTGGCTTTATTTTTATGCTATGCAAGGCATGGTGCAACAATACCTTTATAAAACAATATAGAGACTCCTTCTGAACACAATCAGCTTGCTCTCTGTTCTCATCTGAAGACACCTAAAACTTTACTTACTGACAATTGCAACTTTTTTTTTAACTCAGCATAGTTCTTTCATATCATGTAACCCTAAAATTCATAATGCTTTTGATATATATTTCACTAGGTCTTACTAGGTAGAAAGAAAAAATTAAACTTCTTGCAGTTTATTTTTCTTTAAGCTTCCTTAATTTCCCTATTCTCTGGCTCATCTTTATACTTTTTTTTTATTTTGTAGCTGACATTCTTTTATTATGCACTGGAACAAATACTGAATTCCTAAAGTTAGGTCCAAGACTATATTCAATTGTTCTTTTTTTTATCAGGCAGAGTATTGATGTACAAATCATCTATGTACATTATAAATTACCTTCAGATAAGCAACGTGTCATGAGTTGAACAAGTATAATGCTATTACTTCAGTAGCTTGGAAATACCATACTTGTGACATTAAAATTTTTTTATTCAAGAGAACTGAAGTTGGAAAGGTAGTGCAATAATACATACTTAAGGATGCAATGTTCATTCAATTAAAGATGATATTTGCAGCTCTATTCATTTCAAGGAAGCCTCCAGATTCAGACACAGAATTACTGGTTGGCACTGATTCATCTTTATAAGATCTTAGATAACTAAGATTTCCACTTCATGGTTTCCAAAGGTGAACTTGGAACAAGAAGACCAAAGCTTTGTCAGTTAAGAAACTTGATCTTTGAAATTCTTTTTCTATACTTCAAGAAGTCTTAATCCTAGTCAAGAATAAGTATGAAGGATCCAGGGACACAAACAACAGGCTGAGGATTGACTGGGCATGGGGTGTGGACGGGGCAGGAGACAGCAATGGGAAAAAAAAGTGGGACAACTATAATTGAACAGCAATAAAAGAAAAAGACATTGGAAAGAAAGAAAGAAAGAAAGAAAGAAAGAAAGAAAGAAAGAAAGAAAGAAAGAGAGAGAGAGAGAAAGAAAGAAACAAAGAAAGAGAGAAAGAGAGAAAGAAAGAGAGAAAGAAAGAAAGAAAGAAAGAAAGAAAGAGAAGAAGTCCTAATCCATCGTCTGCCTTCATGTAGGTGAATAGTTCATTTATTTTTTCACACGCTTTCCAGTAAATGAACTACTCACTATTTCTGGAAGTTGTCCTCTATAATGAGTAACTAGGCTAACACCAGTGCTTTTCTGTATACTAAAATAATTACACTGAAGCAGAAAACAAATTATGTGCCCACATTTAGTTATGATTCTTACATGGCAAAAATGAAGCCTAAATGCATAGCCCTAAATGACTTTTACAGAATTCTTATTTTGTTTTATTGAACCTCCAATTCAGTACCATACATTGAATGGATGAGAATATATTGGTTCAACAAATATCTATTAATTGTCTGTGAAAGGCACTGGGGGAAAAACAGAAGTCAAAGATTTAACACTTACTCTCAAAGAATTTATAATCTATTTTAGGACCAAAGGAATGTACATGATAACCATGTCCATTATCATTTGTTTAATCAATCAAGAATTAATTGAGTGCTTGTTAACTTTAAGTGATTCAACATTCATATACTTCACAAAGTGATCGTCACAGTGAGTCTAGTAACTGTCACCACTTACATTCATTATGATGTCATTGACTCTATTTCCTGTGCTGTATATTATAGTACCATTAAATGGTCTTTAACTCAAGTGAGTACAGAACATTGTTTCTCACTTCCCTTTATCAGTGATCAGTTTTTTGTATCCACTTGAAAGAGGTGGCTTTTGAGAGTCCTAGGTTTATGTGGAGAAACTCAGTTCCAGCTATTTTTCTGGAGTAGGCTCAATGCCCATTGTTTTGTTCTCATCTGGGTTTTTAAATTTAAGCTCCTGAATGTTAGACACCAAGCACATCCTTCAGGGCAGCCTTAGAGTCCATGCATATATTCCCCTCCCTCGATTTCATTTCCATGTTATATTGTGTGGTTTTCCCTTAGTATTATTTTTTTCCAAGGACCACTATAGATTTAAAATTGCCTGAAGGAGTAGTAGGGCTAGGTGGAAGGGGGTAACGGGGGGAAAATTGGGACAGTTGTAATAGGATAAACAATAAAATATAATTAAAATAAAAATAAAAGTATATTTATTACACTTAATCCAAAATTTCAGTCTAAAAAGTGTAATTATATTTTCCATGGTTTTAAAAATAGGTAAAATGGGAAAGATATCTCAGATTATGTAAGTGGGCATGGAACCTTTGTTTTCATTCCTTTGGTATCTTCTTGTGGAGACTGGCTGATGGGAGTTTTCGCTCAAGCTTTATGTATTTATCATTTCTGCATTCCATGCATTTACTTTGTTGAAACAAAAATTGCAGGATGAAATTAAACAGGTAAGAAAGACTTCATTCAAGACTACTGCAATGGTCAAGTCTGCTGAAACTAAATGTGAGAGATTTTTAAGTGCTGGAATGAGCTAAAGGATGCTACTGGAATGCTGATAAATGGGATGTGCTGAAAACACTGTGTAATTCTTGAGTTTCTGAGTGTTTTTCTCTGCGATTAGACCATCTGTATTTGCTAAGTGGTGCTTATCTAACTTAGGCTCCTAACTTCCCGTAGAGACTGAGTGTTAGGGGCACTTAAGGGTTGCAAAGTTGGAAAAAGGCTTTCATGAAGATGGCAGTATTGCAAAGTGACCAAGAAAGAATTTATAATTGCCAGTTTTCTAAAGAAATGTCCTAAGACTCCAAGGGGCTTAGAGTCAGGAAGAAACCTGTCTGAAGTTTAGTTAAGCTTGGTTAACCTTATATTTAAGTCTTTTATATTGGGAACTTTTTAAAAGGACAACCATATTAATCTTTCAATTAATTTCCAAATATGCGAGTGATACAAATGCATACAGGGAACAAATGGTTTTCAAAATGATTTATTGAACAAAACTTAAAGAGTAAAATTGACTACATTTAAAAAGTGAGAGGGAAAAGCAGAATTTCTAGAATGGTCTCATTTCTAAAATGTGATTGCAGTCAAATGGAAGCAGGCATTTCAGATTTTGGGGTGGTAGAGTTCAGTCCAGTGACTAACGCATCAGACAGACCCAGTGGTAGAGGCGGAAACTGATGGAGGCATAGTGGGAGCCGCAGGGGTAGGTATATCTACAGATTCTGTAATGGCCTCATTCTCTCTAGTTGTATCTTCAGTGGCTGAAGAACCAGGTTGAATGGAGACAGAAGTAACTGGGATGGTGGTGGCACTCCCTGGTATACTCGTACTGGCAATGGTTGTGGCATCTGAGGCTGATGGTATGATTGCAAGACTTGTGGAGGTTGCAGCTGTTGCCATGGTGGCTGTCATAGGAATTGTGGTTGCAGATGAAGCAGATGTTACAGTAGTAGTCACAGAGGTGGTGCTCGCTTCTAAGGTTGTGGAGTCAGATGAAGGGGCCGTGGCATCGGTGGGTGCAGTTGTGGCACCTTCGGTTGGAGTGGTGGCAGCATCAGTGGTTGTGTCATCTGCTGTTTCAGTGGTGGTCTCACCCACCGGTGTGATGGCAGACATGAGTGCAGCTGTGGTGGCAGTACCAGGCACACTGGTGGTTATAGAGCTCGATGCAATTGTGAGACCTGAGGCAGCTGTGTCTGTGACAGAACCAATAGCATTCATAGAAGTTTTGGGTACTTTTGTGGCAGCAGGAGCAAGAGTTGTGGCAGCACTGGCTAATGATGAGGTAGCACCAGTGCTGGTGACATCAATCCCTGGAGTTGTGGAAGGTGTTACAGTTGTGACTCCACTTATGGAGGTTGTGGTTGTACCAGTGGTGGCAGCCATAGCAGGGGATGTGGCTCCTGTGTTTGCTGAAGTTGTAACAGCAACTTGAGTAGTGGAATCATCTGGGAGAATGGCGTCATCTGCTGTGTTTGCTTCATCTTCTGAGGCCTCTGTGGTAATATCAGGTGTAATGGTGGAGGCAGACATTAAGAGAGTTGTGGAGCCAGCCTCCAGGTGTATGGAGGTTGCAGCACTAGAAGCAGCAGACTCTTGTGATGTGTATTCTGCTGAAGGTGTCACTGAGGCTACCAGAGATGTTGGGACAGTTGTAGTGGGGGTAACACCTATTGCTGAGTTAGTAGTTGATGTCACTTGGACTGTGGTGGCAGCCACTGGGCATAGAGTTTCTGGTGTTCTAGTGGCTGCATTATATCCTTTAGTTACAGTGGTTGGGCCTTCAGTTATGTTTTCAATGCCCCTTGGCTTTTTTGCAGGGTTTGGTTTATGACAGGGTAGCTTAGAAGGCAAATGAGGTTGGTGAGGATGCTGCTGGTGCTGGGAATGTGGATCATATGGCCATGGTCTTGGTGGAGGTGGATAGAATTGATGGGTCTGCGTTGGGCACTTTTGTGGTAGATTTGGTCTTGGACAAGGAAGTTTAATGTGATGAAATAAAGATGCAACATGTGAAGGTAATGGTATTATGACTCTATGTGGATACTTTCTCTGTGCAGCTTGAACAGAGTTTGAGCCTTTTGGTTTAGATAATTTCAACCTCTTTCTGGCAGGTGTAGATTTCCTTTTTTTAGATTGTTTTACAGTTTTGCCTACTAGGCGGGGTGGTATTTTCATTCTTCGAGGGGATTTAAGCTGATTTACATCTTTCTTAAGAGGTTTAGACAATCTCTGTTTTAATATACTTGGTCTTTTCTTTACTGTTAGAGATGCAGGCTGCCCCTTTGCAGTCATTTTACCTGTGGTGGGCTGTTTCTTTTGAATTTTCTTATTTGCTAGAAATCTTTTTGGTCCTGCTTGGGCAGATTTAGACTGATTGAGCAGTTTTTTGGAAGGTGGTTTAGAATTTTGCTTTTTTCGTGCAACTCCTCTTGGTCGATTAAGGTTTCTCTTGGTGGATATTGATGCTGTCTTTTTAGACTTAGTTAGATTTTTTTTTTTAGCTTTGGGATCTGCTCCTGTTGCTGTTGCCTTAGTTGGCTCTTTTTTGACTGGACTTAACTGTTTATTTTTTTGTTTCTTTAAAGTTTTCTTTTTGGCTAAACTTTTTTTGGGGACTCCTTTAACTGCTTTTGCCTGATTCTGTTTTTTCTTGGCAGATGATGACAGAGTTCTGTGAAATTTACTTGATCTTTTCTTTGGAGTTGAAGAGGTTTGGGGGGAAGATTTTATCGTTCTGGATTTAGGTGATTGTTTTTTTGATAATTCAGGCGAGGTGTTTTTAAAATTCTTTAGAAAGTTCTTCTTACGTAGAGATATATTTGAAGCTGTGCTCCCACTTGTGGGCTGTTTTAACTGTTTCTTAGCAGGTATAGACTGGATTTTCTTAGATTTTTGTGAACTTTTCATTGCAGCTGAAATTCTTTTTAATGCTGCCTTAACAGTTCTTGGGAAATTCAGATCCCTTTTGCCAGAGATGGACAGGGTTTTTTCAGGTGCATTTCGACTTTTCTTTGTGGCTGAAGGTGGTTTTGGTGCTGCTACAGTCCATTTTGAGTGTTGCTGGACAGTTGTCTTTTGACTTTCTTTAGGCTGTTTTAGAGTTTTGCTTGCCCTTAATGGAGTATTTTGTCTTGTTAGAGCAGATGAATAGGAGGTCCATCCTTTCTTGGTAGAAGTCAGTGTATTTTTCTTAGGCCTGACTTGTATACTTTGTCTTTTTGATCCCTGGATAGATTTTTTCTTTTTATTTGATGTCCTAGAATTTGAAGATAATTGGCTGGCTGCTTTGTTAGTCAATACAGATGGGGCAGACGCATGAGAATGGCCTTGAGGTTTCCCAATGACCTTGCTGGACGGAGACCTCCTTTGTGGTGTCCTGGCAGGGGAACTTTGCACTGGTTGACTGTTGATCGCCTTTCCTATCACCAGGCGCTGTGCTTGCTGACTTGTACTGAACTGCAGGGGGTAAAAATAGAAGACGTTACCAAGTGAAATATTCAATCCATTATTGTTTCCTATTTTTATTTCAATTACAGAAATTGGTCTTCTCTTTAGGTTGAGAAGTGCTTTGGATTTGAATGCGATATAAATTTGGAATAAATTGTACTATGAATTTAAAACCACAAGGCAAAATATATTGGTGATTAGATAAAGTACCTGGTCATTACTTTCAATGCTAAAGTGTTTACTATAAAAATCCAGCCAAATACAAAAATATAATTTTATGAAATGCAATTAGCTGGTTTCCTGGAATGCCATGAGTAAATCTAAGAAAACGTGTGTTTCCCTTAGAGACTGCAGAGTGAATATCATTGTCATGTCCTTTAGGAATTAAGCAAAAAATCATACAGGCAACCATATTACATGAATCTCACTGAAATTATTATAACAAAAGTCTAGTTTAGAAATTATACGAAAGAGAAATATTTAAAAGCAGAAAGTTGGATGTTAGAAATATTCAACAAAAATTAAGTTACTTTTGCTTATAAAAGCTTTGTCTGAGGCATTGAATGCTGTGGGACGAATTCTATGAGAAAATAATAGTGATGGCGTGAAAGGAAAGGATCCTTGGAATGAAGCATGGCTGGTTAAACAGAATTGAACAGACGCTTGAAGCTGACCTATAATTCTAACATTACTAGAAGCAATGCTCTCTAATCAAAGAGAGATATAAGGAGCTAGTGAAGAGTACATATATAATTAAATCAGAAGAGGGTATTTAAAAAAAATTCTGCAAGAAATATATATATATAAAAGCAAAGGCCATTATACTCGAGAGACCCAGGCTCGCTCAGAAAAGTATATAAAACCTATTTGAACATGTCATGTTTCAGATAAATCAAATTTGTGACATATAACTATATTTTATTTTAGATACCAATAGAAGAGACTGTTTTCCTTTTCACTATGCTTATGTGTTATTTTTATTTTTAAATTTTAACATTTATTTATTTTTAGAGAGAAGGGAAAGGAGGGGGAAAGACACAGAGAGAAACATTGATGTGAGAGAGAAACCGATTGGTTGCCTCTTGCACACCCCCAGCTGGGGACCTGGCCCACAACCCAGACATGTGCCCTGAGTGGGAATTGAACTAGCAACACTTTGCTTTGCAGGATGACACCCAACCAACTATACCACACTGGTCAGGGCTTACTGTGTTTATATCTTAAGCAGAAGAATATATTATAGCCTTCGACTGTGAGAACTTAATAATAAGACTTGGAGGGTGAGTGAAAATCAAACACCATATACATAAACTCACACTCATTCTTCAAACTTCATAAGGGACTACCCTTAAAATAGAGGTGGTAGGTGAACCTGGATATTAGGAGAAGTAAAGTCTTGGTGACTTCTTCCTCTAAACTTATTTGGAGATTTTTTCATACCTTACGCTCCTCAACTAATAGTCATTCTTTTCTGCTTCTCTGCCTCTTTTTCCTTTTCCTTCCTTTCCATGCTTCCTTTTGTTTTGGCTTCTCCTCACATTCCAAGTGATTTTGAATATTTCCATGGGTATTAGAAGTAGAAGGTAATTGTTTGTGTATCTTTCCATCTCATGTGACTCAGTTTGGACTTTAGAAATACAATGTGACAATCTTACTCTGAACCCCATCTCAATGTTATGTAGCCCTCAATTTTAGGCTGTTCTTTTAGTTTTCACGTGTGTCGAATCTTACCGAGAAACAAAAGGCAAAGACCAGAATAAGTCCGGTTAGGATTAAAGTCTTCATCCTGTCCCTTAACACCTATTAGTAAAGAAACAAGAGAAAATACTTGTTATGCAATTTGATGATGAAAAGATAAGTTTTACTGAACTGCACAGTGCTACAAAATTAAGATTTCAGTAGCAATTTAAATAATAAAAAATTCTTTTTCTAAAATTAAACTTAAATGTGGATGTGAAATGAAAAGATACATATTTTTTTAAGACACCATCATTATTTAAAAACACTAAAATATTCGCTTTTTTACTTGGTTTGATAATGAGACTTCTTTAAATTCTCACCTATAAGGAGAACTTCATCTTCTATTGGGAATTACAATAGTTAAGAAATTCCTCATTTACCCATTAACCACTCACTGTGTGCATATGTGTATCTGTGCACGCACACACACAAATCCTACTTGCCTTACCCTCCCAACTCCCATGATTTAGGAAAATTGTAGCAGCTGTGACATAAAGAGAGTTCTAGGAAGGTATATGGTATGTTATCAAGTTGAGAGGTCAACTTATGGAACTTAGTTCCTATATATATGACAGGTAACATGGTGTCCTATGTTTTACTGTGTTGCAAAGACAAGTTTCATGAGGTCCTCAGATGATATTGTTTTTTGCTCTTTTTCTCCCTCCAATTTATATTTTTGGTCTACATACTATTCTTAAAATATTTTATGAGATATTGTGTACTTTGTTGCCAATTCATTTTTAGATGAGGTTCACATCACAATTAAACTTATTGAATTATGAACTCTATTTCTGATCTGTATTAATCTAATTTTTGAAAAATACTATTGTGTTCTTTCTGATGTAAGATGGTCATGTGGGAGCAAAGTATATGATGTTTCCATGATGCCAGTTCATTATGATGGGTATACAGAAAAAAGACTCCTTACACCAGAATTTTGTGAAAGAAAAATGAAAACTAAAGGCAGCCTGTACCTATGTTAAGAATTCCCTTAGGGGAGCTCAGTATAAATGAGCTAGTTCTAGTGGTATGTGGCTTGTGAGAATGATGGTGGAACCCCATCTTTAACTGCCATCAGTGCCAACAGATCAACTTTTAGATCATCTACAGAAAACCTTTGAAACCACATGGTGCTTCAGCTGGAGTCTGAACTGAATTAGTTTACATCACTATCTTTTCTCATAAAACAGTCTCTCCTAAGTGCTCCCCATTGCAGTGAATGGTGCATTATTCACCAGTAGTTAGTGTAAGCTGGAAACCTGAGTCAGTCTTGACTCTCTTTTTCATTCTCCCATGTCCATCAGTCACTTAATCCTCATTATATTTTACTTCCTAGAGAGTGTTTTCAATCAGTTCACTTCTCTTATCTTCACCAATAGCATCCTATGCAAATTAGCATCATATCTCATTTGGGCTACTTCTTAACTCAGCAAATATTATTATGTAGTCAGCACTGTTCTAGAAGATGTAGATATAATGTCCTTGACCTACTGAGGTTTCAATTTTCATGATTACCAAAGCAGTCTCTTAACTGGCCCACAATGCTGTTATTAATTAACTACAGTCATTGTGATATTTATAAATTATGAATATGATTATTCTAGTTCTCTGGTTAAAATGTTCACTGGTTTCCCATTGCATTTTAATCTAAAGCCAAAAAAAAATATCCTCAAGTGGCTTACAAAACTAGTTGCAGTCCTGCCTTTCATTGATTTTCAGTCACACCTCTCCAGTCTCACCCACATTCTGTGTGTGTGTGTGTGCACACTTGTGAGAATCTTTTTTTTTTTCTTGAGGGCCTTTATATACATATTCTACTACACAATTCACTGAAATAGGGGCGTTTGTTCTATGTAAATATTTAAACAACTCCAATAAAGGTAGCTAATGAGGTGCTCATTGTCAATAACTCTTACCTTACAGGAGAGAATTCTCTCTAGTGTATGATAAGGAGTCCATCTCTCTTCTCTTGGCTTCTGTGAAACCATCTTATCCTGGTTTTCTTTATACCTCTCTGAAGTTCTTTTTAAATGTTTATGAACTTTCTTTCTTCCTTTCCACATTAGGATCCTGGTGTCAGACCTATTTGTCTCTCCCTCTATAGCAATATGCCTATATGATCTCCTGCTTTTCTACTCAGAAACAGCATCCATTTGGTTGTACTGTTGTACCTTTGACACAGCCTGTCCAAAATTGAAGCTCTAGCCTCTTCTCAATTAAGAAACATGGTGTTAATAGAGAAAAGAAGATTCTAGAAGCATTGTCATTACCCACACAATTACCTTGAAAGCACTGCCCCTTTGGGATCTCGGTCAGGACTTGCTGCTTTTCGATCCATCCAGTGCCTGTGAGACTTAATGCTTGCAGATGTAAAAAGAACTAATTGCATGGTTCTTCCACCTAATAAGGCAACAGTGCCTTCCCTTAGCACCTCCTACTTTTTCCCTATTGGTTGTGGTTGTAAGCGATGACTAGGAAAGAAATATTCATATGTGGGATTATTTCAGTTTAATCTTAAAAAATTTCCCTTTAGATTTTCTGTGCCAAGAACATTGAGAACTCCATTTTTATCTTTTACTTGATAAAACCTGATAGTTAAAAGAAAATTCACAAAAATCTGATAGTTAAAATATATAACTTTTGTGTATATCATTCATTTCAAGAAACTATTATTCAGTTTTTGAAATGCAGTTATGAAATAATTTATATTTTGTCAAACATTTCCCAAATTTTGAAATTTGATCAAGTTTATTTTTGCAGTTTACTTCAATATTCCAAAGTTTAAGAGAATTGAAGAGATAAATGTCTGAAAGAATGTAATAAGAAGGTATACTCTTTCTGCCACTGAATTAAAACAGATAAACACATAATTTCAAAGAGCCCATGCTAGTGAAATATGTCCACCCCACTGCACCCCATCCCACTCCCTTTTTTACCTAGAATTCCTCAAATTTTGAAGAGCACACATTTAATTATCTCACAATCTACTTTATGAATCCTTTTTCATTTGTTCTGGTTATGCAATGAGAAATTCAGATAATTTCATTTGGCATACTTGTTTTTATTAATTTTATTCTGGTTTACCATTTTCTCATATTCACCTATGTTAAACCACACACTGGAAGAAATGTCAAATTATCTGATTCTCAACTAAATAACTGTGAATAATCACCATTGTGTTTGAGAAAATAATAGAAAAAGGTTTTAAGGGCAATTTTAGAATGGTAAAAAGACTACTAACCTTGGACTCAGAAAACCTAGGTTTAACTCCTAGCTCTGTCATTTTATTACTATGTGAGCTTGGTGAACTTGTTTGCAATGCTGTTTTCTCATCTATAAGTGAGAATCATCCCTGATCTATTTACTTGAAAGAATTGGTGTTAAAATTAAATTAGAATATTCATTTACTTTGCAAACTCTAGACCACTATGTGACAATATATTTACAATTTAACTTGTGCATTGAGTCTTCCTAATAATTTATTACTTATCGATATACTTAATATAACTTTTAATGTTAACATTATTTGGAATGACAACTTTGAATTATTTACTCATTTAACAGATTTTTTTTAGATATCAACCCTGTGGAAGGTACTGTGAATTCAGTAGGAACAAGACAGACTTGGTTCCTACTTTGATGGGTTAGGGATTTGTTGGAAAGCAGTATAACACAAACAGAAAAGAGTGGCTTTGATCCATTGATAGCTGGTTAACTTAGCAAGTACACTTCCACTCAGCCTTTCTTTCGGACAAATTTTCATCACCTTTTCTTCCAAGAATCTCATGAAGATCCAAGTCAGGGTTTGGCTGCCCTTGAATGACTGGATGGTTGTGTGATAATGAATGCTGCGCAATAACAATACACAATATTGTCTTTGCTAAGAATTAAGGTAATCACTTTAAAGTTAATAAAATTATATATATGCATGACTGACACACCGATTTGATTCATAATGAGGTGTGACTCCTTTCTCTTTTATGCATGTCATTACTTTGGAACACTAATGACACTTTTATGAAGTCAATATTATTTTAGGTGTTTCAATTTATGGTTCTTATTTTTATTGAAAATGGAATATAGTAGAAATAACTTTGAAGGTTAAAAACTGGTTTGCATATTCTCTAACACAGTTTATTACTTAACAGTACTCATTTGAATTTATACTTAACAATTTTACAAGAAAGAACCTTATATGGAAATTTTATCATATAACAAACTCTAAGTTTATGTAAAAATTATTCATGCATTTGCCAATGTGAACTTTTAGAAAAGCTTTTAGTGATCATCAGTAAACATATTATGTATTTATTAACATGTTATTGATATGGAAAAGATAAATTGTTAATAATTTCATACTTAAACATCAACTGAGATTAAACAAAATATTTCTGGACATATTTCTGTCAAATTTTAGTATATTAACTTGACCTTAGATGTATTTCTATCAGGTTGTTTTGAAAAAAAATAGGAGACTAATTGCTGACACATGGTTTATATCCAATAATTATAGAAGGGAATTTTAGACTTACTTACCCATCTGTCCTAAAATATAACATTTAGAAAATTAAGGCAATGCAAAATTATTGTCTAGTAGAAATTTGAAAGAAAAATAAATATATTATATATAATTTTTGGAAAGAAGGAAGAATGATTGCATAAATAGAAACTATGGTCTCTTAGCTAATTCCAGATAGTAGGTAGCAATTCAAAACTAGGTGAGAATTTGCAGATACAGTGTCATTTGAAGAACAATAAAATGTATTAAGTGGAGATATCTTCATTCTGATATATATATATAAGGAGTGTTCAGAAAGTATCCAGCCACATACTATGAAAAATAGACCTTTATTAAAGAAGATACAAGATACAAGAAACATTGTACATAAGACAATGACACCTCAGTCCTCTTCAAAGTAGACACCTTAAGACCTCACACAGTTCTCCCAATTGTCATCAGCTGCACCGTCATATTTTCCTGCATCTCATTGATGGTCTGAAATCTCTTCCCTTTCAAAGGTGATTTTAGTTTTGCGAAAAGTCAGATGTTGCAGGGCACCAAATATGGGTTGTAGGGGGGCTGAGTCAGCTAGGTGATTTGATGTTTCACCAAAACACTCTGCATGAGATGTGATGCATGAGTGGGAGCACTGTTGTGAAAATGAAGCTGCTAATCACCAGTTGCCCATAGCTGTGGCCTTCTGAATTAAGACTTCTTTTTTTTTTTTTCCTTTCCTTTTTTTTATTGTTGTTCTATTACAGTTGTCCCATCTTTCCTCATTGCTCTCCCCTGCCCCGCTCACCTCCCCTCTCTCCCACAGTCGATCCCCACCCTGTTGCCTATGTCCATGGGTCATTTATACTAGTTCCTTGACTAGACCATTCCCCTTCTTTACCTCCTTCTCCCCATCCCCACTCCCCTCTGGTCACTGTCAGTCTGTTCCTTGTTTCCATGCCTCTGGTTCTATTTTGCTCATTTGTTTTGTTCATTATGTTCCTGTATTAGGTGATATCATATAGTATTTTTCTTTTCCTGCCTGGCTTATTTCACTAAGCATTATACTCTGCAGTTTCCACCCATGTTGTCAAAAAAGGCAGGAATTCCTTCTTTCTTTCTGCTGCATAGAATTCCATCATGTAAATGTACCGCAGTTCTTTGATCCACTCATCCACTGATGGGCACTTAGGCTGTCTCCTGCATTTGGCTATTCTAAATAGCACTGCTATGAACATATGAGTGCATAGGTTCTTCTGAATTGGTGTTTCAGGATTTGTAGAGTATAATCCTAGTAGTGGAATTGCAAGATCAAAAGGCAGTTCCATTTTCAGTTTTCTGAGAAAATTCCATACTGTTTTCCACGATGGTGAATTAGGCCTTTTGAATCATCCAAATAGTTTCTGCAGAGGAATGTTGAAGTTTAACTCAAATTTCATGCAGATTTATTGCTGTACTAGCTCAGTCATGTTGAATGTGACAATCACACAGTATACATACTCACTCAACAGCACCTACCACCCCCAGGTTATATTGATGTCATGCAAACTGTTCTCATTATATCACCAATGGGTGGACATTTTCTGGAGAGACCTTATATGTACATATACAAATTCTTTAAAATATATATTTCTTTCAGTTAATTTCACTGTGAAATGTTTTTATCTTTTACATTTTTAATTTTCTGCTAGTGTTTATTTTTCTTCGCTCATAGTCATCATCTTTAACTCAGCATTTTCAAGAATAATGAAATATGATTTCCCCCAATAGCTTATAATTTAAGCTAGTAAATTTGTTTATTGAATGGATAAATAAGTAAAAATTTAAACGTGTACTTTAACACTCAATGTGGTGTTTTCTGAAGTATAGACACAACATTTCAGTTACAGATTTATGGAACTATTTGGGCCCATATATTCAACAATGTGGAAGTAAGTATACTTACAGTAAAATGAAATTTGCCTGTAGTAAAAAAAATATTATTTTTCCCCAAATTTCTGACTTTATAATGTATAATGGCTTTATAATAGCATACAGATTTATTTAAAATCTCTTTTAAGAGAAATTTATAGTTTAGTTTTTGAGTTAATTCCTATATGCTTATATTCCCTGGACAAAATAGTTGAATAGCTGCCATTGATTTTATATTAATCTGTTTTCCCAGTCCATATTCTTTTATTTTTCTGCCTTCTATGCCTAGCTATTCATCCATATGTGCATTCTTATTTTATCCTGAAACAGATGAGATCATCAGAAATTGAGTTTCTCCATTCATTTCAAACTAGTGCTCAATGATTAGATGAATCTAACAAGAAATAAGTATTATTTAGCTCTTGCTACAAAACAATAGATGCCTGATCACTTGTTCTATACAATATTATACTGGAGGTCCTATCAAAGACAGTAAATAAAAGGCTAGAAAGACAGAAAGAAAATTCTCACAATGTACAGACATGTGTTATATGTAAAAAATTCAGAAAAATGTACAGGAAAATGATCAGAATTACTAAGAGAATATAGCAATGTCATTATATAAAGTTAATAAAATCAATTATATTTATATATATATGCAACAAAGAGAATATAAAATTTTAAAATAATTGGCATTTACAATATCATAAAATACTAAATTTAATGATATGTTCAAATTCTTCAGTGAAATCTAAAAAACTTTATTGTATTAGTTTGTTATTCTGCCATAAAAAGTTACCATAAATTTTTTATATTGCAGTTTTTAAAGTCAGAAATATGCTATGGGTCTCACCAGATTTAAACCAAGGTGTAAGCAGACTTTCTTTCTTGGAGTCTCTTGGGTAACCTCTGTTTTTTCCTCATTTGGGTTGTTGGCAAAATTCAGTTCCTTGTGGTTGTAGGACTGGTGGGCCCATTTTCTTTGCCTTATAAACTTAGAACTGTTGCTAACTTTTTGAGGCTGCTACATTAAAAAAAAAAAATCTACACCAGGGGATATGTTCATTGATTTTAGAGAGAGCAGAAAAGAGGAAGAGAGAGAGAGAAAGAGAGAGAGAGAGAGAGAGAGAGAGAGAGAGAGAGAGAGAGAGAGAGAGAGAGAGAGAGAGAGAGAAAGAGAGAAATGTGAAAGAGAAATATTTATCAGTTGCCTTGTGAACATGCTGTGACTGGGGATTGGATTGCAATCTAGGTATATGTCCTGACCAGGAATTGAATACACAAACTTTTGGTGTACAGGATGATGCTCCAGCCACCTGAGCCATCTAGCCAGGGCAACTTTTAAAAAATTAATAATTTAAATTTGACCTCTTTCATATTTTTAAATTGCTTTTCAAGACATTAATTGTTATAGTAGTTGAAGCTTAGTTATATCATATTCCTGACTATGCCTCTCTTCCAGACTCTAGCATTTGAAAAAGACAGAAAATAAAGGTTCATAAATCATTCCAAATAATAGCACATCTATTGGGGATTTCAGCAAAAGATTTTATGGATGACCAGTAAGCACTTTGCAGAGGTTGAGTGATTTATATTTTTCCTGGCATGATGTATTGAATATGGAGTAAGCATATAAATGACCCATTCATTTTCCTGTACTATTTGATTAAAGGAAAAACTGTCATATTTTTGTACTTTGAGTATTCATCAATTTTTTGTAAACTGGGGTAACTTCAATTCCAAAAGCTTCATGACGTGTGTGTGTGTGTTTGAACAGATATGAGACTGTGGCTTCAAGCCTGGAGGAAACTGGTCATGCAGGTTAAGAGCCTCAATCAACTCCTTGATTCTTGCCATGAATCTTCTTGCAGTTGTGGTTATCTGTAGCCTGCCTATGCCTAGAATTTGCTCTTGGGAGTGATCTAAAGTTAGCAATACATCTCGGGACATAAATTTAATGCTAACTGTAGGGTCCCCATAATTCCAAATAGTCACTTTGGGGTCATCTGGATTCAAACACCATGACTTAGTTTTTCTCTAGTCCCAATGACTAGGCCGCAAATTTAGATGTTCCAGTGCTATCCTGGAGAAGATATTCTTAATCAGTGTTAGACCATGGAGCACTTTGAGAATCAGTTGTAATTATGAACTTTGTCCCCAGTTAAACTTGCGTACTCAAACTCATATTAAATTTGCCTTGGAATTTTAAGGTGTTAAAGATCCCTGAAGCATATTCACAGACTCTTCTCAAGTTAAGAGATCCAGTTGCATTCATTTGGCTTTATTGTACAAAAGCCAAAAAATTAAATGTTGCATGAAAGTACAATATAAGGGCAGGAGACAGAGTTGAATCTGTGAAAATCACATTTTCTCTTGACTAAAGGCCGACAAATGGCCAAAGGAAAGCTTGAATTGATTTCAGCAAAATCTAAAAAAAAAAAAAAAAAAAGACATTTTAAAAATTTACTTCACTTTCCCTTCTCTCTGCACTTCTCCCCCTTCCCCATCCACTCTGGTCACTCTCAGTCTTTTCTTTGTTTCCATGACTCTGGTTCTATTTTGCTCATTTGTTTGTTTTGTTCATTAGGTTCCAATTTACACATGTGCTGATCTAAGTAAATGATAGTGTTTTTTGTTGCTATTTTCTTCAAATTAGACAGCCCATATGGAAATAGATGGCATAGTAATTGAACCTTCATATCTAATATCAATAAGGATGTGAGGTATTGGCTATAAGTAAATCTTAATATTTATTAATTTTACCTTATCTTTTCTAATGCATTACATTGTACAGATTGATCAAATTCTATAATTCTTTTACAATATGCAGTCTCATTTAAATCTCATAGTAACCAAAATCCTGAGAAAATAAAATTTCAGAGGGACTAAAACTTGCCTAAGGTCAACACAAATAAGAGAAACATTCTTCTCTGATCTAACTCTATTATCATTAAATCACATAACAGTGTTGTATTTTAGATAATAAAACATGTAGGCAGTATAACGCACTGAAAGTATCTGTTGCACTCAAAAATTTGTAACTTTCTCTTCAAGTTATTTTATACTCTTTGGTCCTTTTCTGCTTTGTCAATCTTTAACTTCTTCCCTAAGTTTCAAATTGTTTTAGACTCTGCCATTACTCATCGACTCAAGTAATAATAGAGACAATTTACACTACACTTCAAGTTCTGAAAGTACTCTTTTAATATGATATGCTTTCAAACTAAAAATTAGATTTCTTCCATGTGTTTATTTTAGGATAAAATAAATTTGTAGTGCTTAAGAGCGTGGATTCTTTCACAAATGATATCTGAAATAAAGGAAATGGGAAACATATTTCCTTTCCCTTCATTCATACAAAAATTAAAGTGCAAGAATACTGTTAAATGATTAATATGTATTTAAACTCATATCCTCTTGAAAATAAGAAAAATCATGAGATAACATAATATTTACTCTATTATGTGTGAATAGTAATAAAATAAAACTAATAAATTCTGGGAGCATTCCAACTGTCAAAAAACATTTGATAATAAAATATGGAAGTTTTCTTCATTTTGTAAAATAAGATTATTTTTCATTTTTTTGTTGGAACAGAATCTAGTGTATCAATGCTATGACACCATCAAATTAAAATTATAATTAACCCATTTCCTGTCCTCATAACAGACTTAATTTATCCATTAGTATGAATGGATAGTATAAATAGTATAATTTAAATTTTATTATTGTATTGATAAATCCATAAATCTTGTCTTTACTTTTTTTTCTTTTGCTCATTTACCTGTATTGTCTTCTTTGATGCTTCCATAGGGTTTTTAGACCATGGATGAAATAAATGTGATTGTGGTATCCTCAAGTGTGCCTGTGATGAATTCTGAGGAAACTTCTGAAATAACTGCAGTTGGTTCAATGGTAGGAGTAGGCCTAGGTTCAACAGCAGCAATGGTGTTGACCATAGGGATAACTGTCTTATCCTGAATTTTCTTTGGTGGAACGGCAATAAATGATGGATGTAGGTATGGGTGACATACCACAGTGGGTGGGTAGATATTTGGCAAGGCTTGCCATTGAGATATTTGAGTATGTGGTCTAACTGATACTTGTTTTGCATAATATGGGATAGACATATATTGGTTATTAATTGGTACAGCTGGCCTATATTGGTAGTAATTGAATTCGGAATGAGGATATCTCTTCAGAATATAATGAATTGGAATATATTTTACTGTCTTTTGATCAAACAATCTTTTACCATTCTCACGACACTGCAAAAAATAAATTATGCCAAATTGTATTACTGTAGAGTAGAATGTGGAGATATCTTAAATAAGATTTTTTGAAATAATGTTATAGTATTTAACCTTAAGTACAGTATTAAAAGTAGCAAACCCAGCAAGCATATTATTTATAAGATTTGATGTGTCGCTTTCTTTCCACTCAATTTTTAACAAATATTAAAAATCACATTAGTTTCAAACAAATTAGATGACCTAATCTATAATGTAAACCACATTGGCAGATATGAAGAGTGCTCAGTAAATGTTGAGCATTATGGTAAGTGCAACAGCTATAAAAATCTCCTAGAGAGCTTTGACATATTATACATAAACAAACCACACAGAGAAATATATATGTTTTTATATAGATGTGTGTATGTATATATGCAGTCTCACCACATATTAATAATTGTTTAAATTTTAATTTATATGGATATTCAGGTGAGGGGACTTTTTTTCCTAAACTAATTATAGCAGAACAATAAAATAATATGATGTGTGTGGGAGAATTCGTGGATTTATACTTTAACGTTTTTCAGTTTACTGTTATCCATTAAACATCATTTAGGGAATTTTCTATTTTTATTGGTCTCTGTTCTGATTATGTGTAGTTATCAAATATGTTTTCAGATTTTCCTGTGTAAATGGAAACAAATCAACAAAGTTACACTACAAACATTTCTCATAAAGAGAAACATTTAAATATATTAATTTAAACATATTTGGGAAACAAAAGGAGGAAGTAAATACAAGTGCAGGATAATATTCAAATGTGCTCAGAGCAGAATGTTTCCCAAAGTCTTAAAAAATAGGCTCGAGAGACATTAAATTAATTTTCTTCTCAATTTTAAATTCTCAGGCAGTTTTATCATTTGCTCAATACACATGAAAATGGAAACCATATGACTTAGGCTATAAAATGTCTTTAAAATTTACAGATGAACATTGAGGTTGATTCATATGATGGTTTGCTGAACAGTTTTTACAATAATTACTAGATTCTTTATGGAGTTTATTTATTTAGTTTTTAGACAGAGGTATTATTGAACTTTGCAGAATTGTTGTACTTGGAAATTCATTCTCTAGCAGAAATAATTAAAGTAAACTTACAGTTGGTTGTTCCTGGTTTTGCACCTCTGTATCCTGGTGCGGTTCAAAGAAATAATAAGAAATAAGAAGTTTATTAAAAAGTAAGGCAGATCTAGATTTTTTGTTTGCCTTTAAATACTAAAGACAAAGCATGTTTTTTTTTAAAATTATAGTATTGTAAAATACTGTAAAACATTTTCCTTAATCTATAAGGTCTGTGAACCACTCAAAAGCAATTTACTAATTAAAATAGCTATAATGGAGGGCGGAGCAGGCAGAAGTAGAGTGAGGAGTGGCTGCATTGCCTAGCCGAGAAGGCAGGAAACCGAGTGGGAGCAGGAGCTGGGTGGGCACCATGGCTGGGATCACCACCATCGAGGCGGTGAAGCGCAAGATCCAAGTTCTGCAGCAGCAGGCCGATGATGCAGAGGAGAGGGCCGAGGGCCTCCAGCGGGAAGTGGAGGGGGAAAGGCGGGCCCGGGAACAGGCTGAGGCTGAGGTGGCCTCCTTGAACCGTAGGATCCAGTTGGTTGAAGAGGAGCTGGACCGTGCTCAGGAGCGCCTAGCCACTGCCCTGCAAAAGCTGGAGGAAGCTGAGAAAGCTGCCGATGAGAGCGAGAGAGGTATGAAGGTTATTGAAAACAGAGCTTTAAAAGATGAAGAAAAGATGGAACTCCAGGAAATCCAACTCAAGGAAGCTAAGCACATTGCAGAAGAGGCAGATAGGAAGTATGAAGAGGTGGCTCGTAAGTTGGTGATTATTGAGGGAGATTTGGAACGCACAGAGGAACGAGCTGAGCTGGCAGAGTCTAAGTGTTCTGAGCTGGAGGAGGAGCTGAAGAATGTCACCAACAACCTCAAGTCTCTTGAGGCTCAGGCAGAGAAGTACTCTCAAAAAGAAGACAAATATGAGGAGGAGATAAAGATTCTTACTGATAAACTCAAGGAGGCAGAGACCCGTGCTGAGTTTGATCGGTAGCCAAGCTGGAAAAGACAACTGATGACTTGGAAGATAAACTGAAATGCACCAAAGAGGAACACCTCTGTACACAAAGGATGCTGGACCAGACTCTGCTTGACCTGAATGAGATGTAGAGCCACCCAAGTCCTGCCCTGCCGCTGCTCCTCCCTGTGACCCTGACTCCGCCTGAGGCCAGCCTGCCAGAAGCTGACCTTTAAACTGAGGGCTGATCTTTAACCGAAAGGCTGCTTTCTCCTTTTGCTTTTCCCTACCCGCCATCCTCACCCAATTTTTTTCCACCCCTCTCCCCCCCGCCAGACTGTCCTTGCCTCTCCCATAGATTACAGTTGGGCTAGAGGTTGAGCACCTTTGGGAACAACATTTAAGGGAATGTGAGCACAATGCAGATTGTCTTTAAAAGCATGTTGTGATGTACACATTTTGTAATTACCTTTTTGTTGTAGCAACCATTTGTAAAACATTCCATATCCATAGTTCTCAAGTAGCAGTCTAATCCCTTTCACTTTTAGAAGGTAATTTTTCAGCTTAACCCGTATTGTCTTCTCCACAGAGGCGGGAAAGGGTATGGGCCTGCCTTACTGAGAGCCAAACAGAGCCCAGAGAAAGACTCACTGTGGGGCATCACTGATTTGTGCAGAGTACCAGCCAAACCAGAAAGGTGATTACAGGAGGAGTTAGCCAAAAAAAAATTGATGTTCAGGTTTCAGCTTTAAGGTAATTTTTTTTTTCATCAAAAGTGACCAAATTAAAATGGTGATACCTCTGTCTGAGACCAAATCCTTGTCCCACCTCTACCCCTTTCTCAGTGGCTCACAAAGTGGATTATGTGCCCCTGATGTTGAAGTGACCAATTATTCGCTCTCATGCCTCCTTGAAAGAAAGAATATTATGTTTTTGCCACTGATTTAACCATATGAAACTCATCTCATTACCCTTTTCTGGGTCTGAAGCTGCTGTCTCTAAAAGTGCCATCTCATTGTGCTTTTTATCAGTTAGTGCTGGAGAAATTTTGAATAGTTTATGTACAAAACTGTTTTTAAATTTTATATTATTTTGAAACTTCGCTTCTTTGGGGTTGGGGCGCACTGGCCACCCCATCTGGCTGTGAAAGTGCTCTACAGTCTGGGCTGGCAGTGTGCTGATGTTTAAGTTTCTTTCCTTACCCAGTATCCCCTTATCAGTGAGGTTTCTGTGAGGTCTGTTAGGTTTGCATCCTTCAGCTTATTGGCTTAAAATGTACTCTGCTTTGATGTGGTCTCTTTGGGGACCGATTGGCAGAAAGAGAAACCAATAGTACAACTATTTTGGTACTGAAAATTGACAAATGTCTTTTTAAAATAAAGAACCAGTCCCTCCAAAAAAAAAAAATAAATAAAAATAAAATAAAATAAAATAGCTATAATGAACCTCATGGTTAAATTGTCTTAAAAAATCATTGCCTAGGGAGAAATATTCAAAGTTGAAAATGATATGATGATCTAACTTTTGTGCTAACAAATTTATTTGATATTTGTTTAAATAAAAAATATGAAAAACATATAGGGGGAAACCCAAAAAATCCCAGAATTTATTTATAAAAATTGTATATTTATTTTTACATGTTTAAACTTCAGTCACCTTCAAAGTACTCTCCATCTGATGCAATACACCTACTGAGACATTTTTTTCCACTGCAGTTTTTGAACATGTCAGTTCTGATGTCTTTTAATGCTTCTGTTGTTTCTTGTTTCACCTCTTCCACATCAGCAAAATGTTTCCCTCTGAGGAATTTTTTCATTCAGGGAAACAAAAACATGTCACTTGAAATTAGATTTGGTGACTAGAGAGGGTGGGGCAATGGGGCCTTGTCTTTTTTGGTCAAAAACTGCTGAACACTCAGCATGGTGTGAACTGGTGTGCTCCTAAATCACCCATCATGAAATGGGCAAATGTGTTGAAAGTCTCCAAAAAAAAATTCACTGATGCCAAACTCAGCCTCTCACAACAATGCCAGCTGGTACACTGATACGGATGGGTTCCTAGAACACTCACCTAGAGGGGAAAGCCTGTACTACAAGGGGTCTGCCCTCCAGAAGATAATTTTGGTATTTTTGTTTCCCTTCATATTTATTTTATATTAAATGTATATTTTTAAAAATAAGAGGAGCATAAAACATACTTTCTTTTTCTGTTCTACTAAGATGACTTATGAGACTTATGTAGATTTAAAACAATAGCCTCTAGCATAACATCAATATATAAATATTATACACATACTAGTGTTTTTTAAATCAAGTTTTATTTGTTTTTATGGTACTTTTATTAATCTGGTTTTCAATGTGTCTAGAAAACCAAGAATGAGAAAACAATTTTCATAGATGCTTATACAAGTATATATACAGCTTTAAAAATTCACAAGCACCCTGGCTGATGTGGCTCAGTGGATTGAGCACCAGCCTGTGAATCAAAGGGTTGCTGGTTTGATTGACAGGGCACATGCCTGGGTTGCAGACCAGGTCCCCAAAATGGAGCACACAAGAGGCAACCACACATTAATGTCTTTCTCCCTCTCTTTCTAAATAAATAAATAAAACATTTAAAAAACAAAGCAAACAAAAAAAATTTTGAGATAAGGTCATAATATAAAATATTTTTTTTAATGACAGTTCTAGTTGAGAACTTGTCACACATATCCCTTGAATTAAAAAAAAAAAAAAAGATTGTAGAAACCTTTCTAAATTTGTAGGTACAGAAAATTAGAAATTTGATAAAAATAACAAAATTTAGGTTGTATTGAGACAGACTTCTTTTTCTCTAAATTTATACAATTACTAGTTTAAAGTTTAAATAGTGATATAAATATTATGGAGACTTCTTCTATATTAGGAATTCTGATCATCAAAATCTTTTAACATAATATCAATCTACATCATTTGTTTTTGGTATATGTTATTTAATATCTTGTATCTTTTTTTGGAAAACTATTAATCTCATAATATTTTCCCATAGTTTTCATACATGTTTATGGTTGAAAAATAAATGATCGATAATTACGTCATAAAATGTTTATTTTTTACTCTTGTTAACCATTAGTCTTCTTTCAAAAAATATTTTATTATAGAGATAAATAATATATGTGTACCAGTCATCTTTTTAAATACTTTTATTAATTCATTAAGATAATTTTTTTTTAAATGTGACTTTTGAATGGGGGGTTGAGAACAAAAATTCTCTGATAGGATTATCAAATTGTCCAGAAATGTTGTGCCAACTTATAATGCCACCAATAGGATATAAAGTTGTGCAGTTCATATCATATTTGCTAATATAATTATTATTTGAACCATATTTTGGAGAAAGAAATAAACGAGTACATAAAGGATCCTATAACATTGCTCTTTTAATTTGTATAACATTGACTACTCATAACATTTAATGATAAAATCTATAAATTTTTTGTTCTTTGTTTGAGTTACTTGTTAAAGTCCTTAGGGCTTGAAGCTTTTGTGAAAATAAGAGGAGTGTCTGGGGCCTAGAGCAGGCTCTAGTAGCTCAAGAAGAGGTTGCTATCGGTCAGCTAGCTGTGGATCATTTCCTAATTTAAACTTTAATTCTTATCATTTAAAAAGATAACTAAAGTTCTAAATGTGTAGGTGGCCACAGTAGAATGAAATTTCAAAGAATGAATGAAAGAAATTAAAAATGAGTCATAGTAACTCAAATTTTTAAAAAGTTTGACTACAAGAATTTATCTAATAGAATAGCTTAAGAGATATGAACTTAAAAGCAAGTCCAAGCAAATAAGTGCCTGGAATCCCCAAATGAACATGAAAATAAAACAGAGCACTGGTCAAAACAACAATAAAAATTAGTCAAAACATTAAAAAACTTTCTCTTGGTCTAATAGCTTTAACACACAACATGTAATTCAAGAAAATGCCTGAAAACCATAAAGTTGTTTATGTACATGATCACTGGGAAGAAATCAGTCAGTTGACATAATGTGAAGAGTATAACAAAGGATACCATAATGTTTGAATGTTAAGGGTAAATATATCAAGGTCTTTGAAATTGGGAGTAAAGCTTGAATGAGCTTCTAATCTTTTGTGATTTCTGTATTCTTTATAAATTATTTTTAGAGCATTTTATAATAAAAAATTTTTAATATTGCTTTTTTCCCCTTTGAATGTACTTCTTCTATAACATTAGGATTTTAAAGATTTTCTATACATGATAAAGAGTAATTTCTTAATTCCTCGGAACTAAAAGGATATTCAGGAGAACATGACTTTAATTTTATAATAGAAATAAATATAAATTACTTAAGAAAATAGATCTTGTATACAGTTATTTTGTTCTATAAGGTATAACTGTATTAGAAATTTACATAATTAAAGTCATTAAATGGAATTTCTTAAAGTATTAATATAAATTGATTAGATAAAATGAACTCACCAAAAATGGCAGGGTTAGTGCCAGGATATTCACTAGAAAAAAACTTTTCATAATTATGTCTAAAAATAGAAATAAAAGTATTAAATTAAAAGAATCTGTTAATAATTTAGGAATGATTTGGAACAATGTTTTCTTTTTTTTAAGGAAATAAAAGCTAATTGATAGGTAGATTTAGCCAATATGGAAATGTATTATATCAAAAGCTTTAGAATAACCAAACTTGGAGTATAAGACTCTCAGCTGATTTCTCAAAAGAAACTCTGCAGGCAAGAAATATTCAAAGTAATGAAAAGCAAAAACCTACAACCATGATTACTCTATCCAGTGAAGCTATCATTCAGAATAGAGAAGGGCAGAGAAAGTGCTTCCAGGACAAAGTAAAACTGAAGGAGTTCATCAGATCCAAACCACTGTTATATGAAATGTTAAAGGGACTTGTTTAGGAGAAAGAGAATCAAAACTATGAACATTAAAATGAAAACTGTATCACAACAGCCAACAGCAGAAGCTAGGGAATCAAAAGAAAGGCAAACTAAGTAGGCAATGAGAGTGGGAAAAGAATTATAGGTATGGGGAACATATTGCGGAGAGATCAGTGGGGAGAGGGAAGGAGGGAAAGAAAGGGAGATGGTGCAGGAATTAAGCATAGTAGGAGGGAATGGAGTAGACAGGAAGATGTTGAGAAAAACTATATGCACAACCAATGGGCATGGACTAAGGGGGGGTACAACTGGTGGAAGGGGGGGTCACTTGGTGGAGGGGAACAAAGGGAAAAGAAATTGGGACAACTGTAACAGCATAATCAATAAAGCATATTAAAAAAAGAAATTAATAAATTCTTTGTGTAAGAGATAATATGTAAGTGGGGCTTGTCCTTGCAGATATTAATACAATAGTTAGAGAAAATTTTCAAGTAGAAGAGAAAGCCTTGAGAATATCCATGGACATTACACATAAAGAGTTTCATGAGAAGAGAAAGATAAAGTTGGGAAGAAAGTTTGTGGCAGAAAAGGGACAGGTCTTATTTGCCAGGTTAAAGCGTTAAGCATGGCTTTATAAACAACAAAAGCCAGTTGAGTTGTTTTGAATTAGAGAATGATGTGACTATACATTCCTTTAGAGAATTGAGTCCTATCTGAGACTCTGTCTCTACTTGTATAACTTTGGCAAGTAATTTACCTTGCCTAGGCCTTATCTTTCTTGCTTATAAAATGAAATGAGGGTTTAAACTAAGTGATTTCATAAATTCTATGATTTCGTGATTGATAAAACAGGAATATGTAAGGTGAAGGGGAGGGAGCATATTGTGAAATCATTTTTTAAATAATTTGCCTTTCTAATAATCATAAATAATATGATTAACTTTATTGTTTTAATGAGCAGTATAGATATGACAATCGTGGCTTTTACTAAAATATTTAAAGAAATAAATTAGTCTTATCTTTCTAAACAAGTATTGGGGTGTTATACCTGCCTATATGATTCTTTTAATAAATTGTCTTTTCAGAAAGATATATGTAGCACTTCAAACTTTTAATATTTAAGTGCATATTATATTTTTGAAGTAAATACTAACTATATTTAACTATTTTTTGCAATTATTGATATGCCATACTAATATAGACTTGAGCTTTGCAAAGGAGGGTCGCAGAGTTTAAGTCCAGGCTAGGGAAGGAGAAACACATCGGTCTGCGCTTGCCTCAGATTCTCAGGTAATAATGAATAGGAAGGTTGTCTACTAAACTGACTTTAGAACCTCTGATAGGATATCATTAAATGGAAAATAACTCATGTGAACTTAAATTTGAACAGCCTATATCAAATTCAAGTTTCATTGATAAGGATAGAGTTCCTTATTAATTCCCCACCTGCCTGTTAACTTTTTTTTCAATTTAAATATATTTGACATATAACACTCTGTAAATTTAAGGTGTGCAATATGTTGATTTGATATATGATTGACATAGTGGTAATTAGCACCTTTATCAGATCACATAATTATAATTTTTATGGTTGGAATAATTAAGATCTAACATCTTAGCAAGCTTGATGATTATAATACAGTAAATATAGACAGCAATATTATATTACAGTCACCAGTTAACTTTTAAGATTATAGACTAAACTATATTTCCATGATGTATCACAGACTCCTTTTCAATTCAAACATTCTGTAAAATGATAGCAATTCCTCCCATTTTAGCATAAGCAGAAATCAAAGAGATATGATCATATTTAAGTTATCACTTAGTTAAACCTATGAGTATTTAAATTTGCCTTATGGTGAAACAGTAGAATTAGTTAGCTCTTATGAGGATATGAAAGGCATATTTTAAAACAATAGTTATAAAAAATAAAATTATGACATTTGGATAGAAATAGGATTTGAAATTAATTAAGGGATCCATGTGGATTACTATAATACACCGATCTTCCTTACAAGTTAGTCCTCTATATTTGTCTGTAGAGATAGGTTCATTGTCTTGAACACCTTTTCTTTAGAATTTACATTGTTTCCAGTTGTTTAGCCAGTATCAAACATTGGTTTTAACCCAAAGTAAAATTAAAGATAAATTTGATGATAGTATCATACAAAATCGAAGGTTTAGGTTAGAAATTAATCTCAAAATGATGTCAATATGTATCCAAGTTTAACAATTTAAAACTCAAAAAAAAAATAAAAAAGAAAATGTACTTTTAAAATAACTTTGGTGCTGTTATGACTAACTACTTAACTGTGAAAAATAATTGTTCTCTCTTGATGTTTTAATACAATTACCTAAGATTCAGCTCAAAGTCCCTTGTGGGACTTTTCCTAATTTGTGTAGGCAGAGCTTGTTTCCCCTCTGGTTTAAAAACAAACAAGAGCTCTGTAAGTGCTTTATTGGAGCATGTATTTATTGAAATCATATACATGTTTATTTCCCCTCACTAGATTGTAAGATTTTTAAAGCTAAGATAGTTCCTTGTCCAAATCCCTAGCTTTTAGCACAATGCTTGGCACAAAATAAGTATTTACTTTTTTAGAGGTTGAATAAAATCTGAAACATTATATGGGAGACATGTGAGTCTTCTCTCCAAAAAACTAACAGAATAGTAGAGATGAATTTAGCTCTCTGTTTACTTTTCTATAAAAATCTTTGTCAATAATCAGTGGTGCTTAGTGTATTTATAACTGATTATATTTTAAACTAGCATATTTTGTTCCAGGACACTCTAATTTTATCAACATTTTTAATGGGGATCATTCTATTGTCAATTTAGTTTTGGAAATGTAGTTAAGCAAAATGATTTGTTAAACTGGCCTTCTCAAGAATTTTATCATATGTATGTATACTGTAAATTTCCAATGGCTATTTGAGGATGAACATTTATTTTGGGGGCCATCTGGTGAAAATAATGCTTCAAGAAACACACTTTGGGAAGCAGTGCTTTTGTGTGGATCTTATCCCCATAAACCACTAATTTACAAAAGAAAATGGAACTTTGGTTGACTGGCTTGTTGAGAAACTGTTCCACCAATCACAATAACCAAAAGTGTCAAGAGCAGGAATGATGTTGCTCAAATCCAGTGGGGGAATAACTGATTAATTTTAACAGAATGTATTTGCTTCACAAATCTAGAAGTTAAAAAAGTTATTGACAGTGTGTTCTTTTCTTCCCAGAAAGTTACAATGACATAATTTGAGGTGAACAAAAGTTCTAATATGAGAGTTAAAGACATATATCAAAAACTTTCACACACACACACACACACACACACACACACACACACACACACAGGAAAGACAGTAAATTACAGAGTTGGTCCTCCAAAAGTTCAGAGCTGCCACTGTTTGCCTTTGGCCATTCTTCACACTTTGATTCCCTACCTTCTTTATGGCCCCTTCCTCTATGTTTCCCATTACTGCCTTTCTTCAGTCATGCACTGATCTCTAATCTGTCAGCTGTAAGGATGGGAAATGCTCCCTATAAAATCAATTTACCAAATTATATTGAGGACAGTTTGATCCTCGTCCTGTCCCTTCCATAGTTTTAACTGGGATTACTGACTTTAATATCAAATAATGGATATTTATTGTTTGAACTGTTTCTTTGCTCAAATTAAGCCAAAGCTCATTAGGCCGACCTTGATTGGTAGCCAGTTTATGGTTCATGGCAGAAGACGTTCCGTCATTGACGCAAAGGGTCTCAGCTATGTACAATTTAAACTTGGGCGGAGAAATGTAATCTTTGTTCAAAGAGAATTTTTATAATTTCCTGATAATTTATCTGTGGGGACAATGGCTGCCATTGTGACACACTGGAAGACTCATTGTGCAATCTTGCTGGGTGACTTTTGTCATATACCATAAGAAAGTTTATTTTCAGCACCACCGGCTACCTTTTCCTCCTTCAGAGTTTTGTTTCCAAAGTGTTTATTATGGAAGAACTGATGATCAGGACAAATTACTCCTCAATAAAATCCACAAAGATTTTGCTATGTGCATTTACTTTATATGAAAGAGAAAATATACTTGTTAAAGTAAAAACCTATAAACTTGTATTTTTTCAAGGCTGGCACAGATGTTAAATCCTTAAGACATAGACATGTATACTTTTTCTGATGCTTGCATTGTCCTGGAACAAGTAATTTTAGTCACAACTTGACATTTATGGGCCCTACAATTTCAATAGAAGAGTATGGGTGTTAATGTTGTGAGTAAGGAAGGACTGTTACCATATAAATACTGATTTTAAGAAGTTTTTGTTTTATTTGACAAAAAGAAACATTTTTATAACATATGTTCATATGGGTCAGCAATAGGAAAAGAAATAAATATTTTTGAAAATTTTATCATTATATTTCATTTCTTAAACATTCACGAGTACCTTCTGCTCTGCTTAGTACTAGGGAATAGTACTATTATTGTGATACTCCAGGAACTTACAGTCTCCTCAAGGTGGATATAAATATAAATGCATGAGTTATTGGAAGGTAAAACACAGTAAGTTTCATAAATAAGTGAAAATAAAATGCAGTGAGGAAGGGTGAAAGTGGTGAGTGATTCATTGTGTTTGGAGAGATAGAAGACATTTTCTCATGAAAGTCATAATATTGGATTTGGGTTTTGAAAGATAAACTGGATTTACTCACTAAAACACAGGAATGGACATTCATTGAAGACAGCATAGTATAAGGGAAGGCACAGCTGTGGGAGAGTGAGGGCCAGTTATGGGGAATGCCAACGGCCTGGTGTGACAGCAGGGGTGTTAGAGAGGCTGGGCTGGTGGCAGGGGAGTTTGAAAAGAGCTTCAAGATTAGTATGGGGAAGGCCTTGAATGCCATGCAGAGGAAAATGGATTTTATATTGTAGGCAATAAGAAGCCTTCCAAGGCATTGGAGCAAGTCAGAAATATGTCAATACATGTTTTGAAAAATCACACTGGTGGCAGTGTGACAGAGAGATCAACTGAGGAAGAGATGGGTGGCTGTTCCTTTTTTAGCATGGCTTTGATTTTTCCTCCTGCAATAAAGTGAAAACATATGGAGTTAACTAGTTTTTGGCCAGGCCATCACGGAGTCCTGGACTCAGAATTTGTTTACTAGATATGCAGCTGAAACAGAGGCATAGGAGTTGGAATAGCCTGGTGTTGTATTTCTTTTCTGCTACATACTAGATCTATGACTGGGTAGGTCCACAGAACTTTCATGATCTTCAGTTTCCTCATGTTGAAATGCGATTACTGTATAGAGGTTAAGTAAAGATTTGATGATATAATGACTCAAAGAAAGGACTTTGGATCCCTCCTCCTGCTGCCTGAGATGCTGGAGAAGAAGGCTAAGGGGAAGAAGATGGCATTGGCCCTTGCCATCATCAAGAAACAGGAGGCCAAGAAGGTGGTAGATCTAAAAGCCCAATAATTTTGGCATTGGATGGGACATTCAGACCAAAAGAGACCTCACTGTCTTTGTCAAATGGCCTGGCTACATTTGGCTGCAGCAGCAAAAGGGCTATTTCTGTAAGTGTCTGAAAGTGCCCCTGCCGTTAACCAGTTCACCCAGGCTTTGGAACACCAAACAGCTACTCAGCTGCTCAAGTACTGACCAGAGACAAAATAAGAGAAGAAGCAGAGATTTCTGGCCTGGGCTGAGAAAAAAACTGCCAGCAAAGGGGATGCCCCCTCCAAGAGGCCATCTATCTTTCCAGCAGGGGTTAACACTGTCACCACCTGGGTGGAGAATAAACAGGCCCAGCTGATAGTGATTGCACATGATGTGGATCCCACCCAGCTGCTTGTCTTCCTTCCCACCCTGTGACCTAAGATATGGGTACCCTACTGCATCATCAAGAAGAAGGCCAGGCTGGGGCACCTGTTCCACGGGAAGATCTGCATCACCTTCACAGAGGTTAACTTCGAAGACAAAGGAGTGCCGGCTAAGCTGGTGGAAGCCACCTGGACCAATTTCAGTGAGAGAGATGATGAGATCCATTGCCACTGGGGAGGCAACATCCTGGGTCCAAAGCTGTGACTTGCATTGCCAAACTGGAAAAGGCTAAGGCTAAGGAAAAGGCCACCAATCTGGGCTAAATGTACACTGTTGTGTCTTCTGTACATAAACAGAATAAGAATTATCCTTTGAAAACAAAAGAAAACAGAGAGAGAGAGAGAGAGAGAGAGAGAGAGAGAGAGAGAGAGAGAGAGAGAGAGAAAGGACTTTGTAACCTACCAGGATGATAAAGATGCTATTTTTAGTACCTCATCCATTGTCAGTGTTTTGAAGTTACAGAGAATACTTGAGTTCTTTTGATATCGTTTACCAATGCATCAAGTTTAATACTCTACTGTGAATAAATAATAGATATAACTGAGCAATTGAGACTCAATTAGTCATATTTTTTTTTGAATTAAATTAAATCAACCTCTGGCTCTATTAATGCAATCAGTGCAACTACTGAACATAAGCTGCTGAAGAGACTTTTATTCAAGGTATTTCCAGGGCTGGTTGATTTTGGTTACCTCCACTCCCCATACTTTCCCTAGAATGTTTAGTTATCAAGAAGGGTGTATTAAAACTTGTTAAAATTAATTTTTCATTACTATTGGTAATGCACATTTATAAACTAGGAAACCATGATCTTCTTTTTTATGTTAACAAAAGAGGACCACTAAAGAAATCAATGAGAGAATACTGTATGTAACTTTATATTTATTTTTCTTTTATTAACAAGATTATTGATTCTTCAAGGAAGTGGCTCATGTTCAATTTTAGTGACCTGAAATAAATGACAGGCATACAGTTATTAATTCTAATGGGTCACCTCCTTGTGAACTTATAACATTTTTTGCTTTTTAATTACTAGTATTGTCTCAAAAGTACATCTAGTTTAAGAACTGAGAAACTTTTTGCTCAAGAAGACTGAATAAATACAAGAAAAAAGACAGAGGCCTTCACTGGTAGATATTAGCTGATTTTTTCCTAGGAACTAGGAAACAAAATAGTCCTCTGGGTCTTAATGTAATCTTTACTATATCTTTAATATAGTCTACTTTCCCTCAGTTCATTTGGTAATTGACAGACCATCAACTTTTTTTTTCTGATATGTTAAGATGACTGGGCCTCTACTATAAATGGAACATTCAGCCTTTAGGATTTTTATAATAATGTGACAATCATAGGCTAGGTTTGGGGTTTTACTATTAATTAGAAAAATACATGATTTTCTAAGGAATAGGCAGAAATCAAGTTTAGATCCTAGACCCACAAGTTCATCTATTATGATCTCCACTTTCGTTAAAATTTTGCCTTCTGAGTCAGCCCCCAAATGCACATATCACGATGAAAGCAGAAAAATGTTTAAAAAATGTTTTGTAAAAATATTTTAATAAGAAAGTATTTGTTTCTATTACATCACAGAAAATTAGGGATTTAAACTGCTATGTTGATATGATCATGGAAAGACACATGTATGTATCTTGGAGTAGAGGCCCTATCAATCTCTATCAGAGAACACTGAAACAAATTGTAAATTAGTGCGGATAAATGAAAACATTGTAACATTTTCTTTTTCATGGAGTGATGCATTCCAAACCGCAGACAACAAACTTAAAAAGCACATGCTTTGTGCTCTGTATACCTACCACCTATTTCATCTTAAATTGTACCAGGACGGCTCTTTCTTATTTATTTTCCACTCATAGGTGTAGGGGCAGGCACAGGTACTGGAACAGGAAAGAAACAATATCTAAACCATGGATATCGTTGATATAGAAATGGTGGATATAGGTCAAATGGATATCGGTAAGGAGGAGCATAAAACTGTGAAGGTGATTCATTGCTCCCACTGACCTGTTGGGAAAAAAAAAAGAAGTTAAAAAGGCTACTTTACTCTTTAAAAGGAAATATATAAAATAGTCTTGTAACATGTTCTTCATTTTTAAGTAAAAAGCTATAGAAGCTCTAAAATCATTTACCTCTTCTATGTGAACTAAGAATAGAGATTTGATTAATTTACATCCTTTTAGGAAATTTTAGGAAATTACTAAGAGATAACTATGCTTCTTTACCTTTCTATTTATAGCCAAATTTTTCTGATAATTACTTTTATAATTATAAGGCCAAGGGCGAGGGTGTGTGTGAGGGGCCGTCAAATTTCTCTCTTTGCGTTTATACAAGGTCTTTACACAAATCATGTATTAGACACAGTTTCCTCTTTGTCTCTTTTTTCTCCCCTCTTTCCCTCTCTGGAATGGACTTTGCAGAGTTAAAGCAGAGTAGAGGCATGAGAAATTATGAGCCTTTATTAAATAAGCCTTGATAATTTTAGAAAAGTTATTATAATTCAATGTATCACAGAGTGATACATGTTTTAATTTGGATCCCACTGTTACATGAGATATTCAGATATTCCCTTTATATAAACAGAGATCAAATCCCTGAAGTCTACACTGTTGAGTACTAATATGTAAACTCTTTAAAGATTTTTCTAGAATTTGAGAAGTTAGAGTAAAGGAGTATCTTTAACCAACTTACATGAATTTCTCATGGAAATTTTGTATGTTAAAAAGAGGAAATGTAAGAGAAAGGTGAGAACTTCCAGCCAAGATGAAGCCATAGACAGACATGCTGCTTCTCCTTCCACAACTAAGAAGAAATACAACTACCTCAAAACTAGAAACAACCAGAAGTTCCAGAAAATCAAAGTGCATGGAAGTCCAGCAAACAAAAATGTAAAAAAGAAATACTCATCCAGACAGGTAGGACAGGCAGAGCCTGGGCAGAAAGGACACAGTGTGGTGGTGGCAGCAGTGATAGGCCAGCAGAAAGTGCAGTTAACACATTTTAAAAAATCAGGAGGGACACCTGTGGAGTGTTCCCAGCTCCTCACCAGAGCAGCTCACTGTCCAGCACCGAAGAAAATCAAGCCTCATTGATTTTGACTATACAAACCAGTGGAGGTTGGGACAGAGGCAGGAACTGCCGGTTTCTCAGCAGAGTCAGCTTGTTTAAAGGGCCCGCACAGACCTAGAACATTCGCAGACCCCTCCCCCGCATACAGCTCCACAACATGGTGAAACAGGTCACCTGTTACTGATGAATACCTAAGGCTCTGCCCCTTACAACGTAACAGGAGCAACAGCTCTGCCTGGGACATGGAAGCAAACAAACACAGGAGACTTCTGGCCAAGATGGAGGCCTAGACTGACATGCTCCGTCTCCCTCCACAACTAAGAAGGAATACAACTACCGCAAAACAAGCAATAACCAGAAGTCCCAGAAAGTAAATGGAAGTCCAATGTATGAAGTTATAAAAAAGTGGTGCTCGTCTGGACAGGTAGGAGAGGTGAAGCCAAGGAGGAGAGGTCAAGCTGTGCTGTCCGCCGCCGCAGCAGCAGCAGCAGCAGCAGCAGCAGCAGCAGCAGCGAAAAGACAGTGGTAAGCACAGACACCCATATTTAAGGGGAGGTGATAAGTGCCTGGGGAGCACCCCAGCTGCAGACCAGACCCGTCAGCTTGCGATTCCAAAGATGGGGAAGGCAGACCCCCATTTCCTTGGACAGTGAGGCCCAGAGAGGGTGGGGACTGAGGAGGAAGCTCCCAATCGCTCAATGGAGAGTGAGCGGCAGGAATCTATCTTGGACCCCACCACCGAAGAAAACACCACAGTGTGGTGAGGTGAGTAGCCCGGTTGTGATGAGTGCACGGGGCTCTGCCCCCTATAGGGTAGGAGATGTGACAGCCCCGCCCAGGAAGCAAAGGTAAATACAAACCTGTCAGGATGGTACAGATCATGATAGAGATCTCAATTATGCAGCTGACCAGATAGCAAATTTCTAATCTAACGAAGCAGCAGATAGGAAAACTTTCTGAGGCTCAGTTCAGGGCTTTGCTTATAAAAGTGCTTACAGACCCAATAGCAGATCTTAAACAAGACAAGGAAGGAATGAAGGTTAGTCCTGCTGAAATGAACAAACACACATACATAACTAGTGGTGAGGATAAGAAAACCAGGGATCAAATCAACAAATCGAACATAGGGGTGGAACAAACAGTCAATCAGTGCAGAAAGAGGAAACGAGAAATGAGGAAAATGATGAGAGGCTCAGAAACTTATCTGACAGCTATAAGCGGGCCAACATCCAAATCATAGGGTTGCCAGAAGGTGAAGAGACAAAGAACTAGAAATGGAAAAATTATGTGAAAAAATAATGAAGCAGAACTTCCATAACTTGGGGAAGGAAATAGACTTAAAGATCTAGGACGCACTGAGAGTTCCAAAAAAACTGGCCCCAGGGAGAACCACACCAACACACATTATAATCAAAATGTCAAAAATTAAGGATAAAGAGAGAATCTTAAAAGCAGCAAGAGAGAAGAGAATTACGTACAAAGGGGTCCCAATAAGACTGTCAGCTGATTTCTCAAAAGAAACTCTGCAGGCAAGAAGGGACTGGCAAGAAAATTTAAAGTAATGAAAAGCAAAAACCTACAACCATGATTACTCTATCCAGTGAAGCTGTCATTTAGAATAGAAGGGCAGAGAAAGTGCTTCCAGGACAAAGTAAAACTGAAGGAGTTCATCAGATCCAAACCACAGTTATATGAAATGTTAAAGGGGCTTGTTTAGGAGAAGGAGGATCAAAACTATGAACATTAAAATGAAAACTGTATCACAACAACCAACAACAGTAGCTAGGGAATCGAAACAAAGGCAAACTAAGTAGACAATGAGAGTGGGAAAAGAATTATAGGTATGGGGAACATATTGGGGGGAGGTTAGTGGGGAGGGGGAAGGGGGAAAATGGAGGGAGATGGTACAGGAATTAAGAAGCATAGTAGGAGGGAGTGAAGTAGACAGGAAGATGTTGAGAAGAACTATGTGCACAACCAATGGGCATGGACTAAGGTGGGGGAGACAGCTGGAGGGAGGGATGTCACTTGGTAGAGGAGGACAAAGGGAAAAGAAATTGGGACAACTGTAACAGCATAATCAATAAAGCATATATATATATATATAAAGAGGAAATGTAACTTACACTTCGTGGTTCTCTTTCCTCATCTTGTGTGACCTAAAACTCAAACAGTGAAATTAATTCAAGTCATGCTGGTGAAGCACACAAACTGACATTGTATGAAGGAAAGAATTTGGCTACCCACTACCAGATATTCTCTCATAGTATTCATTTTAAAAGATCTAGAATTTGAGTGTCCATAATATATTGTAAGGACTATTTTCTGAAAAGTCTTAATATGTATTTTAAGTGATTCTAATTCCACTGGACTAAGGTTATGTGGAATTGAACTATGCAGTGAGCAATACATCATTTATAATGTTTTCTAAAATAAAATGTTAAAAGGGCAGGTGTTAAGCATGTTTATAAAGTAGAATACAGTGTGTGTAAAGGGAAATAAATTTGGATTCATGATTAGAATAAAATAATACTAATTACTCTGGAGTGTAGAAATGGATACTTACTGGGAAACCAGCTGTGGCTACCAACATGGTTGTGATCAGAAGAAGAAATTTCATCTTATGTTAAAATAGCCTAGAAATCAGCAGAAAGAGCAAATGTTAGCATAAATTTGAAAAATATTCAGGTAGAGTATATGTTAAGTTACCAATAGCTCTTTGATGTTGGACAAGTCACTTAATAAATTCAGGAAGCATTTTTAGAGAATATAGAATTCAAGCCCAGCATTTACAATAGGAAGGTATTAAAGGTTTCAGGGGTTCTTCAAAACCAAATTAAGCAAAGAGTAAGTAAACCACATCACAGACTTGCAGATTATATTTTGTAGTCAGGTCAAAGCATAATTACCAACTACCCCTTTTTAGTTTTTTACTTTTCAAGCTTCAGCATGCAGAGCAGTATATGGATGTATGACTCTGAAAAAAATTAGATGTATCATCCTGGAGCATCATTTTTATTCAAGAATTTATAAGGAAACACAAGTAATTTTATATTAAAATCAGCATGATATAGAGTGGAATATAACTACAGCAAAATTTAAAGGTCAAACAGACAGCTACAAATAAACTGGCAGTTGTTCATACTTTAGAAAATACCTGGTATTGCATGTTCCCTTTGTTTCCTGACTTGAGACCCATGAAAATCAAAATGATGAGCCTCACTCTGTACCCATCTCAGTGTGTACCCGGCCAGCCTTCCACCCCCACAAGGATTCATTTACAGCCATTCTAAAAGATGCACTTACTATGGCTGGGTGTGGTTTTTAAAAAAGTTTATCCTAAATGATTATCTAATTACTTAGCTTACAAATTCCCAAGCAACCATTACATGACAATCCCAATAATTTTACTTTTGATAGTTTACAGGATATCTGTCTATTATCTATCTATCTTATCATCATCTGTCTAGAATTTATCTGTCTTTTTCTATATAAATTAAATCTATATATGATATGTCTTAGTTTACAATGATATTCTTACCGTCAGTTTCTTTTCTAGAATGCTGCTATGGGCAGTGGGAAATGACTGGCCCTGGAATATTACAGCTGTTTTATATACTCTGAAGTAAGTGGAGTTAAGGCTGTAGATTGAAGGCCTCTCCCCTTGGATTAGTTATGACTCAGTTGAATCATCAACCATCACATTGTGTTGAAATTGGGGAATAACCAACACTTATAGTTTCATTGAAACTTTGGCTGAGTGACTACCAAATTATATCTTTGTGTGGTTTCTTTTGAAATTTGTGTGTATCTTATATATTCAAAGCTTATCCATTTGTGTTGGCCCACAGGTAGTCCTGATTATGTTAGTGGGTTGCATAAATGGTTATCTTGTTATTGAAAGTCCACCTGTTATGAGGCAACAGGAATAATGAAGATGCCCCCAAGCTACATGAAAGGAAGAGCTCTGGATCTGACAGATTTGTATTTAGATTTGTAGATCTTCTTTATTAGCTGTAAAAAGGCAAGTCAGACTCTAAGTCTCAGTTTTCTTACCGTTAAAGTGAAAATAAAGATAATTATCTTTGGAATTGGGAATGAAATGAAATGAAATGTATAAAAACACTCATCACGGTGTTTGACTTCATAAATGATAATTTTATCAGCATCAAAGCTGAAGCTTTGAGTAAATCAGACCTCTTTTTGCCATATATCCTCAGGGTTCCTCAGATAATTAGGTTCCTTAGCTAATTTAATGGTATATGAAAGTAGCTCATATAGTAATTGGAACTGAATAAGAGTTTTCTTACTACGTTAGTTAAAATATACATGGGGGGAATTTGCAACCAAGTAGTATCAGGAAAGAGGAATCATTCTTTGAGTTTGGTGATTTAACTTCACTGTTCACACAAAGCACCAAGCACTGGCTCACAACTGTAATTCTGGCTGAATTCAGATGTTTTTACTTTCCTGTGTTAATCTTAGTTTATGTGGCTAGAATATAATAAACAGAAGTTGCCTCTGTGAAGTCTGTGGTTGTCCTTCAACGAACAAGGTAAACCAAGGAAGAGCAACTGGGATGTTTTTCCCAGAAAGAGGTTGTGCGTGGCCTTCAGAAGCTGGACAGGCTATCATATGAAAGAAGACTTGAGTTTATATTTGGGGATGCAGATTGCAGTAGTGAGAATTAGTATATCAAGATATTAAAAATAATCTGTAAGGAAAAACTTTTTAAAAGTTAAAAACACCTATCTCTGCAGATACTGAAGGGAGGTTGATTGGCCACAGGTTGAGGTATAGCTGAGGGGATTTTTGTGTAGTCAATGGATTTTGTTAGATGACCTCTCTATACCCTTTCAGTTATGACTCTCAGACTGGGTTGTAAGCAGGGATGAGACTATCTACTGGAAAAAGTTTGGCAATTAGTGGGGGGGGGGGAATGCCCACAGGCCTATTTTCACTAAAGGATTGGAATTAATGGTAGGAACACGTACATTTTAAGTCACATATAGAAGCTTTAGCAGTAGATTTACTGACTCTAGCTTCAATGAGAGAGCAGAAATACCTTGTTCCATATTTTGTGGCTGACAAAGTTTATATAAATTCAATACATCCAAAATCTTTAGGCAGTCTCACTTTTTTGTGTGTGAACTGAAAACCATGAGATATAACCTAAACTGTAATAGATTTGCAGACATGTTAGTTCTAAAGAGGAATTTTTACTTTAAAAAGCTTTTGACATCTTCCCTCCAAGAGAACAGATACAGACAAATATCTGAATTCTCTTCAAAACCTGTATAAATGTTATATATTTAACCAGAAGTGACTGTAGGGACTATGGATTCCTGCAAAAGATTTGGAATCCTATGTGGCCATGTTGTAGAATCTGAGAAATTTTCAATTCCCCAATCTCCATGGCACACTCGGCCCCCAGCTGTTGAAAAGGGAGGTGGTAATAGAGTTCTCATTCCCAGAGTCAGAACCAGCAAGTGCCAGAGTCATGGGCAGATAGTCCCATGTCCACTCTAGTGTTCCCTGGAATGGGTCTGACTTACACTGGCACCCAGTATGTGCTTAATAAAAACCTCTTGAGTTAAAAAAATATGCTCTTCAAAAACTTCTTTGGATGTTTTCTGGGGCCCTTTATCAGTTAATACCATATCTTACAGTCCAAAGGCCAAAAGCTAAGAAATTCTGTTTATTAACTGTTTTCATAGTCATGGGACATAAATTTTTAATGATTTTATCTTTTCTCATATGGCCCAACTGATGGAAATTGCTATATTCAATATATATTATAAACAGCTTATGTAGCCCATTCCAAAACTCCCCTTTCCTTCTGTAAAATATATCCTTTCTTTTCTCAAATTCTAACTAAAGGTGGTAAATACAAAATTTTAAAATATTAATGACCTCCTCCTATGTACTTAACATTTTTTTCTAAAATATTTGAATGGAACCTGCTGTTCTGATATAAAACATGGGTTACAGAACTACAACCCAGCCTGTGTTACACAGAGCTTTTTAGACACGTCCTTGGTTCCTCCCGAGTAGACGTTTTCCCCTGATGTATGCTCCTTAGGTAGAGGTTAAGAAAGTGGCCGGCAGAGTCATGTATCCAGGATCTCAATCACACCTTCACTTAATTTGGATGACTCTCTAACTCTTTTATAACAACCCAATTGAACATTAAGATAACAATAACAACAGTTTTTCCTATTTGCCTCATAGCTTTAACAATTTAAATAAAAATCAAATTTTTGATGTGGCAGCATATGAAAATCAAAGGTCTTAAACTATGGGTCTCCTTCATGTATGCATCTGATCTTCTCCATGTTCATGGTTCACTTTGAATATCAAAATATAAGAAGCTCTCTGTATTTAATAAGGATTCCAATTATACTAAATCCTAAAGGACCCACATGAATAGAAAATGTCCTATTAGCTTTACATTATTTAAGGTGACATTGTCAAAATGCTTATGTGCTAGAAGCTGACAAATGCTTTCCATGAAATACATTATATCTTATGATTTGGGGGGAACTAGTAAACAGAGCTGCTCAGCTGTTGGCCCTTGCAATTTAAGTTATGAAGCTATTGATGTATAAAACCAGATAGTGTTCAAAGTAGGTTTTGCTTATTAATTTTGTATATAATTGTATTATATTAAGCATTTATTGTGCTTTAAGTAAAGTACTATGCAAGTCACTGTGTAATACTGGTCAGAGAAGACACTGTCCATGCTTCCTAGAGCTTATAGCTTATTAGACAAAATAAACAAAATTAACAATAGCATTTGTAAGTGAAATGATTAAGGGAGTACAGTTACTGTAGAAATACAGAACAGGTACCTACCCCAGCCTAATATAAATGGTCTATGAAAAAGTAAAGATCTAAGAAGTGATATGACATTAGTCAAATGAAGAGGAGGACTAATTTTCTAGGCATAGGGGACAGAGTGTGAAATTTCAGGTATCAGGAGCTCATGGCATATTTCCTGAACTGTGAATGAGTTTACTTTGGCTGGAATGCAATGATCAAGGGGTTTATGACAAATGTGTCATCAGTACCAGCTAACGTAAACTTTTTAGCCAATTAATGGAGTTTGGAGATTAAGCAGAAACCAATAGGAAGGCATTACATGATTTTAAACAGGGAAGTAACACTCTTTCAAGGAGAACAAATATGAAAGCGGTTATACACTAAACCTTGTAAGCGATGAGCATGGTCTTCAGGAGAGATAGTGCTGATAAAGATAAAAAGATTCCAAAGATACTTATAAGGAAAAATCTTCAGATTGTAGACTTCCAGCTTCTGTTAGTGGTAGTGCTAATTACAATTACAAGCTCTGGGCATAATATGGAAACAAACAAACAAAAAACATTTGAAAGACATTGGAGAGTGACCAAAAGGAGGTAGAAAGTTAAAAGGAAATTAGACCCTTGTAATTAAGGTGAAATCTACATTCATGTCATTTTTTTAAATAGGGACTCCCCATCTGCAGTGTGTAGGGGCAACTCAACCTCAATAAGAAAGCAACAGTTTCTGAGGTATCAGAGGAGGGAGTTCGGGAGTGCTTGAGAAGTGGCATCCCACAATGTAGGGAACCTCTGAGGTGGGCCCCTCGAAATCTGTGTATAAACTCTTTCCAAATCCTTGGCTGACCACTGAAATATGCATATGCAAAGCAAAATGACCAGTATTCAGGGGAAAACAATAGCTGGAAAGTTGAAATAACAGAGTAGAGATTTTAGCAACTTCCTATTGCTGTGGAGACAGAGTAGGAATTAGAGTCCCACCAACTTAGAGAAGTTAGATATACACCACAGGACAGAAGGCAGCCTCATAGGTGTGAAGACCATGTTGATAGGACTTAGTTTTGCCCAAACACCAAGGTCAAAAGTGAAATGGATATATGAGTAAGTAAAAGCAAAAGCCTCTATAAGATCAATGTGATCCTCCAGCACATTAACTATACACACACACACACACACACACACACACACACACACACACACCATCAAACTTCACACAAAGTCCATGTATTTAAAAGTGTTACTAGACTATGATATTAGAATGTATATGGATGTAACATTGACAGTAAGATACATGGGTTTTATATATCAGGCTTGAACTAATGCTGTTATAATTCATTTAGATAGGAAGCACCTCATAGAGAAGACTGGCAGGGAAAGTTTTGATCCTACACAGAATGGGAAAGGTAGGTCAATAATAATAATAATAATAATACTATAATTAATAATTAAATAATGATACAAGAGTAAACTCTGTGTTTCATGTACTCACAACCGTATTGTGAATTTGCCCATCTCTGTACTGTGAATTAGCAAATCTAAGCAAAGCTGATTCCAGGGAAATTATTCTGCATTCTACATAGGACTTTTCCAGTTAAACCTGTTCAAAATTAAATTTCTTTTAAAGCTTCACCTTTCTGTCACTGGCCTGGGTTGAGGAGATTGGGATGCTAGGGTTAAAACTAACAAAACAAACATAGTTTTTTGCATGTACTCTGGTGGTATTTTAAAAAACTATACATTCCTGTTTTCTTAGCTTTGGTTAAAAAGAATTTAAAGCTCTTTTATTAAATATTTAAAAATTATAGAATACTTCATTGGTAGCAATTATAGTATCCAGGTTTTCAAACCCAGTTGTTGTTCAAGAATACCTTAACACTTAATATCTTCCTGAAATAGATTGAATCTTGAACAGAGATTAGGGAATTTACTTTTAAGGTGTTATTAAATTGGATCTGTTAAAATTATCCAGAATCATAAGGTCCTATTAAAACTGCCTAGAATAAATAAATTTATCACGCTGAGTTAAATCTTAATGTTTTAACAAAATGTTTATTCTTGATGTAACTTCTCAAAATTTATCATTGTATTTTTATGTAGTTCTTATCTATTTTATGGTTTTATATGTTAACATTGTATTTATGTAATCCACATGTTTTTGAATGTATTTGTTATAACCCCTAATATTGACAAAGTCTCTTGACTTGATTAGAGCTGGATGCTTAAAGTTTTGTAGTTTTCCCTGAGTTCTGCTTCTATTCACTGCACCATAGAAGAGCTATGTTGTCTCATTGCTCATCATTAGTACCTGACCACACAGTTCCATCTCCTTTTTAAAGAGAAAAGCTAAATACTTGCTGTGTTCTAAAGTGTATTCTAAACACTCAACATGAATTACCTCATGGAATTTTTTTCAATGATCTTGTGAACTCTTGGAATTTTGAGACATAATGTTCCTAAGACAGCACTTGTGTTTTGTCAGATATGTTGGTGTTTAACTCTCTGTATCATGTCAAATATTATCAGTTAATTACCCAGAATTGCATTCATTCAACTAACCAATTTAGGAGAAAAGGATCAAGTATAAGATGAAGCTAGAACAGGTAGGTGGTTGGTGGATTACTCTTTTCATCAGTAAGTAGCAAATTCTAGAGTCATAACATTACTATATGCTGGGAAAGGTATGATTCTATGAATTGTGATAAACTTTAAAGCCTAGAACACTAATCAATTTTGTTTGAAACCACCTAATGCATATTCATTCATTCATTTTTTTCTTTTCTTATGCATACACACATCAATTCACATCTATATATAAATATGTAAAGTATATTGATAGTCAATTTTTCTGTTTTCTCAGAATTTCAGGTGAAGATCCAGAGCTGAGAAAATAATCAAGAAGTACTTCCATTGTGATAAGTGAAAGGGGAAAATTTAACATTTTCTGTGTATTTGGTATGACTCATTTTTTTACAGGTGTTATTTCGTGTAGTCCTTTTAGAATTTCTAAGTGGTAGGTATGGTTATGTCTATTTTACACCTGAGAAAACTGAGACTCAGGCAGTATAAGTGACGTGCTGAAGGTTCAAAACTAGATTGAATTCCCGATCTAGTGAAATCGAAAATCTGTGCCCCATTATGTACAAGATACTGCCTCTCCAAACCAGTGTACATCCTCCTGGGGATCTATCCTTCTGGGTGAAGACAGTCATCTCTGCCTCTGTAGCTGTGAAATACTGGGAGCATGCACTTCATGATATCTGCCACCAAATAATTTTGGTTTTAACAGAGAGTGCATGCAAGGAGTCTAGCTGAATGAGCCTGGGGGAAATAATGAGATATGCCAAAATTAGGTACACACTTTAGCTCGTCAGTCTCAATCACCACACTCAGAAATCCAATGTCAGTATATCTTCATTCTCATCAATTACATCGTTTTCCAGAGCCACTCTTTATTGATGCAATTATTCAGTTTATTCAGTGGTATTAGCTTCATTCTCATTGTTACTTTATAGATTATGCAATGATAGGATATTTGAAAAGAAATATAATTTTGTAAAGACAGAACTTATTAAATAATTGTATTATTTTTCTGTGTCTTATCTAAAGAGTGAAAAACTGAAAGTAATATTTCAAAGAACCAATATTAGCAGCAAGGAAGCAAATACCCTAAAATAATATATGAAGCATTGCCATGTCTTCTTTTCTGAAAAATAAGATAGAAGAACATTTTAGTATCATTAGACTGTTCTGTGTAAAATTTCCTAGATATTTTCTAAATTGTTTATAAAGAAATGGGAAACTACATTTTCTGGCATTACTGCTATGTAGAGTTAAGGTCACACTGTGCTGATATCCCTTTAATATATCTAATTAAGTAACTTTGATTAACTTGCATTGTTAAAATTATTATATAATAAAAGTGACTTCTCTGAAAAAGTGCTAACACTATTCATTTCTGATTATAGACTTTCTTTTTATTAAAAGGATGCTGAATATTTTCACAGAAGGAGGGATCAGAAGAAACTTAAAGGCAACAGGAAGGAGATTTCAAAACAAGCAAACAAACAAAAGAACTTGCCTTTTCTCCCTTTGTTCCAAATTGTTTGCTTTTTAGTTGGTATTTTTTACTTCTTGGTCCCATGCCATCCTGTCCTTCTATCAAGCAACCCTAGCCTCACAGCTAGCCAAGTATATTAGAATAGGTATTTAAGGTTACATTTAATATGAAAACAATGGCATTTTAAATTTCCAGGTGATTGTGTAATTTTTTAAATCACTGACACTATTTCACTCCAATCTAATACAGATTGGTTGATACTATTACAACTTGTAGCTTGTGAAATAAAGTCCTGATTTGGGAAAATTGACTCTGTAAATAGTGTCTGTAGAATGACTTATTTGGACCTAGTATATTTACTATTTGTGTTTTCAGAGTTTATACCAAGTTTACAATACAAACATACATGATTCTCAAAATTTATTCTGATTTAAAAATATTTCTAAATTCCCATGACTGTTATTAGCTTTGTAGGAATATATAAGCACTAACTTTTTTTTTTTTTCCTTTCTAAGATCTCTTCATTTGTTCTCCTGACAGTTTTTTTTTTTTTTTTCCTCTTTTAATTTAGGATTTGTCATGAAACTTAATGCAGGCCTCTTGGCAAATACCTACCAAAAACTGAATGGTTAGGACATCTTATGGTTCCTTTAGGCTACTGGTCTTGGCCTAGTAAGAAATAAGATTCATAAGAAGTTCTTATAAATCAAAATTAAATTATACTCTGATTAATTTTCAGTATGTAATTTTGGGCCTCCTCATTCAAGGTCAAGACCATATATTCTATTGTATTATTAATTCATTTTCATAACTAAGTCCTATAAATTAAGCACTAACTCTAGCTTTATATTTTTCTGTTAGATAACAATATCTTAAATAAAATGAATCTTTGATTACTTTCTCTTCCATGAGCTCTGGGGTATTAGTTCGGTCTATAGCAGAAGCAAAAACATTTGTTGTGCTGGGTTTTTGTGAAGTCGAAGGAGTAAAAATTCCTTTACTGGCATGTCTAAAGTTTTTCATTTCTTTTTGTAAGTATGGCATCACTCTTCCTCCTGGCTATAGAGAATGAGAAAGAAAATAAAGTAGTTCCAGGTTCAAGTTTAAGATCAAAATCAGGAAGAACGTAAAGCAACAGGCTTGAGATGCAAGGCAAGGAGTTAATTTAAAAAGTAATTGCCTTTAATATTTCCTAGATATAACATATCCATTAGAAAGACTATGCTAATATGGATGTCTCTTAATACCTAATTTTAAATGAGTGTACATAGGAGAGTATCTGACACATGGTAGTCCCCAATAAATATTTGAGGAGCTGAGTAAGTTGATTCTTGACTGGCATAGCTGTAATAATGGTCGATGGATAATGTTTTCATTAAAATGAACAATAGTACAGAAACCTGTAGGTTGCCAGTTGCTAGTGAAGTGTGGTGAGGAACCTTACCACAACAGACGTTTCAGGAGCTGTATCTATGAAGGTGTCAAAGGCTGGCTGCTGCTGTCCTGGTATAACCTGAAAAATCGGAACGTTTATAAAAGTCTAAATTATTAACTTCTAAAATATGTTGTTTTGCATCCAAGGCAGTTAAACACTTCCCAACTTCTTAAATTAGTTTCTTAAACTAAAAAATAATCACTTAGATTTGAGAAAGAGAAAAGTGGCTCCTGACACCGGGGAACCTGCCTGACACAATAGCTCTGCTTATGTTCTCAGGAGCTTCTTCCTGCCATTCTGCTGGGTCTTGGTGTTCTCTGGAACATTAAAAATCTTACAGAGCATCAACACCAGACAAGTCTGCCTCTGAACACAATGAAGTGTGACAAAAACAAGATCACTTTGTAATCTTGTCTAAAGCAAGATCACAGTGTGAGACATGAAAATACCAGGCATCCTCATATTCTCGCTAGTCTGAGTAACTCTTGCTTCTTTATCAACCACAACCTTGCATCACTATTAGTACCTTTGAGGTAAGAATCACAGTTACCCAATCATAGAACCATCATTCTTTGAACTCTCCCCAAAATCACCTGACACAATCCCAGATCCCATAAGAAGTCATTTCAGTACCTTCTTCTTAAGACACCCCCACAGTTCCCCATGGTGTTTGTCCTCCCTCATTTCAATGAGTAGATAAATCCAACTTTGTTCAACTAGGGATGTGTTCCTGGTGGTTTTTTGGCTGAAACGCACTGATAGATTTAATGTTCTGAAGTAAGTAGTTTCAAAAGTTAGTTTTTTTTTTACATGGAAAGGTTTGCATTTACTTACAGGTTCTGCTTGTTGTAGGATATTTCCAAACTCAGTATAGAATGGCATCTGTCAGATTTTTTTTGAAAAAATGCATTAGATTTGCTCTGATGATATTTGACATAATTTTGTGATAAATGATTACATAAAATTATATATTTTTATATTATACTAGTTGTTTTTTTGAAAGTTCATCTGTTTTAGGCAGTAAAAATTGTTGTTAAATTACTAAGTATCCTTTTAACATCATATTATTTCTAGGTTAAAACTTTTCCTTTGTCTTTAATTTAAGATGTCATTTGAAATTACTACTACTAGTCATTTAAAGCACAATTTTCAGCTTTCTCTGATTTGGTTTGGCAAGTATTAGAGTGGTGATAAACCATTAAATTTTTTTTCCATTTTAAGTAAAAAATATATAGTTATTGTGTCCCACCTGAATTTACATTAGAATTCTAAAAGATATTACAGGTTCATAAAACTAATATATTGTTATTAAATTTTATCTCAAGATCTGATAATCATAGGTAGCTTTCATCAGGGCAGCTATTTGTATTTTAAATAACAACCACATGTGTATATGACAAGAGGGATGCTGGTAGATTTTTTAAGTTGGAAAATTTCACTTTCCAAGACGATTTAGCTTTTGGCCTTTGATTTCATTAAGTCCACTCCCTGATTTTATTCTTTTAAAATCCAGCCTTAGGACATTTCCTAATTAGTCATTGTTAGGAGAAAACACTATAATCTTTTATGAGCACCAGTTCAAGCTGTTGAGTTTCTTCACTAAATATACGCAGATATTCTTTCTTCTGAAAATTTACCTTATCCTCTTTTTTCTCAGATGGAACTAGTCAGATTAAAATCAAACACTTGCAGTACCTGCTCCTCAAATTGCTGCTGTCCTGTTTGTGGAGGTGACTGCGTGACTGTTTGCTGAAGTTGTTCCCAGGGTAGAAGCATGTAAACTGGATAGTATTGAAGTATCTATTTATAAACAGAAACGTAGATGAGAGCTTCCTTTGAGTCAGTATAGGCATATTAAAAAAAACCTTCTAATGTCAATATTCTCTTAAATCTGATGTATATTTAGCAACTTTATGAACAACAACAACAAAAAACACATAACACATTCCTTCCCAAACTTTATAAACAGCTTGGATTGCATATGATACTGGACTGGACTTTGTCTCAAAGTTGGTTGGTCAAACACATTCAGGAAATAGTGTATTCAACTGAATGGCATACTTTTTAAAAAGGACTCCTTGGACTTTCTTTACAAAATTTAAGCTTTATATACAAATTACTTTGCAAATATCTAAGAAGAGGATAGCTTATGTAGCATTTCCTTTATATATTTTGACAATCATCATTTTGCAGGGCATGGTATTAACAATTCTACTATAATGAGTACAATGTCAATAATATATTGCCTCTAATAATTGATATTTTATTAAAACAATCCATATGTATTTTAGAATATTCTGAGAATCCAGAGATAAAGAGCAAATAAAATCACCTGCAACTTTACCATTCACATTATCTTGTATTGCTTCCACTAATGTCTGTGTGTCCATAGATGCATATGTTCATCAGAAATAGGGTTCACAGTACATACATAGAGTTTTTATGCTGTTTTGTTTCCTTACATAATTAAATTAGACTAGATTAGACATGAGAGTTAACAAAACAACTGCGGTTTGAGAAATATATTTTGTGCAATTGTTCTTAATCCTGGCTAAGAATCAAAATCATTCATTGAGCATTTTAGCAGATAATTATATTTGGAATCTACTCATGGGGTTTTGATTCATAAGGTATGGGAAGGGTCCAGACATTTGTAATTTTCAAAATTACCACCAGAGATTCTAATGCAAAGCCCAGGTGGAGAACCACTGGTTTGGTGGTTAGAGGAAGAGTGAAGAATTCTATTTCAATTCAGCTATTTACTTTCATTAGAATTGAAGATTTAATTTCATCAAGGCTTATTTTTCTGATCTTTAAAATGAAGTAATTCCACATGCCATGTATCTAACTCTTTAAATGCGATGACATACAATGAGATAATGTCTAGAAGTAACTTTTGTTTTGTAATGGGGTGGGACAAAATTACATAATTATGATTACAGTAAAGTCAATCAGTATAACAGAGTAGTGAATGAATGCTCAGTACTCTATAGGTGAATAATATAATTTATCTATAATCTTATTTCTTTGAACCCAGGATATTATAAAATGAATTAGCCTAATCTTGAGAGGGTTTTCCATATTACTCTAATGATTCTACTAGTTTTTGTTCATATTTTTAAGATTCTCCTATTTCATGGAAATAGCCATCATTTGATTGTAATATGGAGTTAAATTTAAAATATACCAGAACCTGGAAATGTTTTGACCAGAATTTCATAACTGTCAAATAATGTGGCGAAGTGTTTCTTATCTCTACACTATATCATCATATCATATTTTATCAATTTAATGCATCTCCCTATGAAACAAAATTTGGAGTTGGGCAAAATCTGCCCCTGGTATTTCTCTTGAGTTATTCCCAAATGCCAGCATTTTAGATGCAGAGAGGACATAACCTGGGGCTTAGTGAGCTCCTTTACTCCCCACATGGTAATGCCCTAGGAACTCAGGAGTCCTGTGGATACTCCTTAGCTGGTCTTTCTTCAGGAGTTATTAAGTGAACCTGCCATTAACAAACTGATGCCAGCTCAGCAATAGCAGTATTCAAAACAGTGATACCATTGGGTTTTTATAGCCCTGCTACAGTCACGGCTACAAATATATATAAAAAAAAAATTTATTCAATGGCAAATGTTAGTAGTCCTTTCTCTATAGGAGTGATGATATCCTATGTATTTACCGGTGCTTGCTCTTGAGGCATTTTAAAGGAGAACACATAAGGCGTTGCCTGCCAGAAAAAGAATCATAAAAATGTTTTACTTGACTTTTAAATTTAAAATTCCAGAGCTATTCTTCTCAAAACTAGTCATATAAATTTATATATTAGCAGACTTCTATGAAAACAAGAGGTCATTATTAAATGCATTATCATGAATATAAATTACCTTTTTTCCATAATTATATTTTCTAAAACATGTTTTAATGCTTTTGATGTGTGGCTATGATCCTATAATAGCTGGATTAAATGGTATTTTTAATGTTAGAAATCAGAAAAGATGAGGAACTTCCAGTGAGAGTAGAAGCATATTATGAGGAAGAATTCTTGCTCAATAATTCCTGTCTTATTTTAAAGCTGATTCATATTTATTTTCACATTCAATATATATCATCTCTTTAGAACAAGATGGAAGAGGCCCAACTTACATGATTAGGGCCCTGCTGGGTCTGCACTGGTGTTTGAGGCTCTGAGGGGTCCAGTTTTCCCACATGGTTTCCCTGGAGAAAACTGACCTGTTCTGGGAAGGTTATCTGATTTGGGAACAGCCTAGCAAACCGGTCTAGAGTTGATAAAGAGAATTGGGAGAGTCCCGGAAGTTGAGCTTGCTGTTGTAGAATCCCAGAGAAAGGAGGAATCCATGAATTAAATGGTCCCTGGAAGAACGCAAAAGAAAGTAAGCTTTTCTCTTTCATTTCAGAAATCATTGAAATCAGTACTGAGCAAGTACACAATTTATATATTTTCACTGCTGCATTAATTTAAAAAAAAAAAAAAAGAGCACCTTGGCACATTATGAGCTATGCAAATACTATAACATGAACAATACTAAATTCCCAATGATCATGAGAAATATGGGGGCAGAATGAAGTCAATAAAGAGCATAGTTTCTGTAGTTGCCAGACTGGATTCAAGTCAAATCTTTTTTAAAACCAGGTAGCTAAGTATGACTTTATGTAAAATAGTTAACTATCCCATAGTTGTGAGAATCTGTGTCTGGCATGTACCAAGTTCTTTATAAATAAATGCTAATTATATTATAGTCTTGACTTTAGTGTTCAAACAAATGGTCATTAAAATATATGGGACAAATTAGTAATGTTAAAAATTGAGATTTCATAAATAGAATCAGAAAACATTTTGCTCTTATAAAAAGTGCCATAATAAGAAATGAGCAGTAGAAAAATGTTCTTAAAATAATTATTGAGGTAGAAGTACCTGAAGCTGTAGTGGTGGAAGTTGAGCATTATTAAGATTCAGCAGTAACTAGAAAAGGAAATATAATATAAAAACAAGATTACTATGTGGTAAAGTTATTAAGAACAGTGTTTATTACAAATATAGCACAAGTCAGAGCTGACTAATCTTAGTTTCCTGTTAGGAGTGAAATATTTTTTCACTAAGCTTATACTAAATTGCAATGATTAGAGGTTGGGGATTTAACTACCTCTTCCCTGCTATGTATGAGATTGTACAACTTTATTCCATTTCAGTGGTTTAATTTGTCATTTTATGCTCTTAAACAGCTGTATACACCTGCATTAGGTGCTATTAAAACAAAAAGACATATAAGATATTTTCATTGCTTTTAAAGAATTTAAAACAAGGCAAGATAATATTCTAGAAATAACCTGGTATACAAAACAAACATGAACATTGGAAAAACATTTAGATATAAGAGCACTGAAGAACCAAAGAATCTTTACTGCCTCTAAGTACATTTTGAATTTTTGGCTTTTATCTCTACCCTACTGCTTTTAGAAAACAAACAAAAAGGAGGATATTGTTTTGAGTACTAACCTCATTGCTGTTGCTTGCAGACAAAAGTCTCTGTGGGATAAGCTAAAAAAAAAAGGTAAAAAAAAAAATTTGTTAAAGGTTTTACATACTGATTAATATCCATTGTACTATGAAATCACTTACCGGAGCTGACATTGTGGCTTCCAGCAGCCAAAAAAGAATTATCGTTTTCATTTTCAGATAAAATATCTAGGAAAAATAATCATGAAATTTAATTTTAAAAAGAATATGTAAAAATCATGATAATAATTAGTTGGTATTGTTCAATCAGGAGAGTAGTTAGGTGAATATTATAGTATTTGTTTATATATCAGGATTTGAAATAAAATATTTGTAAGTATCTATAATAGAAATTATTATTTACTCTAAGTAGAGAGACAAACCACAATTGTTTGCTCATCCTTTCAGCTTTACCAAATGACTCATTATGGGGCACGTGATGTAGCTGAATAAGATACAAACAAGATGGCCTCATGTTTTGTGCTGCTCTACACTGAAAGGAGTGAGTCCTTCTGACCCTGGGAGTGCCGATGCCTGGGTTCTTATTATAAAAACAATTTTAATATCTATTTAATGTAGTAGTAAAAATACTACAATAAAGATCAGACAATAGCAGTTTAATACCAAATAATTTTCATTGAAGAATCTAATAACATTAAGAATATATCAAAACTAAGAAACTGAGTTAATATATTTCTAACTCAGGGAAGAAGTTTATAAAATTAAATTGCAATATTGATTTATAGGGCAATCTATGAAATTATATTATGTCTTGTCCTCTGGATGTGAAAACCCTGCCCTACTTCAAATTACTGTCCTACACAAGCAGTTAGGGTGACCTTGGTAGGCTTTCCTATAGGGTTGATGGATTTCAGTTATTAATATTATGAAAGCAAAGATTTGATATCTTACCTCACTCCTTTGCTTATGAAGAGATATCTAGACCCATGCAAGGTCTGTGTTCTTTTTATCTTTCAGCTTTGCTGTTTGGAACATCTCTTATATTTAAAAACCCATCTTTAGAAAAAAAAGACCAATTGTTTTTCAAAAGGACCAGTGATTCAGTGGGTTTCAGACAATGGCTTAGCTAATCACCCCTTTCATAATCATCTAGGTGGTATATGGATTCCCACACTTGATCATGTCATTAAATTATCCTCTGAGAAATGTTTCCCTTGATTATTACAGGTTTCTGTTTTGGTTATGACTAAATCTTCTAGAATAATTTCATTCTGCTCATTCTTTTTCAAAATCATCCATAAAATGGATAACCTAATAGAGTGACTCTAAAAGCCTTTATTAAGGTAAAAAGTTAATGGGTAATAATTTTTATTTTAATAGTAAAATATAGAATTATTAGACATAAGACATAGGTCTAAAAGACAAAAATTCAAAACCAAGTTAGGAGCAGTAAAGATTCTTTGGTTCTTCAATGCTGGACTAAGTAAATAGGAGCTAACTTTATTTAGATTCAACCTTAAAAACATCAGTAAATCTCTTTCTACTTATGGAATAAAATCCTCAAAAAATAGCTAAATCTCTATGTGTCTATGACATGTATGTCCCCATGTGATATGTTGCTTAGGATAATTTTATAAGTAGAAACATGATGGTCCATATATTTTTAAAAAATAGTGGTGAATGTTTTACACTTTAAATATTCTTTTTTTTGCTAAATATGATATTAATATTTAAAATAAATTAAGTATTATTCTATGTACATCATTGATATTTAAATTTTATTTATAAACTGAATTTTGTGACTATTTGTCTTGTTTCTTGTTTCTCTTCATGTTAATGTTGACTTCATTCTGATAGTTCAGGATCATGAGTTTTGTGATAATGTATTATCAATTAATTTCTACTTTGGAAAAGTTCTTTGGCTAATGTAATCTTAAACAAGTAATGGTAGCCTTTTCATGCAGGAAAACATGTTATTGGCTTTAAGTAAGTTTGTTTTTTTTCTGCAGGATGATACACTTCTTAAAACTTTCATGGCTCATAAGTACTAAAATGAAGGCATTTGTTATTTAGCCTAAAAAACTGGAAGGACAAAAAATTAATTAAAATAACAAAATCCTTTTCTTTACGAATGAAAGAAAGTTACTACTAGGATTGTATATTGTTAGACAGGAACTTTCCCAAGATTAATGAATGTTATCTTTTTTAATTAGCTAAATAGATCACCCTAGATGTTGATGGCAGATTTAACTAGAGCTGGGTGATTAATGTAACCAGTTGTTACCTGGAAAATCCAGCATATTGGCGAGTGGGTAGACAGGGTAGATGGTGCTGTATTGCCTAATGATATATATTTACAACTGATGACCTTGGTCTATTATGAATGTTGTCAAATTAAATTTAGTACACATAAACTCTCAGTCTTCTGAGATTTTCTATTGTATCGTGCAGGGTCTTAAGCAGCTAACCTCACTCTGAGCCAGAAAGTTGTCAAGGGTAACAAAGAAAAATTTAGGAATTATATTACAGAGCCAAAATATAGTCAATGTGAAACTTTCCTGATGATGAATAGTTTTATCTAGATATATTCCTCAAATCTGAAGGTAGTTGGAAGAAAATTTCTGTCATTGCCCACCATTATTTGAATATTCTAAAGAAACACAGTTGAAACTGCTTTTTACAAGTTAAAGTGGCAAAGAACTGGCTATGCTTTCCTACCAGATTGCTTCCAACTCTCTGTGTCATTGGAGGCAAAGTTATCTGGCTAGGAAAAGTAGCAGCAATATCACATTGTAGTGTGGATATTGTCTATGTATTTCTCCCATTCAGCTATGCTGAATTTATTAATTTTGCTATCCCATGTCAATCATCCAGTAGGTATTCCCACTGGGAAATTATATAAATGAGTTCCATCATTCAGGGGAAAAAAAGGTGATACAGATCCAGAGCAATGCCAGTCTGTATGGATTAATGTGTGGAAACCTTAAACTGAGAAACCTTAAGATGAGGAAATCCTAACCAGACATTGTCATTATTTTGTTTTAGTTCAATTATCAGAACATCAGACACCCTTCATTTAACTAAAAGTACAAAAACATATATCAATGCCAAGTACGTATGACTGTTGGATTATGTACCATTGAAATTATCCGGATCTTTGCTTTGTTCCAACAACATAAATGATGAAGAAACAACAATGGCCTGTAACTTTGTCCTTTCAAAATGTTATCATTGTGTTTTATTCCCCTTCTACTACCCTGAAAAATCAAATAAGAGTCTTATAGAGAACCATTGTGAAGTAAACCAATATTCTGTAAACCAAAAATCAAATTTGAATTTTAGTATTGCTTATAATAAAATAATTTTCTTACATATGAGCTTTAATTTATCAGAAGCTTCTAATTACATATGCAGATTTTCAGTGAGAAAGCTGACATACAGAACACTCAGTGACTTCATTCATTCATTCATTCATTCATTCATTCATATAACTAATAGTTATTGTGCAGCTTCTATAGTCCACAACTTTGCTAACCATGGAAAACTTAATGTTAATGAAACAGACGTAACCTCTGGGTTCATGGCATTCCTGTTCCCCACCCACCCTCACACACACTATTAAAAAGGTACCAGAATTGTGGCTAGTATGCAGGTCTTTTAATTCTTAATTAAATAGTGTTTCTAAAGCACCAAGCTGCCTAACCACAGAGGAGAGAGACATAGTACAACTTCATCAATAATTAACAGATAAAAATAATAAATACTAAAAATGAGTATTTTCATAAGTTGCCAGAGTTGAAAGAATGAATCTGAACTCAGTAAAGTTAATAGGTCTTGCTACTTTAACAATTACTTTACAAGTAATGTGTTCAGTAAATAAAGAGAATAGCCAAGTTCTCAATAAAATATCTTTTGGCACATAGAGTGTTTACTTTCTGTTAAAGAGTGCACATTACTTGATATTAATCATTATATGTCCACTAAGACAATATATCCTAGCTTAATGGCTCTAGCTTGGTTATATAAGTCTAATTTTATTAAATTTAAGACCTGTATGTAAATTATGACTATAAAATATTGTTTCCAGGAACAATTTGTTCAGGAATAGTGGTATTAAGGAAAATAAAATAGTTCTTACCTATTTCTTTCACAAAAGGACCCACGATGAGTTTCAGAGTAACTGAGAGAGGCCAGTCCTCAAAACTAAGCTTGGGCTACAAACTAGCAACTGCCTGTGATTCCCTGAAGAGTGGCCTCCAGAGCATTCAATGAGAGGCACATCCTTTCAAATACAACCCATCCTAGTCTGGGAATCAACAGTTACCTTCTCTGAAAATCACTTTCTTTGTCCCCTGGCTTGAAATTTTTTTGTTCTACTGAAACTTTATAGTATTCATTTGCACCGTCTGTTCTCTGTAAATTTCAGACCCACCACTTTCATCATGATCCTTGTATCTGTTTCTTCTTTTTGAACCTACGATCAGAGTTTGGTCCCCACCCAGGCTTCTATACTACAACCTCCCAGAAACAACTCCATTTTAACCAAAATCTTATAGTTATAGGAACTTGATTTCAGATTAATGTTTTGGGCTGATTTCTGGCTTTCTCCTTGTCAGACATCTAGCCTAAACCATGCTGTGGTCATGCGACTCTCTTGTGAATGTCCCAGTCAAGGGGAGTAGCACCCCAGGTGCGTCTGCCTTAGTTCTCCCTCAGAATTCTGTTGATCGTCTTTTGTTTCTCATTCTGTTACATTAACAGTTAATTTCTTTATCAAGATTTTATGTTTTCTAATAGCAATGGCATTTTATTGTTCAAAATATATTTATATCTTGTTTTCCTTTCTCCTTCCCCTCTTTCTTTCTCCTTGCCTTCTTCCATCTATGAGTTTTTATTTACTCTTTTATTCTCTTTTATCTGCTTCTCTGTTATTTTTTCCTTTTCTTCTAGTTAACCTGGTTTACAAAGCCCTCAATGATCTGGCTCTTTCTTTGTTCTTCCCTTTTATTGCTTTTCACTCAGGTCCTTATTCATTAAGCTCTATGCCTGGAATGCTCTTTCTCTGATCACCAGGGAGCTCATGCATTCCTGACATTCATTTTAGGAATCACGGCACAAAAGGATAGTCCCAAGTTTTCCAAACTATAACAGCAGCTTCTATACATAAAATCCTGTTTAGATTTTCTTCAAAGCTTGTGCTACTATCTCATAATTAATATAATTGTTTACTTATTTGGTTAGTATTATTTATAATCACTTCTTTTTATATTTTTACCCTATGCCAGTAGAATACAAGAGTATAACTTTATTAGTGTAGAATCTTCGTTTTGTTTACTTCTTTATCCCCAGTGCCTGGCCCATAATCAGTAATCAAATATTTGTTGAACAATTGTATGATACCGTTCTTACTTGGTAATTCCAAAGACATTTTACATAATGATATTAAATGGCACCTACAACACTGACAAATATTGAAAGTCGCTAAAGTATCTGAGATATTATATTGTTTAATATAATTATTATTCTTTCTATAAATGTACACTGCCATACAAATATATTGTTAATGCTATGTATCTTTTATATTCCAAAAAATTATAGATCTAGCTTGATTTAAATACTTCTCTATGATAGAATCTGTTACCTCATTTCTGGTGAAATTACATGATAAATTTGGTAGGAGGATGTGGTAATTTGTAATTGTGTGTCTATCTGTAACATCTTAATCTACACCTTAGCAGTTGTAGAAAGTGTTTTTTTTCTTCTGATGCTACTTGAACAGTGAAAGGGGAACTGATATTTGTCGCTTGGGGAATAAGGCCAGATGTCAAATCTGATCATTTTGTCAAGGAGAGAAATGGAAGCCAGACTGGCAGACAGAAAAATCAGAAGTAGGAAAAAAATCACTTTTAAGTTTATGACAGATGATGCTATAAAAGGGAACTGCATGCTTATTCAATATAATAAGCTCAGTTTATGGAAATAAATGTAGGTAAAGGGGCTGATAGACATCACTCTGTCATCCTGCTCCACTTTGGGAACAATCGTCTCAGGCACCAGTGTTGGTCAATTGGTCATCCATCTTCACCTCACCTTGACCTCTGGAGTTAGTAATGAAGAAAAGTCATCTTTAGTTTCTAACTCTCCTTTTTCAGAATTCTCTGTCAGTCTTCGTAGTGGAGACTGTGATTCTCCAACCAGACCCCATTCAGGGATGAAGGACTTAATGCTCCAGCTGCTAGGAGTGTTGCCATGGACCGCCTAAACAGGATTTCCTCCCCTGCCTGCCCTAAGGCCATTCCTCCTTTGCAGGACAAGGAACAGCCCCCACCCACTTCACTAAAGGGCAAGTCTCTCACCAGCTCCAGAAATTTCCTGAGATTGACTGAAGCCTTTGTTAACTATACAGCAGCTCCACTCCTCCCTTTGCCTGTTCCTGCTTCCTTCCCCTCCTTTCTGTGGTGTTAATTCCAAAGACTCTTAAGTTTTCTGCATGTTAATCCTCACCTCAGCTGGCTTCCTGGGGGTCTTAGCCTGAGAGAGTCACCAAGACTTCAGTCATGAAAATATTATCTCTGGGTGACATGTTATAAAGATTTGATCATAGACCATCAAGTGTTAATTATTTCTCATCAGTTAGGTAGCCCTGAGTCACTATAAAGAATGAATTATTTCTGAGAAATAATGTCTAACTTGATAGTCTCATTTATAAAATTAATGCTATCTTTGTGTCTTGGGCCATAATTTAACATCCAAATTTAAGCTTCTCATTAGTCTTGTTATTATATATTCTAGGGATTAGATATAAATTGAATAAGATCCAGCATTATTTAATATGATGGGTATACAATGCTTACACAGAAAACCATAAAACCCTATGTTCAGAATCCCTGGTAAGAGATTTTTGCAAGTTATTCTTTTTTTATAGAGTGGTTTATAAAACTTGTCCTCCACCATGTTGTTTCAAAACATTTTGGGGGGTGGGGAGGAGAAAAAGAGAGAACAGAGACCACACCAATGTAAGAAGCACCTGGCATTTTTGCAGAGTGTGCACCAGGAAGTTTAGCACTGCATGCATTTGTGGAATATACCAAGTTAGGAGCAGGATAACCAGGCCTATGGACATTTAAATTTTCAAAAACCATCATAAAACCTCCTAGTTTATTGTATTAACTTATTACTTATTTTTTTTAGCCATTTTTATCTCAAAAAGGAGCTGTGTAGTGTTGACAGTAAGAGCATGAACTCTATAGTCATTTTGCATGTCTCTAATTTTAACTGCCAGCTGTAAGCTCTTGAATTGTGGGCAAAGTTTAAATCTCTTTGAAGCTCAGTTTACCTTTCTGCAAGGGAAATACTTCACAGGGTTGTTGATATAATTAATGGTCTAAGCATATGAAAACATCTATTGTTAATTACATTAAGTATTAGACTGTATGTACCATGTGCATGTCAGGGTCTGACACGAGATTGGCACTGAATATTTGTTGAATTAATGAAATAATGAGGCATAATACACAAAAATACTTATTCTTACAAAGACCAACATGGTAAATTGAATGGCATTTTGTGTAAAAGTAAAGTGAAAAGTAAAGAGCCAGTGTGATATTAGAAATAAAAGATCCATAGAGCCCTAGGATAGAGGTAGGCCCCTGAACCAAAATTAAGATATAAATTATCAATCAATTAGTCATTTAATTAAAAATACTTTTGAAATTTTCCAAAATATCTATTCCAATATATCATTATGAAGAATTCACTTGAGTCCACCAACCCCTCTGATCCTCAAATTTTATCCTTTCTTTTTCAGTCAATAGTGTGCTAGTAAACAAGATCTCTGACAAACAAAAACAAAAACAAAAACAAATGAAAACCCTTATTTGTACTACCTCCAAATTTCCATATGTAGATATTCTCACCAAGGCCCACATCCAATTACCAACTGTTTAACAATTGGCTTTAAAAATTTCTAAATATTTAAAGATTGAATCTCAAGGTACAGCTCCACAAATTAATGCCTTTACATAATGGGTAAAGGTTGAATCATATAGTTTGGTTGCCCTGGTCAAAAGTATTTTATATGATGTATTTCAACTAATGTATAAATCAACCATCAATTTATTCTGAGGATGTACGTATTTTGAGATTTGTGAAACTGACATTTGTTTAGTGCCACATATCAGGTTCTTGGTTATGTTCTCTAAATATATATTTTTTCAATTGATTCTCATAAGAATCTTCAAAGTATCGGTATCATCATTATCGTCGTCGGCAGCCGTCCGTCTCGAGAGACGATGGTGTAGCTTCTTAAGAGTCTATCTGCACCGCCGAGAATGGCTGTGCAGTCCGACTCGGGAGTGACACGGCATCTGTCTCCTCCCGTGTTGAATCGACATCTTGCGATGACGCTGGAGTGTCCTCTCCAGTGAAGCTGAAGCTACAGAGCCTGGGCAGGGTGATATGGAGGGTCTGCTGTTGCCCATGCAGCAGACCCCCCCTCTCTTCGCAGCTGAAGGGTCCAAGGGAAAGACGGAGTCAATACAGCTTGGCTTCAGGTGCGCCGCAGGAGTTGCCGGTGTTGACTACAACGTCAAACCGCCTTAGGGACTCCGGCTCCGGATTTTCTGTCGGGGTTTACTCCCTTAGCCTTTCCCCTGAAGAGGTATGCCGCAAGGCAGCGGAGGTTTTTTGGAATCAGAGTTTTCCTTCTCTGATGTGCCCTGACTGGAAGATCGAACCAGCGACACTTAGCTCGCAGGCCGACGCTCAATCCACTGAGCCAAACCAGCCTTATCATCATTATACTCATAAGGAAACTAAGACTCAAATAGGTTAAGTAATTTGCCCAAAGTAGCATAGTTTCTAGTGATAGAGCTCGGATTGGAACACAGGCCTTTTTCCAAAGCAAATGCTTACTTATTTCAACACCATTCTTTGTGTCTTTGCATGGGACCAAATATTGTATAATTTCTTCCCATATACTTTTGAGATATATTAAATAAATGTCATAATTTTCTTGATCAAAATTTCTTTCTCATCATTTGTTTACGAGTCCCAGATGTCTTCAATTATATAAATTCTGACATACATTCTGTTATAATCAATATCTCCCTAATTCTGAGTTTTGAGAAACTTACCTTAGATTGCTTTTGAGTTTTCTAAGACAAAGATGCTAAGCCAGAAAATTTATTTCTGCTTTTTTGGTAGTTTTAAAAACTCATTCTAATATAAGGAAATATGTCCATGATTGTTGTTCCAGTATACAGTTTAAGGGCCCTCAACTGAGATTACCAACCATGAAGGTCATGTAATAACAGTGCTTATTGTTCTGGTCACATTTCAGTGAAGGAAGTTTTATATTCTCTATTCCTTTTCCAAGAAGCTCTTCCACCTGCAGAAACAATCACAGCATCAGAAGCCAAGAACTAATAAGCCAATGTTACAGACAACTTTCTTCATTAAGGCTGCTTTCAGAAATGTAGAAATTGTGGAAACATCAATATTGTGTCTTCATTGAAGTATCTGCTTCATTAGATATTTTAGATTCAGTAGCCAAAAACATTTATAAATTAACAATCATTTTCTGTTTTGTCAAATAAGAATCCCATGTGACTTCTAATAAATGGTAATATTACTTACAAAGTATTCTTCTTTTCTTCTGAAATTAAATTCATGACTACATGAGATGCCTCATCACATTTCTACATGTATGTGTTATTATCTTCTGGAGCATAATCTTGCTTTCTCTTTTTCCATATATGGGTGTGTATACCAAACAAGTAAAAATTTATTTGCAAACTTCTGTAACATCACATTCAACACCTATTTATGAGTGATGATGCTAATTAGAAAATAATGTTTACTAACATGTAGATTGTGCAAGATAATATAATAAGTGCTTTCTTTACACAAATCAATTCAATTGTAATAATCTTTTTGCAACCGTGAGGTTTTAGATAGTGGCATTCTCACTTGATAGATCAATAATATGTAGATCACTGGTTCAGAAATCTCCACAAAGGTATGTGATTAGAGTGCCAGAGCCAGGATCTGTACCAAGGTTTGTACAACTCCAAAATTTATTGCAGACTTATTCCATAACCTTAATGTTTAAATTTTCATGTATGTGCACATTAAAAAAAAAAATTCCACTCAGTAAACTGAATCGTGTTTTGGCATGGGTCTAATGGGTATGAATCTACACTTCTACAAATGTTTTTTTTTTGTATCCTGTTGTAACATCCATGCATAGGAGTTGAAAAAGTATAATATTTATTAATAATTTACTATTAAAATATTCCTTTCTGTTGTCATTATTGAGAAAAAGATCAATTTCTCATGCTGTCGTTTATTGGGCAAAGATTAAAAAAATAGTAATGAGATAAATTTATTGAAAATGCTACAAACTAAGTTCTAATCCTGAAGGTATGAAAAAGTATTAATGAGACTGAGTCACAAAATTGGCAATTAACCTTTATAAAGGAGACAAAAGTAGCCCATGAGTAAACATTGTGCAATGATTTGCAAAATGTCTGAGGATGGGTTACCTGTCTAAGCCCAGGCTTTAAGTAAGTGTTAGGTTGGGTGGAAATGACTCTCTTAAAAACCAATGGGAATAAAACAATTTGTGGGAAATCATTTTGAAGCAGCATGAGCTGTCTGGGTGCAAAGACAGCAGAAATAACCACATGGACCCTCTTTCTTTGGTAATTAGCCATCCTGATTTTTCTGGAAGATAAAATTTACTGAGCAGTCATGTTAATTATTTGCTCCAGTGAAGCATGCTCATGGGGTCTTCTTGTTTAAAAAGCAGTTTGCATGCTTGGGGCCTTCACACAAATTCTAAGCCGAGGATATCACTGAAAGCTGAAACAAATAAAATCTCTATTGTAAGTAGAGTTTTTGAAGACACTTTTAATACTTCTTCACAAAAATATGTCTAAAAGAAGACAGCATCATTTTATGTTGGATGACAGAATGAAGTTTCTAGTTCTGTATTTCATAGAGACTACAGAGAACTTCCATGAGTAGCTGAGCCTTCAGATAAAAATGCTGTTGGAACAAATGGATACAGTTTGAGCTCAGAAAGAAATAATTGTGAAAACATGGCCTGGGGCTAAATGTGAGCATTTAACAAAATGCTTTTTAGAAATCACTGGCAGTTTGATTGTGATATTGGGAAATTCTTGGTAGAAGTTCCTAGAAAACAAATGCATTACTCTTTCCCTTTAATTGTCAAAAAATACCAAAGAATTCAAGGACATGTTCTACCCAATGGCATGTGTCCAGGTAAGTGAGACGGTAATATGATTTCTGGATATGTAATCACCATAAAGTACCAAGCCTAGAGTAGGTCCTAAACTTTGACAAAAACAGCAGCTGTTTGTGAAGTATAATTTCAGCAAAATTTATGAGTCTCAAACTAGCATCTGTATAAGTGAGAAAGCCTGAAGTCTATAAGTAATTAATGCTCTTTGGATAAAAACTTTGTGAAGAGAATTCCTAATAAAACATGGGGTAGGGTGATACATTAAGATATCAACTTCCATAATCACATGAGTATGATAAACTTATTCATTATTACATTTATTGCATAAATGATATTGTTGATAGCATGGCTTCATCATCAAAAAATATTGAGTTTGAATTCCATTTCAGGTACTCATGAGTCATATAACTTTTCTGAACCTCTTTCTGTCTCTGCAAAATGGGAAAAATTACATACTTCTCTCCAAATAGCTACAGAAAGTAAATGCTACTAAATGGGAAAATGAATTGCTCATCACAGTAATGATTCTTAATAATCCATTTTAAGAGAAACTTGACACATCAGGTTTCCCAGGGAGAGGTCTTTAAGAGATAAATGTAGTTTTAAAAAGCCTCCTGAACTGATTTAAAAATATGTGACCCTCCACTCTAATTTAAATAACCAGGCTGTATTAAAGAAGAGTTACTTAGAAAAAATGTTAGATTTATCAGTAAAGAATAAAAAACTAATGCCCATATACCTATCCCTTGCTGTTCTATATTTTTTTCAAACATTCCCTGGTTTATTGGTGAGTTTAGTATTCACAATGGATTCTTTTTGCTAATCTTGGTATTCCTTATTAAAGTGCAGATAATTTCTTCCTTCAATTCTAACAATGATCCAGATCTAGCAATGATCTAGAGTAATTGTATTGAGAGCACTTACATTCTAATAGATGAGACTTACATATAAACAAATGAGTGTGCTACTGTTTGATGAGGATAGAATAGAGGTAGGACCGTGTGTGTGTGGATCAGGGGTGGAGTGGGCTGATAAAACTTTATAGGGCAGAGAACCCCTGTGCTGGGCCCTGAAAGAAGAGTAGGAATTCACCAGTCAGACATAGCTGGAACAAAAAATTCAAGCAAAATGTACATCATGAACAAATGCCTAGGGCATGGCATAGCTTGGCACTTTGCGGGTATAATTATTGATTTAAGATAATTAGGATATAGGATTCCTGTGGAAAGTGATGAGAGATGAGGTATGGCAGGTACTTAGAGGTCACATCATCGAGGATTTTCTAAGACAAGTAAATGCACTTGGATTTTATCCTATTCATCATTGACATCTATCAATTAAACAAGAAAAACATGTATTAGTCATCAGTAATGTCTGGCATATATTTCCATTCCTCCTCCTGGTTGCATATAAAGTTCTGCTTATCAGCCCTTGAATTTAGTGACTTGCTATGGCCAGTTAAATATAAGTAAGAAATAGCAAGCGCCACCTCTGGCTGGAAGCTTTCAGATAATTCACCCACCACTGTCTTTCTGTTGTGGCCACTAGCAATGTTCTACATGTTACCTCTTCCATTAATATGAATTCCTTCAATTTGGATCCCTCAGAGAGAACAATATGAAACAGAACTTCTTATTGACCTAGAGTGAATATGCAGTGTAAAGAGAAATAAATCTTGTAGTTTCATGCTACTGAGATTTGGAGGTTCTTACTGCAGAATAATTTAGCTTACCCTTATTGTTACTCTGTCATATTATTACCTTGCCAAATACTTTTTTATTAAAATGTAGATTACTCAAATGTATTTTCTCCATAACCCTACTAAGTTTTTCTTTCCTAGGATTGTTTCATTCATCTCATTTTCCAGTGGCAGCAATAAGCTGCACCGGCATAAGGTCATTCCAGCTCTGTGATATGTTACCCAAGTGACTTCAAGAGAGCCACAGAAACTTTACACCTTAGTTTATTTGTCTGTAAAATAATACTAATCATATCTGTTTTGTGGGACTATTGTAAAAATTAAACCACATTCCTGGAGAGAATTTAGCAAGATGACAATGTAGGCAGACATGGCTTACTGCACACAACCACATCAAAATTACAACTAAAATGTAGAACAGCCATCAGCAGAACCATCAGAAATCAAGTTGAATGGAAGTCTGACAACTACGGAATTAAAGAAACCACATACATTGAAATGGATAAGAGGAGTGCAGATGAGGAATAGGTTGGTTTCTCATCCACATGTGGTGGGTAAAAATTTGGGAGGAATATCTCAGGAGTGAGGAATCCCAGCCCCACACCAGGCCCCCAGCCCAGGGTTCCAGTGCCAGGAAGAGAGTCCTCACAACTTTTGGCTGCCAAAGACCAGCAGGGATTGAGTCAGTGGAAGATTGAGGGAGCCATAAGCACTTCCTCTTAAAGAACCCACACATGGACTCGTCTGCTCAGACTCACTCCCTCTGAGCTCCAGGACCAGGATAGAGCTTGAAAGGCACCAGTGGTATACAGGGAGAAACTGAAGTGTCTGGCATCAGGGCCAGCAGAGGCTATTGTCTCTTTTTTAAACCCTCTCCCAACAGAGCCAGCAAGCTGGTGCTGTATCTGAGACTCCATCAATCTGGCTAACAATGTTTGACATGCGTTGGAGTTACCCAGAGACTCTGCCCCACCCAACTTACAGGCCCATCCAATCTGCTTTCCCATATGAATGGCTGATCTTGACTCATGCTTCACAACTTCCTAGATCGTATCAAACAAGCAATATTTGGCCTCAGTGAGCTCCAGGCTTGGCATGACCAGGAGACAGCCTAGATTCAGAGCTTGGCTTCACATGGGAATCTCCAAGCCCAGTACAAGTAGTAGCCATCTCAGATTGCTTTATAGATAAGGCAGGGTGCTCTGGGAAAAACACAGGTGGGGCTGATTTTGGCTTATCCCATTTGGGAAACCCCAGAGCCAGAACACCCAGTGGACAGCTACAGACCACATCAGAGCACCACCATCCTGTCCCTGCACTGCTGATTCTCCACAGAGGGCAGAGGTTGGTGATCAGTGGTTACAGCCAGTCTTTGCAGCTGACTTCCCTGGACAAATCCCTCACATTGATCTGCCAACAGCAACTGAGGCTCAACTATAAGAGGAGAATAGACTAAGCCCAAATGAAGGGCACATCTTGAGTACCCAGCTGGGGTGATAGGGAAGGCTGTGCCACTGGACCCTACAGGACACCCACTACATTGGGTCATACAACCAAGACATGGACTCAAAGCAGCTCTACCCAATAAACAGAAACAAACACAGGGAGGCTGCCAAATCAAGGAGGCAAATAAATTTGGCCCAGGTGAAAAAACAGAACAAAACCCCAGAAAAAGTACTAAACAAAATGGAGATATTCAACCTATCAAATATAGAGTTCAAAACACTGATAATCAAGATGCTCAGGGAAATGATTGAGTATAGCCACAAAATAAATGAAGTAGTGAAGGTTTACAAAGTGAAATAAAGAAAAGTCTGCAGGAAACCAACAGTAATGGGAAGGAAGCTGGGATTGAAATTAATGATTTGGAACAAAAGGAAGAACTAAACGTTTACTTGAAACAGCAAGAAGAAACAAGAATTGAAAAAAATGAGGAGAGACTTAGGAACCTCTGGGATAAATTTAAACATACCAACATCCAAGTCATAGGGATACAAGAAGGATAAGAGGAAGAGGAAGAAATTGAAAACTTATTTTAAAAAATAATGAAGAAAAATTTCCCTAATTTGGTGAAAGAAATAGACATACAAATCTAGGAAGCACAGAGAGTCCTAAATAAGTTGAACCTAAAGAAGACCACACCAAGACATATCATAATTAAAATGCTAAAAGTTAAAGATAAAGAGAGACTCTCAAAAGCAGCAAGAGAAAAGGAGAGCATTACCTACAAAGAAGTTCCCATAAGACTATCAGCTGATCTCTCAAAAGGAACTTTGTAGGCAAGAAGGGGCTGGCAAGAAGTATTCAAAGTGATGAAAAGCAAAGACCCACAGCCAAGACTACTCTGTCCAGAAAAGCTATCATTTAATATGCAAGGGAAGATAAAGTGTTTCCCAGATAAGGTAAAGCTAAAGGAATTCACCATCTCACCATCATCAAGCCATTATCATATGAAATGTTAAAGGGACTTATTTAAGAAAAAGAAGATCAAAACCATGAACATTAAAATGACAACAAACTCACAACTATCAACAACAGAACCTAAAAAACAAAAACAAAAACAAACTAAACAAACAACCAGAACAGAACAGAATCATAGGTATGGGAATCATTTGGAAGGTTATCAGTTGGGAAAGTGGAGGGGAAAATGGGGAAATGGTATAGGGATCAAGAAGCAGAATTGGTAGGAACAAAATAGACAGGGGGATGTTAAGAATAGTATAGGAAAGGGTGAAGCCAGAGAACTTACATGCATGACCAATGGACATGAATTAAGGGTGGGGACTGCTGGAGGGACGGGGAGGTACCAGGTGGAGGGAGGCAAAGCGAAAAAATTAGGACAACTGTAACAGCATAACCAATAAAATATACTTAAAAAATAAATAGAATACAGCTTGGAAGTACTTTATAATGGATACTCACAAATCGGAATCTGTTACTATAATTATTATTAATGCTGATAATATTTCTACTTTATTCATGTCAATCTCTCTACCTCTGGTGCTTAATTTCCATAACAGGTAATCATGTACGTGACCAATCACAGCCTTCCTTTGAATTTCAAATCCTGTAACTCTGTAATTGATGTCTCAGCATTTTTTTGAGCTTCACTGATCTAATGATACTCTTTATGATTTCTAATTACAAATTCACTCTTGAAACACCATCTGCTACTTGATGGTTCACATTTATAAATATGAGTATATACTTATACAGATTTTTTCAAATTTTACTTTAGGGTGCAAAATCCTCAATATCTATAAACTATGCCTAGAGCCAGTCAATGCTACAAACTGCATGACTATTTGTTTGTAGATGGAGTAATAATAAAATAAATATCATTGGACTGTATTGATAAGAATAAGCTACAGGCAACAGATCCCTAAATAAATGATGCTCAAGCACGATGTGTGTGTGTGTGTGTGTGTGTGTGTGTGTGTGTGTGTGTGTGTGAGACAGAGAGAGGGAGAGAGAGAATATGGTTGGTGATGCGTAATTGTTACAGGATTAAGTTTTTCTCCCTATCCTGTTTGTTTTTGGACAGATTGTTAACATAGAATTAGTAAAAGAAAATTAATAGAATATAAAATCAGAGACTTGAACACACGAGTCTGAATCTCATCACTTTTGGGTGTTTCATTCACCTAAATGATCCTGTGGCTAACTAACCAAATAAAAATGTTATTTTTAGTGCCAGACACAGCTGTTTGTATGTAGCTTCTTAGAATGTTGTTCTAAGATTTTTAAGGCTAAATCAATTAGTAATGGCTTCAATAGGCACAGCATGGGCCCCATGACATGACAAAACTGTCAGACATAAAGCAGGTTATATAGGCTACCTATATATGCAGTATCTGCTTGTGCATCACCACATGGGGGCACTCTCTCGACAAGGCATACACATGTTTAGTCGTTTCTTCAATGTAATTCTTTCTAATAGAAAATATAAATTGCAATTTATCATACTACATTCTAAATTTTCCACACACTAGATCCATGATATATAAAATACATTTCGTATAATTGTAGGTAACTTAAACTTAATTTCAGCCAACTGGATATGTTGAAGAATCTTCAAGACTACAGATACTAACTAGGGCAAAAGGACAAATTATGCTGGATGGATTTGTGGTTAAGGTGCTCATTGGTAATTATAAATGTGGATGCATATCTGGTACTTTTTGTAAGTAAAATGTGGAGGTGTAAAAATTTAAAAAATTCAAACTTCCTTTGTCTGAAGAGCTTTATAAGTGTTATAAATCAAAGTATGAAATCTAGTATGTGATGAATAGGTGCTATTTGTTTGATTCTTCTGTTTGTTAAGTAATGTAAATATACAGGGGTGTGCAAAAGTAGGTCTACAGTTATTCATATGGAAAATAATACAATAATTAATAAATAATAATAAAAGAATAAACTGTATTTCACATATTCACAACCTTTTCCCACCCCTGTATACAGCCATTTGAAAATAAGGCAACATAGTGGTATCCCTTGCAGTGAGAATTAGTTAAAATCTGGAGATGATTTATTTTTTATTTGTATTTAATCTTAATTAAATATTTATATATATTTTAATGTGGCAAGCTTTCAGAAAATGTTAAATGCTAGAAGAAACTCAGTGCCAACTCAGAAGCTTTGAAAATGATCCCTTAAGCTCTGTGGCAACATTCAGAAGTATATCCTCTTTCCGTAAGAATTCCACTTAGAAGGGCATAGGCTAAGGTCACTTATGGCAGTAGAGAACAAACACATCCAAAGCATTAATCAGGAATAGAATTTAGTACAAGGAAAATTAAGTGATGGCAGAACTCAATGGAGACATTCACAAACAAGAACAGAGACATATTGTTTGCCAACCAGAGAAAAGCCAAAGGAAACAAAGACACGTGGAAATGTCAATAGAACTGAGTTCATCCCAAATAAAGCCAGTGGCTTACTCAAGCTGTCTCATGGACAATGCTAATATTTGGTTCATTAAAGTTTAAATGGATAGGCAGGAGGCCAGTCACCTGTGTGCATACCCAAAAGCATGATTAAACAGCATTTTTGTCAGCTGTTTATGTGGCTCAGCCATTTCAAGGGGCAGATTTTTTTAAATCCATGAGTTCTGCTTATCACCTGCTCACTGATGCCAGACTTTTCCCCCAAAGAAGGTGATTCTATTTTTAGTTTGAGCTTTTGAATTCCATTCTGTGGGTGCTAAAAAAATATTAATACTTTTCCTCCCATCCTCTAGACTCTTCTAACTAGGCTAATAATCAAATTAATAGAAATAGATTAACAGGAGAAAATTACAGCTTAATACAAGCTCATGGGTTAATTATATAGTCTTAATGATTCCATAAAAAGTCTAAAGACAAGGAGGTAATCTTGGATATATAAGACATTTTTGGACAAAAAGAAAAGGAGGATAGAACATTAGATTTCAGAAGTGAGAATGAGTGATTTACAGGTAGTCGAGGAAGAGCAGAACACACATGGAGGGAAAATTCTGTTAGGCAACTGAGAAATAATGGGATGCAGTGAGTATCTAGCTAACATGCTTGAAGCTTCCTGATAGAGTGAAGATACTTATGGTGGTTAAGCCAAGGCTCCCTTCCTAAAGCAGGTCTTTTTTATAGAGTTTTGAACTCTGTGTGAATGGTGCCTCTTTGTAAGCAGTGCTTGACCATTTACCTAAATGCATAAGTGAATAGATTATTTTCAAAATCTAAACCTTCTCCAATGCTAAAAATCATCCTCCCCACCATTATACTCATTCCACTCACATGGTTGTTAAAAGATAAATTGTTCTCATTACTCAGATTAACATTATCTCTTCCATGTTATAATGGAATGATCCAGTTTTATATTAGGAGTTAGGACTTGGAATCTCAGAAGGTGAGAAATGGAAGTGCAGGCTAGCCCCTTAAAGGAGAAGTAGCTGGAAAAGGTCATTTACACTGTTAAGCTATCCTCGAGTGCAAAAACTAAGAAAATATCACATGCCATTGTTTTAAAATGTCCGATGAGTTTATGTCTCCAGGTTAAATTAACCATTAAGATATTGGGAAGAATCAATAAGACTTTATCACTGGTAGGATAAAGGAAGACAAGAATATAAAGTCAAACATATCTTTTCTTGGGACAACTCAAAGATGGTGAAATGTAGGTTGGATATAGAGGTGTTGGGGGAGGGTCACCTTTGATGGCTTGTTCTACACCTGCTACTTCTTTCAGGAGGAATATTTTGGTCAGGAACAAAATGAATTGAAACAATCTATACATTCTATTTGTGATGTATACTTACTGTCAGGAAAGTTTATTGTTGAATTGTATTTTAAGTTCTAACAATATTTTAAAGTTATAGAATTAATTTTTTTCTTAAAACAGAACTGAAGAAAATATGTATATATAATTATTACTTCTGTAATTAAGATGACTGAAAAAGAGAAAGCAGATCAGACATTTTAATATATAATAATAAATAAAATTTTAAAGAACAAAAATATTTTATATAGATTTTATTGACTTCTCCCTCTCTACCTAAAAAATATTAGTTCGTATTCACACAATGTATAAAGTCTCATAAAATCAAAATTAGATTTCACCAGCTTTATAATTTCCATGTTTTTTTTCACTGCAACTAATTTTTTATGTAAACTCTTGAGCATAAATAACCTTTTAAAGTAGCAGATGTATAATAGGTACTGGAAAAAATTCAGGACATTTCTTTTATAATTTAGTCATTTGTATGTGTGCATGCAGTATGTATGGGTTTCTGATAGCCTGATTGGTACTATCATATGCTGATACTGCCATTAAAAACTCTTACTTCGTCTATTATAATGAGAAATATTTCCTGAGAGACTTTAAAACATTTTTACGAATGGATAATTAATAATAACATTCATAAACTAAATATTTTATCTTGAACTATTTATTAAATTTTATTTGTAATATATTGAAAACAACCAAAAGAAAAATGAATATAGCAATTGTCATGTGTTAATGAATTTCAGCTTTTAAATTAGTTGGGCAATGTATATGTCAATACTTAGAAATGTTGTTTGGATTATGCTGTTACTGACTCCTACTGAGAGTGAATCAACTCCTTTCTATAATCATTTAATGATTGTAGAAATATTTTGCCAACAAATCAAATAAAACTTTGTTATTTTCCTGCAATAGATAATTATTTGTACAATTTAAACTGATTTTTGAAGGGCTGAAAGAATAAGGACATAGAATTACAGTGGCCAGATTGTCTCTGTCCCTCTTGATCATCTTGCTGCACAAGTGGAGTCTCTGGAGCAGCATGACCAGGAATCCAGTAAGAAATGTAGAAACCCAGGCTTCACTGCAGACCCACTGAATCTGAACCTGTGAGCTAACAAGATCCTCAGGGAATTTTTATGCCAACTAGAGAAGCACTGAAGAAGAGAGAGAGGGAGGGAGAGGAGGAAGAAAAGAGAGAGAGAAGGCATAGGATGGGGGAGGAGAAGAATGGAAGGGAAGAGAGCAGAATGAATGAGATTGAAATGGTGATTGGGGAGGGATTTGGGCAAAGGAGGGAGGAAGAGACAGAGGTTATAGATGTTTTTGGCCTGTGTTGCTTTAGTATAAAACAGTGGTTCTGAGGCAGGGGCAGATATGAGGATTGGGTTTTTCCAAATAATATATCTAATGCCTATATGGTAACTCTTCCTTCAAGTTGATAACTAGTAGTTTAAAATATTGATAATTTATCTGGATCAACTTTTTAAAAATGTTGATTTTCTAAACATGGACTGGTTATTTCTAGAAGTAATGAATTCAAAATTTCTGAAGGTGTTCATTAAGTGATCAGATAATCATTTGTTTTCTATCATTTACTTCCTCCACACCCTATTCTTTTTTCTATTTTAGATGAAAAGAACTCTTGAGTTGGCATCACTGACTCTGTGGTCCTTTCTGAATGTGAGACTTCCTCTTATAAATTTTTTAATCCATTATCATGCATGACTTATGGAAATGTCATGATATTCTCTTCTGTAGATACTTCCTAAACTTCTATGACCAAAAGAAGAGTTTTTATAATGAGAAAAAATGTAGTTTATTTACAATATTGAATCAAAGAATTCTAACTAGTCACTCTTCTGTAATATTTCTTGAGTTCTATGGTATCTTCGTGTTCCATATTAAGGATAAATCTAACTTGCTAGTAGTTTAATTTTTCTAATAAGTCCCTAACAACTTTGTTTTCCCTTCAGGAAACATTCTGAGGTATGTGGTAGTTACTATGGCCTCCCCTGCTCTGACTCTGGTATGTTTTTAGATCCCTGCCCCCTGTGCTCACATAAACCACCTACATGGATGAACCACCGGCATGGATGATCCACCGCATTACATGGATAGATGCAAAGTGGTCTGCCTGCAGTACTGGGGATGAGTCAGCACTGGGACCTGGTAGGCTGCTCCCCCAGTTCTCCCCTCAAAGCCACCACACCAAACTCTCCCCAAGCGTCTCCGGTCCTCTCTGCCTGTTCCTCCGCTTGAGCCCAGGCGTCCGCATCGTTTAGAGCTGCGACTCAGAACATGGCGCGTTCCTAGAAGCCGCTTTCGGCATCAGTGGGCGGCGGCGCGTGGACTTGCAAGCGTGGGGCGCGGGACCAACCGACGCCACTTCGTGTTGGACAGTGGAAGCTGGAGAGCCGGGCTATTCGGACTGAGCCAATTGGTTTCCATGGATCTCAATAGTGCCAGCACTGTTGTTCTTCAAGTCTTAACTCAGGCCGCCAGTCAGGATACTGCTGTGTTAAAGCCAGCTGAGGAGCAGTTGAAACAGTGGGAAACACAGCCAGGTTTTTATTCAGTGTTGCTGGTAAGTTGCTTAAAAATAGTTATTATTTTTAATAAAATGAGACACTATTCTATTGTTTTAAAAACCTACTTGTGTTGGTGGTTTACTTAGTGAAACTGATCCAAATGTTTGGCTGCCATTGCACTGCCATTTACTAATTCGAGGCATGGCACTTGGAGGACATTTAAGAGATGTTTATTGTTGGGTGAGTATACCCAAGCAGGGTATTGGTAGTATCTGCTTAGAAGGTTACACTGCCAGTTTTCTATTTTAGCCTGTAAATGCTGCCCTCAAGACTGTAAAGGAGGAAAGAGGAAGGACATCTCTAAAATCAGAGAAGGAAAACTCTGACTCCAAAAAACCTCCGCTGCCTTGCGGCATACCTCTTCAGGGGAAAGGCTAAGGGAGTAAACCCCGACAGAAAATCCGGAGCCGGAGTCCCTAAGGCGGTTTGACATTGTAGTCAACACCGGCAACTCCTGCGGCGCACCTGAAGCCAAGCTGTATTGACTTTGTCTTTCCCTTGGACCCTTCAGCTGCGAAGAGAGGGGGGGTCTGCTGCATGGGCAACAGCAGACCCTCCATATCACCCTGCCCAGGCTCTGTAGCTTCAGTTTCACTTGAGAGGACACTCCAGCGTCATCGCAAGATGTCGACTCAACACGGGAGGAGACAGATACCGGTTATAAGCTCATCCGATTGGCGAAGGAAACGAGCGCCAGGGGTCTCCTCTGACGGTGGGAGAGGTCATCGCACCTCACTGGACAGCTACCGTCTCGCCATGGCTCGCCTGCCCCACTGGGTGCGTGGGGATCAGAGAGGCGCCTCTCGAAAAGTGGGCCACAAAACACCTGCACCAGTTAATTCCAAGCAAACAACAAGAAAGAAGCCTCCGGCTCTTCGCCTCGCTAGCTGGAACATCAGGACCATGTGCCCCGGACTTACTGCAGACCTTCCGTGGATCAAGGGTGCCAGGAAAACCGCTGTCATCGATAGGGAACTGGCACGACTAAACATCGACATTGCGGCTCTACAGGAGACCCGGTTGGCCGACAACGGAACTATCAGAGAAACCAACTACACCTTCTACTGGCAAGGGAAGTCTCCGGACCAAAAAAGACAGCACGGTGTTGGGTTCGCTGTGAAGAACACGCTTGTTAACTCCATAGAGCCACCCACAGGAGGCACAGAGAGATTACTTACCCTCCGATTGTCAACAACTTTCGGCCCAGTCAGCATTCTTAGCGCGTATGCCCCAACCCTCTGCGCCACCACCGAAGAGAAAGAACAGTTCTACCATGCACTGGACGAAGTGTTATCCAAGATTCCCAGAAGTAACGCTCTCTATCTCCTTGGAGACTTCAACGCAAGAGTAGGAGCCGACCACATGGCCTGGCCCACCTGCCTTGGAAACTTTGGGAGAGGAAAGATCAATGAGAATGGTCAGCGACTGCTTGAGCTTTTGTGTCACCACGGCCTGTGCGTGACAAACACATTCTTCAAGTGCAAAGAGATCCACCAGGTGTCATGGAGGCACCCCCGCTCCCGTCATTGGCACCAGCTTGACCTCGTCATCACCAGAAGAACGGATATTGGCAGCACCCTCCTCACCCGCAGCTACCACAGTGCAGACTGCGACACGGACCATGCCCTCGTGGTAAGCAAGGTGCGCATAATGCCGAAGAGGTTGCACCACTCCAAGATGAAGGGTCGCCCACGCATCAACACCAGTTGTGCCAGCAACCCAGTTAAGACCCAGCAATTCATCAACAAGATGGAAGATGCACTCGGCGAGGGAGTGGCGGCAGATGACATTATCGAATCCAATTGGCCATGTCTCCGCGACGCCATATACAACTCCGCCATTATTGCTTACGGGAAGAAAGAGCGGAAGAACGCTGACTGGTACGAGGCTCACTGGGAAGAAATGGAACCCGTGATCGAGGCTAAGAGGAAGGCCCTACTGGCTTACAAGGTCACGCCCACTCCCAGTACACTTCAAGCTCTACGGGCTGCCAGGAACAAAGTCCAGAAGACCGCCCGCCACTGTGCCAACACCTATTGGCTAAACCTGTGCAGAAGCATTCAGGAAGCCGCCGATATAGGCAACGCACGAGGAATGTATGAGGGTATCAAGAAGGCAACAGGCCCAATCCCCTCCAAGATCGCCCCCCTTAAGTCCAAGACAGGTGAGGTCATCACTGACCAGGTACAGCAAATGCGGCGGTGGACCGAGCACTACCTCGAGCTGTACGCAACGAAGAACACCGTAACAGACACTGCTCTTAAAGCCATCCCAGACCTACCAGTCATGGAGGAGCTAGACACCCCACCTACTGCGGCAGAGCTCGGCAAAGCCATCGACCGCCTCGCTTGCGGGAAAGCACCAGGAAGCGACGGAATCCCTCCAGAAATCCTAAAGAGCGGGAAACCAGTCCTGCTACAGCCGCTCCACCATCTACTCTGTCTCTGCTGGAAGGAGGGTTACATCCCCCAGGATATGAGAGACGCCAACATTATCACCATGTACAAGAACAAAGGAGACCGCAGCGACTGCAACAACTACCGGGGCATCTCTCTCCTCAGCGTCGTCGGCAAAGTATTCGCCCGGGTCGCTCTTGCCCGCCTGCAGACCCTTGCTTCCCGCGTCTACCCAGAGTCCCAGTGTGGCTTCAGAGCTGGCCGATCAACAGTGGACATGATCTTCTCCCTACGCCAGCTGCAGGAGAAGTGTCACGAGCAGCATAAACCACTCTACCTCGCCTTTATCGACCTCACGAAGGCGTTTGATCTGGTCAGTCGAAGCGGACTCTTCAGCTTGCTACGGAAGATTGGCTGTCCACCACATCTGCTTGCTGTGGTCATGTCCTTTCACGACAACATGCACAGCACGGTGTCCTACAACGGCGCAACCTCTGAGGCCTTCCCAGTCAGCAGCGGAGTAAAGCAGGGCTGCGTCCTCGCGCCTACGCTGTTCGGAATCTTCTTCTCCATGCTCCTCCAATACGCCTTTAAGGACTGCAGCGAGGGTGTCTTCATTCACACCAGATCCGATGGCAAGCTCTACAACCTGGCCCGTCTACGAGCCAAGACCAAAGTCAAAGAGGTGCTCATCCGTGAGATGCTCTTGGCCGACGACGCAGCTTTGACATCACACTCCGAAGAGGGACTCCAGCAGCTAGTCACTTGCCTTTCCCACGCATGCAAGGAGTTCGGACTAGCCATCAGCCTGACGAAGATGAATGTTATGGCTCAAGGCACGGGGACTCCCCCATGCATCACCATCGACGGATACACCCTGGAGGTTGTCAACGACTTCACTTACCTCGGGTCCACCATCTCGAGCTCTCTGTCAGTCGACTTGGAGGTCAACCGGAGAATCGCCAGGGCAGCCACAGTTATGGCCAGACTGAACCGGCGAGCGTGGAACAATTCCAGCCTCACTGAGAAAACCAGACTGCGCATCTACCAAGCCTGCGTACTCAGCACTCTCCTCTATGGCAGCGAGACGTGGACCACCTACGCAAGGCACGAAAGGAAACTCAACAGCTTCCACATGAGGTGCCTGCGACGCGTCCTGCATGTCGCCTGGCAGGATAAGGTCCCCAACACCGAGGTGCTGAAGCGAGCCAATATGAGCAGTTTGCATGCAGTTCTTAGCGAGAGACGCCTCAGGTGGCTCGGCCATGTCAAAAGAATGGATGCAGGCCGTATCCCCAAAGACCTCCTCTACGGCGAGCTAGCAGAAGGCCAGAGGATGACAGGGCGCCCAAAACTGCGGTTCAAAGACATCTGCAAAAAGGACATGACACAATGCTCCCATCAATCTCAACACATGGGAAGTTCAAGCAGACGACCGCCTAGCCTGGAGGCTCGCGGTCAGGCAAGGTACGTCACGCACGGAGGCTGCGCGCAACGAGGAGGCGGTCCAGAAAAGATCGAGGCGGAAGCAGCGTCAACAGCAGCAACAACGGCCATCTGCCTTCACCTGTAACAAGTGTGGCAGGGATTGTCACTCCCGAGTCGGACTGCACAGCCATTCTCGGCGGTGCAGTTAGACTCTCAGGAAGCTACGCCATCGTCTCTCGAGACGGACGGCTGCCGACGACGACAACGACAACGGTCTCAGTCAAAGAAAGTCACTCAGAAAGCGAATCATTTGAGTGTGGACTTAGAGCATGAGTAGAAAGTTAGCAGGCATATAAGATGAAGAAGTGCTACCTAGGCAAATATACATAGAAAAAGGTAGAGAACAAGAGAGAAAGATATATTCAAGTTCTGTGGAGTGTTTATTATCCTTCACTTGTTTATGAGGTCCTCATGGCCAGAACCATGTCTCATTCATCTTTTTAGCCTAGTCAGCCACTTTCCAGAAACAAGCTCAGACAGAGTGGATTGAGTAATACATTTTGAGGAAAAAAAATCAAAAGAAAATCTGCAACTTCAATGTTGTTTATCATACTTTAGAAATGTACATAAATAAGCAACATTTGCCCAAGACCCAAGAGTTCTGAGTTTTATCTTTATAAACCTGCTAGAAAACAGCAGGGATATAAGATTAGGTTAAGAATTTTTAAGGAAAATCCAGTCCTTTTTTTTAGTATGCACATGAATATGGTTTATTCTAATTGTAATTTGCCAGATCTCATTACAGACCCATTTGGCTTTTAGCATTTAATTCTTTGTATTATCCAGATATTTGATTAAGTATGTTAAATTTTTTATATCACTGTCTTTTTAAAACACGATGAACTGTATTTAAATTTTTAACAATATGTTTATATTAATGTGACTTCAGGTTTTAAATTTATTATGACCCTGATATTGGGTTCCCAGTAGTTCAAAATATTTATCCTACTTATAATATGAGGCAGGGGTTTAGATATAAGGAAAATATGTTGCTTATGTTTCACTCAGTTTCTTATAGAAATACTGTACTTCTTAGAGAAATAGAAGGATACTGATAATCCTAGAATCCATATTTAAGAAGCAGTGTGCTGGTTTGCATTCTAGATTCATGCTTAAGCCTTTTAAAAATTGTACCTAAGAGTTTACCAACTGGTAGTTTCAGAAGTCCGCTGCCTTGCGGCATACCTCTTCAGGGGAAAGGCTAAGGGAGTAAACCCCGACAGAAAATCCGGAGCCGGAGTCCCTAAGGCGGTTTGACGTTGCAGTCAACACCGGCAACTCCTGCGGCGCACCTGAAGCCAAGCTGTATTGACTCCGTCTTTCCCTTGGACCCTTCAGCTGCGAAGAGAGTGGGGGGGGTCTGCTGCATGGGCAACAGCAGACCCTCCATATTACCCTGCCCAGGCTCCATAGCTTCAGCTTCACTGGAGAGGACACTCCAGCGTCATCGCAAGATGTCGATTCAACACGGGAGGAGACAGATACCGGGTCACTCCCGAGTCGGACTGCACAGCCATTCTCGGCGGTGCAGATAGACTCTTAAGAAGCTACACCATCGTCTCTCGAGACGGACGGCTGCCAACGACGACGACGAGTTTCAGAAGTATTGACCTAGATCCTAGACCTATGATACACTTTGGCTTGAACAGCTCTTATCACTGGTTTTCTCTAAGAGCCATGTAGATGTCCAGCTATATATTCCACATCTCTACTTGGGTGTCTCTTAGCATCACATATTTCATGTAATCAAAACAGACTCTGATTTCTTTTCCTCCTACCTCAAACCCAATTTATTAACTAATTTTTTGCTCTGTTTTTTCCTTTTCATCATCTCAATTTTTCAGTCTCAATTGCTGCCATCCTAGATCAAGCCATCCTCATCTTCTACTAGACTCTTGCAGCAACCTTTGAACTTATCTTTGTTCTACCCTGGTTGAGGTTCTAATGTTCACTCAGCACCCAGAGTAATTTTTAAAGTGAAAATCAAACCTTAACACTACTCTACTGAAAACTCTCTGATGTGCTCCGATTATTGACTTAGAGTAAAATGGGAAAGTCTTTACCAATGCATAGGACCTGCATACCTCTTTGTCTTCATCTTTACTTCTTTTCGTCTTGCTCACCCATATGAAGGTTCTGGCTTTTTTTTTTTTTTCTGAGCTTGACTGGCTCTTTCCTGCTTCAGAGCATTTATACTTTCAGTTCCCTCCTCCTGTAGTGTTCCCCTTGTAGGGTTTTGTATCATTCACTCCTCTCCATTCTACTCTCTGTCCAACACCCACTAGCTCAAGAAAGCCTTCTTTGACCCTCCAAATTATACAGCATCTCTTACTCTGTCACTTTGTCAGCTTAACTTGCTTCATGTTTTTTCTTCATAAGGCTTTTTTAAAAAACATGTAGATTTTATTGCAAATCACTTGTTGATTGCATGAGTGTACCTCAGAATACAAGGTGCATGAGGAGTTGAAATTTGTCTTATTATCATGGTGATTATCTCCAGCATCTCTTTATGCATGATGTGTAATAGATACTCAAAAATACTTATCAAATGAGTGAATATATATAGAATAATATAAAGGTAACTTCCTGGCCATTGGATAAAAATTATTGAGGTTTACTGTATACTTACTGACCCAAATAACTTTAACAATTTTTTATTTCTCTCCATCATGTAGCAGAAAGAGAATTAGAAGAGGTATATAGTTAAAACCTTACTGCTTTGTTGAGCAGAGCCAGAAAAGGTACTCCTACACTAAAGTATATTGTTATAAGATATTTAAATTTTGTGTTAAATTATCTTGAAACCCCCTAAAACTCCCTATCACAGCACCATATTTTAGTTTTCTATCACTTGTTTTATCCTTATCTTAACATTTCACTTACTTATTTTCTCTGTAGCTCCCCGGTAATGTAATTCCACTGAAAGCAGGCCCCTTGCTAGTTTTGCTCACACCTATGTTTTCAAAAGAGCTCCTGGCACAAATGAGATTGAAAAGCTTTGTGTTGAATGAATATCTTTGGGCAAAACTCAAGGAATAATACGTGAGATCTTATTTCATTAGATGTGTTACTTAGTCTATGATATTCTATTTTTAAATTTTACTTAGTAAATTAGCTTGATTGATTCCCAGTCAGAGCACATGCCTGGATTGTGGCCCATGTCCGCCCTAGGGCACGTGAGAGGCAACCAGTTGTTTCTCTCGCACATTGATATGTCTCTCCCTCTCTTTCCCCCTCCCTTCCCTTTTTCTAAAAATAAATAAATAAAATCTCTTTTTAAAAAGAACATAATAACTTCTAGTAAAGTGAATTTATGGGTACATACATATAGTTATTAATTAGAACATTTTGAAACAAAGGTACAGAATAACAAGTTTGTCAGGCCAATTATTAAACAGTATTGGGCTACCACTTTATACAAAATAAAATGTGATGCACTATGAGTAACAATAAAATGTTTTTAATGTAATGTTTATATTCTTTTTAGGTGTTAGTATCCCAAACTGTACCTTAAAATTAAATAACTATGACAATCATTACCATTTAAAAAATACTTTTTAAGATTCCATAGATAGCTAACTTTGGATTTCAGCATTTCCTTCACCTGCTTCCCAGTATATCAAATAATTGCATGTTAAGTAATTTATGATTAATTTAAGGTACAATAAGTATAATGTATTGTTAGAATCTTAACTTTCATTCCTGGTATAATCAACAAAATTTTTCTCCCACAGAAAATGCATGACAGAGAATAGATGTAATTAAATTATTTTAAATTATCTGATTTCCAAGCTTAGTGACAGGCAAAGAGTCTTTCTAATATGGTCTGAGATTCAATTTTACAGTTATTTATACTTTTTTTGTACTTAGGTTCTACCTGTTGTCTTTATTCATGTCAATTTTTCATTTAAGCATTACTAGAACTTGTATGATCAGTAAAAAAAAAAATCATTTTTCCTTTATGCTTTCCCAGAAAGTTTTAATCTTTTCTATTATAAGGAGGAATCACAGTGAGTCTATTTTAAATAAATATATCAGAGGCTATGTAAATGTTTTGTCTACACAAATAAATTGAAACATATCCTCAGTAGATTAGTAGAGTTGTTTAGTCTCACTGAGAAGAAGCCTTTGTTACTATCTATTTCATATATTGAATTTCTTCTCTTTGTCATAATTTGGGCAATGTTTATGTGATAACCTGAAGTATCTTAAAAGAATGAGACCTTATGAACATTTTCTTGTGATCACTTTAATTCTTACCTAAAAATATACTAGATGAGGTAGAGGTGTATAATAATAGAAGCAAGGAGGCTAGTTAGGAGGTTATTGAAAGAATTCAGGAGAGAGATGTGAGACATCATGGTCTCAGTATAGAAGATCTGATAAATGAGTGGATTATAGATACTCTGAAGTTTCAGCTTCCTGAAGTTATTGAAAGATGAGGTGTATAATTTTAGAGAAAGGGAGGAATCAAAAACAATACTAAGTGTTAATCTTTAGCAAATGGAAAAATGATGTTTGCATTTACTGGAAAAAAAGAAGTATGGGTCAAACAGTTTGGGTAGGGGGAAGATCAGAAGATTAGCATTCAACTGATATGCTACTTGATGTGCTTATTGAACACCTAACTGGAAAAGTCAGATGGGTAGTTGGAGATGTGAGTCCAGAATTCAGAGGATATATCCAGGCTTTAAATAAAAACTTGAAAATCATCACCATGATGATATTTAGGTGGTATTTAAACTATGTGATGAGATGGACAGATGAGGAAATGGGAGTGGAGAGAGGAAGAAGTCCAAAGACTGATCTCCCTGGGACACTGAAATATTAAAGAACTGGGGAGATGAAAGGAAATCAGCAAATGTGACTAAGGCTGAAATCTTAAGGAGATAGGAGAAAATTCATGAAAGTGTGTTAACCTGGAAAAGGGGTGAGTGCTGGGCAGATGGCATTGTTCTCTCTCGGATCCCTCCCCCACATACAGCGCCACAACGTGATGAAACATGTTGCCCTGTACTGACAAATCCCTAAGGCTCCACCCCTTACAATGTAACAGGAGCGACAGCTGTTCTGGGACATGGAGGGAAACAAATACAGGAGCCTGTCAGAATGAAGAGACAGAGAAGTATGGCCCAAAAAGGGAAACAGATCAAGGTTCCAGTGGGAGAACTAAGTGATGAGGAGATACCCAACCTCACCGATGAGGAGGTAGACAACTTAACAGATGCAGAATTCAAAACACTGGTGATAAAGATGTTCACAGTCTTGACAGATATGCTTGAGTATGGCAAACATATAAGAGAAGAAGTGAAGGCTCTGCTAAGTGAAATGAAGGAAAATCCACACAGAACCAATGGTTAAGGGAAGAAAACTGGGGTTCAAATAATGATTTGGAACATAAGGAAGAAAAGAAAAATTAACCATTGCAGAATGAGGAAGCAAGAGTTGAAAAAAATGAGGAGAAATTCCCAAATGTTGTGAAGGAGATGGACATATATGTCTGGGAAGCACGGAGGGTCGCGGTAGAGCTGGACCCAGAGGGGACCACACCAGGATGCATCATGATTGAGATGCCAAAGGTGAAAGATAAAGAGAGGGTCCTGGGGACAGCAAGAGAGAGGCATAGAGTGGCCTGCAGAGGGGTGCCTATAGGACTATCAGCTGATTTCTCAGAGGACACTTTGCAGGCAGGAAGGGACTGGCAAGCAGCACTCAATGTGATGAAAAGCAACCTACAACAAAGGTTACTCTATCCAACAAAGCTATCATTTGGAATGGAAGGGTAGATGAAGTGCTTCCCAGACAAGGAGAAGCTAAAGGCGTTCATCATCACCAAACCATTATTATATGAAATGTCAAAGGAACTTACTTAAGAAAAAAAATATCAAAACTATGAATACTAAAATGACAACAAACTCACAACTGTCAACAACAGAATCTAATAAAAATAAAAACAATCTAATTAAGCAAACTAGAATAGGAAGGAAATCATAAGTATGGGGATCATTTGGAGGGTTATCAGATGGGAGGGAGGAGGGAGAGGAATGGGGAAATGATACCGTGACTAAGAAGCATAATCGATTGGTATAAAATAGACAGAGGGATGTTAAGAATAATACAGGAAAGGGTGAAGTTAAAGAACTGATATGCACAACCCATGGACATGAACTAAGGGGGGTGGGATTGCTGGAGTGAAGGGGGGGTACTGGGCAAAGGGGAGCAAAGAGAAAAAAATTGGAACTACTGTAACAACATAATCAATAAAATATACTTTAAAAAATGGGTTTTTCTCAAGCCCACTAGTTAATGTTATCTCATGATCTGTGATAAAAAATTGTACTGAAATTAAGTAATACAAATTCTTCCAGTTATTAAATTCTCAAAAATTAAATTACTTTTCCCTTGATTTATTTAAAGTTAAAAACACTTCCTTATCTTGTTATTCAGTTGAGTCTGAGCACTGCACTACCTATGCTAGTTGAGTTTGGTCTTGTATTCAGCAACTGTAACCTGGGCTATAAATTCTCATTCTCTGTGGAGTTTTCCAAAAAAACTGCCATAGCTGGGTATAGCGTTGATGCCTATCATATTTCGTTGCCCATCAAAACTTAATATCTTGGAAGATAGAGAAACAATAAGAGAAAACAGAAAAAGATTTTTATTGCTACCACTGTAGTGTAGTAGTTTGCATGAGTTATTCTTATAACTATGAATATAAATCCTGGCATCAGAAACTTCTCAGATGGCTTTTAATTGTTGAGCTATATATCTCATTTGATAGGGAAATTGTACCTATGTATAAAGCCTTTTCAGGGAGTGATATTGAGATGGCAAAATTTTAAAATATTTTTGCGTCTTGAAACATTGCTATTATTCAACTTTTACCCAAAGTTCTCCTTATCTTTTTAGTGTTCTTTCTATCTTCTTAAAGATCTTAATTATATGTTGTTTTTGCTCTTTGTGTTATTAACACTCAGTCATACATTGAATATGGAAATCACCTTCAATAATTTCCTGAAATCAAGATCTTAATTATGTCAAAGTCAGTGTTCTTTGGGCCACAAGGAATCATGATTTCTTTCAGCTTTTGAAATTTTTAGGCCATCAGTAATCTGTCACTGCACCAAGGGCAGGTAAATAACTTTCTGCCCCCACTTTTCCTTTAGTACTGCCATATTATTCTAGTGCCCGTGGGACTTCTCTTCTTCTACTTCCTGTGAGAAGTGTCAGATTAACTTTAAAAAATCTCAGCCTAGTTTTTAGTTATATTCTTTTCCTTCCTACCTCACGTAGCAACAATTCTGTTTGTAGAATTTCAGTCCTTTACATTTTATTTCCCCTGGCTTTCAGGTTCAAACAGACTTTACTAGGAGCTGACATATGGCGATTTATATGAAGCTATGAGTTTGCCAAAGCATTTGTTCATTGCTCAAACAAATATCATCAACCTTCCCATGTCTGTGTAAGGTGATTTTACTAAGGCAGTGATTTTTAACCTTTTTCACCTTCTGGCACAAATAAACTAATTACTAGAGTTCCATGGCACACCAAAAAATAAATTTTTTGCCCATCTGACAATAAATAGGTATAACTTAGATTCATTCACACAAAGCAGCTATTGTCGTATTGGGTCTTGTCATTTTTTAAATTTGACTATCTAAGGGAAAAGAGGTCAGTGCCCTCTGACTAAATAGTCAGGTATTGCATGTTTTAAAAATCTTTGTGGCACACTGGTTGACAATTGTTGCACTAAGGAGTTATTCTTTCATCAATCCAATTCCCAGCTTCAATCTGAACTTTAACTTTTGCCATTGTGGATGGTGTAAAATGCCAGTCCCGAAGAGATGTCTGTTTTAATCCCTGAAACACGAGGCTGTTATCTTGTTTGGCAAAAAAGGAGGGCCTTTGAGATGTGCAATTAAATTAAAGATTTTAAAATGAAGAGATTATACTAGATTATCTGGGTGGGCCCTGAGTATAATTCCATGTATCCTTATAGAAGGAAACAGAGGATGATTTGAACACACACAAGAGATAAAGCAGTATAAAAAACAGAGTAGACAGAGAGAGTTGATGATTCATTCCTTGGATACTGGAATGATGCAGCCACAGTTAAGGAATTCTAGTAGCCACAGAAAGAAGTTGGAAGAGTCAAATCTCCCCAAAAGCTCACCAACAGACCATAGCCCTGTTGACACATTATTTTTAACCCAGTAAAATGGATTTCAGACCTCCAGAACTGTGAAAGAATAATTTTTAAAAAATGTAAGCCACCAATTTTGTGGTAACTTGTTGTAACAACAGGAAGAAATGAATGAAACCACCATACTTAACTTGATATTAGTTTGTGTTATCTTCTAATTTCTAAGTAAGTTCTGATTTCATGTTTTCTTGGTATGCTCTTTCATCTTCCCTCTTACACTTTTCTAGCTGTGTAATCTTTGGAAAACCATTTCTCTTCTCTGTTACTGTTTGCTAATGTCTAAAATGGGGATAATATTAGTACCTACTTGTGTAACTGAACCCAGATTCAGCTGCTTCTTACAACAAAAGCCAAACTCATGAGACAGGTGCTTGTGAAAAGGAAAGAAATTTATTCAAGTGCAGGCTGAGAAGATGGTAGACTCAGTGCAGGTTGAGAAGATGGTAGACTCGTGTCCCAAAGCCCATCTTAACATCTCAGTACAGACAGAGGTAGGGAAAATGGAACAAAAAAAATAAAGGAGGGGCTTTGGATGTGCAGGTGTGTCCTTGTTGGTACTGATATGGATTTTCAAGGTCAACATCCATGAGTTGGCCATGTGGATTTCTGTGTCTGGGCAGTAGGCATTAGCCAGGGTTTTGGGGTCAGGCTGCTCCTTAGGTTCACATAGAAATTCAATCTGCTGAACTGTAAAGTATTCTAAAAAAAAAAACCCTTTTAACATGCAAACTTTAGTTTTGAGAGAAAAATCAAGTTAGAGTAATAAGGTGGGTTTAACATGTACTAAGATTAATATGGGTAGCTTTATATAGGTATAGTGTATTCATTCCCCCTTATACTTTTTTGGTAATTATAAGGGCTTATAAAAGCTTAGAATAGCACCTAAAACTGGCAAGTGCTATATAAGTTGATACTAAATAAATGTTTTAAAAGTAGATGAAATGTTTTGGGGGAAGGGAAATGGAGAGATAGTCATCAAATGATGGTTGTTTCCCATTCTGTGAACTTTCAGAAAAATAATTTGGATACAATTTAAAAAATATTCTATTTGTGTTGTGACCTATTATTTTAAATAGTGCTCATTCAAAAAAGGCACATATTGTCTTTATATGTTTAAGTCTCTGAAAATTATTATTTACATATTTAGGAAGTAGCCTTTTAAATATTTGAGTTATGAAAAGTACACTATAATCATTGTTTCTGTATAAATTAAGTAAAATAAAAAAACACCACAAATGAACCTATACATTGTGACTGATATTTTTAATATAACACAATGAAAATCCTTGGAAAAAAAGTAAATTTTCATAGATTTCACTGACTTCTGCACCAGTATCTGTAAAAGGAAAATAACATATTAGTTTTGTATAAAATTACCAAATTACTTGCACTTACAGCAAAATTGCTGTTATTGTCATCTACAAATCCATGCTATAGTTAAAATACATGTTTAAGATAATCAAGCTTGTTTGCAATATTATGCATTCTTGTAATAATGAAGTCATTTAAAAATGCAATGTTAATTCAATGTTATTTATTTACATGCATGTATATATTATGCAAGATGTCTATTTTGCACGTGTGTATTAGATTCAGATAAACAGCCTCCTCATACTGAATAATTTGAAGCAGAATTTCTTCTCTGCATTGAGATGTTTCTAGAAAAATAACACTTTCTTTAACTGTTGTGAATTAATTGATTAATGTAGTAAGAAACTAAAACAAATGTTTGCTGAGAATATGAAATTACTAAATTTATCTAATATCATGAACTAATTCACTCACCAATATTCTTTTTATAATATAAAATAAGTAAAATCCAAAAGAAAATAGCAATATTCAGGGTTCAAGTAAGAAAATTAAGTCTTTCAATTTTTTAATTTCTATTTTTGGGCAATTGCTGCTCTTAAGAGTCATCTTTAATAATAATAACTGTTGTCACACACCTGGTTTTCAATATATACTTTAACTACTGATGGCACTTCAGTAGAAATTCTGATTTGGCTGATAAGCAAATAAAAGCTTGCTATTTTCCTGTCAAGGAAATATTTATAACAGTAAAAATGAAACAGCTTTGGGAAAGAATGAGGAATGAGAACTTAAAATAAGGGTAACTAAATTTTTTGCTTAGGTGATTAAGATGGAATGGATCTAATTAAGTTTTTCTGAGCAGTGCCTTTCTTCTCAGGACAGTGTACAATGGGGGATAGAGGTAAGGTTGTTGGGGAGAAAGTGGGCACTGGAACATTTCAGATCTAAATTTTTTGTTTATTTGTTACTAAAACAATGGTTCTCAGAGTACTTTAAGAATGGTGGCTGAATGAATAGCATGCAGGAAAATCTGTGAGGACTTCAATAACAGTTCTTCTCATCTGCAATTCAAATCCTTCCCTCATATGAAAGTTCCTTCCCTATATTGACAACTATTATTTTAGAATTTTGTCATAATTTAATTGAATCAATTTGAAGAAGAACTTTCTAGCTGTTTATAAGTTGCCTGAGTTCCTTACATAGGACATGAGTTCATAATTTCAGAGGTCCTGAGGCACAGACTGATAGTACCTCTCCATATCCCACTTTCTTATTTCTATGTAGTAAAAATATATTCAAAGCTAGTTTCAGATTATAAGGTTTAGTTTATTTAATGTGTTATTTTAAAATCTCATTACTATATATGACTTACAGAAACAAATGCATGGTACTCTCTTCTTTAAAGAATTTCATTTTTTTACCTATAAAAAAATTGAAAGATTTTTCATACATGATGAACTGTACTTAATTTCATAGTATTGGGCCTGTCTTTTCTTAATAATCTGTCCTCTTTAAGAAGTTGTATTCTGCTGATCTTTTCATAACTCATATTTAGAGAACTCCATAGTGTCACCAGATTTAACTTTTGGAAACAGACAACTGTTCAATTTACCTTTCTCGATAAAGTCCTTAATAAATTCTGTTGGCTATAGGATAAAGTCAAAACCTTTAGCAGTGTTTTCAAGACCCCTTCTTATCAAGTTATATTTATTTTTATCTATACTTTTTAACACTTCTCTTCCACCCTATGTGAGCCATAAATTAAAGGTGTATACTGGTAAATGAAAAATGCTTTATGTCAAAGAAACTTACTGAATGAACGTGTTAATGTGTGGAACGCTGTAGAATAAGTCTAGCTCTTTATACTTTTATGAATAGTTCCAACAACTATGTAACTTGATCCTGATTCCTATCAGGAACAAAGGAACAAGAAGAAAATTTTGTACATCCTTTTAGAAAACAATTTCTAGGAGTATCCTATTAGTGGCAGTGTACTGAAGAATGTATTCATTGGTGGACTTAAGTTCATATTTTTTTAAATTTATTTTTTGTTTTTCAATTACCATTAACATTCATTATTATCTTGTATTAGTTTTAGATATACATCCAAGTGGTTAGAAAACCATATACTTTATAGAGTGGCTCCCTTGCTGCTTCAAGTACCCACCCAACCCCATAAATAGTCATTATGATATCATTGACTATATTCCCTGTGCTGTAATCGACATCTCTGTGAATATTCTGTAAGTACCAATTTGTATTGCTTAATCCCTTTGTCTTTTTCATCCAGCTCCCCACTCTTGCTCTCTGACAACTGTCAGTCTATTCTCTGTATCTATGGGTCTGTTTCTATTTTGTTTGCTTATTTTGTTCATTAGATTCTGCATATAAGTAAAATCATATGGTAGCTGTCTTTCTCTGTCTGACTAATTTCACTTAGCATGATACCCTCTAGGTCTATCTATGATGTTGCAAAAGGTAAGATTTCATTCTTTCTTTATAGCTGAGTGGTATCCCATTGTGTACATGTACCACAGCTTTTTATTCACTCATCTACTGATGAGCACTTGGGCTGCTTCAGTTTCTTTTTAGCCTATGCCATGGTTCAGAATATCTTTTACATAGCTTGGAATTTTCCTCTTATAAAATGCTGAATTTCTTGGACTATATCTACTAAAACACAGGGACTATGTACTTCTTAAATATTTTTTCCTGAAAAGTGGATTTTTAAAAAAAGTTTAGAGAACTACACTTTGGATCAAAATGAGTAACAGGAACTGGATTTAACCCCTTGCCTGAAAAAAAAAAAAAGTTAGGTACTAAAATGATGAAAAGCAACAGTTTATTAAGATCTGAACATTAGGCTTTGAATGACAATGATCCTTAAGCATCAGGAAGCAAATATGATGAATCCTATGATTGTCCTAGCTTACTTCCTGGTAGAAATAAGACAGGGAATAATACCGCTCTAATCACTTTTATTTAACAATGAGCTGTAGGTTTAAGCCAGGATAGTATGCAACAAATCAATAATTACATGGAAATAAATAAATGACATTTAGTTTGGAAATTAAACTGTTCATCAACAGATGAATGGATAAAAATTATATGATATATTCATATAATAAAATAATACTCTGCAAAAATATATGTAGATGGAACATAACTATGTGGATAAATCTCAAACAATTCTTTCGAGTAAGACAAGAAACCAGATACAAAACGGTATACTGTTTACAGTATGATTCTACCTATATAAAATTCTAGAAGATTCAAACCAATCTGTAGAGACAGAAAACAGATCAGAGATAGGAAAGGGGTGGGTGGGATTCTAAAGGAACAAGAAAAAACTTTTGACCCTGCTGGGTATGATCATCATCCTAGTGACTCTTTTCTTGGGTGTATCCATATGTCAAAATTTTCTGAAGTTTACACTTTCAGTACATGTAGTTTGTTGTATGTATGTTGATCATTCTCTCAATAAAGTATTCAAAATGTTTGAGCTGATATGTTTGCTTATGGAGAGACTGTATTGTTTTTCCTTTCCTAAAAATGTATTACAGGAGTCATATTTAGGCAACCCACCAGATTAAGACATGCGGAAGGACGAGGTTGTGGGGCAGCATGTGTGGCTGCAGCAGGTGCGGCTGGAGCAGGTGCGGCTGGAGCAGGTGTGGCTGGAGCAGGTGTGGTTGGAGCAAGTGTGGCTGGAGTAGGTGTGGCTGGAGCAGGCTCAGCTTCAACAGGCTGGATCACAGCAAACTCACTTGCATGCTCTGGGACAGGGGGTAGGGGAGTACTAGATGGCTTAGTTACATACTCTATGGGGTCAACTGCATTAGACCGGACAAAAGGTCCTGCAGGTCTTTTCGAGGTATGAATGACAGAGGAATCCTTCCGAAAAGGAGCATCTAACCAAGTAGGTATGCGAAAACTAGAAATGCGGTTGAGGGAGGCTCTAGGAGTACTAAGAACCCAAGGATATCCAGCTGTCACTGGATCAGAGTTAGGATTCCCAGGGTTCTTGCGTAAATTATTCCCTGAAGGAGAGCGAGGAGGAGTGAAATCATTCTCTACTGTAGGATAAGGAATATCCATAAATGAGTCAACTGGGTAATCCTAAAGGAAAAACAAAGAAATCAATTAAAGTTTTTTGTTTGTGTGTATCCTATCTATATAATACTCATGTTATGACTGTGATGATATAAATGAATGAATCTTACTTAAAAAAAAGAATTCCAATTAAGTCTCTATCTTAAGGCTGATGTCAATAATAGACTCTACTTATGAAGACCCAGTTCTTGTATTTGTTGGAAAATACTGCATTCTTAATCGACAATACTTTTCTGTTATATAAAAACTTTATTTGTATAGTTAAATTTCATTTAAAATAACAACATAATGAGCAGGCAGTGAAACTAAAGTAAGAGTATGAATACAAATTACAGTATATGTAAATATAGATATGCTTATACTTATATATTCATTTTAAGTAAGTCTATCACAGCAAGAAAAGAGAGCATGTTCTTATATTTTATTCATAGCTTTTAAATAATAATATTAAGTTGTTTAATATTACACAGAAAATGCTGTTTTTAATTTAAATTTTTTTAAAAAATTTAATTGTTCAATTACAGTTGCCCCAGTTTCCTCCCATTGCTCTCCCTGCTCCACCCATCCCACCCTGCTCCCACAGTCAATCCCCACCAGAAAATGCTATTAAAAAAATTAATGATGTAAAATACATTTCAATTTCTTAAAGTATAAACAAATGTGATATATGTTACCTTTTCACTGGATGAGAGAAATTTCTAAAACAGCAAAGAAAACAATACTTGTTTTAAATTTTATGCCACTAAAGTATATATATTTCTTTTAAAAATTTTTTTTAAATTAATTAATTTGTTTGTTTATTTATTTTTAGAGAGAGGGGAAAGGAGAAAGAGAGGGAGAGAAACATCACTGTGTGGTTGCCTCTCACTCGCGCCCCCAACTGGGGACCTGATGTGCAACCTAGTCATGTGCTCTGACTGGGAATTGAACTAGCGACACTTGGCTTGCAAGCCAACGCTCAATCCATTGAGCCACTGCAGCCAGAGCTCTATATGTTTCTTTAGAACTCTACTTCAGAGTGAGTGTAATTGACAAAACTCTCTGAATGACTTTATGTTTTTTAAGCAATATTGTTTTCTTGTGATTATGTGAACACAGTCCTGTTTATTCTAAATACTGTCTTATGAAGTATATATGCAATGACCAATTAAAAAAATTAAATTTATTGAGGTGAAATTGGTTAATAAAGTTATATAGGTTTCAGGTGTACAATTCTATAATGCATCATCTGTATTATGGATTGCGTGTTCATCACCCCAAGTCAAGTCTCCTTCCATCACCATTTATATCCCCTTTACCTTCTTCTACCTACCACATCCTCCCTTTCCTACCGGTAATTATCATACTGTTGTCTGTGTCCATGTGATTTTTTCTGAATCCTTTCACCTTTTTCATCCATCCTCCCAAACCCTCTTCCCTCTGACAACTGTCAGTGTGCTCGCTTTATCTATACATCGGTTTCTACTTTGTTTGTTAGCTTATTTTGTTCATTAGATTCCACATGTAAGTGAGATCATATGGTATTTGTCTTTCTCTGACTGGCTTATTTCACTTAGCATAATATTCTCCAGATCCATCTATGCTGTTACAAAAGGTAAGATTTCCTTTTTTTTTACAGCTGAGTAGTATTCCATTGTGTAAATGTACCACAGGTTTTTTATCCACTCATTTACTTGGGTTGCTTCTAAAGCTTGGCTATTGTAAATAGTGCTGCAAGAGTTTGAGCCTTCTCCTTAAAGTCTATGGGGAAAATTTATCCCTTCTCTGGTTTACAAGACCAGAATAGTGCATATATTCTTTTAAATCAATGTTTTGAGTTTCTTCAGATAAATTTCCAGAGTGAAACCACTGGATCCTAGGGCAGTTCTATTTTAAATTTTTTGAGTTAACCCTATACTGCTTTCCACAGTGGCTGCACCAATCTACACTCCTGACAACTGTGCATTAGGGTTCCCTTTTCTTCACATCCTCTTCAACTCTTGTTGTTTGTTCATTTATTGATGATAGCCATTCTGACAGATGTGAGGTGGTATCTCATTGTGGTTTTAATTTGCACTTCTCTGATGGTTAGTGACATTGAACATCTTTTCATATGTCTACTGGCCATCTACATGTCCTCTTGGGAGATGTGTCTATTCAGATCCTTTCCCATTTTTTACTTGGATTGTTTGTTTTTTTAGTGTTGAGTTGTATTAGTTCTTTATAAATGTTGTATATTAACCCTTTATCAGACGTATCATTGGAGAATATGTTCTTTCATTCAGTGTGTTTTTTTCATTTTGCTGATGGTTTTCTTTGCAAAACCTTTTTAGTTTGATGGTATTAGATCACAAGTGTGCACCTCTAGACCATATCTCTTGGCCTTTTTTCTTTTTTTTTCCTTTTTTTTTTTTAAAGAGGGCCAGAAATGAGAAAACAGATATGGAAAAGGGAGAGAATGTTTTTAAGTACCCAATAAACTTTTATTTATTTATTTACTTATTTTTAAAGATTTTATTTATTTTTAGAGAGAGGGGAAAGAGGGAGAAAGAGAGCGAGAGAAACTTAAATGTGTGGTTGCCTCTCGTATGCTCTGAACTGGCCTGCAACCTAGGCATGTTTCCTGACTGGGACTCGAACCGGCAACCATTTGGTTGGCAGGCCAGTGCACAATCCACTGAGCCACACCAGCCAGGGCACCTTTTTAAAAAGAATGTCATGTTTAGGTACTGCACATTTATGAATAGGAAGAAATATGGTTTCTTGGCACTCTGCTGTCATCATAATTTGTGTCAAAAGTAACAAGTAAAAAAAATCTAACCTAAATCGATTGATGAATGCATTGGTTTCCTACCTTGGGATACTTTATGGTTATTTTCTGTACAGAAGTCATCTAACTCTTTGGGACACACTTCTCATGCTAGTAGTTCCTAAATCATATTGTACTTTCTTCTGTACTAATCTTTCATATGGGCAACATATAGGCAAGGCCTTCCTGAATTCATCACTTAGTTTGTTCAGATAAACTTAGTGCATTGTAATAAAATTTTATAGATGCATGAGGAGGAAAACTGGGCATAGCAAAAATTATATCATATTACAAAAAGAGTTCACTTATTTAATGCCCTGAATCATTGAAAAAATTAAAGACCTTATGGTAAATATGTTAAACAGAAATATATAGTTCATAAACATGTTTTATAGCAAATAAAAATAAATTAACAGCATTAATATTTTAACAGCAATAGAAGTAAAAAAACTCCATTGTAAATAAATCAATTTTTTAAAATGTAAAACACTCTTTAAGGTAAAAACAAATAAATTTATATGTAAATGAAAACATTCTTTTTTACCTCATCACGAAAGTGGAAACGCTTCTAAAACAAAGAAAAATAATTATTTCACTATGGTTACTTATTTAAAAACATTTATACCCAGTATTCCATATTACTGAAGAATTTATACAGCTTTTTCAGTTTTTTTTGAAATATGAGTCACTAAGTTATTTGTAAATTATTATTATCATTATTATTATCACCATTATATGTTTTGACCTAGACAATTACCTAAAGGAGTTTTACATTGGCTGATGGACTGTGGTTTGCAATATTCTATGTATACATGAATCTTTCCATCTAAAAAATCATTAATCTCTTACTCACATACACTATTATGCTATTTTCTTTCGCTTCTCAGGTTTTATTGTATTTTGTGTGTGTGTGTGTATGTAATTGGCCTGTTGCCACCTCTTTACAGATGCAAAAGGACTGTATATCTAATTGTTCTCCCATGAAACTTCGATATATTTTATGAATTCACCACAGATTATGCATCACAGCATATTATAAGAATAACAAATGGTGTAGAAAATCACCACTTACAATTGTTAAAAAATTAGGATAGGTGTCATAATTTTCTCCATTTTACAAAAGAGGATTAAGAATTTTCCATCAGCCATTTCTTATATTAGAGTCTCATCTATTGACTGTACATAGAAGGTCATCATACAAGTTTACTTCTACTCCATCAAGGTTTTTTGTGACTATACATAAATAACCCAGCAATGAGATTTCACTGCCAGAGAAAACTCATCCAACTTTCTATAATTTGAAGACATAAACTAAATATCTACATGCTATTCTGGTTCCTTATAATTTTTTATCCTCCTCCAGCCCACTGCATTTTTGAGCTCACTTCTTTTACTTGCTATTTATCTATTGTCAAATAACACAATTTTATTATTTTAGCTTTTAAAATTTATTCTGAAAGTTTGGCACAACAAACCTTATAGCCATTGACATGTCTCTGTTGCATCATCATTTTAATAACATATTATTAATGCAAATCCTTCTTATAATTATCTGTTGGTTATACTACAACTGCTACAATTTTAAAAGTCCTTTTACTCACCTTCCTTGCAAAAGCAACACACATAATGCAAGCCAAAAGTAGAAGCTTCATTTTGATTGACCCTATAAACATTAATATTATCAGTTGGTTATTTCAGAAAATATACAATGTATTTCTTAATTATTTTTCTTTTCCTAGAGAGAGACAAAAGAATCCATGGCTTTATTAGTCTGACCAGTAAGACCCTTAACAGAAAATTTGGTCTCCCTACTTAACTACTGTCAGCATGACCTAACAATAATGACACCACATCCAAAATTAAGTTTTAAAAATTCTGTATAAGTTGTTTAAATAATGCCAATTTAAATCATTTTGTTATGGATAACCCAATACTCATATTTTACTAATTTTTTTTCTTGATATGACAACTATTAATTAATTTTCTAACTGTATTTTTGCCATTACCATTTACTCCCCCTATCTTCCACTTCCACCCACCCCTCCCCCCATAATCCCCACACTGTTGTCCATGTATGACAACTATTATTTAATAAGGCTCTAATGCATTAACAATTTTATTAAAGGTGAGGAAGCATTTCTTAATAAAGCATATGCAGAAATAAAGTGTTTTTTAATGTCAGAATAATTAACAGCTAACAAAGAATAATAGAATTATAATTTTAGAGTCCTTAAAGATATCACTTCAGAAATGGAAAAATCTCTACTTTATCAACATTTAAAATCTTTTCTTCAGTGTCTCACTGTCTCAATGTATTTTTCTACTCATATAGCACTCATCATTTTGTACTTTAGAATGCTCTAGAAGGGACAAAACATTCTTTCCCATTCAAACAATACTTTGTCCTTCTCCTTTTCTTCTTTTTTTCCTTCAAATAGTTTTTAAGTGGCATGGGCTTACCTGACCCCATTGTTCAGTTCTTCAGAAGACTATGATAATTCCTGAGTAGAGCAAACCCATCCTTGTTGAGTTTATGTGAATTCTAGATTCCAATCTGAACACAGAGAAAAACAAATTCCTTTGATAAGTGTCCTCTCACATAAGCTTGAAGTGAGAATTCAGGTGTGTGGATTAGATTTACACAACACCCTGTGTTACTAACTTCTCAAAACCAAGAGAGAATATAAGTATGCCATGAATTCATAGGCACTCTCTTCAAGTTTGTCTAACTGAAATCAGGAAGAGAATCTTTAAAACAAGAGCATTTTAAAATGAAAAAAACACCTTGTTTTCAGGTTGAAAACTAATGGCTGTAGATACTGGTCTTGATCTAGACAATGTGCCTCATTCTCTTTCCTTTAGAGGTATTTATAAGAAGTCCTTAATTTAATTATTATTATTATTTTTTGTTTTGAAATAAATCAACATCAAATATAAAAAATAAAAACTTCTCAATTTGACTTATTTGGCTGTAAATTCTCTCATTTCAGAGAACCCTAAAAATGAGGAATTTCCCATAATATGACACTAAAGGACAAATTTAGAAATTATATTAAATTTAATTCCTATATACATCTTTTAAATATTCATTACTTGACAGAATTAAGCATCAATTAGAAAGTGTGATGAAGTAATCTTTCATTTTATGTTAAGCACTGAATATAACAGATTAACCTATATAATTTAAAAATAAATTTGGTGTCTCTTTGTATGTCAGTGTTGAAACATAATTGCCTATTATAAAAAATGTTAAAAACTGAGAGAGCCATTATATCCTATGAATTTATTATTGACAACAAAATACCTATATTTATATGTAATAACAAATAAGAAATGATAAGATATAGCTGGCAAGTCATATGCCTAAGTCACAGTCAGAGTAATGTGAAATGATATAGTTTGGTACCCTTTTGGATCATAATAGTGGGTGTAATTTTTGTTAAGAGTTGGAAAATCCTCTCTTCAAATTATGTAATTTTCTCTCTGTGAAGTCAGTTAATAACTTCCCCCTCTCCATACATTAAAGTCCTTACAGAAGGAAAAGAGTGCTCATATACAAGCATAAAAACATTTACCTCATTATCTACTGAACTGTAACATGTCTGGCATTCAGTAAAAATTTACAAGTCACACAAAAAGTGAGGAAAAAAAGTCTGAAGATAAAAAAGTAATCATTGGAACCAGAGTCATATTTTTACACAAATGTTGAAATTCTCAGATAGGGAATTTAGATAATTTTGATTAATATATTGAAGATACTAATGGTAATATAGACTTACAAGATCACCTAGGTAATTACAGCACAGAGATGAAAATTATGAGAAAGAATAAAATGGAAATCCTAGAAACCAAAAGTTCATGAACAGAGAAACAGAATGCATTTGATTGGCTCATCAGTTGAATAACCACAGCCCAAGAAAGAATCAGAGAACTTAAAAAATATATACAAAAAATATGCAAACGTAAAGAAGAAATGGCTGAGGTCAGACACTTAGAGAGCATCAATGTATGTATGGGAGAAAGAAGAGTAGTCCATTCAAATAATTTAGAAGAAATAGTTAAAGAAAGAGAATTATAAGAGTTGCCAGGAAGTAAATCTTAATCAATAGGTCCAAATAAAATGGTGTCCCAAGGCAATATTCTTTTTCTACTACAATTTCTCATCTGCAAGGTATAATATTAGCATTTATTAATAACATGATAGGAATATCAATAGTGGAAGGCAACGATATAGAGACAAATATATGTTATCCAGTACATATCTGCTCAGTTAGTTATAAATACTATAATCACCATTATAACTTTTGCCACATATTTAAGAATGATAGATTACAGAAGAAAATTATAAAGCACTGAAAGAGCTATTGGCTTTGAACTAGAGTAGGGTCCCCACATCCTTTGAGACTTGAAGGAAACAGTTAAAGTTATGTTCGGATTTATCAAGTTATAGAAGTGTCATACTAGAGAGATGGACAGAGTTTAGCCTTGACAGAGTCAATATAGTCAGTGAAGTAAGGGGAAATATTTCCTGGTGAGATTAGTTGAAAGATTAAGGAGAGTTGAGAAAGGCAGCTAACTCTAATGCCAAAAAGACAGAGTTTGGTTAGCAATCATCTGTGACCAAAAAAGTTTAGAAAACAAACTTACCTTAGAAAACAAGCTTACTTTAGGGTTCAGCTGCTATATGAGGTGTCAGTAGAAATCAAGTTTATGATGTTTTAAAGGTAGGACTAAGTAAAGAAAAGCAGAAGAGCTATATGAAATATCAAGATAATATTTTAAAATGTCAAGGATAAAGTCTGCACTGTGTCAGAAAGGAAGTGAGGCTAACAGGGACTAGAGAGAATGGAATATAATCACAGTGTTAAGGGATGGAATGTTCTATTATGACAAAGGAAAGTTCTTAAGTTCTACCTGTTCTGACCTTTTAAAATATATATGTGATATGTTATCTCCTTCTGAAAACCCTTTAAAGTTCAGCCTGAACAAGAAAGGGAAGTGGGGCTAAGAGAAATTTGAAAGGCTGGATTGAAAAAAAAAAAAAAGCCTCCAATTTTCAAATATTTTCACCAAAGGCGCATAACATACAATGTCATTCCCCTGTGACAACGCTGATGTCTTCCTATCACAACCAAATGCTTAACATAACTTTTTAAGCACAAATAACTTTTATCACATTTTTTATCCTCATCCAAGGACATGCCTCTGGTTTTTAGAGAGACAGACAGACAGACAGACAGGGAGAGGCAGAAACAGAGAGACGAAGAGACACAGAGGAACAAACATTGATCTTGTATGCACCCTGACAGAGGACCTAATCAACAACCGAGGCATATGCCATGATGGGGAACTGAACTCTCAACCTTTTGCTTTATGGGATGACATGCCAACCAACTGAGGTACATCAGGCAGGGCATTACTTTTATCTTTATCCCTTTCTCCTGATTCATTTGCCTTTAACTTTTCTCATCCCTCTAACTTCTCTGGACAAGTTTATCCTCCTAGAGTTGTTTCTTATAACCCATAAAAACACCACGTTACTTACTTTTGCTGTTTTTTCATTTGTTGATACCATTAACAAAGGCTTTGGAAGGTGTATGTTCTTGTAGGGGTTCAAAACATGCCACCCCAAGATGTGCCTCAGTGGTATGAGACTTATTTTGAACTAAAGGCAACTGAGATCATTTGGGATCAGGAGAAAGTTCTGCTCCCTGCTTAACTATCTAGAGGAATTTACATTAGGAGGCTGGCCCATGATAAGAGTTAAAACCAGAAAATACTTTCTCTCTCTATATCGTAGGGCAAACTAATAATTACTGAATATGTGCTCTCTCTGCAATTATTTGCTGAAGCTCCAAGGTGCATTACCTCATCCCTAGCTTGAATGTCATATAGTACACCTCATTTTCCCTTTCTGTCTCTGAACATCTTATATGGAGGTCTCTGACCCTTATGTCTTCAGGGTTCCCATACACATGTACGTAAATGATTTGGTCATTTTCTTTTGCTGATCTGTCTCATGTCTATTTGATTATTAGGCCAGCCAAAAAAACCTTGGGAGTAAAGGAAAGGTCTTCCTCTCATACATTCTCAGTGCCTGACTCCCTCGTGTAGGGTGAAGATGTAAACTGAGAGAGGCAGATTGAAAGTTCTGGTGAAGATTTGGGACTAAGGTTGTGACAAATTGTGATTATGAATAAATCAGAGATGGAAGGATGATGGTGGAAAGGTACTGTGAATCAAGTTTTGGTTGGAGAATATAATTTGTAGTGTTCAAGGTTATCCATTATGAAAGGTAAAACTAAAGTACTCAGAATGTACAGTTATTTTGGTGGTAGTCAAGTTGGTTTAAATTGAACTATTTAAGGACTATTCATATTATCAGCAGCAGCTCAGTATAAACAATGAAATGATAATTACACACCAAAAATTGCATTTGAAATTTTATTTTTTGAGGAAAATAAATGTGGTTCCATAACAGAATTGTGAAAACATCTTAAATAATTATCTGCCCAGCTTGTATGAAATTACAGTACAGACCCAGCATATTCAACATGACCTAACAGGAAGAGTATAAACAATTCAGGAAATAGTCTGCTCAGTTTTCTATTGACTCAATATGTATGTCTTATTAATAGGCCTGTCCAGACATGCTGGTAGTATGAAGTAATATGGTAGATGTGAAACTGTAGAAGATGGATTTTCCAGTCAAACCTAAAAGGGAAAGGCAATATTGTATTATTTAATAAAGAGTAGCTCCCCCCACAGCCCTCACCATGCACAGTTTTGCTCTCTGTAGTTTTAGTTACCTTCGGTCAATTGTGGTCTGAAGATTAAATAGAAAATTACAGAAATACACAATTCATAAGTTTTCAATCACATGCCATTCTGAGTAGCACGATGAAATCTTGCACTGTCCCACTTTGTCCCACCCAGGATGTGAATCATTCTTTTGTCCAGCATGTCTCTGCTGCATGCACTATCCACTCATTAGTCACTTAGTAGACTTATGGGTGATCAGGTCACCTTTCCTGGTCACAGTGCTGTGTTCAGGTAATCCTTATAGTAGCCTAACACTACAATGCCTACATCATTCACCTTGTTTTATCTCATTATGTAGACAATGTAACATCTCACATCATCACAAGAAAGGTGAGCACAGTAAGTACAATAAAATATTTTGAGAGACTATATACATATAATGTTTATTACAGTATACTATTATAATTGTCCTATTAATTATCAGTTATTATTCTTAATCTCTTACTGTGCCTAATTTATAAATTAACTTTATTATAAGCATGTATGTATAAGAAAAAGCATATATAGAGTTTGGTATTATCTGCAGTTTCAGGCATCCACCTGGTGTCTTGGAACATGTCTTCTGCAGACAAGGTGGGGCTATTGTATTCCAGAAATAATGTATGCTTGTATACAGAACACACATACTCATTCATTCTTCTCTGGCAGAATGTTATTTGCTATAGCTATTACTAGTTAAAATTCTTTATTGCCCAACATGATAACTAGCACACAGTAGGATTTTAATAACTATCTGTTGAACAATAAATAAGTTCATAAGGTTCTTCAGTCTAACATAAAAAGTAATATTTACTTATTAAATGGTAGTTACACTTTCAATCAATTTTGAAAAAACATTTAATTATTCTTACTTTTGAAATATTTTATTTGACAAACTATTATTGTTTTCTACATTTTAAAACTTTTGCTCCAATTGAAATATAGATTTTAATAAATTAATTTGAGATTAGTTTCCTAATCTTAGATTGGCTTCTAATATTAACTACCTCATAAATTTTTTGGTGAGCATGAAATTAGTTAACTTAAGCAAAGGACTTCTAATTTTGACTAGCACATGGGAAGCCTCAATAAACTATTGTTATTACTGTTATTACTTTTATCACTTATTTCTTAGAAACCTACTTTGTCTAATAGCAGGACATATAAAAAGAACAAGAAGATAAAGTGAGTGAGACAAATTGCAAGGTAGTAGATAACCTTTATGCTGCAAGAACAATATAAAAAATTAAAAAGTGACCAAAAATAACACTGTAGTGCATTCTTTCATTTGGATCTCTATCATGACTTTATAGCAATGATTAAAGTGTCAAAGAGAGAAACTAGGAAAACTAGAAAAGAAAGTCATGTGTGTTTTTAATAATGATTAATATTTTTAATAATGATTTTCCAGAGGAAATATGTGGGAATTTGTTTTAAAATAGCTTGATCTGTATAAGAAAATTCTTGATATTACTGTAGCTATCTTCATACAAACTGAAATGCTGAGTCTGAACTTTTTGTCTCAATTCAAAATTAACAGGTAAAAATCTCTGTGAACATTTTGCGTGTGAGAATTTCCACCCAAAGCCATTGCTTCTGGCTGAATGTATCATCAGGTAGAGAGAAAAATTCTTATAATATTTTTTCAAAATATTTATAAAACACACATTCAAATTACACAGATACCTTCATTTGTGAATCAAGAAGGTATAAGCAGAATTTAAAATATTTCATAAGCCAAAATATTATTTAATTAAAGTTGAAACTGTATTACTTAAAAATATTAAGGTTACATTCAGAGAAGGAAAACTCTGACTCCAAAAAACCTCCGCTGCCTTGCGGCATACCTCTTCAGGGGAAAGGCTAAGGGAGTAAACCCCGACAGAAAATCCGGAGCCGGAGTCCCTAAGGCGGTTTGACGTTGTAGTCAACACCGGCAACTCCTGCGGCGCACCTGAAGCCAAGCTGTATTGACTCCGTCTTTCCCTTGGACCCTTCAGCTGCGAAGAGAGGGGGGGTCTGCTGCTTGGGCAACAGCAGACCCTCCATATCACCCTGCCCAGGCTCTGTAGCTTCAGCTTCACTGGAGAGGACACTCCAGCGTCATCACAAGATGTCGATTCAACACGGGAGGAGACAGATACCGTGTCACTCCCGAGTCGGACTGCACAGCCATTCTCGGCGGTGCAGATAGACTCTTAAGAAGCTACACCATCGTCTCTGGAGACGGACGGCTGCCGCCGCCGACATTCTTCACATAAATCCCCTATTTAAATTACTGTTTAAATTCTAGGCCAAAAGGCACTTACCAAAATGGAGCAGAAGGAGTTAATTCAAGAATCTTAAAAGTACCTCTTTAAAAGAAAAAGAAATCACATATTTTAGTTAAATGTTTATAATAAACAAAGAATATTTACAGCTCCATGGAAATATTCAGAACTTTCTTTAGGCATCATATATTCAAAACTACAGATTGGAAATTCTTATTTTCTCTTCAATGGAGAAGATATCTTTAAATGCTACATGTATATCTAAAAAACTATACTTTATTTTAAGGAATCCTGAGAAATGAAGAGATTTGCCCCAAATCAAAGGCTTATTTATGTCAGGTCTTCAGATTCCAAATCCTATATTGTTTATATTAAGTTGTCAGTTCTTTGGGTTTGATTTCCCGTTCTCCCACTTATTCTTCATGTTAAAAAATGTTTCCAGAGTCACATTTTTAAAATTGAAATAAAGGAGAAATGTTACCTAGAACTTCATCTAACTACTTTTTATAATTTCAGATACTTTTGTAAATGGTCATAATATTTTATAGCTTGGCCTACCTCTAAGAATTGTTATAAGAATTAGCTGACATATAATAAGCTAACACTTAAGAAATTTAAATCCAATGTAAATGCAATTTATCATTATAATTATTTTTATCATAGCTGTATTAGCACTGATTCATAATTTAATTTCCAGCCTAGAAATTTTTGTTTTGCTTTAAGCTTCTATTTGAGAACTTGAGATTTTATTTCATTTCTTAGCTTACTTTTACTATAAAAGATAACTCTATTCTTTAAATTAAAAAATAAATAGAGAGAACTCACCACAGCGGGGATAAGTTGGTAAGCATTAGTCTTAATGTGACTCCATGGCTTCATAGCTGTCTGGTATTGAACAGTCTTGAAATATTGAGGCAAGGGGAACTTCTGGTGATATTGGGCCATTTTGTTCTAGAGGTAAATTATAATTAAGTTATAACTTGTTTATAATTTATGTGAACAAATTAATATAACTTATTTATCAATTATAAATCCCAGGTGTCAGAGCACACTTGGCCATAATCAAATAAATGAAAACTTTATTTATCTGAATCAATTCTAAATGATATCAAACAGACCTAACCAAAATTGATTCTGTATTCATATTCATAGAATTAACTGTAGATATGAGAATATTTGTTAACTCAGACCCTCAAGACCAAAATGCATAAGTAAAAAAACAAAAACCTCAAAACAACAAAAACCAAAAATAAAAAAAGGAAAAGAAAAAGTGTGTATAAGAAGGTGAGAAGTTAAAATTTTAACATATTAAAATAAGTGTCTTAGGTTGTGTTTTTCTTGTCCATTCTGGTGAGAATGTGGTCCTTAGAGCTTATAGAATGTATAATTTCACTTAGTAGAATATGATACTGAGACAACTGTTAATCTTTCTGAATAGCAATTACCTTGTAGAAGTAAATAATTTAATATCAAAAGAGCACTTTGCATAATTCCTATCCTGTTTTATGATTAAATATTCCCTTCCTCCATGCTCTGTTTTAAACCATATATATGCATGTGGCTATAGATTATTATAGAAATTAAAACTGAAATTTTATACACATTGCTATCTATTTTCAGAATAATTTCCTGTTTTTACAAAATGGAAAAAATCAATGGATTTTTAGAATAATCAGAAATAATGGCTGGGTGGATACATAACTGGTACAATGGGAGAACATATTTGAACATTTCTGACAAATTATAATTCTAATTTATGAAAATTCTAATTTATAAAAAATTTTACTGTTATTGAGAGGATTGCAGTATAGCAGTGTCTAAGCAAAATCTGAGTGTTATAAATGTTCATACAGAACACTTACCAGAAGATTTAGAATATTCTTTTTTTCTTTAGTCATCTTAGCTTTCTGTTAGTAACAAAAACAAACCTATAAATATATATGTAAGAAAATATTATGGGGCAATATTTAATTAATTCTGTTTGAATAAAAATAACTTACCTGAGTGAATACTTCAGTTGATTCCTTAGGGAAAGAAAATGAGAATCATCTTTACTTGGATGGCCCACTAGTACTTTGGTCTGTATCATTAGATCAGAGAACTAGGGCTAATTATTTTAATGATTTTAGGCCAAGCCACTGCTACGAAGAAAGCTCTGCTTTATAGAAATTTATTGTGAATAAATGAGTTTAAATATTCATTAACAGAGTATTTTCTGTATCAAGATAATGGTACTTAACTGAAAAAAAATCTCTTTTATTTCAAAACTTCCTTTTATCTACATTTTTTGTGTAATGTCAAATTGTCATGGAGTATAGGCAGATGCCAAAAATAGAGAGAAAGTGAGAAAGACAGGGAGAGGGAGAGGGAGGGAGGGAGGGAAGGAGGAAGAGAGAGAGAGAGAGAGGGAGGGAGGGAGAGAATGGAAAACTAAAAAACTAATCAGGCCTAAAAAACTCATGTAGCAAAGCCTTAGTGTCCTTTCTGGAAAGACTGTTGTTCTTATTTTTGGCTTTGTGCCCACAGTTTGAGAGAAATGGTAAAAGCAGGATCTTTAAGGCACCAAGGAAGACAATGTTGGGCTGCAGTCCATGCTCCATCCTCTCCCAAGACATTTTCCCACTGTGCTTATCCACTTCCATTTTTCTAATACAGTAGGTGTTCTTTTACCTGGGATTTACATACTCATAACTAAATCCAGTATCTAACTCCTGAAGCAATCAATATGAGAATCAGGGCAAAGCTATGGTGAAGGCAATTGACAGGATCCTGATTTGGCATTGGCTTATTTTAAACATGTAGTTTTCTAGAGAACCAGAGTCCACCTATATAAAAGAGCCACTCCTGCCTATGTAGATAGCTTATTCCATACCTCTAAAATGACTTTGCATCTGTGCTTATTTTTTATGAGGATTTTTCTGTATTTCATTGGACGTGTGGAAGTGGTTTTATTGAAAATTTTGCAATAGCTAATTTACCAACAGCAAGAAAGCATAGTGTTTCTCAATAAAATAGTGGGTCCTTTAATTTGAAAATATAATTTCTCAGTAAATGAAATGCTAAAAGATTTCTTGAGAAATTATTTTGGGGCCAGGGTAATTGAATCCATAGCAATATATTCTTAATATTTGTGGAATTAAAGATATCTCTCATATTACAACAAGTATATTAGTATGACAGATGAAAACAATTGCAGTAAAATTTCCAGATTAAAAAATAGTAAAAATTAAAAAAAACAAAAAAACAAAACACTGCAAACTACATAAAGCTAAGGCTACACGGAAGAGTCTTGTTTACATGAAAGAAATTAACTGAAAGAATTCAGCACAAAGTTAAGAAGTAGAGCAAAATGGTATTTTTCAGTAAAAAGACACTATTGTATTAAAAGAAGAGCATTTCATTTAGACCTAATTAGTAATATTTTAATATTAGTTTTTGAAAATAAGAATTAAATATAGCTTCATGTACAATAAATACCTTACCATATCAACAATCTTTGGGGTTTCCTTAAAGAAATAAAAGAAGAATTAGAGACTCCATTCTGACTGTATTGCATATACGTAATTTCCTCTTGAATATATGGAGAAAATAACCCTCTTTTATGAAGGAGAATTAAATTTATTTTTATTGCTTCTTTTAATCACCTTTGTACTCCCAAAATCTAGGATCATGTAGTACTTACTAAAAATGTATTTCTTAAATGAATGATGAATGACATCTCTTTACTGAACAAACAAACAAACAAATAAATAAATAAATAAATTTTATCTGACTAGTATACCTAACCATACATATTTTCTGCTCATGTTTATACAAAATAAATATTTATTATATATCCATAACAAAATAAAAATTAATTCCTAAAATATAATTAATATAAGTTGTTTTCACTTACTTCCTGAGAGATGATGGCTGATTCCTTAAAAAAAATTGAAATGTACATTTTAATCTTATTTATAAAATTGTTATTTTTATTTTCTTTTTTGGACATTTATTCATTCTGAGGGATTAAATAACTAGGAAAAAAATTAAGCTATTTTTGGGTGATGTGAAAATATCTTTAGTCCTCTGTGACATGCAGGAATACTTTTGGCCAATAGCACTTTGTATGCATCTGGATCAACTGAAGTCCTTATTCCAGAATGACACATTGCATTCCTCCCACTCTGCTGACCAAATTTAAGAGGTACACCACATTGCCCTGGTTGGGTGGCTAAGTTGGTTGAAATGTCCCATGCACCAAAATGTTGTGGGTTCAGTCCCAGTCAGGGCACATACTGGGCTGCAGGTTCAATACTCAGCTGGGGTGCATATGAGAGGCAACCAATTGATGTTTCTTAGATTGATGTTTCTTTTTTTTTTTTTTTTAATTTTTGGTTTTTCAATTACAGTTGTCCCATTTTCCCCCATTTCTCTCCCCCACCCAACCCACCCCTTCTCCCTCAATCATATCCCTCCCCGTTGTCCATGTCCATGAGTCATTTATACAGGTTCTTTGACTAAATCCTTCCCTTACTTATCCCCCTTCTCTCCCTCTCCCCTCCCCTCTATTGACTGCTATTCTGCTCTTTGTTCTATTTAGTTCCTTTGTTTGTGTTGTTCTTTAGTTTCCTGTATTAGGTGATATCATATGGTATTTTTGATGTTTCTCACATTGATGTTTCTTTTTCTCTCTCTCCTTCCTCTCTTTCCTCTCTCTAAAATCAATAAACATATCCTTTAGTGAGAATTTTAAAAAATAGACACACCGTGTCTCCCAGTGTGATAGAAATATTGAGGTGATATTTTTTTAAAAAAGAGTATTAAAAATTTTTTGTGAAGTCTACTGGCACAAATCTAATTCTTATACACTTGAATGTGTACAATTTTGTTCTGTGTTCCCCAAATTTTCCTCAGAAGTATAAAGTTCTACTTCGCTAATATTATGTAAATATAGATTTATTGCTTAAAAAACTAGACCAAAGATTAGTGCAGTATATTTTATATATATGTATATATATCTGCAGTATATTATATATATGTATGTATATGTATATTTGTGTATTTACATATACACACACACACACACAATCTACTGGGGTGTTGTCTTTGTATTAAAATGCCTTACCTCGCTGGTGGAGAGCTGTTCTCTGTTCTGTACCCCACCAAGAAAAGACCAAGAAAACTTTTGTTATTTATTCCTCATATGAGAAAACATAGAACTTTTATAAAACAAAATAGAAGAGAGTACTTGGACTTTCAAGTTACTCTGCTTCCTTACATTTTCTTACAGTACTATTTTGTTGTCACATAAACATAATCATTTCTACCCACTCAGGAGTAACCAAGCAAAATGGTCTATCAGTAAACACTTAGGACATGTATGTTAAATTTAAATAAAATTGCTCACTTGTCACTATTTTTGCTATTGTTATTTGTTACTCTATTTGGACTATATTGTTTGCAATTTAATTTCTGAATCACAAGATTATACTCACAATTGTTATACTGTACTTTCTTGTTTTAAAAGAGTTTATTTACTTATTTATTTGTAGAGAGAGGGGAAGGGAGAAAGAGAGGGAGAAAAACATCAATGTGTGGTTGCCTCTCTTGTGCTCCCCGCTGGGATCTGGCTCGAAACCCAGGCATGTGTCCTGCCTGGGAATCAAACTTGTGACCCTTTGGTTCACAGGCCAGCATTCAATCCGCTGAGCCACACCAGCCAGGGCTGTTCTACTGTACTTTCTAAGTTAGATCTTGGGGCATTTTGTCTCTAGCTATTTTACATATCTGTATTCCAAGTTCAACCCTTACCAAAAAAAAAAAAAAAAAAAAAAAGGAAACCCCTAAACAAACAAATAAACAAATAAACAAAAAGGCAGCACTCACCACAGTTGAGAAAAAAGGGTAGACACTTGTTTTAATCTGATCCAATGGGTTTATAACAATCTGAGGATGACGAAGAGCCTGGAGGTATTGGAGCAAGTTCTTTTTCTGATAAAACTGGTTGATGTTCTAGAGAGACAGAAAATTATCAGGGTTATTGAAATATTGACTTTCTTCCAAGGGGAAAAGCAGATTTTGGCAGAACAAATTTATTTAGAACTTTAATTAGATCATTATAAATGGTGGCAAATTTACCTAACAAAAGAATAGTGTAGGCACATATGATTTATTATAACTTGTCTACATTAATAATAAATTATAGAATTAAAGAAATTATCTGATAATTAAGTCTCCAGAACAATATCTGTGTGATAAAAAAGTATATATGATTAAAGAAAAGGACAATTCCTTGAATTAGAAAGTGTCTGTCATTTCTTTTCCATGTGTGTAAAAAGTCTGCTATTTGGAGTCAGAACTGACTTTTAATTCCCTTGATCTTGGGCACTAGTATCAAGACCCTAATCAGATTGCTTAATTTCTCTGAGAATTAGTACCATATAGGATTATATCTGTTAAAATATATAGCAGTTTGCATAATGCCTTTTACTATCTATCATTGATCATCATCTATCTATCTATCTATCTAATCTATCATCTGTCTAAACTTCAATTATCTATTTATCATCTATCAGGCTAAATGAATAATCTAGTAATTTCCAGAGTCTATGATCTAACTCTAAAGATTTTTTAAAAGAGATAAAATATGAAACCACATGACATCTTTTTCAGGATGATCTTCATTCCATAGATATTGAAAATAAATGGCTGTGTATAGAATGTCAATTGATCTTCAGAATTGCCTTGGAATAATTATTGAATGAATCCATAGTTAATAATTGTATAAAGGGAGAATGCTACTGTTTGACAAAGTGTAAGTATGGTCTTTCTAGTAATTAGAATTGCTGAAAGAGAAAGGTTTTATTTGGAGAGTCCCATTTTTCAGTGTTCAAAGAAAAATTGTTTTTATTCTAAAAGTTTTAGAAGGAATTTCTGCTCTGTGTAGTGATATGATAAGGTGTTACCTTTTTAGATGCATCTACCTACTGTGTTCCAACATTTTAAAAAGAGATATTTTACATAGACATCTTCTAATATAATTCTTCAGGGTCAATATAACTATCTTCATTTTTAGTTGAGGATACAGTGGCTTGGAGTTGAAGTGGTGATTTGTGGTCTTGTGGTTGGAATACAAGTTACTGACTAAAGTGTGTGTTCATTCCTTGCACAGACAGCAAACTTCTCTAGTCTGCAAAGGACAGGATACATGACCTTCTATTTAACTTGAAAACTTTTATTCTTTATATATCTGTGTATGATGCTATAGTCAAAGAGAAGCTGGGTGGCCAATAATGTGATATTTCGACTACACTAATATCTAACTTAATGGGAAACAATTGGTATCACTTAACGTGAAACAATTTTCTGAGGTTTATGACTCCTTCAAAGTCAGTTAGATAATTGCTCTACCTTAATTTTCCCTAAAATATAAATCCACATATTTGACAAGATAATAGGTGGAAAGTAAAGTAATAAAAATGGAAAAATGTATATTACTATATATTTTGGAGTGAATATTTCACTGGCATGAAATGAGTTACATGATCATTTGGGAAAAGAAAAAGCCATAATATAACGGTCTACTTGAAATTATAAATTGTATTAGAAATTCAACAGTTGTTTTAAGTAGTGTTTTGTTTTTCCACAGTGAATTTAACTCTCCATTAAGAAAACAAAAGTACTTGATATAAAAATATGCAAAAATAAAACAGTGTTTAAGTGATAATGATTTTATTTGAATGAAAATTGCTTACCTCTGTGGGGACTTCAGCAGATTCCTTAGGGGAAGGAAAGAAGAATTAACTTATTTTGCATAATTTAGCCTTAGAGTTGTACTACAGTAGAAGGGGCAATTGATTGAATATTTAGGGCTCAAGCAGGTACTACTGAGAAAATATATCATTTATAAGGAATCCAGTAAGTTGAATATTTATCATCATTCTGTGTTAGTAATAGCATGTGATTGAAAATGTGTTTTATTTGAAAGTTTTGATCACTTCTACTTTATTCATACAATATATAATGCCCACAGATTGTAGGCAGGTGACAAAAATTTCCTAAGTATGGAGACTAAATCCTGCATACTCGTTCTAGAGGACACTATTGTTATTTAGAAGTGGCCATTGGCTCTCCTTTTGAAACAGACTTGCAGCCTAGAGAAAGAACAAAGCATGATTCCTAGGCACTAAATAAGAAGGTTTCAGACTGTGCTTCAGAGGCCACAAGTCTATGGTCACAGCTATGCTTCCTCCTTTGCCAAGCGTTTTTTCCATTGTGCTTACTGCTTGGATTTTTCTACTATAGCAGTTGTTTCTGATACCAGTGATCTACATATCTTAATCCATTCCTGCATTCACTCCTTTTAAACAATAGGTTCTCATATTTAAAGGTGCTCAGGTGATGCTGAGTCTGCAAGCTGAGGGGTAACAATTTGAGAACTTTGAAGTAAGCAATATTGAGAGATTTTTCAGGATATAACTATGTCGAAGGCAAAAGGTAGACTCTTGATTTGACAATAATGGCTTGATTCTTCTAGAGTCAAGTATCTGATATCTCTGTCAAAGAGCAACAATGTGAAACGTGGGATGGTCACTTTCAATCCCAGCCACCGCCCCCAAAATAAACATTACCTTTGAGTAAATGATTTCTCCATTGTTTACCCCATTTGTGACTTTAACAACAACACTTTGCTAGAAATTTACTAGGTCTTCAAAAACTTGCTATTTGATATTTAAAGAAAAGTTCTCTTACCTCACTAGATGAGCTGGTAAAATATTCCTTGGAAAGCAATAATAAAAATAATTAAAATTGGGCAAGCAGAAGAAATCTGCAGCATTTACCTTTGAATGTTGGTGGTCATTTGTGATATCTCATATTACCTACATGATCATTAGTATGATAAATTAAAATAATTGAAATAAAAGCAATATTTGGAAAACAAGTGAAAGATAAAATTGATCTTGTAATTAAATGAAAGTGTCTCAAGAGAATATGGATCAAGTTAGATGGCTACTACTAAAGTGGACAGGGGAAAACTGTCATTTTAAAGCATTATAAATTTACAGATAGTCCCAAATCCATTAATATTATAATATTACATATTGGTAATACGAATAAAAGTTTTCAAATAAACAAATTTCTCACCATTTCTTTTATGTTCCTTGTGTTTTCCTTAGAGAGAAAAGAAAAAAAAATACATTTATTATATCCACATTTTAAATAAAATGTTCTTTCCTAAATTCAGAAGGAAAAAGCCCTCTTCCATAAAGAAAAGTATTAAAATAAGTTTATCTTTATTGAATGAATTTTGTATAAATTATATTAAGACTTCTCATATGGTAATAAACCTACAACCATTGGTGTATCTTGTTTTTATTACATTTACTATTGTATCATTAGAGACTAAGGTGGTTTTCTAAACAGAGTTCTTGTTCAATAAATAAATGTCTGTCAAATAAATAAATGAATATGTAAGATTAATTAGGCATTACACAGATAAGCTTTTTTTATTGAAATAGTCATTTTATTGCATATTAGAAAAAATATAACACTAAATATGTGTTTTTAAAGGAAATACATATTGTTTCTATGATAAACAGATCAACTATTTTTAAACTATTTGTAAAAAGTTTAAATTAGTTTCAGAAAAATATTGCGCTAGGAAAATAATTTTTAAAATGAAGAAAATGTTAAGTTTGGAGATTTTTCACATCTGATAATCAAGTGTACTGATTCATTCAAAAATCTATTTTCTTCAATAAAATTAAATAAGAGAGTGTACTTTTGATCTCATTCTTTAAAAATAATCTTGGCTTTCAAATTTGATTGAATTAGAATATATTGGGTTCAAAGTACTATAATGTTTTTACTTCACAATTTACTATAGATGTGAAATCAATATATATCTCACAGGATGTGGAATAAATAAACCCTCTTAAAAGAAAACACACAAAATCAGGAAGGATATAGCATTTACTAAAATGCAGCTGAACATCCTTGGGCATAAAGTGATAGCTAAGAAAATACAAATTTGTTAACAAAACAGTACAGAATTGGGGAACAAAAGTAAAGTTAATAACTATTAACAAAAAACTCTTTCAAAGATATTCTGCTTGAACAACGTGGCTTGCAAATGGCTCACAAATACTTTCCTAGGATCCCTTTTATGTTAGTCCACAATACTTTGGTAAAACAATGAAAACAATGGCATTGTCACAATCATAGTTTAAAATAATGTTAATTTTGGGTGAAGGAGAAAATGACCTATGTTTCTTAGAAAAAGCTATCAAAGATTAGTAGATTAAAATAATTAAATTTTACCTTAATGGGATGAATGAACATATCCTTTTCCCGCTTAAATTTCTAAAAAACAAGCAAATGTATTTTCTAACCTCAATTAAATAAAAAGAAAGTTTAAATACATGTAATTTAAAAATGATCACTTACTTCCTGGGAAATGTTGACAGATTCCTTAGAAAGAGAAAAACAATTTAACTTATCTATTTAAATTGTATTCATGCTAGCAATAAGGTATCAATCCACAACCATTGCCCTTTGGGTAGATTACACATTTAATCTTTGTCTGATTCACAGAACAAAGTTGATCAAAGTTTCAGTTTCTTTGTATATTTAACTTATCATATTTCAGATAACAAACTCATTCCACACTGTGCTTTGGGTTATGCATCAAAAGCTTTTCCAAGTACTATCTGCAGAAAAGAAAACATTTTCTATTTTCTCTGTATAATTTCCAATGTCCTTCTGTTTTTCATTACTACATTTTTTTCTTTTGAGTTTTTAAGGAGATGAAATACATCACAGGAAAACAAAATCCTTAGGTGACACTGGAGTAGTCTTTGGGCATCTGTTATACAACCATAGCCAAGAAGTCATTTGGAAATTAACATTTAATATGGACCCAGAAAAGCATGAGTCCTTATTGCAGACACATAGAATAGGTTCCTGTCACTGTACTCACAAAATATAGAATGTTCATCATAACTTCTAAGCTAGTATCATTAATATTGAGAGACCTTTAGGTAAATAACTGCACACATCTAATCTTGGTAATTTGAAAATATAGATTTAAAAAAAAATATTCCATAGTCTTGTATTATGGTTGCACTTCAATTTTCTCAGACTCTATAGCTCTAGATATATTGATTTTAAAAAGCCAACAAAAACCTGAACAAAAGTATTGTAAAGACTTAATATTTCAGGGCTTATTATGCTTTTACTAGGTGAAAGAATTTTTTGTTTATATTAAAGTGTCTTACCTCACTGGATGAGCTATACTCCATTTTCTAGATTAAAAAAACAAAATCAAAAACACAAATACAAGTTACAGTTTTGTCGTTTATTTAAAGTGCCAGGCTCTCTCGTTGGGTTTTTGTTTCTGTTTTTGTCATTGTCTTGGTGGCAAGGGACTTTCAGAAATGGGTTTCTGTGAACTTTTAGAGTTTAATTAAATGTTTTTTTATAATATTAATAAGCAAATCATTCTATACTTTAAATAAATAATTGTTACATTTTAATATATTTATTACTTTTAGGAACTGGTAGGTTCTTGATTTTAAAGTATTAATCTTGTCACATTTTAAAATATATATGTAGATGGGCTACAGAATCTTAAAGTGCTATATCATATTATATTTTATTTAGTTTATATTAATTGCTAAATTTAATTAATCTTAACAGAAAGGTTGAGGAAAATTACTGATATAGAGAGCAAGGGAGATGAGTGGTTAAGGCTAGTAGGCAGAAGAAATAATTAAGCTTGAAGTAAGATTTATCACCAAAACATTATCATTTTTTTTTCTATTTACCTAACTAAAATTCTCAGTCTCGCTATACTCTTGAATTGGAGATGAATTTAAGAAATAACAAAAATTCTTCAAAATTTATGTGTGAGTTACAGAAATGTAGAGAAAGCAAAGAACTGTAATCCCTCTAAGGATGCACTTAGAGTGATTAACAGTGAAGTCTACAGAGTAAGGGAGGGGAAAAAAGAAAAGAGTTCCTCCTGAGGAATTTTATAGATTACTCATATGTGGTTTCAAAGCACTTCACACAAAGTATCTAGTCCACATTTATCATTTTGTGATATGAACATTTTTATAACATTCTCACTAGGAGATTACAATAATTTGAGAAGTTAAGGATTATTTTGCATTAGTTTATTTGGCAAGGTATTTTCAAAGTTACTACTCTTTTAACACATCCTTGTTTCCTGTCTAGACATTATGGATTCTGATCTACTGGAATAAAAATGGTGAAATACTGACACTTGCTTGAGAGATGGTTTTGGAATCTATATCTTATCTGTGGTTATCTTGAACTTTCAAAATATCCTAGTTATGGCTTATATATGGCTAAATATGGTTTATATATGGTTATATATTTTTTATCTTTATGAAGCAGTTCTTGGATTGAAAATAGTTCCCCAGAAAATTCAAACAGATACAGAAGGAAGAATATGCCTTTTAACCTATAACTAAAATCTCCCCAAAACTACAAGAAAAATGTTTTGTAAAAAGAAGTCTGTTCACCTTGATATCTTACATAATCAGGGCCAATGCTACTTTTGATTATAGTTTTAAAGATCACACACTTAGTTTCTATCAGAGATTCAATCATATTTAAATAAGAATAGATAGTCATAAGTTTCTCATTATACTTACATGCTTTGCAAGAGCAACAGCCAAAAGGCAGGTAAAAATGAAGAACTTCATTTTGACAGTCCTGTAAAATAGATACATAGTAAGCCAACCATAGTTTTACTCTCCTTAAAATTACATATTTTCTCATCATTGATGGTGATTTATCTTTCTTCCAGGAAATTGGAAAAGGATATTTGACTAAGGAAACTTGATTTTTAAGCTCCTTTCCTGCTCAGTCTCTAATACTGTCACTATATATAAGTTCATGAAGTTTTCTGACCACATATCAGTTCACTCTTTCCTGTAGTTAAACAGTGAACTGAAAATGAAATAAATGATTCAAATGCATTTTTTATATATAACAGTGTTTTACTCTCTAAATCTAGAAATATTAAATTAATTATTTTAAAGGACAATGTTTAATTTAATTTTATTCAAGTAATATTAGATTTTCTGGGGATCCATACTTATGCATATCTAGAATGTATGTACACAAGCATTCTATGTTTTAAGATTTGCATTGCCTCATTTTGTTATTTATTTTGTATTTCTACTAAAAATATCAGATATATTTGTTTACTGTTATGCTAAAGATGTCACATATAATATTTATTTTAAAAGCATCTCATGACAAAAACTTTTAAAAATAAAATTATAAACATATTATTGCCTCATAAAATCTGAAATAAATTTATTACATGTAGTGGTTTACCTCTATTTTACTTGGGCATTTTATTTTCCATGAATAGAAGAAATTGGAACATGAAAAATTGTTAACTGAGAGTTTAAGAAATGCTTTTAGCATGTTGATAAATGAGAAACAAAAATAGTTACAGTTATTAAGCTCCTTCTATATACAAGATACTGTACTGGGATGTAAAAACATTACCTCTGGTCTATAGAACAACTATGTTAGGTTAATATGTCCAATTAACAGATGAAGAAAGTGATCCAGGAGGTCACACAACAAATGTGTAGTGCCCTGGATTTCCAAAAACTTAATTATGATGACCTTGATTTTAAAATAAGACTTTGGCACTTCATTATAAGATAGAGAAGTATAATAAACAGTTTCCATGGTCTATATGTTAATTGTATCCAGAAACACTGAAAAGGACATAAATCAGTAGCTTATGTTAGTTATAAAACAACTTCCCAATGTGTCTTATGGTACACTGACATTGTTTTCTTTAAAAAATATATTTTAGAGCAATGTTATTAGGTTTTACAATATTACAAGGCATATAGAAGAACAAAAGAATAAATAAAGATATTACCTTGTTTCCTAAGTGGAAGGCAAGAAGTCTAGGCAATAGGAGATCTCCAAAAGGTTATCTATTACAGCACTATTTAAACCTTGTGCCTCCATGATATGGTAATTCTGTGGTTTAAAATACCTAAAATGAATTTGAATTCTAAGAAGCCATGATGATTAGAAATTTTTTTTTATCCAATGTTTGTACCACATATTCCAAGAAGTGCTTCCCCTTGGGTTGATTTAGCACATAACAAGAAATGAGGATCTTATAACGTGTAGTGGTTTTCTATATTCCACATTTGTGTAGCTCACGTCTGCCATATACTAGTTGTGTGGTTCAGGATAATTTTTATTTTTTCCTAGAGACACCTTAATGCCAATTCTAGTCTAAAACATTTTGAATAAATACCTAAAATGGCATTTTGGATATGTTAATTAAATGTTATTAATGTATTGAAAAAAATCTTCACCATATTCAGTGCTTATAATTTGCCAACACTAAAAATATAATTATCATATGCAAGTCAATGTGATATAATAGGAAAGTCAGCTCTCTTTCTAACTAGCACTAACCTTCATAAGTATGTACTTTTATAATGTCTCTCAGTAGTTTCTGAATCTATAAAGTAATATAATTATATTTAATTCAATTTATAAGACTGTTATAATTAGTAACAATTTATGTAAAGTGAATTTGTATCTATACGTCACCTACTTTTCAGAAGTAAAAATGAAATTGCTATGGTGACCAGGCAGGTAACATAACTGTCTAACGTAAGTTCAGGTTTAAGAAAAGTAAGGTATCATGGGGACTATGGGGATATGGTGCAGGGATTAAGAAGCATAATTGATTGGTACAAAATAGACAGGGGGAAGTTAAAAATAATATAAGAAAGGGTGAAACCAAAGAACTTATATGCACAACCCATGGACATGAACTAAGGGGAGTGGGATTGCTGGAGGGAAGGGGGCTACTGGGCAGAGGGGAGGAAAGGGAAAAAAAATGGAACTACTGTAACAACATAATCAATGAAACATACTTAAAAAAAAAAAAAAGATATCATGGGGACTGTGGCTTTCCTGAAAATCCAAGTCTGGTCTGAAGGGAAAGGTTAATACTCAGCTCCAGTTAATTTTGACATGTAATATATATGCCCCATTGTTGCCACATCTTCCACGTTTTTAGGATAAAGTGTTTTATTATTTATTCATAATATGTTTATATATTGATTGTCAACAAATTAAAACTGTTTATGAAGGTTGTGTCTGCTGACAGAGCTCCACCACAGATGGATCTTGTTCAATGCTGTCAATTTGAGACTTCTGGAGAAAATGCTAGTTTCTAAGTGCATGCAATTATTGGAAGATGAATCATTTTGAGAAACCAAGTCTTCTGGGTACCTGAATCATTACTCTTTAAGCATCAAGATGTTAAACTTCCTGATAATTTTGCATAGCAATCATTGCAAAATTTATTGCACATGTGACTATATTCTTAACACTAAAGAAGATCAATTGTAGTACTTAAGGTATTTAACAGCTTAAAGCTGTTTCTCCCATGGGATTATGGTCATGGAACTCCTATTTTAAATCTATTTCTAATTTTTATGTTTCTTTTGCTGCTGCCTAGCAACCATCTTGTTGTTTTAATAGAGCTACTTAAATAATTTGTTTTCCAAAGAAGAAGAACTCTGGCTTTCCATCATTCCATATCTGCCACTTAGATAAGCCTGACACTTAATTTATACTTAGTAAACACTTTAATTTCCCTTAACAGTCAGGACTATTTGCCTTTTTGAAGCAACAACTTCAGCACTTACTTACTGCTTTTAATTTTTAAGGGCATGGTAACTAGATGACCATGCTTGTTCATTTCTGTGACTCTCCAGTAACTGATCTATGAGTTACTTTTCTATGAGATGGGTCCATCTGCCCATTCTTTTCATCTAAGAACTTATCTAGAGTTTCTCCCTTTTTCCTATTACTTTTTTTTCCCTTTGTACTTGCTCCTTTGATAAGACTACAATATCCTAAGTTTTTCTTCATTCTGTTGATACCATCTTATCGTTCTGTGACACCTAGTAGCCACATCGCTCATTTCTTTCCTTCAGTCGCCACCAAACTTCTTGGAAGAATTCTACTTGAGGCTTCCTTCTAATCTCTTTACATCCTTCTGCATCAGTTTATCTTCCATTGCTTAGATAATTGTTAGGAGCTTTCTAATAGATTTTTCAGATAAGGATATCTGTTATATCTAATGCACACTTTCATAGTTTCTTTACAAATATTTTCTTTCTAAAATAGATTTTATTGAATCAGAACATTTCCAGGGTCTTTTAAATACCATTCAGGGTAATTTTTAAGATGTTTAACATAGAATACAAAGTCATTCAAAATCTTATGAGGAGATACTTTTGACTCCCTTTCTTGACATGTCTTATGCGTCATTCACAATATTTCCAGCGCACACCATGAAATGTCCCATGTTCCTTCTGACTGGAAATGCCCTTCTATCATATTCTCTGCTTTGTAAATGCCCATGTGTTTATGAAGATTGGTTTGAATGTTGAACCATCTATGAAAAGATCTCCAAAACTGTTGATGTACTTGAACTTTTTATATGTGCTATGAACAAAATAGTTGGACAGATGCTGAAGTTGAAAATGTAGTTAAGATTCTTTTTTCAGTGACTAATTCGTGAGACCTAGTATGTGCCAGGAGTTATTCTCAAGCATCTAGAAGAAAGCCATGAACAAAACAAAAATTTCTGCTTTCATAGAGTTCATACTCTTACTGAGAGAGATAAACATATGGTAAGTAATAAATTGGTGGTTTGTAATGAAGTATGCTATGGAGAAACTTGAATTGGAGAAAGAAGATAGGAAGTATTGGTAGGAATGGGGCGTTCATTATTAGATATGATGGCCAGGAAATGCCTCCCTGAGCAAAAGAGTAAAATGAGGAGGTAAACCTTGAAGATAGTTCAAGAGGAACTCATCTACAAAGGTCCTGGTATATGAGTGTGCTTGGCAAGTCTGAGAATTATTGAATAGACCAGTGTGGTTGGAGAATAGTGAGTTTGATGGAAATGAGTTCAGAGAGGCAAATGCGACAATAATGCAGAGTAAATAGTATATAGTAATACTTAACTACCTAATGGGGTTAATAAAAATGCTAAAGGATAGACTAAAGACAAAGCCCTTATAAGTATTTGCTATCATCATGGTTTTTCAGACTTTCCTGATGCTATTGATATACAGCTAATATGAAAATCCAAAGAAAAGGAATCTCTTGTCATCATTTAAAAAAAAAAAGACATAGAGAATCTCAGTGGGATATAAATAAATGGAGAGAAGGGTTTATAATATAGGAAGTTCTCTGTTATCTTACTGGGTGTGTGCATATACCTGTTGTCATGTACTTAATACCTTACAATGATTATAGTTCATCAAGGCACTTACTTATATATAGAAATGTCCTTATCTAAGAAGCAGGTAATCCAGAAAGAAAATAACAAATGGAGTGTGTGCACAGTTGAGAGAATTGAGATATAGGTCATGTACAGCCAAACAAAAGGCCAGCAGCCCTCTAAGAATGGAAACAAAACTTGAACACAGGTTCATAAGAGCTAGAAATAATTTTAAAATGTCAATTGATATTAAGAATGTTAATAATTGATTAGAGAATATTGAATCATTGGAAATAACTTGGTAAGTTTCATTAATTTCTGAGTCTGAGAGGAAATGATCTCTGGTAGAAAAATGACTTATGAGAAATAAGTCTAACCATTTTTCTTTCTATAAAGAAGATTTAATTCAATACATATTCTTGACATGCTTTAAAAATCTATGAATGAATTCTTATACAAAATTAAAACATGAACAGTTACTTTTTTTTTATGTTCTGTTAATGTCAACTTTTATTTTCTTTTTTTTAAGTATATTTTATTGATTATGTTGTTACAGTAGTTCCAATTTTTTCCCCTTTACTCCCCTCCACCCAGTATCTCCCTCCCCCAGCATCCCCCCCCAAGTCCATACCCATGGTTCGTAAAAAATAACTATCCCTCCCTCTCAGATATTAAGACCCTTTGTAATCTTGTAAAGGACAATGGGCGAAGGTCTCAAGCTCCTCTAGCTGCTTCAAGCTGGACATGGTCATCATCCTACCTACCCTTGGGTCCAGAAATCCCTAATAATAGTGGGGGTGTGGAGGGGAGGGTGGCCTTCCCACATGGGGAAGGATCGTGCAGACTCCAGGTCAGTTGGCTGTCTCCGGACAACGGCATGCTTGGTTTAGCAGGCTGGCATCCTTGTTGTGTTCTGGGGGCAACAGATTTGGCAAAAAGGGTTAAAAAGCATCATTCAATCAATAACTACTAGGTGACAAAAGGCAGGGATTAATTTTTCAATGTTCCACATTAGGAGAAAAAAAAAAAAAAAAAAGGGCTTCTTTGGAGGAAGGTGTGCTAGGCACATCTCGCCTGTCCAAAACCCTTTTGCCCATTATATTTAGTTTGGGCTGAGGGAAATAGTTTATGTTTCCCCCCTCTCAGACCTCTGGGCCCTTTCTGTCCAAGCCATTAGGATAAAAAAGAGAAACCAGTTTTAAAGTGAAGCCCACAGACCACCCCATTCTTCACCAACCCAGCCATTTAGTTCAGCCAAACTGTTGAGTCTCAGGAGGCAGTGCTGCAGAGAGGATTAAGTGAGGCTTATGCGTACAGACAATCACTCAGGTAATGCGGTCATAGGCTTATGCCCGGTCAAGTTGTGATGTAGCGGCCTTTTCTGTCTCTCCGTGGTTATAAGACTTCTTTCCAGCTAGTGTTCCGTTGGTTATTCCAGATGATTTCTCCAAAATTAAGTTGTAAATCCAGACTGGTCCTGGGAGGAGTTTAGTGTAGCTTCCACTTACTCCTCCGCCATCTTGGATCTCCCCACAGTTACTTCTAATTTTAAAACCATAACGTTACTTTAATACACAGAAAAAAATACTTTTAAGCTAACAAGCTATTGTCTATTGTAATAGCTATATGCATGTGTAGTACAAGTATAATGTAACACTTGGGAGGCACACATACAAATTTCAGAATTGTGATTACCTCTAAGGAGATATGGTTGGGAATGAAGTTGAGTAGGATGAACAAAGTTTCAGTTGTATTGTTAATAATTTTTATTTTCATTAAGGGCTTTTAAAAAATTAAGGAATGATTCATGCATGGGGAAATACACATATTTTAAGTGTATAGGCCAATCAGTTACCAAGGTCAAGGTATGTAATATTTTATTTACCCCAGCAAGTTTTTTCCTGCCCTTTCCCATTGTTCACCTCTTTTGGTAACAATCACCCATCTTGATCAATAATTAGATTTTCTTGTTTTAGAATGTCATTTGTATGTGATTATACAGCATGGAAAACTGTTTGAGGTCTATCTGAATTGTTGCAATTATGGTTGAGTAATTAATAATCTATACATTTCTTAAAAATCCATCTTCTATTGAAGGACAACTTGGCTGTTCCAGTTTGGGATTATAATAAATTAACTTGCTGTATATTTGTACAAGGATTTTAAAAAATATATACTTTTATTTTTCTTGGATAAGACAGGTGGAATTGTTGGGTCATATGATAGAGGCACGTTTAATACTTTCATAAACTGCCAAACAGTTTTCTAGGAAAACATTTGGGATGATTTGACACTCCCACTGACAATAGATGAGATTTCCTGTTGCTTACTTCCTAATTCACACTGAATTTTGTAGTCATTTTTACTTTGGCCATTCTAGAATGTTTATAGTAGTCTCTCATGTTGCTTTTAAATTGCATTTTTCTGATAACTACAGAAGTTGCCTCTGATGCTTTAATTGTACTATTTCTGAAAAAAAATGGCATATTTTTTATAGTGTAGTTATTATTCATGGATTTATTTTGGCTGGTTTGGCTCAGTGGATTGAGCGTCGGCCTGCGAGCTAAGTGTCGCTGGTTCGATCTTCCAGTCAGGGCACATCAGAGAAGGAAAACTCTGACTCCAAAAAACCTCCGCTGCCTTGCGGCATACCTCTTCAGGAGAAAGGCTAAGGGAGTAAACCCCGACAGAAAATCCGGAGCCGGAGTCCCTAAGGCGGTTTGACGTTGTAGTCAACACCGGCAACTCCTGCGGCGCACCTGAAGCCAAGCTGTATTGACTCCGTCTTTCCCTTGGACCCTTCAGCTGCGAAGAGAGGGGGGGTCTGCTGCATGGGCAACAGCAGACCCTCCATATCACCCTGCCCAGGCTCTGTAGCTTCATCGCAAGATGTCGATTCAACACGGGAGGGGACAGATACCGTGTCACTCCCGAGTCGGACTGCACAGCCATTCTCGGCGGTGCAGATAGACTCGTAAGAAGCTACACCATCGTCTCTCGAGACGGACGGCTGCCGACGACGACGACGACGACGACGACGAGTAAGAAGAGATTTTTGAAGTTCTGATATATTGCTCTTTCATACTAAAGTGTTATGAGATATCTAAGTCACATGCCATTGGAAAAAAGTTACAGAAAATAAAATTTAAAAATATCTTCTTGCATTATGCTGCCTTATTTATGACAATTTAAATAATTATCATCTAAAATACATGCTAGAAACATATAATCACAAATATCATTAGCATCCTAAATTATGCATATGCCATATTTTATGATAAAATAAGCTCAGAGTTTCTTCAGATTAACCCATTTATTTTCCAGATGAAAATAGTAGATAAATGAGGATAAGTGAACTCCCAGTTTGGAAGTTAGGCATTTTCTTATTCTGAAGATAAAATAATTGCTAAGAGAAAAATATCTTTAAGCAATGCAAGATTATATATTCTATTTTCCTCAGAAGAAGCTTATAAGCTAATAGGTTCCACTATAATAATATTATATTGAAATAAAGTAGAAATATTTGAAAAATAGATTATGAATAGTTCATGTAAATAAATATGTCTCACTTTTCTATATGAATTATTAGCTTTACAGGAAGAGAAAAGTAGAAAAAAGATATCTTAATTTTATAATATGGTTGAGAGTAAAATTTAAACTCATCCTGTGCCATTATTATGATTAAACTGAGAATTGATGCAGATCACTGGTAATTTGTATACTAAACTACTCATTTCTATTTAAAGACATAATATAAAACTAAAAGTGAACATAGATTAAAATAAAACATTTTCTAAGTAATAAGAACAAGAGTTTTTTAATTCAAATATTAGCTTTGCTGATTAGTACATTTTTCTATTTTTGTCTTCTTTTATTTTATGGTCCCCTTCCTTTTTCTCTTTTTTTCTATGCCATATGAAGTGGCAAACCATGAAATAAAGTAGAAATATTTGAAAAATATTTCTTTATAACTTTATAACTCGTTTGTAATTTTAAACTCAGATTAGAGCACCTGTTAGTATTTTGAGTATTGCTACTAATTATGTATAACTTTCCCAGTAACTAGATTCAAGGAATATCCAAGGTGGAAGATCCTCTAATTTTACCAGAAGGGGAAACAAGGTCCAAGGAAGTTATGTGACTAGTCTAAGTACACAGTTGGACTCAGATCAGGAAATACTGACTTTCAGGCCAGTCATTTTTACATTTAAGGGTATTCTCTCACTCCACTTCTTTAGTAAGTAATCTTTTTCAATTTTGATTGTATATCTCAATGTGTGTGTGTAAAAGTGTATTTGTTACCTTAAGGAAGTTTTGTAAGCTAATTTGAGGAAAATATTTACATAAAAGTTATAATTTAATAAACAACATTAGGTAAATGCAAACGCAATTTAGAGCACACATAATGTAGATAACATTAATGTAACTAATAAGAATTTATCCTCTAAATTTCTTATGTACTTATAGACATGGCAACCACTAGAACACGAATGAAAGTAATGAATCAAACTTGATTTTGAGTCCTGATAAAGTTTATATAATAAAGTAATAACTCATTCAATACTTTGTAGAATGTATACCCAATATTCTCTGTGCTAACGCATTGCGACACTAGGAATACAAAGAAAATTAAGATTAAACTCCCTTATTTCAAGGACTTTACTTTCTAATAAATTTGTACAAGGTAAGTTAACAAAATAGTGATGGGTATATACTAAGAGTCAACATGTTATGAGATACTAACAATGTTTATATTTCCTAAGTGAATAAGCAGGGACATTCATGTAAGGATCAGAGTAAATGTTGTGCTAGGTCCTACAATAGAGAGAAGTTACAGAAACAAGGAGGCGAGCAAATGTAAGATGTCGGAAGCCTGAACAGACATGAAAATTAGAGTGGAGCAGGGTAGAAGAGCAAAGAGCATGAGTGCAAAGAATGAGTAGCAAGAGAAGAGGGTAGAGGTTCACAAAGGCTGAAGAATCTACATCTTATTGTGAGGACTGAGGGCAGCATAAAAGACTTCAAGCCAACATGTGACATTGGAAGAATTGTGTTTTAGATTAATGACCATGACATCAATACAGAGAAAGATTAACAGTGCAGCTAAATAGCAGACCGGATGACCGTTTAAGAGGGTGTGTGAATAGTTAGTGCACAATTATAAGAGATCACTTGTAGAAAATGGCATCAGGGATGATAATTAAGAAACAGACTGAAGTACTTCTGGTTAAGATGGCAGAGTATGAAAAAGCTGTGCTCACTTCCTCCCACAACCACATTAAAATTACAATGAAGCTACAAACAACTATCATTCAGAAATGCCTGAAATATGGCTGAACAGAAGTCCTATAACTAAAAATATAAGCAAGAAGTCATAGAAAGTCAGGAGGGGCAGAAATGCAGAACATCTGGTCCTATAACCATGGTGTTGCCGTTAAAAATCAGGAGAAATATCTTGGCTGTGGCAGTCCTCCCCAAGGAGCAAGGGGTCCTAGCCCCACACAGAGTCTCCAGCGCAGCGTTTAGGTCTGAGAACCCTTGCTTCTGACTGTGAACACCAGCAAGGATTGTGGCTGGGTGCGACAGAGGGCTCCTGGAGTCCCAGGTGGTTTCTCTTAAAGGGCCCATGCACAGACTTACTTAGAACTGCAGCAGCTTGAAAGAAGTCAGGAACATACAAGGAAGAACTGCATTGTTTAGCAAGGGCTATACGAAGAGTTTTCTCCAAGACAGAAGTGCTGATGGAGGTCATTTTTTTCTGACCACCACCCTACAGAGTCAGCAGGCAGGTGCCATATCCTAGTCCACATCAACTTGGCTATCACTGTTTGCCTCAACCTGGTGATTCCTGAGTCTCTGCCCCACTCAACTTATGGACCCACCCAAGCTGTTTCCAGCGACTTTTCCATACAAATGGCCTATCCTGGCTCATGCTTTGGACTACTCTAAAATCTCTCAAAGAAAAGCATCTGGCCTCTGCTTGCCACGTACCTCTCATGCAATGACCTAAGGCCTGGCACTAGTGGCAAACAGCATGGTTCATAGCTTAGACTCTCCCAGGCATCTCCAAGCCCAGCAGAGTAGCAACCATCTAAAAATTTCACTGTAACCCATGCCTCATGCTCCTGGTCAGGGCACATGTGGCAGGTGACCTTGGCCTGCATACCCTGGTAGGCTTCAGAGCCCATGCACCCATTGGCCAACTTTAGACCATCTCCACCAGCACCACCTAACCATCTTCACAAGTGACACATTCAAGGGACAAACTGAGCAGGCATCAGCACCCCATTGAAATGAGAGCTGCTCTGTGGGATAAGCCCCTGCACAGTGGTAGTGGCCACTACTTGAAGCTGATTGGCTTGGGAGTAATCCCTCCCATTGAGGGTCCAACAACAACCAAGGTTTATTTACAACAGATGAGTATACATAGCCCACACACAGGGTGTACCTGGAGGGTTCAGATAAGGTAATTGGGGAGGCTGTGCCACTGGACCCTACAGGACACCTACTACATTAGGTCACTCTACCAAGCCCAGGAGTCATAGAAGCTCTACCCTAATACATAGAAATAAGCACAGGAAGGAAGCCAAAATGAAGAGACAAAGAAGTATGTCCCAAATGAAAAAACAGAATAAAACTTCAGGTAATAACTAAGCAAAATAGAGACAAGCAATCTACTAGACGTAGAGTTCAAAACACTAGTTATAAGGATGCTCAATGACCTCAGTGAGAAATTCAACAAAAAGGCAACATAAAAATGGAGATAGAAGACATAAAAAAAGTCAGAAACAAAAAAATATAATAATTGAAATAAAGAATACATTATAGGGAATTAACATTAAGTAGATGAAGCAGAGAATCAGATCAGCAATTTAGAAGATAAGAAAGAAAAAAAAATCAATAAACACAGAAAAAAAAGTGAAGATAATGTAAAAAACCTCTGGGACACTTCAAGCATACCAACATTCATATTATGGGGGATGCCAGAAGGAGAAAAGAGAGCAAGAAATCAAAAACCTATTTGAAAAAAATAATGACAGAAAACTTCCCTAAAGAAAAAGTGGTGCATATATACGAGTCATAAAAGGAATAAAGTTTGGCATCTGCAACAACATGAGTAGACCTGGAGAGTACTGTGCTAAGTGAAATAAATCAAACAGAGAAAGGTAAATGTCAGATGATTTCACTTACATGTGGAATCAAAAATAGTAAAACAAGCAGAAGAGAAATAGACTCATATATAGAGAACATTTTGAAGGTTGCCAGATGGGAGGGAGTGATTGATGCATGAAAGAGCTGAAGAGATTAATTGCTAACTGGTAGTTACAGAATAGTTATGGGGATGTAAATTACGGCATAGGGAATATAGTCAATAATATTGTAATAACTATGTATGGTGTCAGATAGACACTAGATTTTTCAGGTGACCACTTCATAAGTGATATAATTTCTTATCATTGGGTTGTGTATCTGAAACTGATATGTATGTCAACTGTAGTTGAAAAATAAAAAAAATTTATATAAAAGTAAACTAAAATTAGCCCTGGTTAGGTGGTTCAATTGGATGGGATGTCATCCCATACACCAAAGGGTTGCAGGTTCAATGACCAGTCAGGGCACATGCCAGTGTTTGTTGGTTTGATCCCTGGTTAAGGTGCATATGGGAGGCAGCTAATTGATGTTTCTCTCTCACATCAATATTTCTCTCTCTTTCTCCCTTCTTCTCTCTAAAATCAAGTAAAAAACTATCCTTGAGTGAGGCTGAATAAATAAATTGTTAAATTAGAAAAAATAAAATTGACCACATCTCAAAAAAAGAAAAAGAAGGAAACAGATTGAAGAACTATTTAAAATAAGAAGTGACACACTATTAAACAACCAATCAAAAATTGCAGGACATGTTTGTATCTACTGTGAAAAATAGAATTGGAAAAAATTATTAAATTCTACCCACCATTTTATTAAAAAAAAGTTAAATGACATCATTTATTATGGTTCCCCAGCTCAATTGTTTGCAAGTGAATTTAGAGCCAGTGCAGGTAAAAATGAACCATATTTGAATTGGACACATCAAAATTAAAATGTATTGTGAGGGATATTTATTAATTTTGGAATATACAAGACTCATACTTTACATAATTAAAATATATGATAAATAATAAATAAATTTCACCTGTTATTTTTAATGTCAATAATAATAAAATATTACAGAACCATATTGCACCTGAAAATGAAAATGTTATATTTCTCCCCAAATTTTTAAGAGCTATTTTGTTTCTTTTCTCTTGTGGTATTTACATAAAGTGTTCAAATCCTAAGTATACAGCTTATAAGCTATTATATATACATTCACTTGTGTAACCACCTTCCATCCCAAAATCTCCATTTTGTCTCCCCTTGTCAATATTGCATCTAAAATGTAACTACTATCATAACATCTAAACCAGATTAATTTTACCTGACTTTGAGCTTCATATAAATAAAACTATACAGCATGTATTTTTTTTTTGTGGTTGGTTTCTTTCATGCATGTGTGTGAGGGGCATCCGTGCTATTACAGGTAGTGATAGTTGGTTTACTTTTATTGCAAAGTAATAACCCACTGCATGGATAAATTATTATGAATTCTCCTGTTTATAGACTTTTGGGTTGTCTGGAGTTTTTTATTGTTTGCTTTTCCTTTTATATGTAATACTTTTACAAACATCCTGGCACATGTCTCTTTCTGGGCACAATCAGTTATTTCTGTTGTATGTTTTAAAATTTTAATAATCAAATACAAGACATTATAATGATTCACATATTACCTTTCTTGGTTTTTATTTATAGTTTCTCTCATTTATTTATATTAAGAACATTATGTTATTCAAAATATGACAAAATAAGTGTAACAATGTATTTTTCCAACATGTAAGCACTCTACACAATTTTTTACCATGTCATGCTGCAAGAAAAGATTTAATCATAGTGTTACTGTCCTTTCAGAGAAGGAAAACTCTGACTCCAAAAAACCTCCGCTGCCTTGCGGCATACCTCTTCAGGGGAAAGGCTAAGGGAGTAAACCCCGACAGAAAATCCGGAGCCGGAGTCCCTAAGGCGGTTTGACGTTGTAGTCAACACCGGCAACTCCTGCGGCGCACCTGAAGCCAAGCTGTATTGACTCCGTCTTTCCCTTGGACCCTTCAGCTGCGAAGAGAGGGGGGGTCTGCTGCATGGGCAACAGCAGACCCTCCATATCACCCTGCCCAGGCTCTGTAGCTTCAGCTCCACTGGAGAGGACACTCCAGCGTCATCGCAAGATGTCGATTCAACACGGGAGGAGACAGATACCGTGTCACTCCCGAGTCGGACTGCACAGCCATTCTTGGTGGTGCAGATAGACTCTTAAGAAGCTACACCATCGTCTCTCGAGACGGACGGCTGCCGATACGATACGATACTGTCCTTTGGTATCATATTTAAATTAGAATAATGAAGAGGCCTAGAGAAAGTGACCACTACCTGCCAAAAAATTGTATTTGCTGGTTTGGAAAAACATATCCAAAGGATACAATTAAAAGTATTTAAAAATGATCATTTTCTTTTTTTTAAACAAGATGTTAAACACAATGACTGGATAAAACAGATAAATAGGTGGCGTGTGCTATATATTATGCAAAAAAGAAAATTTTATTGATGGAGATAAAAATATAAAGAAGATGAAGAACTGAGCTATGAGAATAAAATGATAGGAAAGGTCAAGTCAAACTTTAAACATGATGTCCAATAGACATGAAAAAATGTTCAAAATGTCATTACTCATCAGAGAAATGAAAATTAAAACCACAATGATGTACCGTATCACACCTGTCAGAATGACTATCATCAATAAGTCAACAAGCAAGTGCTAGGGAGAATGTGCAGAAAGAGGAAACTTTTTGCACTGTAAGTGGGAATGCAGATTGGTGCAGCCAATGTGGAAAGCAGTAGGAGATATCTCAAAAATTAAAAATGGATCTGCCTTTTGACCCAGCGATCCCACTTCTGGGAATATATCTGAAGGAACCTAAAACACTAATTCAAAAGAACATAAGCACTCTTATGTTCATTGCAGTTATTTACAATCACTGAGATATGGAAGCAGCCTAGGTATCCATCAATAGATGAGTGGATAAAACAACTATGGGATGTTTATGCATTGGAATTCTACTTGGCCATAGAGAAGCAATATTGAATACCCAGGGGAAGCCATTTATTTTCACCTGAATAAATCTTGCCACACCAAAATCTCCTGTGCATAGGCCCCTGGGAAGATTTCTTTGTCACCACAAGAAAGAACATGATTTCAGCCCACAGCAATTCTACCAAATTTTCTTAACTCTCAGATTCTTGCCTGAGCATTAGAGCCTTCATACTCTCCTACTATTCCCTTTCAATTTCTTCAGTTCCAGTGTTGCTTTCTTTGTTCTGTGCAACCCATGTGGGATGGAAATTGGCCTTTAGTTTTGACTGCTTTTCTAGGAAGAGAAGCCCTGTGTCCATGAATTTTTGAGAATGAATGTTTCAATTGCATAGTAATTGTAGTACATTGTAATTTGTAGATTTTATCTCCCAATATTTAAAACAATTGTATAGCTGAGATTTTTATCTCATCCACCTCCTAAAAGGAAATTAACTTTCTTAATAAATATGATTAAAGACAATGTTTTGTTTAGTATTCTAGTGATTTTGTGTACACTGAATGGATTGGAATTTCTTATAGTATAGAATATTTCACAATTAAAATGAGGTTGCCTAGATGATTATATTGCCCTTTGAATAGTCATCCGGCTATGTCAATACTTTCTTTCTTCCATAATCATTATCCAGAAGATGACAAAATAACATTGTATCTCTTTTCTTAAAAATATTGAAATACTAAAAAATATTGTGTGTAGTCATATAATAGTTGCAAGAAATGTTCATGAGAATCAAGAGGAACATGGCTGCCAGACTTTCAGTTGTGTCCTTTCCCAAACATATGTGGAAGTCATGGCTCTCCATACCTCAGAATGTGATCTCACTTGGAAATATGGATAATTGCAGATGTAATTAAGACCTGGTTATCCAGGAGTAAGGTGTGTGTCCTTAATTAAATATGACTGTTGTTTTTATAAGAAGAAACAAAGAGGGAGAAGATGACTTTGTGACAACAGAGACCTAGATTGCAGTGAAGAATTTACAAACCAATAATTCTCAAGGATTGTCAATAATGCTAGAGAAAAAGCAAAAGTAAAGTCAGGTTGTACCCCACACCTGTCACAAAGAGCAAGACTCTGCTGTTGTTTCTTTGCTATTATATTTTGTACTTTCCTTTGGCAGTGGAGGAAATTAAAACAATGTTATGTCCAGTATATGCTTCATAGATAGATTTATTGTGCCAGGAAAGATTGTTTTGTTTAATTTTATGATACTTCAATACAGAGAACAAAATAAAAAATGATTAAATAGTGAAGAGGATATCATTACTACTGTGTTAGAACATTGATCATGGATCTCAGGTATGTGTTGTTCATCTAACATTATTTGAATGACTTTTCTTTGACAGCTTGAATTTCTACACATAAACATTATTTATGGGTTAATTTTTTAAGTTCCAATCGAATACATGATTGTATTATCATGTATAATATAATTATTTGTACACATAATGCTCTACTTTTTAAAATGTTTTATAAAATGCTTTCAAAAGCACTTTGGATGCATTTATTGTATGTGGGCTGATAATATGTTGCTAGATGGGGGACATCCTTTTTGAGTACGAAGAATCATCATGAGTAGAGAGGAAAGAAAACTTCTGACCAAGCCTGTGGAAAAAGAGAAAACATTCCTTTTATTAAACTACAGACTAAATCTTGCTAACACCATTACACTTTCCTGTTTTTGAACTATAACCAGACCTATTTCTCTGTGTCTGACCAAAGTGTTCACAGTTGCCTTTTTGACACCTGTTACTTGGTATCCACCAAATGATAGGCTCTCCTGGGCCCTTCCGTTCTGCTTGTTCCAAAGCTTGAACAAGAACTAAAAAGTGGAACATGCCCTCTTTATCAGCTTATCCTGAGAATTGGTTGACCACGGAGAACACTGTTTGCCACTGGTCATTTCCACATGCTTGCCCACCTTCCCCTTAAAAGCCAGTGCTAATCTTTATATACCTCTGTGTACACTTAAAAAGGCCTTTTCCTGTCAGATTTTGAGAAGCTTAACAATTTCTGAGATTTGAGCATTCTCCCCATGGCAATGGTCTTTGCTGTGAATAAAGTATTTCCTTGTCTGTGTTTGTGGAAGTATTTTCTTGGCATGACAAAGGATCCTTGATTCAAAACCATGCCATGGTTTTCATGTGAAAAAGTTTTACTAAATTTATCTAAAGTAGTTATGCAATCAGACGCTGCTTAGAATAAATTGCTGGTACCTCTACTACCCCTTTCTTAGTTCAAGCTCTTATCTCTCATCTTAAATTACTGTGATAGTTTGCCAATCAACTTCTTTATGGTCTGTCAGTAATCCCCCTCCCTCACTTGCCAGACTCCTGCTTGTGTGATAAGCCTCATAGCACATCCAATCACATCACTGCTTTGTCAAATGATGTTCTGACTGATGACGGCCAGCTTTGATATCCATCTTTGTAACTAGATAATAAGCTGCCTACAGCAGAGACTCTGGCTTAATGGTATTTATATCCAGTGCTATGTCACTGCATACTCACAATGAGGTCCAGAAATAACTGGTGACTGAATGAATACAAATTTCAGCTGGCCCTATATTTCCTAAAATAATACCACAAGTAACAACATTTATTTCCTATTGTTTCTTTCCAGTCATTTTAGCTAATTTCTATTGTCTTTTTTTCACTTTTCAATTTTCACATGAGGTTCAGTTCTCTATGTTAAACTACTTGGCCTTTGGATTTGAATGCTATTCACTTTCCAAACTAACATTTTCTTTAATACCCACTAATTTAAACCAAGCAAAACAGAAACACAAAGCCAAATTCCCTGAAAAACAAAACAAAACAAAACAAAACAAAACAAAACAAACCCCCACCACCCAAACAGACAGACAACAAGAGGACATTGGTTCTTTTCTGAGAGACATATTTGCTAAGCACTTTTATGTGCTAGTCTAGTTTTGAGAACTTGCATTCTTTTTTTTTCTTCCCCTTCCCTGGTTTCATCTTTCATTCAATCCATTACCATATTGGTTAATCCCTTTTCATAGTCTTTTTCTCCTATTACTCTTAAGTCTTTCTATTAGGAGCCTATCTCAGGTCTCCTGCTTCTTCCCTTAAATTCAGCATATACATTTCATCCATGTTTATCTCTCCCAAATAATATTTTAAATATATTCTTCCTTGATCAATTATATTCACCTCTTACCTAATGCCTTAGGGAGGAAGTTCAGACTCTTCGCCCTGTCAACTAAGTGAATTCAATTTGAAAATATTATTTATGTGCATTTAAAAGTATATAATTGAGATCTGTTGGATTTCAACTTTGACTTGTAAAACTGCTTTATTCGGTAGTCATATTTAATCTTTCCTGGAATTTGTAAAATACACTGAATGTTGTTTGAGATAAAAGTGACTTTTCAAAGTAAATTGGTAACATTTCCTCATCTTCTTGTTGGAATTATAGTAGAGCAGTGTCTCTAGGCTTAATGCTCATCACAGTGCCAAGGCAAAGTGTCTCAAGCTCTATTGTGTTATGAATCAAACAGGGGCCTCATTAAAATGCAGATTCTGATTAAATAGCTCTGGGTGGGGCTTCAGACTCTAAATTTCTGACAAGTTCCCAGATGCCCTTTGTGCGGCCACTCCAGAGATCACATTTTAGAAACATGTTTTAAACACTATCCAGGCAAAGATTTAGTGGCAGGGCATCATGGCATCACAATGATGTACAACTCTTGTCACAGGCCTTGATGGAATATGTCTGTTAATAGTCTCACTGATTTTATCAAGTGGTTACATATTATCATAATGCTTGTTTGTTCATGAGTAAAAAAGCAGTTTAGAAAAGATTAGGAACCGTTTAAGGTCATAAAACTAGTAGTTGTCGGAACCAGGATAAAGAAACACCAGAGATCCCATTTAAAAAGCCCACCTCTAAACACACCAATGCAGTTGTTTTCTTTTGGAAACTTTTAGATGAATAAATGTGCTTTAGGAGAGCTACACTTGGCTATATCACTCTAACTGGTATGCTTTTGGTGTGATGGTTTGACTTCATTTATTCTTGTTTTGATTCTCACCATTGAAATTTCTGGAGAAAAAAAGAAGCACTAGATCCTTGGCCAGGTGGCTCAGTTGTTTGGAATGTCATCCCTTACACCAGAAGTGGTTGTAAGTTCTCTCTCCTGTCAGGGGACATACCTAGGTTGCAGGTTAGATCCCCGGTTGGAACACTTATGAGAGATAAGTGTAGTAAATTTCTCTGAAGCACATTGATGTCTCCCCCTCTCTCTCTCTGTCTGTCTCTCTGTCAGTCTGTCTGTCTGTCTCTCCCTTCCACTCCCTATACTCTCTAACATTAATAAAAACATGTTGTCTGGTAAAGATTTATAACAGAACAATATGTAAATATTAGAAGATAAAAATATTTTTTAAATGTCACATGTTGCAGCTTACCTCTGTCATCTGTCCTGTGTTTACTACTTTCTTCCATATGGGTATGGGTATGGTTGTGGATATGGGTATGGATATGGTTGATATGGATATGGATACCCTTCCTGAAAATACAATGGCAGAGGAGAGACGATGACTTTAAATATTTTACAATAATTTCCACTAGAATCTGAGTTTTTAAATTGGTAGAAACACATGATCATCTCCATGTTTGATTTTTCAAATTTTTAGTTAGGTTTTCACTTTGTTTTAAGAAGAAGAGTTGAAAGGAAGAGAAAAATAGGAAACCATTTACAGCTATATTGTTGTTGGCAATTCTGTTGTTTAATAACACAGGTGAATCCATTGATTATAGACAACCACTCACACAAATTTTAAATAATTTTTAAAATGTTACCTCCGAGCTCCTACTTTGCCCACCCTAGAATTTTCCAGGGAGAAGGGATTTGTTAATTTTAGGTTTGGTGGAATTACTACTTCTTACTCTTGACCTATGGTCACCTTACTGTCTCTTAAAATTCCTATTCCTTTAATATTCAATTCTGTTAATTTCAATATCTTATCTCTCCTTCATCTTGAAATTTCATTCCTTTTTAAAATTCATCTATGTAACATATTGATAAGAATTTTTGAGAACTTATCATGTTGATTGGCATGTGAAAATAATGTGATATTGATAATATATTTTATTTTAAAAATGCTAGATAAATGTTTTCTACCTTAACAAGATTAATTTAACTTAACCTAATTACTTCATCATCCTTCACAAGAATCAAAATGAGTAAACTTATCTCATCATGTGTATTTTTAGCAGCCTCTATGCTCCCTTAGGCCTGTATTACATTTTTATAGATTTAGAATTTCAATGATTCTTTAGGCCAAGGCAATTATTTACTAGACAATGAACATTCTGAGAAATAATTGGCTTTTTCAGGGTGGCATTGTAAGTTCTATCTAAATCCTACCAATATACAATCTTTGGGTCATTTATTAGTATATCATAATAAACTAACCTAATGTATACTTCAGTCATTCACCATAAAAACATGTTTCAGAGATAAGTATTGATTTTTACAATAGGATAAATACTCAGGGAAGAAAATGTGTTTCATTATACTCTATTATCAGGGGAATACTTACATAGTATCTGTTTCTACGGAAATGATGTTTCTGTTAAAATAAAGAACAAATTAAAATTGTTATCCATGTTTAATTATCAAGTTTTCCAGTAAATGAAAGCATCTTACCTCTTCAGATGAAGAATCAGCTCCCTTGAAAAAGGAAAAGAAGAAAATAGTGAATATTTCAATTTATAATTCTAGTTTGAGTGTCAAAATTCACTTAGCTGCTACAATTATGATTAAACAAATGGAGGTAAAGACTGAGGTAATTGATACAGATACACTCAGCTACTTGTTTAATATTTAGTGACATCTTTAACATGAACGAAGACTAGGCTTTGGCTATAGTTAATATGCTACATTCCAATAGCAATTCACTCAAGTCCATATTTCTTTTGTGTGTGACAAAAAAAATCTCTCCTTATGACTAGCATGGTAAAATTTAAAATTTAAAATTTGGGTTAGCTCAAGACCAATGTTTTTTAGGTAGCTATGTTTTAAATTCCTAAAAAGCTATATCTGTTTAAATATAGATATCCCAGTAGTCTGTTGTTACAATTATGCTTTTCTCTGTTCTTAGGTTTTTATCATTTTCGGTCTTGCATGTCTGTGTGTGCTTAGTGTCACTGCGTGTGTACTCAAGTTTACTCCAAGTCCTTAATGTGCTGATGTAAATTAATTCAAGGAAAATGTTCATTCAAAACTTTAAAATTGACAAAGCCATGTTTGGGCAATGTAAATATGGCCGTGGGCACAAGAAAGAAGAGGCATTCTCTAAATAATTGCTGAGAACATATTCTTCAAAATTTTATGATATACTTACAATCATGGCAACCATGAGAGCCACGATAAAGGCCAAGGCAAGTATCTTCATGTTTGGCTGAGTTCTGTGAAACATATGTGACAAATCAGTGACACAGTCATCCTGTGCCATCAACTCATATAGTGATCAAACTAATATCCACAGGCTAGAAGTACAGAGTATTAAAACACATTACATGACATCATAGAACTTAGAGACTAGTAGAGAGCATTGTTGTGATATAGAAATTTTAAAGTACCATGAAAACAGACAAAGTGGATGTCTTAAACAGACCAAGAGAAGGTGAAAGTATTAAAGTAAAGAAAAAGGTAAAACTTGTGTCAGATTATACAGAAAAGTAAAGAGAGGTTTAGGGAAACTATGAAGAAAAGAAATGACAGAGGGAATAGCATGTAGAAAATGAAATAGTTCACCAGGTAAGAAGAACAAAAATGAGGACAGGCTAACCATTTAGATTGTGAAATTATAGGAATCTTACATGATGACATATGGGGTAAAGGTTAAGGCAACTTTAAAAAAATATTCAGAAGTTAGAATTACAGGTAATAAGGTCTATTTTATAATAGGGATTGAGAAAATAACTCAGGTGTCTGGCTTGAAAATTGTGAAATTGGTGTAACCCTACTACTAGAAATTTAAAGATAATTGATAGTGTAAAATGAAATTGAAAAGAAGTTTTAGGGAAAATATTTGTAGATACATTGAGAGATTGAATTGGTAAAAATGATTTAACCTCCAAATTATCTTATTCAAAGAAATTACTCTAATGTAGAACACTGATATATTTTTGTAATTCGGTTTATACAAATGAACTTAGTTCTCTTGCTGTTGTATAAGAAGTAAAGCAGATTATTTATTTTTCAGTTATAGATTTCTAAATTAACACTTTTTGTAAAAATTATTTGGTAAATAATGCTAAAAGCTTTTTCTTCTTGATCATTTGGCCATCAGTTTTGATAGAAAAAAAGCGAAACAACTTTTATTCTAGTGATAGGAGAAAATGTTTTTCTACCTAATGACTTTAAATCTCTACCATATGAAGCACAAAATGTGACTGATGGTATTTCCATTGTTCCTTACTGGTTGATTTTGCCTCATTGGTTGAAACTTGAGTATCTGTCACTGGACAAATTGAGAAAATTATATATTTCTTGATAACATTTTAAAAATCATCTACTACTTACCAAACATTCATTAATGTCCTGATACAAACAAAAAATGCAGCTTTTAGTGTTGTTCATACCCCAAATTTAATTGGAAGTAGAAGATTAAGGATAATTCACAGAAACTGGTCTTCTACAGATAGACAGATACCCAGATGAATAATAATAATACAATAATAACACAATAATAACAGTTTGACACAGAATAAAAACTTTTTAAACCAAATAACATAGGAAATGAAAACATGTTAAAATGAATTAATAAAACAAAATAGTCTGTCATAATGTTAATTATGTAGAAAATCAGAAATTATTTTTATGATAAAAAGGATAATGAAAAAGTAATGACACAGAATTAGTGATGATAATACAGAGACTTTGATGAAGATGAATGAAGCTTTTGAAATAATACAGACATTGACAAAAAAAGAGCTTATGCTACTCAAGAGATCTTTTTCTTATAAAACGTAACCTTGAACTTAAAGGTAAAACAAATCATAATACAATAGATATTTTATATTTAGTAAAAAAAATAAAAAGACTTCTAGGTTATTTCACCAACAGAGAACATGGAGCACATCTCCTTGTTGCACATTATTCATGTGATAACAATGTTGCTGTCAATTCAGAGGCATTGTGATCCTGTCCTCACCTTCAGATCCTGACATAGGATCATCATTTCTTTAAGTTGTTTCTTTATAAGAAATTATAAATAAATTATATACATTTTAAAATTATTTACAACTCATTATAGCAAAAAAAATTAGAATAAGACATAATATTAGATTGTCCATGAATATATTACCTTTTACCCAAGACGAGATGCAGGAGTTAGAGGAGCTGAAATTGCGAAGCCCTGAGAGACAGTGTGCTGTAGGGCACTGATGTATTTATATACACTGAAATTCTACATTTGTTTTTCTAAGTTATGTCAATTATGACATCATATTATAGAACTAAAACTAATGCCTAAAATCTGTCTGGACAGATACGAAGAATAAACTTAAACTTTACAATAGATTATTGTAAAGCAGAATCAGAAGAAAAAAGTACAGTCTTCGCTTGTTAATCCCAGTGTTTGTCTAGGTATGCATGAATAAGACAAAGAGAAAAGTGTGCTAAAGTAAGCATGGAGATGAATTGAAATGGTAAAAGTTTTTCCAAAGAACACCATCTGCCTTATTTCAACAAATTCATGTCCAAGAGGGAAAATCTCAAAATGATACCATCTTATCAAAATTTTGCTGATTCTTTAATATTGGTGACAACTGGCATCATAAAATTGAAGCTATTTATTTTAAATGTACCCTTATTCTATTGACTTTAGCATATTTTCAGTCTTAAAGTTTATTCAAATGGTTGCTAAAATGGAGTAATCCATTTAGTATCATCTAATAAAACAATCTTTATTTTTGAAGTCTAATGACCACAGAAGCTCAGTAATCTAGGTCTCACATAGTAACTTGATGCATATGTTTGGCTATTGATTTTACTTCCTTTGAGTCTTTAGAGGTTCATGTTCTCACTAGAAGCCATGTGTTAACATGATTACACTAGATAGGAGGAAAAATTAGTTTTCACTAAGTCCCTAGACAAGTTTTTATAAATATCACCTCTTTGCTGCTGGTTGGATAATATAATGTACTCAGAACTGAATACACAAAAAATTATTTTTAAGGTTCAGGTATGTTTTGTATCCTAGTCTGTTACTCAATATGTGGCACATGTGACCATCAGAGTCAGCATCACCTGAGGTCTTGTTGGTAATACAGATTCATAGCCCTTTTTCCAGGCATTTGAATAAGAATCTAGGAGGAGCAGTAGGAATCTAATTTTATCAATATCTCCAGGTGATTCTTTATGGACCATAAATTTTGAGATACCACATAATCGACTCGTAAGTATAATGTGTCCATAGGCCTGACCCTATAAATAGAATTTAAGGCATAATTTTGCACCAGGTGTTTTAAGAAAATATTTATTAGGTTTGTCTTTTACACTGCATTAGAAATTATTGTTATTCTCTGGATGGAAAACAAACCATTATAAGTGTTTTGTTAAGGCAAATAAAGTCCAATTCAATTAAATCATTCCAATCCTTTTTTATTGATTTCCATGCCTTTTAGATACATAGTTGATTCTCAATGCAAAACAAGTCCAGTCTTTAGTATATTTTTAATGGGAAAAAATATACAAGGTACATACAGTAGGTTTTGAAATAAGTCTGAATTTTGGAAAATAAGCCCTGCTTTATACATTTTGGAAATGTTAAATGGTTTTCTTCTTTCTTTCCTCTATTTTCCTCTCTCCCTAACTTACTTACTGTACCTCCTTTCTCCATTAATTTATTTCTCTAGTGATTTCTCTTAAACCATATTAAAGGCACTATTCTAACAGCTCTATGATATTCACAGCCTACTGAATAAAATGTGAACTAGTGATTCAAAGGCACTACCAAACAACATCAGAAAAAAAAAAGAAAAAGAAAAAAAACTACCAGGTAATAAAAATCGACAAATGCTAATATACAGAATTTACCTACATTCAATTTATCTTACCCATATTTCAGGTAGGGACACAAAAGGGTAGTCATTATCTCACACATCATTTTCTGCTTCAAAATGATAGGAAGTGTGGGGATTATGTGACAGAAGGAATCCAGTGCACGGAACTCTAAACATAGGAGTACCTTTGGATGTTTCTCATGATGTCATCCTCCAGGAATAAGTCAGTTCAGAATATTGATGGACCAGAACCTATCCTGTTATTTTATAATTAAGTAAAACAGGTATCATATCCTCTATAACCAAATACCAGGCTGTTTAAAAATGCCAGGGGCTTTCATTCAAGGGAACAATCAACAAAGAGTGACTGGTACATATCAACTGTGGTATTGAATTGGTGGCATAAAGCTGCAATCTTTAAAAGGGTATTTATTTATTTATTTATTTATTTATTTATTTTTTCTCTGAAACTTTTTTTTTTCTTTAAATTTTGGTTTTTCAGTTACAGTTGTCCCCCTTTCCCCTAATTTCTCTCCCCCACTCATCCCACCTCCTCTCCCGCAATCATATCCCTCCCCGTTGTCCATGTCCATGAGTCTTTTATGCAGGTTCTTTGACTAAACCCTTCCCTTATCCCCCTTCTCTCCCTCTCCCCTCCCCCCTATTGACTGCTATTCTGCTCTTTGTTCTATTTAGTTCCTTTGTTTGTGTTGTTCTTTAGTTTCCTGTATTAGGTGATATCATATGGTATTTTTCTTTCTTTGCCTGGCTTATTTCACTAAGCATAATTCTCTCTAGTTCCATCCATGTTGTCGCAAATGGCAGGAGTTCCTTCTTTCTTTCTGCTACATAGTATTCCATTGTGTAAATGTACCACAGTTTTTTGATCCACTCATCTACAGATGGGCACTTAGGCTGTTTCCAGCACTTAGCTATTGTAAACAGTGCTGCAATGAACATAAAGGTGCATAAGTTCTTTTGAATTGGTGTTTCAAGATTCTTCGGGTATAATCCTAGTAGTGGAGACGCTGATTCAAAAGGCAGTTCCATTTTTAATCTTTTGAGGTAATTCCATACTGTTCTCCATAGTGGCTGCACTAGTCTGCATTCCCACCAACAGTGCAGTAGGGTTCCCGTTTCTCCACATCCTCGCCAGCACTTGTTGCTTGTTGATTTGTTGATGATGGCCATTCTGACTAGTATAAAATGGTATCTCATTGTGGTTTTTATTTGCATCTCCCTGATGGCTAATGATGTTGAGCATTTTTTCATGTGTCTATGAACCTTCTGTATGTCCTCTTTGGAGAAGTGTTTGTTCAGGTCCTTTGCCCATTTTTTAATTGGGTTGTTTATTTTCTTGATGTTGAGTCGTATCAGCTCTTTATATATTTTGGAAATCAGTCCCCTGTCTGTGATGTCCTTGGCAAATATGTTTTCCCATATGGTTGGTTTCCTTTTCATCTTGCTGATGTTTTCTTTTGCTGAGCAGAAACTCTTTAGTTTGATGTAATCCCATTTATTTATTTTTTCCTTTATTTCTCTTGCTTTAGGAGGTGTATCCGTGAAGAGATTGTTACATGAGATATCTGATATTTCCTTGCCTATGTTTTCCTCTAGGACTTTTATGGTGTCACGGCTTACACTTAAGTCTTTGATCCATCTTGAGTTTATTCTCGTGTGTGGTGTAAGTTGGTGGTCTAGTTTCATTTTTTTGCAGGTCCCTATCCAGTTCTCCCAGCACCATTTGTTAAAGAGGCTCGTCTCACTCCATTTTATGTTCCTTCCTCCTTTATCAAATATTAGTTGACCATAGAGGCCTGGGTTTATTTCTGGACTCTCTATTCTGTTCCACTGATCTATATGTCTGTTCTTATGCCAGTACCAGACTGTTTTGATTACAGTGGCTTTGTAGTATTGTTTGATATCTGGTGTTGTGATTCCTCCTGCTGTGTTCTTCTGTCTCAAGATTGCTTTTGCTATTCGGGGTCTTTTTTGGTTCCATATGAATTTTTGGAGTATTTGTTCTAGGTCTGTGAAATATGTCATTGGTATTTTAATAGGGATTGCATTGAATCTGTAAATTGCTTTGGGTAGTATGGCCATTTTGATGATGTAAAAGGGTATTTATGATGATATTTATGCTGGATTTCTTATCTCCTACCTTCTTCCCCTCTTGTTTTTCTTTCTCCTTACTTTTCTCCTCTTCCCCGTTTACTTCTCCTACAATGAAAGTGTGCTATATAGTTTATGACATAATCCACAATGCTTATTTATTTAACTAACAAACCAGTTTGTGTTATATTTCTATAGATTCAGAAGAGAAGCAGACAAAAGACAGGACCCTTTGGTAACAACAAAGCATGTGGAAGAAAAAACAGAAAAGTCTTGCAAATCCCCTAGAATGGAAAGAACAGCAGAAGAGAGAAAAAATGCCAGATATTTGTGAGTTGTGGAAGACAAGAGTATGAAATACCAGGAAGGAAGATTAACATTCATGAATAAATTTACAATGACCTTGGAGATTACTTAAGCTTCTTAAACTATAATTTTCTTATCTAGAAAAGATATAATAAAGTTGGACTGGATTAAATGAGAAAGTATATAAATCACATTGCAAATAGAAATACAGTAGTTCAAATATAAAATTAAGTAACATATTTACATGTTTCATCATAATCTTCATTAGGAGGAGCATCCTAATTTTAAAAAATTTACTCAGGATGATACAGTAAATGAAAACCAAACCCCAAAGACAAATCATCTTTAGAAATTATGTGTCACCTGAACCATCATGACTAGAGTGAGAAAGTTACAAATCTAATCAGATATAAACTAATTTACAAAATGGTGAGGATGGGAATTTGAAGTCAGTCATGCCAAATGTATGCAATTTTCTCTGAAAAATAGATGATTGTTTTCTGTACTTGATTAATGGATATGATGATTTATATGTTTAAGAAATTAATGCTGCCAACAATGATAGTTTTACTTCTTCCTTTCCAATTTGGATGCCTTTTATTTATTTTTTTCATTGTCTGATCACTGTGGCTGGGACTTCCCACACTATGTTGATTAGTGGTAAAAGTGGACACCCTTGTCTTGTTCCTTATCTTAGGGAGATAGTTTCTTAGTTTTTAGCTTAGCATGATGTTGGCTCTAGGTTTCTCATATATGGCTTTTATTATGTTGAGGTATGCTCCCTCTACTCCAACTTTGCTGAGTGTTTTTTATCATGAAAGGATGCAATACTTTATCAAATGCTTTTTCAGCATCTATTGATAGGATCATGTGATTTTTGTCTTTCATTTTGTTTATGTGGTATATTACATTAATTGATTTGTGAATGTTGTACCATCCTTGCATCCCTGGGATGAATCCCACTTGATCGTGGTGTATGATCTTTTTCATATATTGCTGGATCTGGTTTGCCAATATTTTGTTGAGGATTTTAGCATCTAAGTTCATCAGCAATATTGGCCTGTTATTTTCTTCCTTATGGATGTCTTTACCTGGTTTTGGAATTAAGATAATACTACCCTCATAAAAAGAGTTTGGGAGGCTTCCCTCTTCTTGAATTTTTTTGGAATAATTTGAGAAGGATAGGAGTTAACGCTTCCCTAAATGTTTGGCAAATTCACCTGCGAAGCCATCTGGTCCAGGGCTTTTGCCTGCTGGGAGTTTTTTGATTACTGTTCAGTTTTGCTAGCTGTTTTCAGATCATTCAGGCTTTCTGCTTTTTCTTCATTCAGTTTTGGAAGACTATATGTTTCCAGACATTTGTCCACTATACCTCAGTTTTCAAACTACTTGGTATATTGTTGTTTGTAGTAATTTCTTACAATCCTTTGTATTTCTGTAGTATCAGTTGTAATTTCTCCTCTTTAGTTTCTGATATTATTTATTTGGGTCCTCTCATTTTCTCTATGAGTTTGGTTAATGGCTTGTCAATTTTGTATATCTTTTCAAAGAACCAACTCCTGGATTTATTGATCTTTTGAATTGTTCTTTTAGCCTCTAAGTCATTTAATTCTGCTGTTTTTTTTTCTCCTTCCTTGTATTCATTGTGGGATTTTTTGTTTTTGTTCCTTTAGATCTTGTAGATGTGGGGTTAGGTTGTTTGAAATTTTTCTATCCTTTTAGTTAAGCCTGTATTGCTATGAACTTCCTTCCGAGGACTGCCTTCACTGTGTCCCATAGGTTTTGGGCTGTCGTATGTTCATTTTCATTTGTTTCCAGAAAGTTTTTGATTTATTCCTTGATTTCATTGTTAACACATTCATTGTTATTTAGCATGCTATTCAGTCTCCATGAATTTAAATGTTTTTGAGTTTTTTTTCTCAAGGTTGGTTTCTAGTTACAAGCCATTATGATCTGAGAGAATGCTTGATATGATTTCAATTTGTCTAAATTTGTTGAAGATTGTTTTGTGTCCTACCATATGGTCTATTTTTGAGAATGTTCCATGTGCATTTGAAAAGAATGTATATTTTGCTTCTTTGGAGTGAAACATTCTGTATGTATAAATTAAGTCTTGATAGTGTATGTAGAAAACCCTATAGGCTCCACCAAAAAACTATTTGACCTAATAAGTGAATTTGGTAAAATAGCAGGATACAAAGTCAATATTCAGAAATTGAAGACATTTTTATAAACTAACAATGAAATATCAGAAAACAAAGTAGGAAAAGAATTCCATTCATTATAGCAACAAGAAAAATAAAGTACCTAGGAATAAACTTAACCAAGGAGGTAAAAGACCTGTATTCAGACAATTATAGAATACTGAAGAAAGAAATTAAGTAAGACAAATAAATGGAACCATATATCATGTTCATGGATTGGAAGAATTAACATCATTAAAATGTCTATACTACCCAAAGCAATCTATAGATTCAATGCAATCCCTATTAAAATACCAATAACATATTTCACAGATTTAGAGCAAATATTTCAAAAATTTATATGGAACAAAAAATGACCCTGAATAGCCTCAGCAACCTTTAGAAAGAAGAACAAAGTAGGAGGGGTCACAATACCTGATATCAAACTATATTACAAGGCCACTGTAATAAAAAATGTCTGGTACTGGCATAAAAATAGACACATAGATCAATGGAACAGATTAGAAAGACCAGAAATAAACCCAAATCTCTATGGTCAATTAATATTTGACAAAGGGAGTAGGAGCATAAAATGGAGTAAAATAGCCTCTTTAATAAGTGGTGTTGGGAGATCTGGACAGGTACATGCAAAAAAAAAAAAAAAAAAAAAAAGAAACCAGATCACCAATTTACACCATATACCAGAATAAACTCAAGATGGATAGAAGGCTTAAATATAAGTCGTGACACCATAAAAGTCTTAGAGGAAATCATAGATAGTTAAATTTCAGTTATCCCGTGCAGCAATATTTTCACCGATATATCTTCTAGGGCAAGGGAAATAAAGGAAAAAGTAAACAAATGGGACTACATCAGATTAAAAGCTTCTGCACAGCTGAAGAAAACATCAGCAAAATGAAAAGGGAACCAACCATATGGGAAAACATATTTGCCAATGATACCTCAGACAAGGGTTTGATCTACAAAATATATAAAGAACTCACATGACTCAGCACCAGAAAGACAATTCAATTAAAAAATGGGAAAATGACCAAACAGACACTTCTCCAAGGAGGACATACAGAGGGCCCAGAGACATATGAAAGGATCCTCAACGTCACTAGCCATCAGAGAGATGCAAATTAAAACCACAATGGGATACCACCTCACACCTGTCAGAGTGACCATCATTAACAAATAAACAAGCAACAAGTGCTGGCAAGGATGTGGAGAAATGGGAACCCTACTGCGCTGTTGGTGGGAATGCAGACTGCTGCAGCCACTGTGGAAAACAGTATGGAATTTCCTCAAAAAACTAAAAATGGAACTGCCTTTTAACCCAGTGATCCCACCGCTGGGATTATATTCTAAGAATCCTAAAACCCAAGTTTTAAAGAACCTATGCACTCCAATGTTCACAGCAGTGTTATTTACAGTAGCCAAGTGCTGGAAACAGCCAAAATGCCCATCGGTATGTGAGCAGATAAAAAAAAATTTGGTACATTTACACAATGGAATACTATGCAGGAGAAAGAAAAAGGGAATTCTTACCCTTAGCATGGATAGAACTGGAAAGTATTGTGCTAAGTGTAATAAGCCAGTAGATGATGAGACAAATACCATATGATTTCATCTACACATGGAACCCAATAAACAAAACAAATGAGAAAAATAGAACCAGTGACATGGAAACCAGCAAAAAACTGATAGAGACCAGAGGGGAGGAGGGAAGGGGGATAAAGGGGAAAAGTAGTGGAAGGGTCTAGTCAAGGAAAAAGTATAAAGGACCCATGGACATAGAAAACAGGGTGGTGATTGACTGTGGAAGCAGAGGTGTTGGAGGGGTGGGGGGAAGCAATGGGGGAAAATTGAGACAACTCTAATTGAGTAACAATAAAAAGAGTTAAAAAATAAATTAATGATATTTTTTGAATGGCTTATTGAAGGAAAATGGTTGAAGGTATATGACCAAAAACAAGAAAATTTTTTATAAGCAGTATTATAGTCCATGTTTATGAAACATAAATAAATTTTTTTTCCTAAGAATTGAGTATCCTCAGTAGCACAACAGTATAGGTAAATTTAAGCACTTTCCACAATTGAGGTTTTTACAAGTAGGGTTACTTAAACCCAAAGTCTCACAGAAGTCATTTGAGTTATTGTAAATATGCAATAAGTAATAAACATGAAATCCTAGATTAAAAAATGAAATAAAATTTAAAATGAGCAGAAAAAATAAAAGTATATGGAAAGGTCAAGGGCCTGGAGATTTCTGTAAGGTCAAGTTCAAGAGGTATCATTACTTCCACCCTTGTCTTTTTCTAAGATATAATGAAAATGATATCCTCTTCCAATGGCCTTCATCTCAAACCAGAGTCTAAACTTGACCTACTGAGCTCTAATAATCTATATACGCCTTTCTCTGTAACTTAGTTTATTTCCATTTACTTCCTGCTTTCTTTTCTATCCAGTTGATCTCCTTGAAGTTCCCTAAACCTAACAAATTTTATATATATATATATGAATATGTGTATATATATATATATATATATATATATATATATATATATGGTCATTAAATTGTTCTTTTTTTTTTTTACTTGAGATTTTGTTTCTTCATGCTCATTTCCATACTTAATTTTTTTTAAATGTGAGAGATGTTCTGGACTTTCCTATTTAAAATATTGTCTGTGCCCTTGCCCTGTCAGCCTTTTATTTCTTTAGAGCACCTATCATCACTTGAGATACATGTAGCATTTTGTTACTTCTGGTTTGCAATTCTTAACTATAATGTAAGCTCTATGAAGGAAGTGTTTTTGTCTTTTTTGTTCTCTGCTGTATCTTCAGCATCCAGAGAGCAGTGCTTGACAGCCAGGCAATCAACAAATAAGTCAGTCAATAAATATTTATAGAATGAAAGTCAATGGGGACACCACTTAGTGGAGGGCCTTCAATCATTTATGTTTTTGTTACTTGCCTTTTGCTGTGGAGTCACATTGAAGGTTGTCTTTAGGCTTCTATGAACTCATAGGCAATTTGAGGATCCTGGAGAAGGTTGAGAATAGATATTGTGGCTAATGGAATGAAGGACAAATAAGAAAAATATTAGAATAAATTGTTTGATAGAACCCTGCTGAGCTTGTATATATGTATATGTGTATATATATATATATATATATATATATATGTGTGTGTGTGTGTGTGTGTGTGTGTGTGTGTGCATATTTGTGGGCTACATACTTTTAGGATATAAAATATGACAAAATAAATTAGAATGAGTTGATCTGAAAGAAACTCTCACATAAAGTTGATTTAGTATTACCCAAACTGGGAAAGGAAGAGGTTAAAGGAATGATTTTATAGTATTGATCTATTATAAAACATTGAAATAAATTATATATACATAAGATTATGTTTCAAAATTATTTCTTTAAGATCCAAGATGGTGGTGGAATAAGTAGAAGCTACACTCATATCCTCCTAGGACCAAACTGGAATTACAACTAAATTATAGAACAATCATCTTGAATAACTAACTGAAGACCACCTGAAGAGAAGCTTTTTATCAAGGATTTACAAAGAAGCCATGCAAGACTGGAAGGGCAGAGATATGAAAAGGGCTGGCTCCACCCCCTCCCATGACAGCAGCTGAGGTTCCAGAGGGATATCTCAGTTACAGGGGTTCCCCCTGACAAGTGTGGAGTCTAAACTTCAAGCTGAGATTTCCAGCCAACAGCACCAGGGCTGGGAAGAGGTTCCCAAATAACATCTGCCTGTGAAAAGCAGCAGGGTTTCTTTCTGCCTGGGAAAGATGGGAGTCCACTAGAGAGACACGTACCTGCTAAAAGGGCCAATGCACAACATTTCATCTGCAGCCACTCACCCTGGCATTTGGTGGAGGGAGGGCAGAGTGGACTAGAGTCACATGAGGACAGCCTGGGATAGTGGTTCTGGCAAGAGAGTTGAAGGGACCATCGCTAGGATTCTGTGCTGAGTCATTCTCTATTAACTCAGATGCCAGCTTTCTTGGCTTGAGCATTCCCTTTTGTGTGGCATCAGCCTTAGGAAAAGCAATAGCTTCACACTCTGGACTCTTTGTGCCACCCTGAAAAATGTGTCTTCCTGAGGAGTCAGCTACCTTGGCCAAGGTGTAGAGGTCTGAGCAGACTCAGGGAATGTCAGTGACTAAGTTGTGTTTCTTTGGGGAAGGGGCCATTCCCCTCATAAGGATGGAAAGAAGGGGAAGGGACTAGTCAAAGAACATGTATGAATGACCCATGGACAAGGACAACAGTGTGGGAACTGACTGCAGGAGTGGGAGGTGGACTGGGCAGAAGAGGGCAAAGGGGGAAATATTGAGACAGCTGTTATAGAACAGCAATAAAATATTTTTAAAAAATACCTAAAACTCTTGACGACTTTTTGTAAATAGTACATATTACGTACTTTTATGGCCTGCTTCAGATTCATTGTGGACTTTGGGCAAGACCCTGTTTCTCTCTGGGTTTCAGTTTCCTTTCTTCTTACTAATCTGTCCTTCATAAACATTAGCTGATAAACATTCACTTATTACAAAAGATTTGAGCTCAAACCTTAGAAGCCTTATTTTAATAAATTTGTATGTTATCAATTATTTTCAAGTAGTGATTTTTTCAGTGTTACTCTCTGTCCTAAAACCCTTCAACAAATCCCCACTCTGCAGAATAAAATTCATGTTCTTCAGGAGCACAGCATGCTTTGCTCTTCACTATGTGACCTCTTTCTCTTTCCCTGTTCTTGTCTCCATCTACTCCCTTTGTACTTCATGACCCCTATGCACTACTTGATTTAGATGTACTTACTTGTTTCTGATATCCAGGACCCTTTTCTTCCTTTCTTTTTAGCCTATAATTCTCTTTCCTACTCAGGTCAAACAATTCATCCAGTTTCAAGATCTAACTCAGGACACATACCTTCATGAAGGTCCTCTCTGGCTTTCTTATCCAACAACAAAATAAACTAGGAATTCCCTCTGTGCCTATTGCTCCTTGTGACAGTTGTCTTAAAATGTTTATTACATTTCATGACAGGTAGCCTTCATATTACTTTATTCTAAAGGTTTTGATTGCTTTGGTAACAAAAATTTTGCCATTTTATTTATTGTTGTATGAATGGCAAAATCCTGGTAAACATAGACATTTAATGTGGAATATTTCTCACTGTTGCCTTCAATAACCTTTATGCTTACCTGTCTTCAGTATACAGTACTGCATGCCTGACTATTCTTTGGATCTATTCACCATCCAGGAAGACTCTTCTTTCTTTCTTTTTTTAAATTAATTATTTGTTTGTTTATTTATTTATTTTTAGAGACAGGGGAAAGGAGAAAGAGAGGGAGACAAACATCACTGTGTGGTTGCCTCTCACTCGCACCCCCAGCTGGGGACCTGACGTGCAATCTAGTCATGTGCCCTGACTGGGAATCGAACCAGTGACACTTGGCTCACAGGCCAACGCTGAATCCACTGAGCCACAGCAGCCAGGGCAAGACTTTCTGATGCTGTTATTCCTATCTGATAAGAAGCTCTAATCTGTGCTTCATAACGTTGCTTACTTTCATTAGGCATGGTTTTTGCCTTTTTTTCTATCTGTAGTCATTCAAATCCTTTTGAGAGTACTGGTTTATTATTCAATGACTGCTATCTCTCCTTTCTAGAACAACCAACACTTTATGATTAATCATTTAGCACAAACACATTCTATTCATGTCCCCACCCCAACAATTCTCTTGATATGTTGATATTATACTGCAACCATCTTAACATAAATCTACTTAGGTAAAGAAAACAATCTGATTTCTACTCTCATCTAGGTATTAGTGCTGTGGGTATTTTTATTTTCATATTAATCAAAAATATTTCCTCTTTCAAATATAGAAAAGCCAGCCACATCTACTTCCCTTACTGCCAGTTGAAAACTCCATCCTGCACCTACCTGGAAAAGTAAAATCATTTAATTTCATTTTTTTACCCTTTATTTCAAAGTATGTATTATATTTACTCATCTTCTCCTCCTTTTCTTTATTCTCAGAAAAACTGGCACACTGTGTACAGGTTTATTTCTTTTGGTTGTGACTCTGATCCTACTGGGTCTTGGATTATCAATTTAATCCCCACCCTTTGGTGTGTTTCAGCCATTTCTCACCATTGGCCTCTTTCTTTTAAGCTAAATATCTCTGTCCTAAAGTTGTCTTTGTGTGATTCTTGTTCCTATAGTCATAGATAACATTTGATAGGTGCCCTTAGTTCTACTTCTAAAATCTCTAAAGAGTAGTGTTGCTTTTAATTCCTCACACATTACTTGCTTCTTAATCACTTGGAGTGTATCCCAATGGTTACAGTGATAATGACCCTCTGTGTCCAGAAATCTCTTCTGTTTCCCCCTTATTCCACACTTACGTAGCATTTTCATTCTTGCCCTCATTTTTTTTTTCTAGCTATTTCTTCCCATGGCTCTGATGATCCTCTACTTTCTTCTCTTCAATGCTCTATATTATTTCCTGTTTTCTTCTGCTGCACCAATCTCTGAGTAACGGCATAGGCTTGAGCTCTATTCTTAGGCAGTTTCTCTTTTGACTTGCCACTTCTTCCCTGGGGAAGTTCAGTTATTACTTTGCCAGAAAAAAATTCATTTCTACTGTTGTATATATGATGCCATTGAGCATTATATTTAATTAACAACACATCTTATACACCCTCCAACTTATCATGTATAAGATTTAACCAAATATGCCCTTTCTCATATCAGCTTGGTTTCCAACTTGGTTTATAACATGGATAAATTTTCAATTCCCCTGGCATATTCTATTTATTCATTTCCTTGAATTCTCAAATTTCTCTTATTTTAATGTAAGTCTGCTTTCTGTTGCCTATGATGCTTAGCATCATTTAAATAGTTGAGATCATTGTAATGTTTATCCTCAACTACTATAATAACATATTATAACAACCTCTCAGGTTGCATGAGATATTCCAGAAAACTTTGCAATCGTTTTCTTTCAAGTTTCTAATACCTTCTTTATTTTTAGTGAATTATGTCACAATGCATGTCTGAAATTAAAAAATATCCACGATCTGACTTCACCAAAACCCTATAATGGTAACTTATATACTCTATATCCTCTGTTTCCTAAAATACAGAAACCAGCAAACACGGTATATCACTGTTAAAGCATCCATATTCCTTCAGCCAAAATAATTTATTCACATTTAATTATGCCTCATAAGTGTCATAATTCTTTTAAGTTTCAACTGGAATAACAGCTCCTTAAAGACCAGCACCCACGCTCACACTCTGTAAAAGTGCCCATTCCTCCAACCCAGGCATGACAAATGATGCACTTTTAAGCCCAAAGACTACATTGATAAATAAATTTTACAACAATTTCTCAAGGGATTAATACATAAGCATTGTATATAATCAGATAAACACACATGCACTCAGATCTTGTTTTAAATGATATCTCTACAGTTAACAAAAATATAGATTTTGCAAGTTACTTAATCTGTTGGTGTCTAGTTTCTTCATCAAAAATATGGAGAGGAAATCTCTCATGACATTTTTGTTACAATCATGCAAGATAAATCTCTAAAGGGCACAATGACAGGTATAGGGTTGGTGCTAAGTAAAAAAAGTAAAGCTATTATAATTATTATGTTTGACTAGAAAAAGGTAACTGATATTTATCAAATGTCTCCATGACATTTTACAAAACTTTTATAACAAATTTACCAAAGATTTTGCCTACATGAGCCATCCAAATTCCTTTTCTGAGAATGTTCCATTACAGAGAAAGGCTTATTTTTCTTCAGTACAAGTATTGGTTTTAAGTTAATGATTTATTGTACCCAAATCAAGTGGCCCTGGGAGCTTTGTAATTTGACTCAAATGACTAAGCTACCATCACAGACTTGATAACTTGTCATTTTTCTACATTGTGGCATAGAACACTAACAGCTGCTCAGGTTAGCATGAGATTGTGGCCTTTGTATGCCCCTGCATATGTCCAGTGCTCATATAGCATTCACCCACAATTGAGATCTTGAGGATCCACCAAGTGCTAGAGACCTAATTAAGTCTTAAATAATTTGGAGATTAAGCCAGAGGGTCACTGTCCTCCGATGACTGTTATTAGACAATTGCATTTCCTGGACAGATTTCCTTTGTCAGATGTGAATTGTTCCCTTGTTAAAATGCTTCCCAGAATTTCTGAGGAAAGATATTATACAGAAATAATTTTCTGCTAATGCAGACTTCTTGGAATTTAAACCTACTATAGATTTTATTCCAAACCACAAAATTAACATGCCATTAAATACAGTATATAAACAGCCATGAAAACAGACAGACCATCATCTACTTAGCTTCTCCTTCACCTCTTGTCCTCCACTTTGGAAAAAAGGTAAGAATTTCACATATAAATTTGACGTATCTTCTCTGTAGCTTTATTTCAACTAGGTTGAGATATATAAAGAAAATAATTTTTTAAGTATAGTCTTTTAAGTAAAGGTCTTTAAAGTAGTACTGATGTTATTCTCAACGCTTAGGTGAAAAAAAGTAGACATTTCTACTTTGAAGATTTGGTGAAAATCATGAGGCCAAATAAACTTTATGAATGAAAGAAAATGTAGTAGTATTTTAAAAAATGTGGTTAATATCTTTTAGTACAGGGTAGTTAACAAGCTATACTAAAGTATCTAATCCATGAATTATGTGTCTTTTAACATATTACATTCATAAAACCAAATATATTTAAAGCATTTTAAGGAAATTATTGTAAAAAAATGTTTCAACAAGTAGTCATAAAGGTAGTATATTGAATCAAGATATTATGGAAGTTCTTTGGAAACAAGAATTACTTGAAATGTTTATAAATAATATTTTTATAAAAGGTATTCATTGAACTAGTTTACAACATGCAATATCCCACTTTATTGTTCAACTTAAGAGATTTAAAAATTATTAAAGTAGACAGAAAATTCAGAATTCAGTAAAAAAGAAACTAAGTTTTATGTTGTAAGAAAAATTCTAGAAGAAGTAGAAATAACTTGAAAAGAAAAACAAAAGAGATTTTAAAGAAAGAGTACATTAACTTATTTTTTTTAATAATAGTTTGGCTTAAAATTGGTATATAAAATATTAATTATAAAATATAAAAAATACAATGAATTATTCCCTACTCATAATGATATCTAATATAGTAACTTATTTTTTGATACCTAAAATGAAAAGCTAATTAAAAACTCATAGAGGTCTCAAGCAAAATAAAATTAATAAGGATTATATAACACCCATGAGAAGAATCTAGAAAACATATATGTCTAATAAAGATAAATATTTGCACCTAAAATATTGCAAACTATATTTTGCACATGAACTAGGGAATTTTTCATGAAACATTTGTAGCAGAAATTCAGTTTATAAATCTAGAATTGAAGATTGTATGTCAAAGTATATCGGTGGCACAAGTATTATTATTTTTTACTAGAAATTATAAAGATGGAACAAAATGAAGCATTTTGTACATTTTGGTCAAAACTCTTAACACATGTTATAAAAAAATATTTTATATTATGCTACAATAATAAGTAGCCTGTTTTGGGGACTGGGCAAGAGATCCTGATCCTTTGGTAAATCATCAAGAAATAAGAGAAAAAGAAGCATGGTGTATTATCTCTAAAGAAAGAAAAAGAGACATCATTAGGTGTGTTGTGATGAACACAGTGTAGTGGCTACACAGAGAGAAAAAAATAAATGTATCAATCCTATTAAAACATTTGGACAAATGGAGCAAATAAGTGAAATGCTCAAATAAAAATCTCAGTCTTATTAGAAATAAGGAGATATGATTAAACCAAATATTCATGAAAACTATTTTATTTATAAGAAAAGGTAAAATAAACTATAATCTTCTATGTGTATGTTTTTTAAAATCAGTCTGTTTCCAATCAATATGAGGATTCATCAGGACTGAAACCTTAATATTTTGTTCACTGCTTTAAACACAAACCCTAGACAGCACCTGGCAATTAAGAGTGCTAAATAAATATTACTTATTTTGAATAACTGAATCAATTAATAACCTTTACATAAATATTTACAACATTTTATCCTGTCTTTCAAAAACACACTGTACCATAAATGAGATGAAAAAGTGAAGTTAGGTAGAGCTGATAAGTAAGACTAAGGAGCCATAGAAGATTTTGACTTCGATTGTATAATAAAACTTCTATTAGTATTTTTTCTGAAATGTAGATACATTAATTCTACATTATTTTTGGTTTCTTTTAAAAAGTAATGCTATCTAAATAAGAAATTATATTACATTGACAAGCATAATGTCTTTTTTCCCTTTCACAGGACGTGAGAGCCATGAAGGTCCTCATCCTTGCCTGCCTGGTGGCCCTCGCCCTTGCAGGGGAGGTAAGAAAATCTCCAAATGATTAGCATAAAGTGGAGTATCTTCCCATGTGAGGAGAACAACATCACCAGTATTTTAAATGTACAAATAAAACAGAATTTCAACAGAATTTTAAAAATATTTTAAAGATAATCATGTACACTCATCCACTCTTTCAACAGTGTCCTAAAGGGCCACAAATCTGGCTTAAGTGCTACCAGTCCCTAAATAAAAAAACAAAAAAGCTTATAATCATGAGACAAAACAAGGAGAAACAAACATAAACAAGAGTAATATTGCACAAATGCAATTGCGTGCATATACAACCTAGATAAATATACTATATTCCAGGGATGAAACTGATGTACTTCTTACTCTAGGGCATTTGGCCAAATCCTACCTGTGTTTATCCAAAGGCACTCAGATATGAAGTATCAGGCAATAATCATAACTATAAACATATTAGTAATCATAATAAAAAGTGTTTGATACATACAAAAATAAGTCCCTCTCTGTTGCCTATCAAAAATTATTCTTCACTCAGGTAAAATAAAAATATACCTTTTAGAGTCACCAAATATAAAAATACATAGAACAGAATTACTTTTCAGGGCTCTCAGAAGACATACATTTTTTATTTCTTAAAATTGTGAAGGAGGTAGTGCTGCATGAAGAAGGTAAAAAATGGAAACTAAATGGTGTTTTGTTTTTGTTTTTGTTTTTCCCAACAAGGAGGAACTCAGTGTATCCAGTGTGGTAAGAAAATTTTATTCAGAGAAAAATTTCACTGTAAAATAGTAACATTTTTGACAATCCATTTGTTCATTTTGTTTTTGTTTTTGTTTTCTTTATAGACTGTAGAAAGCCTTTCAAACGCAGAGGTAAAACAACGTTCATTTTAATGCAATTCCCCATTTTGGAGCAGTAAAATTCTGTAGACACTTTGTATTGTATTACATAGGGCATTTTCAAACTGAGAAGAGGATGCACATAGGAAAGGATGGCAATATAGGAGGCGGGGAGACATGCAGATGGACATATTTTGTAATTACAGTAGTCACTTCAGTGAATAAGAGGCAATGAGACTTAGTTTTAGTTTTAAATCTGCTTGTCAGGTAGATATTTACACTTGCACCACTTTTGGGGTCTGTCAATACCCCCCCCAAATTATAAACATGGGTATATTTTATCACAAATGGGTGTACTTTATCACAAATGTTATCAGACTCTTATGGAAAATATTTAGTTTTTACAATTCATTTGAAGCTTAGATGTAAATAAACTAAGGATGATTAATAGAATGTATCAATGGTTATTATAATCATTGATTACTGTATTTCATTCTCTTAGAATCAGATAGTGCATTAAAGATTATTTATTGTAGTAGAAAGTGAACATAGTGAGAGAGAAAAATGAGCATCTATTACATGCCTCTGTTTGTACTATCTTCACTAATTTTCTTTTCTTTTTTCTCTTTTTTAAATTTTTAATTGAATTCATTGGGATGACATTGGTTTGCAAAATTATACTCTTTTCTTTCTTGATTGCATTTTTCTGTTTTTTGTTTTTTTTAATACAACTGATTTGTACAGAAGAGTGCAGCATATGAGTCCTAGTAATTATCCTGAGTTTTTAATGATGTTTTCAAGCAAGGTGTCCAAATTAACCTATTAAATGCCTTCATTTTCTGATTCATATGGGCAAATAAAAATTTTTGTGAAAATATAACCTAATTTTATTTTTATTTTTCTGAAGGAATCCATTACACACACCAATGAGGTAAATCTATTTATTTATTTATATTAAATTAATTGGAATAATATTGGTTAATAAGATCATATAGGTTTCAAGTGTACATTTCCATTGATACATGATCTGTACATTGCATTGTGTGCCCACCACCCAAATTCAAATCATCTTCCCCTACCACATATTTGGCCCTCTTTACTTTGTACTACCCCCCCCTCCAGCCCTCTGGTAACCACTATACTGTTATGTGTCTATAAGTTTTAGTTTTATATCTCACATAAGTGGGGTAAAACCCTTACATTTCAATGTATGTATTTTCATAATTTCCCACATTCAATTTTTACAGATTATATAATTTGTTTTTATATGATTTGTTTTTTAGCAGAAATCTGAGACATTTGAAAATGACAAACCCCAGCAAAGAGAGGTAATTTGTTCATAATATTTCTAACATTTTTATAAAATATAATAGATGCAAAGATGTGCATGGTTAGTCTAAACAATTGTAAAATAAATAAATGCCAGTAAAAAAAAGTGAAACTTTAAGTCAATATATTTTTAAGACATAAATGCATTTTTAGGCTCTCCTTGCAGAGAATAGACTAAATATTTAAGAATAATTATTGATATGCTCACTTTACTAGTGTTATACTGGTTTTCCATAAATGCACACTACAAGACACATTTCCAGGTTGGGAACCAGATCCCCCTTATTCTCAAGATAGATAGGCTGATGAAAGAAATAGGAGGGCAATAAAGCGCACACCTTAATTTGATCATTGATTAGCTCTATAACCTTGGCCCCACGTTTCTCTGTACTTCAATTTCTTCTGTAAACTGAGAATATTTATAAGCCCCTAGGGCTGATGAGCTGATTCAATAAATATTCAATGATTTACAATAAAATTTTATGTTTTATATTAACATTTATGGATACATGCAGTCAATAAAAGAATTCCCATTACGTAGATGAGAGAAGTGAGGTACGGGATAATTATTTATCACACAGTTATTTATTAGCCACGCTTGCTTAAACATAAACATTTTTTAGACAACATGAAATTCTTTAATTAAATTACATATGTGGTAACATATTTATCTAATTGTAATATTTCAGTATCCTATCAGTGTAGTGGGTTTGTTTGCAACTCACAACAAATACTTTTCTAAATCAAAATAAATTTTAAAATCAATGCCTCTTTAAAGACACAGTAACTACCATCTACCAAGGAAAGCAGTGCTAGAAGGTAGCTGGTGTTGAGCAACTCCTCCAATTAATCCACAGATTAAGATTTATTTTTTATGAAAATACACAAAAGTAAACCTTGAAATCATTTCTCTAATTATTTTAAAAACAAATCTTCCTTGTGAAAACAATTTCGTCAATTATTATCGCATTACGTAGAAAGGTCCATGCCCTCTGAATACCACAGTGTACAGCTAGCCCCAGCTATTGAAGGCAACTCAGAAAAGGAGAAGCAAGTTTGAAATCCCCAAACATTGACTTCAGTTTGATCTGTGCTCACCCACAAAGCAAGTGGGTTAATGAGAAATCCCTCAATGAAGCTGTAACTCAGTCTTCACAGGACCCCAAGTGATTTCTTAACCAGCATAAGTAAAAAAAAATTTCTTACTCTCCTTTCACTCAGTTATGATTGTTCAAAAGAGAGGAGGTTAATTCATCCTGAATGGCAATTATAGCTTAATCATGGACTCTAAGGGTTTCTCTCTTTCTCTCCAGGATGGAAGCCAGGGCAAATTCCAGGCCTTTGTCCAGCCACAGCCTCTCCTCTATCCTTACGCTGAGCCCATCCCTTACACTGTCCTTCCACAAAACATCCTGCCTCTTGCTCAGCCTGCTATGGTGCTGCCTGTCCTTCAGCCTGAAGTGATCCAAGTCCCCAATACTAAGGAGACCATCTTTCCTAAGCAGCACATGATGCCATTTCTTAAATCTCCAGGAGTGCCATCTTTTGAACACCAAATCCCAAATCGTCCACAGCTTCCTCTGCCTCTGCTCCAGCCCTTGATGCACCAGGTTCCCCAGCCTCTCCTTCAGACTCCCATGCTTCCTACCCAGCCCCTGCTCTCCCTTTCTCAGCCCAAAGCCCTGCCTTTTTCCCAGCAAGTGATCACCTACCCCCAGAGAAATATGCCCAACCAAGCCTTTCTGCTGTACCAAAAGCCTCTACTTGGCCCTATCTGGGAGTCCTACCCTGTGACTCAACCTATTGCCCCAGCTTACAACTTAAAACAAGTAAGTCCTAATCTACTAACTGCTGTTTTATTCATGATGTTTATATGATATTAGAAGAAGTGAGAAATACAGAATAAAAGAATAAATGAGTAATGAATAAATCCAAATGCACAATGTTTAGATCAGGAATTCTCAACACTAGTTGCACAATAAAATAACCTAGGTAATTCCCCCCCCCCCCCAAAACTTAATGTCTACTACTGCTCACAGAGATTTAGATATAATTGCTCTGATTTTCTATGTAGAAGATACTGAGTATTGGAAAGAAATTATTTCAGAGATTCTGATCTAATTGATCAGGTGAAAATATAGATAAAGAAAATTGAAACTTAATAAAGGCAGATTTAAATTTGGTAATTTGGGTGTGAAATAAAGAAGTGTTATTATTTTCTACAGTTTTAAAGTTTTCTTTTTTTTCACATCTTTTCTCCATATGCTTTAATTCACATTTTGTTTTTGTTATATGCACATGGGAGGGCAAATGATTGAGATGCTTATTTAATTACTCATAGAATTTTTATTCTAATTTTTTAATTTAGTTTTTAGAGAGAGGGTAAGAGAGGGAGAAAGAGAGGAACAGAAACATAGCTGTGAGAAACATCGATAGGTTGCCTCTTGTACATACCCCTACTAGACACTGAACCCACAACCTAGGCAGGTTCCCTGACTAGGAATCAAACCAGTGACCTTTTGCTTTGTGGGATAACACCCAACCAACTGAGCCACAATGGTCAGGGCTCATAGAATTTTTAGAAGAAATATTTTTTCCAAAAAGTGAATTGTATATTTATTCATTTATTTATTTATTTTATTTTTTTTAAGGCTTAAGAGGATTTCAAAGTTGTTTGCCTCTCACTTTTGGTAAGTTTTGGGAGTTTGAAGATTAGACTAATTAGGTTTATAGTTAATACATTTTTACATTTCATTTATCTGAATAAGCCTAAGTAGTGAGAAACTCCACAAATATATGAACTTATTAATTATCAATGTGTCAGGGACATCTGGTTAGTTGACTATTATGTACTCCTGAAATTATATATCTTATATTTTAAATAATTTTAATTTTATTTTTATTATTGACATATTTGTGGTTTGCTTTTAAATGCCTACATCCTTATGCTTAATTATCATCATTTTTAGGGAAAAAAACTGAAAGCAGTTTCTTCTCCTTTTATGTGAATATGTTTGAGCTTTTAAAAACATCAACTTGCATTCTCATTTCTACCTTAGGCTCCATAAAATATAATTGTTTTTACTGCATTTAAAATTTACAGATTGCTCTTTTAATTCATGAGTCAAAATAAAATGAATTAATCCCACTCTGAGGATTAAAAAGGGGAGAAAATATAGCTTTGAGATTCTTAAGATACACATTTTAAAATTATTATGGTAGACTAGATATTTCACTAAATTCCAGATGAAATGCTACTTGATCTTTGGAGACTTTTCTCTGCAAGATGGGTCACAACTTGGTACAGTTGTAATAAAATTTCTCTAATGAATTTGTCAAATTAAAATTACAAATGGAGAGAGATGTATAGCTATATAATAAAGCATAACTAATTCTATATTTGTTCTCTATTTCATAGAATTGACTGCGACTGGAAATGTGACATCTTTTCAATGTTTGTATCAAGCTATCAAAAAATTAACAATTTTTAAATGATTCTACATGGAAAAAATGAAAACGTATTTCCTTATTTACTTTATTGTATTATATATAGCATTCATCTTAATTTGTATTCCACTCAGAACCTCTCTTTTCTAAATTTAAAAATTGACCACAGACTGTCAATTTTGAGTTGGAAGTAGCATAACCATATGAAAAATATCTAAAAATCATTTCTGGAATTGTGCTTGTTATTACTATTTCCTTACCAGTCATTTCAATAAATGAATCCTTTATGCATATTTAAGTTTTCCTGTGTTGATTACAATTTTCAAACCTAATTGACTACTTTAACATTAACTATATTATTACAGTTGTTAAAAATAGCCATGAAAAAGCACAGACAACAGTGTGGTGACTGGTGGGGAGAGGATCTTGATTATATGTGGAAGAGGATATAGGGGGATATATAGTGATGAAAAAAATATAAATAAATACATAAAATAATCATGGGAGAATTGAAATTAAACAGAATGCTTTGAATTGAATATTAAAAGATATCAGAGAGTGGAAAGAAAAAGTAGCCATTTCCTGTTTTTGCTTTAGAAAGTCTTGGTTCACACCCATAGTTCCATTTAAATCATTACACTTGTGCTCTACACCTTCAACCATACCCAGCATCAGATGTCAAATTTATGATCATCCTAGAGAAAAAAGTTTCAAATGTGAAATTTGATTCACAGCTCTGTAACATAACAGCTAAATTATGCTTTAAAAGTTACTTGATTTTTTGGAGCTGCAGTGTGCACATCTATATTACAGCCAATGCAAAGGGTTTTATTGAAGTTTTAATGTGATTAGTGCACTGCACAGTACATGGTAAGTGGTCCCTGTTGCTCCATATTACTGACTTAACTTATATCAGAGCAGCAAGAGCCATTACCACAGTCAGAATGAGCTGGGTTACTTACTTATAGCCAGTAATGCCCCAAACCAAAGACTAACAGGAAGCTTGATACATTCAAGTTGATCCACCTGAGTTTATACAATGATTCATCTCTAGCAATTATTCGATCTTTCCTGCATCCTCAATGTTTTCCTCACATCAGGGTCTGGTGCAAACCAAACTTACAGTATCGTATCTTCCACCTTTAATGAAAAAATTTCCATCTTTAACAGTAGACCTCCAAATCCCTCCCAGTTCTTTGGGTTACTGTGGCAATTATCACAGAAGTATTCCTATAGCTTCTTCAATGATCTCGTATGTTATTCTCTCATGAACCTGCTCCCATGAAGCTTTTGTTTCTACTGAAACCACTTATTTTTTCAAGATCACTAACAACTTTGACCTTGTTAAACTGTCCTCATGTTACCTTTCCTCTCAGTGCTATTTGGTAGAGTTGATCATCCCTTCCAATTTGAAATATTAAACTTCTCTTCATTTGAAATCTTAAAGCTGTGGTTTCTCTCTTAACTCACTAGTGACTTCTTTGAAGTCTCCTTCTGTTATTTCCTTTTCCAAGACTTTTAGAGTTGCAGTACCTTAGGAGCTAGACTTTGGCTGGTATTGTTTTCTTCAATGGCTTTATGTCCATCTACAGTCTGAGAGAATCTAAATGTATATCTTCAAACTACTTCTATCCTCATCTCCAAACTCATACATTCCACTTGCCTTCTTGGCCTTCACACCTGACTACCTAATTAATATTTCATACCTTGGCTGGCCAAACATGACTTTTCATCTGGATCCAATATCTAACTTGTTTATTTTTAATTGAGCGTATTTGAGTAAAAAATAAAACTGATAAAAGACTATGTAGATAACAGATGTGAATAAACATTTCATCAAAAGAGGATATCTTAATGGTCAACAATCATATGAAAAGTTACTCAACCTCATTAGCCCTGAGAATAATACAAATTAAAGTGGCCATATAATATCATGAAACAACCAACAGAATGACTAAACTTAAAAAAAAAAATTGCCATGCCAAGTGTTCACAAAAACAAGCAAAAGGAATGCTAAGCAATGACAATGTAAATGTAGGCTGGAAACCAGTGTCAGTCTCTGTCAAAGATAAACATTTGAATAGCTCATGATCAGGGGTTTCACTCAAGTATATAGCAAATGGGAATAATATATATGTGCACTAAATATATGTGCCCAATATTATTAGTGGTATTATTATGTGATCTTAAACTAAATCAACATTAATGTGAATCAATGGCATTTTGTATAAATAAATTGCAATATACAATGGAATGGAATATTGTATTATAGTTATTGTGAATGAGTAACTGCCACACAAACCACCTTGGATGAAATCCATATAAGTACTATTGAGTGACAGTAACCAGGCACAAAATATAACAGGGTTTACAACTCAATAAATAGACTATTTGAACCTATAAAAAATTAATTTCTGGTGAAATAAGTTAGACTAGTAGTTATATGACGAGAGATAGGTCTTGATAGAAAACATGAAGGTACCTTCAGGTAGTAGAGATATTTCTTTCCGTTAATCTGGATGATGGATACTTCATAATGATTCATTTTGATATGTGAATTTTTCTAAGTGCATGCTTATAACTTAAAATTTTTAGTGTATATTAAATTTAAAATCATGATTTTTTTTCTCTAGTGTCTTGCCTACCTGCTTTTTTTTCCTTTCAGGAGGAACCTCACCAATACAGAGTAGCCTCTTTGCTTTTGGACTTGAATGCCATTCAGTATCAGGGCATAGGACCTGGTTTCCTCAGTAGCTGTGGAGTGGATGGATAATACTATTGTGAAATGCATGGATTTAGCCTTATTGGGGTGAAATTTGAAAAATAAGAAGCAGGATATAGGAGAAAACTTGCAGCTTAATTCCTCCTTCATTATTTTCTCTGTATGTTATTCAGAGGCGCAGTTCTACAGTGCGACCTGCGTTAATTACACAATCATCAGTTTAAGGTTTTGATTGCTGAAAGGATTCAGAGGATTCAAACAGTTTACACTAACAGAATAGCTTTCTTATGGACAATGAACAGAGCACAGCAACATTAGGACAAGGATATGCATTAAAAGAGGTGCTGAGAGCTCAGGAGCAAACTCATTTGTCCTCGCACTGCTTGGTAGCACAGGATACACTTCATCTCCAGGTCTTAAAACATGAATGGAGGGCCTGCAAGACACCTCATTCTAGCAAGTTTAGAACTACTTGTGAGGGTTTCTTACAACAGTCATCTAGGTATATTTTAGCTACATGAGCTGTCTTAGTGATTATTGGAAACCACCCCCATTTCACTCTCTTACTGCTAGATTCTACTGAACCTGTTGCAAACCATGTGCAGTTATTACTGAACAACTCTGAAAGACTGATAATATCCTGCCCAAAGAAATTCACAGATATGCAGTTGAAGAATAGTATTTATCTTTAATTATTAAGAAACCATAGTGTTAGCCATGGGTTAGTAACTTGAAATAAGCATGTAGTCAGTGCAGGCAAGCTGAGATTAACCTACATTATGCATTGACCTTCTGGAGAAACTTTGTATGCCGATAAAACATACCTGCTGAAAGTCTTTTAACTTGTGGTGAAGTGGCTTCTGCATTGCTTTGCATCTTTCTTTACCTTAATCTACTTAAGGTGCAGGCTTATACATAAATCATAATTGCTTCCAAACAAGCTTCAATAGATAATCACTTTAAATAGAAGCTAAAGTTGTAGAAATTTACAAGTATTTCTAAATACAAAAAGTAAATGAACTACAAGATATTGTGACTAAGTTGATACTAAATTTAATGAAATACTTCAACATGACAAAATGTATTTTCTCTCAACAGTTATCTAAAGGATCTAAGAAATGTCTGATTCTATGGGAGAACCTACCTGAAAATCAGTCTAGTATACTATAAAAATATTGAATTTTCTGTATAAATTAATATAGTGGGTGTTTTTTGTACCCTGTCTTCCAAATTGCTGATTTGATTTTCCGCTTCACCCTGCCTACTTTTATTTCCTTCTTGTAGTATTCTCCGTTTAAGATATTGTGTTTTTCATTTCTGACTGGTTCTTATACATGGTTTCTATGTCCTTTTTCATGCTGAAGTAATTGCCACTAAGTTCCTTGTAGTTCCCATTAAGTTCCTTGAGCATCCTTATAATCATTACTTTCAAATCTATGTCTGATAAACTGCTTGCCTCCATTTCATTTAGCACTTTTTCTAGAGATTTCTCCTTTTTTTTCATTTAGGGGTTTTTATTTTTTGTCTCCCCATTTTAGTTGTCTCTTTGTGTTTGTTTTTATGTATTAAACAGAACTGCTTTGGCTCCCAGTCTTTGTGGGGTGGTTCTATGTAGTAGGAGACCTGTGGGACAAAGTATTGCAGTCTCCTTGATTTCCTGAGCTGGTTGCTCTAGGAAAGGCCCTTTTGTAAGTTATGTGGGCTTTCCTGTTGTAACTGGGTGTTGATTGCTGTCAGCCCGTTTATGAGTGGGATTTTCTCTCTGTCTGGCTGACTCAGAGGCTAAACCCCAACTACATCATGCAAGTTTTGTACAGACTGACAAAATAAAACACAAGAAAACAAAACAAAAAGCAAAAACCTCAACAACAAAGCAAAAACAACAATAAAAAGGAGTAAGAAAAGAGAAAATAAAAAAGAATAGTAAAAGAAAAAAGGAATAGGAGAGAAGAGAATAAATAAGAATAACAAAACAAAGAATAAGAAAAAAGAAAGAGAAGAACAAATTATAAGGATAAAAGGAGAAAAATAGAGTAAAAAAATGGAAGAGTAAAATAAGAGATATGAAGGAAAAGCTAGAATAAGAAAAAGAAAAAAGAAAAAAATAGAAAAATATTTAAAAGCTATGGAAAAGACAAAATAAAGAAAAAGAACCAAGTGAAATTTGTCTCAGCTGAGTTTAGTGCATGCCTGCTGCGATCTCCTTTTAGTTACTGCTTTGATGTTGTCTGAAGACAGTATAAAACAACTTCAGATGCTGTCCATGTTGGGCCCTCAGCAGCCTGTGTGAAGCAATGAGCAATCCATAGTTTGTGGCTGCCTCTGCGGGGCTCTGCTGCACATGGGAGGATCATGCTGCACTCAAGGGCTGGATTTTACCAGCACAGCACCCAGGAACAGGTCAGCAAATGTCCCCAGGCACCAGGGGATTCACCTTTGCACACCAGCTGGTTGCCATTCTTAGTCATTGAAACCCCTGTTTCTGAAAGGGCTTATGGCAGAGTCAGGATGACAGGGCTCCTGCATTTCCCCTGATGGTCAGTGTTGTTCATATGTCAGAGAAGATTCTGGGTGTATCCTCCTTCCCTAGAGCCAAACTTCTCAGTCTGTCCCCTATTATTTTCCTGAACTCAGCAGGGTGGAGCCCCTAGCAGGCAGGTAGGCAAGGCCTCCAGAGCCCAGCGCTTGGGTCTGCCCAGAAACCAGGAGGATGTTTCTATTGGGTATTTATATCGATTTTTCCATGAAGGGAGATCGCCTGCCCAGTTCCCAGGAATGTCTGGGGAATGGCCATGCCCCAAAGCCAGTCTCTGACAACCCCTGAATCTGCCCAGACTTCTATATCCGTATATATATGAATATGCTGCTGTCTCCTCAGCAGGGTTTAAGATGCAGGGTTAGGCAGCAAGATTCCAGAGAGTGGGACAAGCGACACCCTAGAGGTTCGGGTAATTGCTTTTTACCAGGCTAATTTCCCTGGGAAGGGCTTGCTCTTCACAAAAGAAATGGCTGCTGCAAATATTGGTTATGACCCTGCATAGGGATCCTGGAAGCCACTCTTCCAAGCCTCTCCCCAGTGCCTCTTACTTCAGACTCTCTGGCGACTGCAGTCCACACTGCCCTCTCTTTGCCAGAGCCCGGGTAGAGCAGTTGTGAAGGAAAACCTTGTGCTTTGACCCCTTAAAAAAGTGGCTTTGTCTCCAACAGGCTGGTCTCTCCCTGGCAGAGAGAAACCCTGCTGCCTTTCACCTGTGGATGCTACGTGGGCCGCCGATTCTATCTTTCACTGATGGTTGCCACATGGGTGGCTGCTTTTGGCTCTGGAACTTTTGTTGGGGAGCCCAGTCTGGAGTGTAAGTTTCACTCCTCTCAGGGAGAAGCTCTCTCCATAACCTTGGCCTGCCACCTGTGGGTTAGGGGCCTGACCCTATAGCTACCCTGCCTTTCCTGTCAGCCTTGAGGTGGTTGCCATCCATCCTCCATTAAAAGTCTTCTCTTCAGATAATCTTTGGATGGTAATTCAGCATGACTGTTCCCCAATTTAGTTTTATTTCTAGTTTGGTTCTGGGAGGAGATACCGGAAAGGTGCTTTTACTCCCCCTCATCCTGTGACCCTTTCCCATATCCCAATATTTTCATTTAATTAAATTTTAAGGAAAATTAGCTAAATATAAAGAATCTATTTAAAATATTTTACTCCCCCTCATCCTGTGACCCTTTCCCATATCCCAATATTTTCATTTAATTAAATTTTAAGGAAAATTAGCTAAATATAAAGAATCTATTTAAAATAAAATAACAATTAAAAAAGTAAATCTCATTTGGGTCTTTGAGAATATCAGAGCAAGCAACTATTGTCATTTTGAGAAAGAGCACCTTGTTTGGAGGAGGCTGAACAGCCCATCATGGATAGTAGGTGACTGTGTGTGCCAAGATGATTGTTTAATCTATCTAGCTATACACTCAACTATTGTATATTCAAGTGGTTTGTGCCCAAGCAGGTCCAGTTGGCATAAGTAAATTGCAGAACCAGGTTGTTCAAATTTCCAGTGCTCCTGCAACTGCCACACTTATTTCCCTCTCTGGAAAATATTGCTTATCCTCATGGGAAATATTCTGTAAACAGCTGACTGAAAATGAAAGATCTTAGACCCATTTATCATCTGCCAGAATCAAGCAGAAGTGACATTTTAATATTTTTTCATTAAAATATGTGAAAGTGTCATAAGTAATTTAATGAAAAAAATATTACATAATATTCAAAAGGTTATGTAAATAGTATTGAATAAAATGACAGAAAATGTGGATTGTGTCCTAAAATGTAATTTATTGAAAAGAAATAATCTTAGTCACTGCACACAATTACTTTAAATGATGGCACTTACAGAGGAAGCAATTCAAAGACTTTTAAAACAAAATTTCTGTAGTAGAAACTTAGTATAGACTTTAATACTCCCTGTTTCAATGGCCTTCATGCTGACATGATAGAGCTGGAGTTTAGACAATTGTCTGTTAAGAAAATTTAGCTTAAGGAAAATAATGACATGTGATCTAATATACAGTGAACTCAAGGAGAAAAATTACCCTCAATTTGGAAGCATCCTGTTTTAAAATAGCAGTCAAAGCCTTTGGGTAGGGAGGATTTACATAGTAGACAGGAGAAATTTAGAGAATGAAATTTCTGGTCACATCTGTCAACAGAAAAAGAAATATGTGGTTAGTTATAGTACATATTTTTGAGGGAAGACATACTATTATATGACACATTTGGTAGTCATTGTCTCTTTATCTTAAGATAAAGCTCACACTATTACTTGTGCTGGTTTGTTCCACGTTCATTGCTTCTGAATTTTTACTTTTAGAGACAATTTATTGCTATATTAGCTTTTTTTTTTTTTTTTTTTTTTGCAGTAAGATAATGAAAAGAAAAAGGTTCCACATAGTTTATACTTTTATTATTTCCTTGGTTTGGTCAGTTCAAAGGGAAGTTTTCATTGTCAAAAGGAAAAAACACTCACAAACATACACACATATGCAAGATTAGAAGCCATGAGAGATGAAGGTAGTTTTAAAAAATTTTGTAGACATTACAGTCTATTTGCCTGTGACACACACTTGGTTTCACTTGGTGACTAGCTAAGGGTTTCACTGAAGTGATCATAAATATCAGGACCCCACTATTGGGTTCACCAAAGTCTCAGTCACATCTTCATGGAAAATTAGCAACATTCACACTCCTGTATAAGAGTTTCCACATTATAAATAATATTAGTTAAAATTAGGTAATTTTAAGTAGATATTTAAATGTAATATGGTTATGAAACAAATATGTGCAAACATGAAACCAACTTAATTATTATCTAAGTACTATTGCATTCACAAGAAGCTAAACTTTAGGAAACAATAAAAGAACCTTTAAAGAGTACAATCATATCTTTGTACTTACACATGTCCCTTTGTAACCACCACCCATATCAACATCTTCAAAGTGCAGAAGGCTAACTCTTGCCTCCCCTTCTCTCTTGTTAATATTCCATCCAAAGTATAACTACTGTCATAGCCTTTAAAACAGATTAGTTTCACCTGATCTTCAATTTCATATAAATGACATTATACAGTGTATATTCTTTTGTGTATGGTTTCTTTCATTCACGTCTATTGCATGTTATTACATGTAATGATAGTTGGTTTATTTTCATTGCTAAATAATAATCCATTTTATGTGTTAACTGTAAGTTACTCTCCTGTTGATAGACCTATAAGTTGTTTGCATTTCTTTATTTTTCCTTTTATTAATAACACTGTTACAACTCCCCCTGCATCTGTCTCTTGGTGGGCATAATCACATATTTCTCTTGGGTATTTAAAAATGTTAATCATCAAAAACAAGAAGTGACAATGAAATATATGTCATCTTGTTTGGTTCTTATATGCAGTTTCCTTAATTAAAAAATTTTTAAAAATATTAAAGTTATTCAAAATATGAAGTTTTAAGAGTATTTTAATTAATTTTTCAACATGCAAGCACTGTACAGAATTTTTGACATGTCACAATGCAAGAAAATATGCAATTATGGGGCTACTTTTCTTTGGTATTATGTTTAAATTAGAAGAACAAAGAGGTCCATAGAAACTGGTCTTAACCTGCCAAAAAATCATATTTGTTGGCTTTGGAAAAACATATCTGAAAGATAAAATTTATAATGTTTAAAGAAAATAAAAATTTTCTACTTTTAAACAATTCCCGTAGGCAGCCGTCCGTCTCGAGAGACGATGGTGTAGCTTCTTAAGAGTCTATCTGCACCGCCGAGAATGACTGTGCAGTCCAACTCAGGAGTGACACGGTATCTGTCTCCTCCCATGTTGAATCGACATCTTGTGATGACGCTGGAGTGTCCTCTCCAGTGAAGCTGAAGCTACAGAGCCTGGGCAGGGTGATATGGAGGGTCTGCTGTTGCCCATGCAGCAGACTCCCCCTCTCTTCGCAGCTGAAGGGTCCAAGGGAAAGACGGAGTCAATACAGCTTGGCTTCAGGTGCGCCGCAGGAGTTGCCGGTGTTGACTACAAGGTCAAACCGCCTTAGGGACTCCGGCTCCGGATTTTCTGTCGGGGTTTACTCCCTTAGCCTTTCCCCTGAAGAGGTATGCCGCAAGGCAGCGGAGGTTTTTTGGAGTCAGAGTTTTCCTTCTCTGATGTGCCCTGACTGGATTTTAAACAATTAAGGTGTTAAATATAATGATAAAATAAAACAGGGATGAATAGTTGGTATGTGCTATTAATTATGCAAAATTAATAAACTTTTAATGATGAAAATAGAAATAAAAAGTTAAACAGAGATATAGAAATAAAATGATTTAGGAAAGTTTATGTCAATCTTTAAAGCAAAAAAAAATTTTGCAAAATACAACTCCTTTAAGTTAACAAAGAGATAACATATATACAAATTCAGAATTTACTTTAAGTTTGAAAGTATAATTAATTATTAAAAATATATATTAGACTTTCAGACAATAAATACAGATACAGATTCTAGGTACTCACAACAATTAACTAGCAACTCATCTTTTCCATTGGGAATTGGCCCTATTTTGAATCAAAAGACAAGGAATAAAAATATTTGATTGAAGCAATTAGATAATTCAGATATATCATTTTGGCATTTGATTCATAAATATTGTAGCTCTGTACTCTCCATCTAAATAATTATTGGCATAAGTGTAACTTTTAACATATGCTGTCATATTCAAGGTTTATTCTAACATGTTTGATTATATTCTCTTTCTTTCAAGTTGTCCTCCCTCCCTCCCTCCTTGTCCCCCTCCTCCCCTTCCTCTCTCCTTTCTTTCTTCCTTCCTTCTCCCTTCCTTTCTTCACTTATTCTTGTATGTATTTACCTATGCTTTCAAACTAGTTTATTTCACTTAGAATAATGCTCTCTGGGTTTATTCATGATGTCCCAAAATGTAAGTTTCATCTTTCTTACACAGTATTCCATTGTGTAAATTCCACTGTGTACCTCAGCTCTTTTTTTTTAATCTACTCATTTAAAGATGGGCACTTTGGCTACTTCCAAATCCTGGCTATTGTAAATAATGCTGTAATGGACATAAGGGTGCATATATTCTTTCAAATCAGTGTTTCAGGTTTTTGTTTTGTTTTGTTTTTTTTTTTGATAAATTCCAAGAACTGGAATTACTGGGTCATAAGGCAGTTCTATTTTAAAAATTTTGAGACTTCATACTGTTTCCCACAGTGGCTGTGCCAGTCTGCATCCTAACAGTGCACCAGGGTTCTCTTTTCTCCACATCCTCACCAGCACTTGTTGTTTGTTAATGATGGCCATTCTGACTGGTGTGAGGTGATATCTCATTGTGGTTTTAATTTACATTTCTCTGATGATTAGTGATGTTGAGTATCTTTTCATATATCTAATGGCCATCTACCTGGCCTCACAGACTCATAGATACAGAGAACAGACTGACAGCTGTTAGAGGGGAAGGGTGTTGGGGGGCTAGGTTGAAAGGGTTATGTGCTAAGCAAAAGAAACAAATGAAATACTCAGAGACACAGACAAAAGTATGGTGATTACCAGGAAGAAAGTGGGAGTGGTGAGAGGTATACCAGGGTAAAAGATGGATAAATGGTGATGGAACATAGGAATTATAGGATTGCCAGAGGGCGAAGAAGAAGAATTAGAAATTGAAAAATTAAGTGAAAATATAATAAAGCAGAAATTCCCAAACTTGGGGAAAGAAATAGACTTACAGGTCCAGGAAGCACAGAGAGTTCCAGAAAAACCAGACCCAGGGAGAACCACTCCAAGACACATTATAATCAAAATGTCAAAAGTTAAAGATAAAGAGAGAATCTCAAAAGCAGCAAGAGAGAAGAAAAGAATTATGTACAAAGGGGTCCCAATTAGCCTATCAGCTGACTTCTCAAGGGAGACCCTGCAGGCAAGAAGGGACTGGCAAGAAATATTCAAAGTAATGAAAATCCAAAACCTACAACCACGAATACTCTATCCAGCAAAACTGTCATTCAGAACAGAAGGGCAGAGAAAGTGCTTCCAGGACAAAATAAAACTGAAGGAGTTCATTAGATCCAAACCACTGTTATATGAGATGTTAAAGAGACTGGTTTAGAAAAAGGTGGATCAAAACTATGAACACTAAAATAAAAACTGTATCACAAGAAACAACAACAGAAGCTAAGTAATTGAAACAAAGGCAAACTAAATAGGCAAAAAGAGTGGAAAAGGAACTATAGGTATGGGGAGCATATTGGGGGGAGGTCAGCAGGGAGGGGGAAGGGGGAGAGGGAGGGAGATGGTACAGGAATTAAGAAGCATAGTAGAAGGGAATGGAATAGACAGAAAGAGGTTGAGAAGAACTATATGCACAACCAATGGACATGGACTAAAAGGGGGGAACAACTGGAAGGAGGGGGGCCACCGGGTGGAGGGGAGCAGAGGGAAGGGAAATTGGGACAACTGTAGCAGTATAATCAATAAAACACATTAAAAAAAAAAAAAGAATCATTGTGATAGAGGAAAGAAAACTTCTGACCAAGACTATGGAAAAGGAGAAAACATTCCTTTCATTAAACTATAGGCTAAGTCATTGCTAATTCCATTATGTTTTCCTATTTTTGAATTATGACCATCTATGCCTTTGTGTATGACCAAGTGTTCACGGTTGTTTTTTTTGTTACCCTTTACTTGGTATCCACCAAATGATAGGCTCTTCCGGGCCTCTCAGTTCTGCTTGTTTCAAAGCTTGAACAAGAACTAAAAAGTGGAACATGTCCTCTTTATCAGCTTATCTGTGAATTGGTTGACCACGGAGAACACAAGTTTCCACTGGCCATTTCCACGTGCTTGCCCACCTTCCCCTTAAAAGCTAATGCTAATCTTTGTATATCTCTGTGTACCCTTAAAAAGGCCTTTTCCTATTAGATTTTGAGATGCTTTAAAGTTTCTCAGATTTGAGCATTCTCCCCATGACAATGGTCTTTGCTGTGAATGAAGTATTTCCTTGTCTGTGTTTGTGGAAGTATTTTCTTGGCATGACAAAGGATCCTTGATTCAAAACCATGCCATGGTTTTCATGTGAAAAATTTTACTAAAATCACCTAGAGTAGTTCTGTAATCAGACTCTGCATTAGAATAAATTGCTGGTACCACTACTACTTCTTTCTTAGTTCAAGCTCTTATCCTTCATCTTAAATTACTGTGGTAGTTGCCCAATCAACTTCTTTATGGTCCGTCAGTAATCCCCCTCCCCCACTTGCCAGACTCCTGCTTGTGTGATAAGCCTCATAGCACATCCAATCACATCACTGCTTTGTCAAATGATATTCTGACTGATGACGACCAGCTTTGATATCCATCTTTGTAACTAGATAATAAGCTGCCTACTGCAGAGACTCTGGCTTAATGGTATTTATATCCAGTGCTATGTCACTGCATACTCACAATGAGGTCCAGAAATAATTGATGACTGAATGAATACAAATTTCAGCTGGCCCCCTATTTCCTAAAATAATATCATGAGTAACAGCAATTATTTCTTGTTGTTTCTTTCCAATCACTTAAAGAACTCCTTATTTACTTATCTTTAAATATCTTGACCAAGCTTACTATATACCAAGCTGTGACTTGTCCTTGTACATACTTCAGGGTCTTAAGAAACATTTAACAGCAAGGAAAAAGTTATTGGATAAATTTCTATTGTCTTTTATTCACTTTTCAGTTTTTACATGAAGTTCAGTTCTATATGTTAAACTACTTGGACTTTGAATTTGAGTGCTATTCACTTTCAAAACTAACATTTTCTTTAATACCACCTAATTTAAACCAAGTAAAACATAAACACAAAGCCAAATTCCCTGAAAAACAAAACAAAACAGAACAAGACAAAAAAAAAAACAACAACACCCACCACCCCAACAAACAGACAACAGGAGGACATTGGTTCTTTTCTGAGAGACATATTTGCTAAGCACTTTCATGTGCTAATCCAGTTCTGAGAACTTGCATCCATTTCTTTTTCTTCCCCTTCCCTGGTTTCATCTTTCATTCAATCCATCATCAGATTGGTTAATCCCTTTTTGTAGTCTTTTTCTCCTATTACTTTTAAGACTTTCTATCAGGAGTCTATCTCAGGTCTCCTGCCTCTTCCATTAAATTCAGCATATACATTTCATCTATGTTTGTCTCTCCCAAATAATATTTTAAATATCTTCTTCCTTGATCAATATAGTCATCTCTTACTTAATGCCTTAGGGAGGAAGTTCAGACTGTTTGCCCTGCCAACTATGTGAATTCAATTTGAATAAATTATCCATGTGCATTTAAAAGTATTATATATAATTGAAACCTATTGGATTTCAACTTTGATTTGTAGAACTGCTTTAATTTGGTAGTCATAGGTAATCTTTCATGGAATTTGTAAAATACACTTAATGTTGTCTGAGATAAAAGTGACTTTTCAAAGTAAATTGGTAACATTTCCTCATCTTCTTTTTGGAATTATAGTCTCTAGGCTTAATGCTCATCATAGTGCCAAGGCAAAGTGTCTCAAGCTCTATTGTGTTATGAATCAAAGAGAGGCCTCATTAAAAGGCAGATTCTGATTAAATAGCTCTGGATGGGGCTTCAGACTCTATATTTCTGACCAGTTCCTAGATGCCCTTTGTGCGGCTATTCCAGAGATTACATTTTAGAAATGAGTTTTAAACACTATCCAGGCACAGATTTAGTAGCAGGGCATCATGGCGTTATAATTATATACAACTCTAGTCACAGGCATTGATGGAATATGTCTGTCGATAGTCACACTGATTCTATGAAGTGGTTACATATTATTGTAATACTTTTTTGTCCCATGAGAAAAAAAGCAGTTTAGAAAAGATTAGGAACAGTTTAAGGTCATGAAACTAGTAGTTGTCTAAATCAGGATAAAAAACACCAGAGTTCCTATTTAAAAAAACCCACCTCTAAATAAACCAAGACGGATGTTTTCTTTTGGAAACTTTTAGATGAATAAATATGCTTTAGGAGAGCTATACCTGGCTATATTGCTCTAACTGGTCTGCTTTTGGCGTGATGGCTTGACTTCATTTATTATTCTTTTAATTCTCACCACTGAAATTTCTGGAGCAAAAAAGAGGCACTAGATCCTTGGCCAGGTGCTCAGCTGTTTGGTGTGTCATCCCTTACACCAAAATGGTTGTAGGTCCTATCTCCTGTCAGGGAACATACCTAGGTTGCCGGTTAAATCCTTGGTTGGGGCACTTATGAAAGGCTACTGATCTATGTTTCTCTGTTGCATTAATGTTTCTGTCTCCTTATCTCTGTCCTTCACCTTTCCTCTTTCTTTAAAATCAATAAAAATATATTCTTGGTGAAAATTTAAAAAGTAAATAAAAATTAAAAAATTAAAAAAAATTAAATGTCACTAGTTGCAGCTTACCTCTATAATCTGTCCTGTGCTCACTCATTATCTCTATATGGATAGTGATCTCAATGTGGCAGTCAGTTTTGATATGCATATGGCTTAGACTTTCCCTTAAAAAACAATGGCAGAAGCTTGAAGCAGCTAGAGCAGTGGTTCTCAATGTTCCTAATGCTGCGATCCTTTAATACAGTTCCTCATGTTGTGGTGACCCTCAACCATAACTAAAACATAGTGATTAATCACAAAAACAATATGTAATTATATATGTGTTTTCTGATGGTCTTAGGTGACCCCTGTGAAAGGGTCGTTCGACCCCCAAAGGGGTTGCGACCCACAGGTTGAGAACTGTTGAGCTACAGGAACACAAGACTTTCACCCTTTGTCCTTTATAAGATTATAAAGGGTCTTAAGTCTCAGAAGGGGCAATTGTTACAGAGTGGGGGTCCCCCCACAAAATAAATAAATTAATTAAAAAAAAATGAAACAAAGTGGACAAGTTCTGTAGGTTAAGAAGTTGTAGTTACACTAATGGCAATGGGAAGTCACCGGACTGTTAAGCAGGGAAGTGATATGATTGGACCTAACTTTTGGACGGTTTGCTCTGCAAAAGGGACAGAGTACTGAATAGGGGCAAATCAACAGGTGGGTAGAATCATTAACAGAATATGAAATCATACCTTCTTTTCTTACCCTCTGATTACTAGAAATTTGGATAGTATAGTAATACAGAGAAGTTATGCCAAGGAGGCACTCACTACTGACCCTCTCCCCCGAATTGTTTTGGCTATGGTCTGAAGCATCCGAAACACCTAAAAGTTCCTCGATCGCCAACACAGTAGGGATCTAGAGCCATTCAGACAGGACAGAAATGGAAGGCACATCAGAGCCTCATAGGATTTCAGGCACCGAGGTGAGGGTGCTGGGGAAAAGCCAAAGGAATGGTTGGAAGAAGAAAAAGAGGATGAGATCAAAGCTGAAAGAGAGCATCAACTTTTCTTCTGAAGCCAACTCTATGTGAATTGAAAGGGCTGAAGCACTGATCTTCCTTCCTGAGGCCCCAGCAACTAGCGGACTATGTGGTTTACAGTTCACTGTGGAATGTTTCCCTGGGACTTGCCCTGGCCTGAAGAGAGCTGCCTCTCTCAACGTTGCCTCCTCCCCAGGAGCAGCTGACATTCAATGACTGACCTATTAGAATGTATGAAGGTCCAGATCCACATCGTGATTCAACTCTGTAGGACCATCTCAACTCCACAACACCCAGTGTGATTAACTGAGACCTTTCCATGATGACATCACATTTCAGCTTCTCCCTCTGCACAATCCTTTTTCCTTCAACCCAATAGGAGTATTAATCTCAACAGCACAACTTAATAAGCTTTCTTCATGGAAAACAAAACAAAACAAAAAAAACAATGACAGAGAATTAAGACAATGACAGTGTAAATATTTCACAGTAATTTCCATTAGAAGCTGAACTTTAAAGTTGATTGGAGCTTGTAGATCACCTACATGTTTGCTTTTTCAAAATTTTAATTAGCTTTTCACTTTCAAATAAGAAAAATATTAAAGAAAGAGAAAAATAAGAAAACATTTACAGTCATGCTTTTTGTTGACAATTCTGCTGTTTTATAATACAAGTAGATCCAGTGATTATAGCCACCTCCTCAGATAAGTTTTAAATGATCTTTAAAACATTACCTCCAAGCTCCTACTTTGCTCATACTTGAATTTTCCAGGGAGAAGGAATGTGTTAATTTCATGTTTGGTGGAATAGCTACTTCTCACTGTTGACCTATAAAGACCTACTGACTCTTAACAACTCCTACTTTTTAAAATATTCACTTCTGTTAATTTCAATGTCCTTCATTTGTCCTTCTTGATCTTCTAATTTGGTGCCATGTAAAATTCATCTATTTAATATATTAGTAAGAATTTTTGAGACCTTATTATGTTGATATGAGATGTGAAAATAATATATCAAGAATATATTTCTTTTAAAAATGCTAGATAAATGAAATTTTTTAATTTATTTAACAAGATCAGTTTAACTTAATGTAATGACTTGATCATCCTCCACAAGAAACAAAGAGGTGAAAACTTACCATATCATGTGTTTTTTTAGCAGCCTTTATGTTCCCTTAGGCAGTATTATATTATATAATTTAGAATTTCAATGATTCTTTAGGCCAAGACAGTTATTTACCAAAGATGCTTACATTCTGAAAAATTAATTGGCTTCTTCAGGGTAGCATTATAAGTTTCTATCTAAATCTTACCAGTATACAACCTATGGATAGTTTACCAGTATATCATAATAAACAAACGATGTATAATTCAGTCATTCACCATAAATACATGTTTCAGAGATAAGTATTGATTTTTAGAATAAATACTCTGAGAGAAAAATCTGTTTCATTATATCCCATTATCCAGGGAATACTTACATAATATTTGTGTTTATAGTAATGATGTTTCTGTTAAAATAAATAACAAATTAAAATCATTACCCATGTTTAATTATCAAGTTTTCTAGTAAATGAAAATGTCTTACCTTTTCAGATAAAGAATCAGCTCCCTTGAAAAAGGAAAAGAAAAAAATAATGAACATTTCAATTTATAATTCTAGATTGAATGTCAAAATGCACTTAGTTGCCACAATTATGATTAAACAAATGGAGGCAAAGTCTTCAGTAACTGAAACACTAAGCTAGTTGTTTATGTTTAGTGGCATCTTTATCATGAATGAGGACTAGGCTTTGGCTATAGTTAATTTGCTACATTCTAATACCAGTTCACTCAGGTCCAAAATTCTTTTGTGTGTGATAAAAAAAAATCCTGTGACTAGGAGAATGAAATTGAAAAGTTAAAATTTGAGTTAGCTCAAGACCAATGTTTTTTAGGTAGGTATGTTTTAAGTTCCTGAAAAGCTATATACATTTAAATGTAGATTATACAGATAGTCTGGTATAACTTCTCTGTTTTTTTTTTGGATTTTATTATTTTTCTCACTTACATGTCTGTGTGTGCTTACTGTCTCTGTGTGTGTACTTAAGAATTATCCTAATTCCTTTATGTCCTGAAGTAAGTTAAGTCATAGAAAATGTTCATTCAAAACATTAGAATTGACTTCTGGCCAAGTTGGAGGCCTAGACAGACACACTGCATCTCCCTCCACAACTAAGAAGGGATACAACTACCTCAAAACTAGAGACAACAAGAAGTTCCAGAAAATCAAGCTGCATGGAAGTCCAACAAACAAAGATATAAAGAAGAAATACTCATACAAACAAGTAGGAGGGGTGGAGTCAGGGTGGAGAAGACACAGTGGTGTGGCAGCATTGGCGGCTGCAGCAGCAGGCCAGCAGAAAGCGGAGTCACATGTTTTAAAAAGTCGGGAGGGACACCTGGGGAGCGCTCCCAGCACCAGACCAGACTTCATAGCTCACAGTTCTAGTGCTGGGGAAAATAAAGCCTCATTGCTTCTGACTGTGCCAACCATTGGGGGTTTGGGTGGAGAAAGAAAATGCCAGTCTCTCAGCAGAGCCCGCTTGTTTAAAGGGCCCCCACAATCCTAGAATGTCAGCAGAACCACCCACTCTGGGAATGATGACCAGGGCAGGAGCTAGAGAGGCACCAGTCCCATATGGAAGTGGGAAAAGTGTCTGGAAAAGAAGCGAGTGCTGAGCAAGCGGCATTGTTCCCTCTCAGACCCCTCCCCTACATACAATGCCACAACGTGGTGAAATGGGTAGCCCTGTATTGATGAATATCTAAGGCTCCACCCCTTACAATATAACATGTGCGATAGCTCTACCTAAGACACAGAGGCAAACACAGGACACTGTTGAGATGAGGAGACAGAGAAATATGGCCCAAAAGAGGGAACGGATCAAGGTTCCAGTGGGAGAATTAAGTGATGAGGAGGTAGCCAAACTAACAGATGCAGAGTTCAAAACACTGGTGATAAAGATGCTGAGAGGCTTGACAGATATGCTTGAGTATGCAAATGCGTAAGAAAAGAAGTGAAGGCTATGCTAAATGAGATGAAGAAAATCCACACAAAACCAATAGTGAAGGGAAGGAAACCAAGGTTCAAATCAATGATTTGGAATATAAAAAATAGTCAACCAGTACAGAATGAGGAAACAAGAATTGAAAAAAATGAGGAGAGGCTTAGGAACCTCTGGGACAACTTTAAACATGCCGACATCCGAACCATAAGGGTGCCAAAAGGAGAAGAGAAAGAAATTGAAAGCTTATGTAATAAAATAATGAAGGAAAACTCACAAAATTTGGTGAAGGAAATAGACATACAAGTCCAGGAAGCACAGAGAGTCCCAAACAAGCTAGACCCAAAGAGAACCACACCAAGACACATCATCATTAAAATGCCAAATGTTAAAGATAAAGAGAGAAGCTTAAAAGCATCAAGAAAAAAGCAGGGAGTTACCTACAAAGAGGTGCCTATAAGACTATTCTCAATAGACACTTTGCAGGCAAGAAGGAGCTGGCAAGAAGTACTCAAGATGATGAAAAGCAAGGACTTACAACCAAGATCACTCTATTCAACAAAGCTATCATTTAGAATGGAAGGGCAGATAAAGTGCTTCCCAGACAAGATAGAGCTAAAAGAGTTCATCATCACCAAGCCATTATTATATGAAATGTCAAAGAGATTTACTTAAGAAAAAGAAGATAAAAATTAAGAACATTAAAATGACAACAGACTCACAACTATCAACAACTGAATCTAAAAAATAAAGACAAAACCCAACTAAGCAAACCAGAATAGGAACAGAATCATAGGTATGGGAATCATTTGGAGGGTTATCAGCTGGGAGGGAGAAGGGGGAGAAATGGGGAACTGGTGCAGTGATTAAGAAGCATAACTGGTTGGTACAAAATAGACAGGGGGAAGTTAAGAATAATATAGGAAAGGGTGAAACCAAAGAATTTATATGCATGACCCATGGACATGAACTGGGGGGTGGGGAATTGTGGGAGCAAGAGGGGTTGCTGGGCAGAGGGGAGCAAAGGGAAAAAATATTGGGATTACTGTAACAATATAACCAATAAAATATACTTAAAAATAAAAAAACCAACCTACTACTTGAGAAATGTTAGTATCCAAGCTACTTAAACACTATAGCCTATGATAACAGCCAAGTCACTAGTGCTCATGGGGATCTCAGTTTTCTTGTCTATAAAATGAAATGGGTAGACTGGAAAAAAAAATATTAGAATTGACAAAGCCATGTTTGGGCAATGTAAATATGGCCCTGGGCACAAGAAAAAAGAAACATTCTCTGAATAATTACTGAGAACATATTCTTCAAAATTTTCTGATATACTTACAATGATGGAAACCATGACAGCCACGATAAAGGCCAAAGCAAGGATCTTCATGTTTGGCTGAGTTCTGTGAAACATATATGACAAATCAGTAACACATTCATTCTGTGCCGTCAACTTATTTAGTGATCAAACTATTGTCTACAGTTTTGTGAAACAGGCTAGAATTAAAGAGTATTAAAACACATTGCATGACATCATGGAATGTAGAAACTAGGGGACATTGTTGTGGCACAGAAAACAGACAAAAGGGACATCTTAAACAGGCCAAGAGCAGGGAAAGGATAATAAAGTAAAGAAAAAGGTAAAGTTCATGTAAGATTATATACTGAGTTGGCTAAAAAGTTTGTTTATTTTTTTTTCCTATACAATGGCTCTCCTAGTGCTTAGTTGTCTTTAACTTCATTTGAAACAATTTTTTTTAGATTGTATTGTGATAGCTGTCATATCAGCATGTATATTTAAAAAACTTATCAAAATTGGTGAATTTTTGTGTAGCCATTTTAATATTGAAGATGGGAGAAAAACAGCATTTTCAGCATTTTATGCTTTAATCATTTCAATAAGGTAAAAATGCAACTGAAGCACCAAAGATTTGTGCAGTGTATGGAGAAGGCTCTGTGATTGATTGAACATGTCAGAAGTGGTTTGCAAAGTTTCTTTGTGCTCAAGGAATAGCAAGGAGGTCAGAAGAATAAGAGTAGGAGCTAAACTAAACTCAGAGAGGCATCAGAGGGCCTGACAGAGTAAAATATTTTACATTATTTTAATGATCTTTAAATTTTATTCTGTTAGTGACAGAAAACCAATGGAAAATTGTATGCAATGAAGTAAAATAACATGAATTGAATTTAAGAGCATGACTCAGACTTCTCATTGAAAAAATAGCCTGAAGTGAAGAAACAATAAAACCCATTAGCAGGCTATTTCTGTAGTCCAAGGAAGATATAATGGCTTGAACCATAGTGATAGCAATGAAGGTGGTTAACATCTGAGATCCTGGACACCATAAGAAAATAGAACCAAAGAAAGCTGCTAATCGATCAGATATGGGTTGTGAGAAAAATGAAGAGGATTCAAGAATACTACATAGTTTTTATGGCCTGAGTGATGACAGAAAGTCAATTATAATGAAAATTTTTAAGAGTGGTAAAGTTTGGGGAAGGTCAGGAGCTCACTTTTAGGAATAAGTTTGAATAATTTATTAAGATGTTCAAGGAGATAGGTGTTAACCTGTTGGACATACAAGTCTGGAATATAGGAGAGAGTTGGGTTTGCAGCTAAATTTGAGGGACATAAGCTGATGGTAATTAAAAACACAAACCTGGATACATTTAACAGAGAAGTGAGTAGAGGCAGAGAAAAGAAGTCCAAGACCTAATCCTAGGACACTTTTCATCACATAATCTGTAAATGAGAAGCTATCAGTGAGTCAGAGATAGAGTAGCCAAAAAGGTAGAATAATAAAGAGAGTATTATGACCTGGAGCCAAACAAAGAAACTGTCCCAAATGTCAAATGCTGCTAATAGCACAAGTAAAAGGAAGATCTAGAAATAACCATTGGATTAAAAAAAACTAATGTTAATTTTAAGCCTGCTAAAAGTTTTTGTGGACCATAGATATGAAAGTCTATAAGATTATAAGAAAAAAATGGGAGAAAAGAAATGAGACACCAAGTATGGACAACTTTTGAAAAAGTTATTCTCCCTACCCCTGCAAAGAAAAGGAGAGAAATTGGGTAGAGTAACCAAGAGAATGAGAATGGGGTCAATAGGATTCTTTTTATTTTACTAAATTTATTGTGATAACATTGGTTAATAAAATTATGTAGGCCTCAAGTATATAATCCTATAGTGCATCATCTGTATATTGCGCTGTATGTTCACCACCCAAAGTCAAATCTCCTTCTGTCACCATATTTTGAACCCCTTTCCCCTTTTCTATCTCCTCCCCTCTCCCTTTCCCTCTGGTAACCAACATACTGTTGTCTGTGTCTATGAGTTTTTGTTTGTTCATTTGTTGCTTTCAATTTTATATCCCACATATGAGTGAAATCATGTGGTTTTTAACTTTTTCTGTATGACTTATTTCACATAGCATGACATTCTCAAGATCCATTCATGTTATCTCGAATCTATATACTGAAACCTACATGACATTCTTAAAAGAAGTCAATGAAGATGGAAAGAAATGGAAAAATATTTCATGATTATGGATTGGAAAAAACAACATAAAGTGGCCATATTACCCAAACAACATACAGAAATAATGCAATCTTCATCAAAATCCTAAGGCATTTTATAAAAAGATTTGTATGGAACCAGAAAAGATCCCAAATAGTCAAAGCAATCTGAGAAAAAAAGAACAAAGTCAGAGGTATTACACTCCCCGACTTCCTTCAAATTATGCTACAGAGCAACAATTATCAAAACAGCATGCTTTTGACAGATAAACAGACACATAGACCAGTGGAATAGAATTGAGAACCCAGAAATAAATCTGTATATATATGGGCAAATAATTTTTGACAAAGGAGCTAAAAATATAAGATGGAGGAAAGAAACCTCTTCAATAAATGGTGTTGAGAAAATTGGAAAGTCATATGCACAAAAATGAAAGTAGACTGTTATTTGCCATCATACATCAAATTTGACTCCAAATAAATCAAAGACCTAAAAATAAAACCTGAAACAATAAAATACATAAAGTAAAACATAGTTACTAAATGTATACACATTGGTCTTAGAGAGGATTTTATGAATTTTTTAACATCAAGGCAAAGGAAGTAAAAGAATATGTTTTTTAAGATCAGAAGAGTTATGGAATGTTGAGAAAAGATGTAAAGAGAGGAAAATAGTAATGCAATAAAATTTTCCTGAGTCAGAAGGAAGGTACGGTTTCTTGCTCATAGTGTAATGTTTGGTTTTGATAGTAGCAAGAATAATTCTTGAAAAGTAACAGACAAAGAATACTGAGAAATGAATAAATGGGGGAGTTACATGTTGACACATTTTGAAAAGCTCATTCTGCTTTTATTTTCTCAGTAAAATAGGAAGAAAGTGATTTGCTGTTTAATGCACAAATGCGGGAGAGGTGTTGTTGCTTTGAGTATTAAATAATTGTCTAGAAATGTGGGAGTAAATATATAGGATACGGCTGGACTTCATTTTAAAGTAGAAAAGAGGGACACATAGACATATGGAGTTTAAAGGTCATTGAAAAAGTGACAGGCTCATTTTAAGGTCTTATGTTCTGGTGGAATCAAATAATTCCTTATTTCAAGCATTAAAAGGAATTTGTTCAGTAGATAGAAAATGGTATAGGAGAATAGGAAGGATGAAATTAAGAATAGGGAATGATGAAATTTTTTACATGACCAAGTAGAGTCATCTACCCATTCATGTTTATGTTTGGCTCCTTAGCATCTTCATTTTTGTGTCTTCGTGTGTCCTGTTGCATCATCTACACAGTGGTTCTAAATCTGGGATGATTTTGCCTTCCCAGAGGACACTGCAAATTTTCTGGAGAACATTTTTAGTTCCACTAGTGAAATCTCATAAGTGAAGGCCAGTGGTGCTACTATACATCGTACAATGCACAAGGCAGCCTCTACAACAAAGAATTATTCTTCCCCCCAAAATGTCAATAGTACAATTGGAAAACCTTGGTGTAGCGTATCACATGTGCTCAACAAGTGTGTCATGAACTGTAGGTAAATTTTATAACAGTCATGCATCACAGAAGGACTTTCTGTTCAACAATGAACGCCAAATATGACAGTGGCCCTGTAAGATTATAATTGAGGGTAAAATTCCTATCACTTAGTGATATTGTAACCATTGTAAGGTAGTGGAGAAATGCGTTATTCACATGTTTGTGGTCATGCTGGTATAAAGAAACCTACTGTGCTGTCAGTTGTATAAAAGTATGGCACAATCATATGTAGTACATAATGCTTGATGATAATAACTCTGTTACTGGTTTGTCTTTTGATTGTATCATTTTCTCTCTTCTTGATTTAATCTTGTGCTGTTTTGAATAGTAACATGCAGTACAAGCTTATAGCCTTGTTGCAATAGGCTATGTTATATAGCCTAGGTGTGTAATAGGTTTCACCGTCCAGTTAGTGTAAGTGTACTCTATGATGTTCACACAATGACAAAATCACCTAACTATGCATTTTTCAGAGTGTACCCTCATCATTAAGCAGCACATAACTCTATAGGTAAAGTAAGAGTAATTAGGATTAAGAATATATCTTATAAACCAGTTCCTTGGGCTTTATGCTTCCACTGTGTCTGTCTGCTCAGAGAAAATTTTTCTTAATCTCTGATTAACTTTATAAATTAATTTTAAAAGCTATATTTTAGATACGAGATGCTATTTTATTATATTTGAATAATTTAATGGAAAGAATTAAAATACTTCATCTATATGAATAATGTTAAAATACCTATCTTTACTTAATTTGTCAGAGTTAATCAATGATAAGTTATATTGTTCATAAACCTGGATCATTATACAAATCCATACTATGTGTTTATTTTTTCTTTCTTCCAGTCCCTCCCTATGTTTTGGAACTTATCAAACAGTTCCTCCTATATTATTTTAAAAACTGAGGATTTTGTTGCCAGCTCTATCTCTAAATAGCCATAGTACCCTGAGCATTCTCACAACCTCAGTTTTTTCATCTCCAAAGAATATTTAATACATCATATGGATGATATTTAGGGTTTCTTACTGTTCCTTTTTGAGAACATTTTTGCTCCCTTTGGTACACTCTTTATCCTGCTTTCCTATATGCTTTTTTTTCTTGAAGGTGTTATTTACATGGCTTCTGTTCTTGCCTTTGTGTTTCACCCTAATTTCATGCCTGAATTTTCTGATCCATCATCCAATATGGAAATAAGGTTTGGATGAATAAATTCAATTCTGTTGATACAAACAGTCCTAGAACTACTTGCTTTGATTGCATCTCGCTCCTCACACAGAGTTGTCTTACAAAGTTTCAATGTATAAAATTCATTTTTATGGTATAAAAAGGCAACCCAAGTCATGCAGTGGGAAATCTTGGGTTCTCACATGGCACTTTGCTCCTTACTTGTCATTGTTTTCTGATGCATACCTAGTCAGTGGCACCACATATTATCTTAAATCTCGCGCTTCTATATATATATATATATATATATATATATATATATATATATATATATATATATATATATTTTTTTTTTTTTTTTTTTTGGATAAGCCTTTTTGCTAGCATATGGTTCATGATTTCTTTGTTCAAGGTTTTGCATACATTTCTGACCCAGCTGAGTCCATAACTATACTGATTAATGTGATTCAAAATAAAATGAGTAATGAGGAAATGTTGTATTTATTGCACAATATGCCAATAATTTACTGAGAAAATAAAAAGAAAATGTTGAATAAGTAAGGCATGCTCACTTTTGTAATTCATTTCTTAGAAATCACAGTTTTCTTGCCAATACCTTGGCAACACAGATCTAATACATATGGCACACTGGGCAGCCATGACCTTTAGTAATTGGACCTGTGACATTGAGATTATTTCATCATTTCTTTCACGACTTCATCCAGAATCAATATGAACGCAGTCTTAGAATAAATATTAGCTGAATAGTTCAAACAGACAATAGACATTGACTTAGGTTTTCAAAGTAATACAAAACTTATATGACTATTAGAAGTGTTAACTTCTCTAATACAACTAGTATAATATGAATAGAAGTTATATTATAGAGAAAAATTATTAATCATGCCAATATTTTACTTACTTAGTCCTGAATGTATCTATTACAGGTAGTGAACAGAAGAAAACAACACTGTAAAACTGAGCAGTGCCAAACACAATTGACAATTATATTTATGAACATCAGTCACTAAAGAGACAGAAACTTGAAGACTGCTTTTGTAAATAGGAAAATATTAAGTACTTTTGAGGCCTACTTCATATTTTACTGTGGACTTTCGCCAAGACCCCTCTTTTCTCTGTATTTCAGTTTCCTTTCTTTTTCTACCTTCTGTCTGTCCATGAACATTAGATGATGAACAGTAACTCACTGTACAATTTATGAGATAAAAACTGAGAAAATTCATTTTCAAAAATTTTTATCATTATCAATTATTTTCTATAAGTAGTTATTCTTCAAATATTACCCTCTGCCCTGAAACCCTTCATCAAACCCCCACTATCTACAGAATAAAATTTACATTTTGTTCTTAATTATTTGACTTCTTTCTTTTTCTCTGTTCTCATCTCCATCTAATCCTTCTGTGGTACTTCATGGCTTGATTTAGGTGTAATTACTTGTTTCTGATATCCAAGACTTTTTTTTTTTTTTTTTAGCCTGTAATTCTCTCCCCTACTCAGGTCAAACCATTCATTCAGTTTCAAGATCTAACCCAGGACACATATCTTCATGAAGATCCTCTCTAGCTCTTCAACAAAATTAACTAGGTATTTCCTCTGGGCCTAGTGCATATTTTTACATCTTTATTAAGTGTTTATTACATTTCATAATAAGTAGGTTTCATATTAGTTAATATCAAAGGCTGTGATCTCTTTAGGGTCAAGAATTTTGCCTTTTTATTTCTTGTGGCATTATTGGCAACTACTAAAATACCTGAGAAGGAGACATTTAGTATGTAATACATTTCACTCTAATTTACCTTAACAATTCCCTATCTTCAATATACAGTACTGCATGTATAACTATTCTTTGCATTTAGTTATTATTCAGAAAGTCTCTTCTTTCTGATGCTGTAATTTCCAGCTGATAAAAAGCTCTAATCTGTACTTCTTAATATTGCTCACTTTCGTTAGTCTGGTTATTGCCTTTTTTCCCTATCTCTACTCATTCAAGTCCTTTTGGGGGTTCTAGTTTACTACTCAACTACTGCCATCTCCTCCTTCCTAGAACAACCAGACTTTATGATTAGTCATTTAGCATGCACATATTCTATTCCCTGTCCCCATCCCAACAATTCTCTTGATCTACTGATATATTGCAACCATCCTGGCATAAATCTGCTTGGGTAAAGAAGACAACCTGATTTCTACTCTCACTCAGGTATTAATGCTGTGAATATTTTTATTTATCTTTATTTTTATGTTAACCAAATATTTTCCCCCTTTTAAATATCCCAAAGCTATATCTACTTCCCTTACTGTCAGTTCAAAATTCCATCCTGAACCTAACTGGAAAAGTAAGACCATTTAATTTCAATTTTCTACTCTGTATTTCAAAGTATGTATTATATTTACTCATCTTCCCCTCCTTTTCTCTATTCTCAGAAAAACTGGCACACTCTGTATAGGTCTATTTCTTTTGGTTGTGACTCTGATCCTACTGGGACTTGGTTTATCAATTTAATCCCCACTCCTTTGGTGTGTTTCAGCCATTTCTCACCATTGGCCTCTTTCTTTTAATCTAAATATCTCTGTCCTAAAATTATCTTTGTGTGATTCTTTTTCCTATAGTCATAGATACCGTTTCATAGGTGGCTTTAGTTCTACTTCTAAAGTCTCTGAAGAGTAGTGATGCTTTTAATTCCTCACACATTACTTACTTCATAACCACTTGGAGTGTATCCCAATGGTTACAGTGATAATGACCCTCTATATCCAGAATTCTCTTCTCTGTTTCCCCCCTATTCCACACTTATGTAGCATTTTCACTCTTATTTTCATTTGCGTTTTTTTCCTAGCTATTTCTTCCCATGGCTCTGATGACCCTCTTCTTTCTTCTCTTAGATACTCTATATTATTTCCTATTTCCTTCTGCTGCACCAGTTTCTGAGTCACAGGGTAGGCTTGAGTCCTATTCTTAGACAAGTTCTCTTTTGACTTGCCACTTCTTCCTTGAAGAAGTTCATTTATTCCTTTGCCACAAAAAAATTCATTTCTACTGTTGTATGTATGATGCCATTGAGCATTTTATATATAATTAACAACAAATCTTATACACCCTCCAACTTACCATGTATAAGATTTAACTGAGTAAGCCCTTTCTCATATCAGTTTGGTTTCCAGCTTGGCTTATAACATGGATAAATTTTCAATTCCCTGGCATATTCTATTCACTCAATTCCCAGATTTCTCTCCTTTTCCTTATTTTAATAATAAGCTCGTTTCCCCTTATCTAAGATGTACAACACCATTTCCGTATTTCAGATCCTCACAATGTTTATCCTCGACTCCTATAATACCTAATCATACTATAACAAGCTCTCTTACTAAGTTGCCTGTGATATTGTCATAGAGATATATCTTCCAAAAAAGATTAAATCTTTTTGCTTTCAAATCTCTAAAATCATCTTTACTTCAGTGAATTATGTCACAATGCATTCTGAAATTAAAGGCATCCATGATATGACTTCATCAACCCCCTGTAATAGTAACATATTCTGTATCCTCTATGTTTCCTAAAATGCAGAATCTATCAAAGGTGGTATATTGCTATACAAACAACCATATTTCTTTCAGGCAAATATTTTATTCACAGTTAATTATGTCTCAAAAGTGTCATAATTCTTTTAAATTTCAACCAGAATAACAGCTCCTTAAAGACCAGCACCCGTGCTCACACTTAGCAAAAGCACCCATTCCTCCACTCTAAGCATGACAAATGATGTATGTTTTAGCCCAAAGACTACATTGAGAAATAAATTTTACAACAACATCTTAGGAGGTTAATGCACGGGCGTTGCATATAGTCAAATAGAAACACATGTACTCATATCTTGTTTTAAATCAATTTTTTTGAAATTAACAATGTGGATTTTGTAAGTTATTTGACATATTGGTATATCAATTTCTTCATCGAAAATATGAAAAGGAAAGCTCTCATCATGTTTTTGTTACAATCATACAAGATAATTCTGTAAAGGACACGATATCTGGCATAGAGTTAGTTACTAAGTAAAAAAAAAAGTTTATTATAGTGATAATGTTTAAATAAAAAGGTAACCGATATTTATCAGGTAAATAAGTCTCCATGACATTTTACAAACTTCCACAACAGATTTACCGAAGATTTTGTCTATAGAGCCAACCAGATTGCTTTTCTGAAATGTTCCATTACAGAAGAAAGATTATTCCTCTTGTGTCCAAGATAGTGAGTTTAAGTTAGTGATTTATTGTACCCAAATCAAGTGGCCCTGGGAACTTTGCAATCGACTCACATGACTAAGTGGCATGAAACACTAATAGCTGCTCAGGTTAGCATGAAATTGTGGCCTTTGTAAGCCCCTGCATAGGTCTGTGGCTCATATAGCATTCACCCACAATTGAGATCTTGAGGACCCACCAAGTGCTAGAGACCTAATTTAGTTTTAAATAACTTGGGGATTGAGCCAAAGGGTCACTGTACTCCAATAATTGTCTTCAGTTCTTAGACAATTGCATTTCCTGGACCGATTTCCTTTTTCAGATGTGAATCGCTCTCTTGTTAAAAATGCTCTCCAGCATTTCTGAGGACAGATATTAGGCAGAAATCATTTTCTAATCATGCAGACTTCTTGGAATTTAAACCTATTACTGATTTTATTTCAAACCACAAAATTAACATGCCATTGAATACAGTATATAAACAGACAGAAAAGCAGACATACCATCATCCACTTAGCTCCTCCACTTCTTGTCCTCCACCTTGGATAAAAGGTAAGAATTTCACATATAAGTTGATATATCTTCTCTTTAGCTTTATTTCAACTACTTTGAGATATATGGAGAAAATAATTTTTAAATATAGTCTTTGAAATAAAGGTATTTATAATACTGACATTCTCAACACTTATGTTAAAAAAAGGAAATGTGCCTATGAAGATTTGGTAAAAATAAAAGGCCAAATAAGATTTATGAGTCCAAGAAAATGTAATAATGTTGGTAAATATTTTTAGTACAAGGTAGTTAACAGGCTATACTAAAAGATCTAATTCATGAATTACATGTCTTCTAGATTGCTTAAACATATCATAGTCATAAAATCATATATATTTAAAGTACTATAAAATTATTGTGAAAACTTTATTCAACAGGTCATATAAAGGTAGCATATTGAATGAAGATATTATGAGAGCTCTTTGGGAATATGCACTACTTGAAATGTTTATAAATAGCATTTTTAAAAGAGTGTAAAAAGTATATTGGTGGCAGAAAACATAAAGATGGAACAAAGTGAAGCATTTAGTACATTTTGGTCAAAACTCTTAACATATATTTTATACTGTGCTACAATAATAACTAGCCTGCTTTTGGGACTGGTTAAGAAATCAGAGAAAAAGAGCATGGTGTATGATTTCTAAAATTATATGGCACAGAGGAAAAGAGACATCATTAGGTGTGTTAGGATGAAGACAGTGTAGTGGCTACACAGAGAGAAAAAACAAATATATCAAACCTATAAACATGTCTGGATAAATGGAGCAAATAAGCAAAATGCTAAAAAAAAAAAAAAATAACCCCAAAAACCTCATTCTTATTAGAAATAAGAAGATATCATTAAACCATATATTCATGAAAACTGTTTCATTTAGTAAAGAAAAGGTAAAATGAACTATGATCTTCTATGTATATATGTTTTTAAATCAGTCTGTTCCCAATGAATATGAGGATTCATCAGGGCTGAAACCATAATATTTTGTTCACTGCTTTAAACCCAGACCCTAGACAGAACCTAGCAATTAAGAGTGCTGAATAAATATTACTTATTTTGAATAAGTGAATCAATTAATAAACCCTTATATAAATATTTACAACATCTTTTATGTCTTCAAAAAAACTCATTGTTCTGTAAATGAGATGAAAAGAATAAGGTAGGGTAGAGCTGATTGCTGAAAAATTTTAATGGCTTTCATTGAAGTATAAAGTTGATAAGTAAGACTAAAGGAGCCATAGAAGATTTTGACTTTGGTTATATGATAAAACTTCTCTCAGTAATTTTTCTAAAATATAGGCATTTTTATTATCTTTGTTTTTTTTAAAGATAAGTCTACTTAATTAAGGAAATATATACATTGACAAGCATAAAACTTTTTTCCCATTCACAGGACGTGAGAGCCATGAAGGTCCTCATCCTTGCCTGCCTGGTGGCCCTCGCCCTTGCAGGGGAGGTAAGAAAATCTCCAAATGGTTAACACAAAGTGGAATATCTTCCCATGTGAGGAGAACAACATCACCAGTATTTTAAATGTACAAATAAAACAGAATTTCAACAGAATTTTAAAAATATTTTAAAGATAATCATGTACACTCACCCACTCTTTCAACAGTGTCCTAAAGCGCCACAAATCTGGGTTAAGTGTTACCAGTCCCTAAATAAAAACAAAAAAAGCTAATAATCATGAGACAAAACAAGGAGAAACAAACATAAAAAAGAGTAATATTGCACAAATGCAATTGTGTGCATGTCGTCGTCGGCAGCCGTCCGTCTCGAGAGACGATGGTGTAGCTTCTTAAGAGTCTATCTGCACCGCCGAGAATGGCTGTGCAGTCCGACTCGGGAGTGACACGGTATCTGTCTCCTCCCGTGTTGAATCGACATCTTGCAATGACGCTGGAGTGTCCTCTCCAGTGAAGCTGAAGCTACAGAGCCTGGGCAGGGTGATATGGAGGGTCTGCTGTTGCCCATGCAGCAGACCCCCCCTCTCTTCGCAGCTGAAGGGTCCAAGGGAAAGACGGAGTCAATACAGCTTGGTTTCAGGTGCGCCACAGGAGTTGCCGGTGTTGACTACAACGTCAAACCGCCTTAGGGACTCCGGCTCCGGATTTTCTGTCGGGGTTTACTCCCTTAGCCTTTCCCCTGAAGAGGTATGCCGCAAGGCAGTGGAGGTTTTTTGGAGTCAGAGTTTTCCTTCTCTGATGTGCCCTGACTGGAAGATCGAACCAGCGACACTTAGCTCGCAGGCTGACGCTCAATCCACTGAGCCAAACCAGCCAGTGTGTGCATGAACAACCTAGATAAATATACTGTATTTCAGGGATGAAACTCATGTACCTCTTACTCTATGGCATTGGACCAAATCCTTCTTGTGTCTATCCAAAGGCACCCAGATATAAAATATCAGGCAATAATCATAATTATAAACATATTAGTAATCATAAGAAAAAGCATTTGATACATATGAAAATAACTCCCTCTCTGTTATCCACCAAACATAGTTCTTCATTCAAGTAAAATAAAAGTATACATTTAGAGTTACCAAATATAAAATATATAAAAACAATTACTTTTTAAGGCTTCAAAAGATACACAATATATTCTATTTCTTAAATTTGTGAATGGGATTTCTCTGCATAAAAGAAAAAAGTAAATAGGAAAAATGAGTTAGCTAAGAAACCTAAATGTTTTTTTTTTTTTTTTTTACTTACAGAAGGAAGAATTCAGTGTAACCAGTGAGGTAAGATTTTTCTTTTTAATTCAGAGAAAAATTTTCAACCATAAGATAATAACATTCTCCAATTTCCAGTTGTGATTTTTTTTTAACAGACTGTAGAAAACCTTTCAAGCAGTGAGGTAAGACAATGCTCATTCTGAGGCAATTTTCCATATTGAAACAGTAAAATGCTATATGATCTTCCTGCAGTGTTATTTTAGGGCTTTTAAGCCAATGCACCTAGGAAGTGACATAAATTCTGATGTAAATTTCCAGTATATATCTTTAAGAACAGAATAGATGTCTACAGATTTTACCACTCAAACACTTCCTGAGCTAGCTTCCTACTTAAAATTGTGTCACTGTGCCTCAACCCCTTCTTTAAATGAACTGTACAGTCTTTTTATGTCTTGAGCTCTCTCCATGGTGACCTCTTTCACAATTTTGACCTTTATTGAGCACCTTCTCTGGATTAGACATTAACTAAGAGCTGTGGCACAAACTGAAAAGAGGATGCCATAGAAAGAATGGCAATATAGGAAGTGGGCAGACATGCAAATGGACAAATTATTTTGTAATTACAGTAGTCACTTTAGTTAACGAGAGGCAGTGAGACTTACTTAGTCTTAGTCATGAATCTGCATGTGAAAGTCAGGTAGATATTTATACTTGCACCACCTTTTAGGGTCTACCATTACCTGTTAAGTATACCTTATCTTCACAAAGGTTACCAGAGCCTTAGGGAAAGTATTTATTTCTTATAATTTTTGTACTAAATATAACTAATAAACTAATAATGATTAACAGAATATATATCCATGGTTATTATAATTTATTATTAACAAATATAATTCTTTTAAAACAATATAGGCCATTATAGATTAATTGTTGTCATATGAAGGATGTATAGTGACAGAAAATTAGCATCTATTAAATGCCTCTTTTTGTACTATGTTCACTAATTTTCTCTTCTTTCTTGACTGCATTTAACTGTCTGTCTTTTATACAACAGGCTTATACACAACAGTGCAACATATAAGTTTCAGTAATTGTCTTGTGTTTTTGATGATATTATCAAGCAAGGTGTACACATTAACCTATTATGCCTTCATTTTCTGATTTATATTGGCAAATTAAAATTGTTCATGAAAACTTAACCTAATTTAATTTAATTTTTATTTTTTCTGAAGGAATCAATTACACACATCAACAAGGTAAAACCCTTATGTTTAATGTAAATATTTTCAAAATTTTCCACATTTAATTTTTACAGATAATAGTATTTTTATATGATTTTTCTTTTAGCAAAATCTTAACAAGTTTGAACATGAGAAACAGCAGGGAAGAGAGGTAATTTGTTTATGATAAATATATATCTAAAATTTTTGTCAAATATAATATATATAAAATACTTGTATGTGCATGTTCATTCTAAAGTATGGTAAGAGAATACATGCTAGTGTAAAAAATGAAACCTGAAGTCAATATATTTTTAATACATGAATGCATTTTAAAACTTACAGTTAACTTGCAGGGTATAGGATAAATAGTAATTATTGTTTTGTTAATTTTTCTAATGGTATATCTGTTTTGTATAAATGCATACTAGTAGCTGTATTCCTCATTGGAAACTAGGTTCCCCTTATTCTCAAGATAGATAGGCTGATGAAAGAAATAGAAGGGCAATATGGCACAAATCCTAATTTGATCATTGATAAGCTCTATAACCTTGGCCCCAAGTTTCTCTGTACTTCACTTTCTTCTGTAAACTGAGAATATTCATAACCCCCTAGGGCTAATGAGCTGACTCAATAAATATTCAATGATTTACAATAAAATTTTATGTTTTATATTAACATTTATGAATACATGCAGTCAATAAAAGAATTCCCATTACGTAGATGAGAGAAGTGAGGTACAGGATAATTATTTATCACACAGTTATTTATTAGCCACGCTTGCTTAAACATAAACATTTTTTAGACAACATGAAATTCTTTAATTAAATTACACATGTGGTAACATATTTATCTAATTGTAATATTTCAGTATCCTATCAGTGTAGTGGGTTTGTTTGCAACTCACAACAAATACTTTTCTAAATCAAAATAAATTTTAAAATCAATGCCTCTTTAAAGACACAGTAACTACCATCTACCAAGGAAAGCAGTGCTAGAAGTTAGCTGGTATTGAGCAACTCCTCCAATTAATCCACAGATTAAGATTTATTTTTTATGAAAATACACAAAAGTAAACCTTGAAATCATTTCTCTAATTATTTTAAAAACAAATCTTCCTTATGAAAACAATTTCGTCAATTATTATCACATTACGTAGAAAGGTCCATGCCCTCTGAATACCACAGTGTACAGCTAGCCCCAGCTATTGAAGGCAACTCAGAAAAGGAGAAGCAAGTTTGAAATCCCCAAACATTGACTTCAGTTTGATCTGTGCTCACCCACAAAGCAAGTGGGTTAATGAGAAATCCCTCAATGAAGCTGTAACTCAGTCTTCACAGGACCCCAAGTGATTTCTTAACCAGCATAAGTAAAAAAATTTTCTTACTCTCCTTTCATTCAATTATGATTGTTCAAAAGACAGGAGGTTAATTCATCCTGAATGGCAATTATAGCTTAATCATGGACTCTAAGGGTTTCTCTCTTTCTCTCCAGGATGGAAGCCAGGGCAAATTCCAGGCCTTTGTCCAGCCACAGCCTCTCCTCTATCCTTACGCTGAGCCCATCCCTTACACTGTCCTTCCACAAAACATGCTGCCTCTTGCTCAGCCTGCTATGGTGCTGCCTGTCCTTCAGCCTGAAGTGATCCAAGTCCCCAATACTAAGGAGACCATCTTTCCTAAGCAGCACATGATGCCATTTCTTAAATCTCCAGGAGTGCCATCTTTTGAACACCAAATCCCAAATCGTCCACAGCTTCCTCTGCCTCTGCTCCAGCCCTTGATGCACCAGGTTCCCCAGCCTTTCCTTCAGACTCGCATGCTTCCTACCCAGCCCCTGTTCTCCCTTTCTCAGCCCAAAGCCCTGCCTTTTTCCCAGCAAGTGATCACCTACCCCCAGAGAAATATGCCCATCCAAGAGCCTCTGCTTGACCCAACCCAGGTGTTTTACTCTGTGACTGAACCTATGGCCACAATTTACAACTTACAACAAGTAAGTCCTAATTTACTAACTCTACTGTTTCATTCATGATGTGTATGTGATAGTAGAAGTGAGAGATCCAGAATACAAGCATAAGTGAATAATGAATGGATTCAAAATACACATAGTTTAGACGAGGGATTCTTAACAGTAGTTACACAATAAAATAAGCTAGGAAACTTTTCTCCCTAAAATTACAACATATTACAACATATAGGACAGCTCAAGAGATTTAGATACAATTGTTCTGATTTTCTATGTAAGATACTGAGTATTGGAAAGAAATTATTTCAGAGATTCTGATTTAATTGATCTGGTAAGAATATAGATAAAGAAAATTGAAACTTACTACATGCAGATTTAAATTTGGTCATCTGGGAGTGAAATAAAGAAGTGTTATTACTTTCTATAATTTTGAAGTTTTTCTTGTGTGCAGCCTTCTCCAAATGCTTTAATTCACCCCTTGTTTCTGATATATGTAAATAGGAGGGCAAACATTTTAGATGTTTGCTTCATTACAGAATTTTTAGAAGTGTTCCTGGCAAAAAGTGAACTGCATATTTATCTTTTATTTATTTATTTATTTGTTTATTTATTATTTATTATTTATTTTTAAGGTCTAAGAAGATTTCAAAGTTAATGTTTGTCCCTCACTTTGGTAAGCTTTGGGATTTTGGAGATTAGACTAATTATATTTATTCTTAATATATTTTAAGATTTCATTGTCCTGAATAAACCCAAGGCAGTGAGACACTCCACCAATATATGAATTGATCTCTTAATTATCAATGTATCAGGAACATCTAAATAGTTGACTATTATGTACTCAAATGAAATGATGTATTTTTTTGCATTTAAAATTATTTTAATTTTAGTTATGTTTTATTGACAGATTTGAACAGTTTGTTTACAAGTGCTTATGTCCTTACGCTTGATTAGAATCAATTTTAGAAAAAAAATGAAAGCACTTTTTTTATTTTGCAAATATGTTTGAGTTTTTTTAAAAAATCACCTTGCATTTTCATTTCTATGTTATGCTCCAAAAAATTTAATTGTCTTTTAACTCATGGATCAAAATAAATTTAATTTGTTCTAGTATAAGAATAAAGAGTGAGAGAGATTCTTTAGATACAAACTTTTTAGTGATTATGGTAGACTAGGTATTTCTCTAAAACAATTCCTACTGAGATACTACTTGGTCATTGGAGAATTTTATATGCAATGAGGGGAATATGGTGTATTTGTAATAAAACTTCTTTAGTGAATTAATCACCCTAAAATTACAAATGGAGAAAGATATATGGTTTTATTGTATAACATAACTAATTTGATATTTTTTCTCTATTCCATAGAATTGACTGTGACTGGAAGTGTGACATCTTTTTAACATTTGTATCAAGCTATCAAAGTATTAACAATTTTTAAATGATTCTACATGGAAAAATAGAAAATGTATTTCTTTATTTTGTATATTATATAGGATTTATCTTAATTAGATTTATGCTCATAACCTCTATTTTCCAAATTTTAATTCAAAAAGTACCACAAAATGTCAATTTTGAATTGAATGTCACATAAACCTATAAAAATGTTTTAAAATATTTTCTGTAATTGTGCTTATTATTACTATTTCCTAACCAGTCATTTCAATAAATTAATCCTTTATGCATATTAAAGTTTCCGTGTCTTTATTTTAAATTTTTAAACCTAATTGGCCTTTTAATGCTAACTTTATATTATTACTTTTGTTAAAAATAACCATGCAAGAATTGAAATTGAATGAAATGCTTTGAATTGAGTATTAAAGATATCAAAAAGTGGAGGGAAAACATAATCATACACTGTGTTTACTCTAGAAAGTCTTGGTTTGTACCCAGAGTTCCAGTTAAACCATTACATCTGTACTTTAAACCTTCAAGAGTACCCAGCATCAGACGTCAAATTTTATGGTCACCCTAGAGAAAGAAGTTTCAGATGTGAAATCTGATTCACAGCTTTGCAACACCATACTGAAGTGGTGCTTTGAAAGTTACTCAGTTTTTTTTGGATCTTCAATTTCCACAAGTACATAACAGCCAGTTCAAAGGGTTTTTATTGAAGTTTTAATGTGGTTAGTGCACTGCACAGTACATGATAGGTAGTCCATATTACTGACTTTGCTTAGAGCAGCAAGAGCTGAGTTATGCAGTTTTAGCCAGCAATACCCAAGAACGGAAAATTTCAGGAAGCTCTGATATTCATTGTCTCTGACTGTGGAGTAATTGTTTCATGGTGATGAATTATCTTTCCACCAACTTCTGCACTATGCACTCAAATTCATCCACCAGAGTTTGCACAATGATTCATCTCTAGCAATTTTTTAATCTTTCCTGCATCCCCAGTGATTTTCTTATGTCAGGAGCAAGTGAAAACCAAACTTATGGTATTATATCTTCCACTTTTAATGAAAAACAATTCCATCTTTAACAGTTATTCATCCCTCCCAGTTATTCAGGTTACTCTATGGCAATTATCATAGAACTACCTTTATAACTTCTTCCACTATCTCATATGTTATTCTATCATCAACCTGCTTGCATGAAGTTTTTGTTTATACTGAAATCACTAATTTTTTCAAGGTCACTAACAACTTTTGCCTTGCTAAATTATGTTCCTGTTATGCTTCCTCTCAGTGCTATTTGATGGAGTTGATCATTCCTTTCAATTTGAAATATTATACTTCTCTTCATTCGAAATCCTAAACCTTTAGATCCTTGGTTTCTCTCTTAACTCACTAGTGACTTCTTTGCACTCTTTCTGGCTCCAACTCATACATTCCATTTGCTTTGTTGGCCTTCACGCCTGAGTATCTAATTAATATCTCAAACCTGGCCTGGCCAAGCATAAACTCTTCATCTGGATCCAGTCCTTAACTTGCTTACATTTAATTGAGCATATTTATGTAAGAAAAGCAACTGACACAAGACTATGTAGGTAAGATACTTGAATAAGCATTTCACCAAAAGAGGATATCTTAATGGCCAATAAACATATGAAAAGTTACTCAACATCATTAGTCCTCAGAAAATGCAAATTAAATCTTCCATGTAATATCATGACACAACCAACAGAATGACTAAACTTAAAAAAATATCGTTATACCAACCATTTGCAAAAACAAAAAGAATGCTGAGCAATGCTGATGTAAATGTAAGCTGGCACAAGCACGTTGGAAACTAATGCCAGTCTCTGTCAAAAATAAACATTTGCATATCTCATAACTAGGGGTTGCACTCGAGTATATAGCAAACAAACATAATATATATGTACACGAAATATATGTACCCAATATTGTTAGTGGTATTATTCTAGAGATCTTAAGCTAAATCAACACTAATGTGAGTCAATGATATTTTGTATAAATAAATTGCAATACACAATAGAATGGAACGTTATACTACAGTTGGTGTGAATAAGTGACTGCTACACAAACCAGATAAGCATTATTGAGTGACAGTAACCAGGCACAAAATATAACAGGGTTTACAACCCAAATTAATTTCTGGTGAAATAAGTTAGACTAGTAGTTATCTGAGGGGTGATAGATCTTGATAGGGAACATGAAGGTACTTTTAGGTTCTAGTGATATTTCTTTCCATTAAACTGGATGATGGATACTTTGTAATGATTCGTTTTGATATATGAGTTTTTCTAAGTTCATTCTTGTAGCTTTAAATTTTTCAATGTATAATAAATTTAAAATCATGTGTTTTTTCTCTAGTGTCATATCCACCTGCTTTCTCTTCCTTATAGGAGAAGCCTCACAAATGCAGGAAAACCTCTTTGCTTTTGGACTTGAATGTCATTTAATAGTAGGGTATAGAACTTGGTGTACTCAGTAGCTGTGGAGTGGCTGGATAATACTATTGTGAAATGCATAGATTTAGCCTATTGGGATGAAATTTGAAAAATAAGAAGCAAGATATGGGAGAAACTTGCCATTTAATTCCTGTTTCACCCTCTTCTCTCTGTATTATTCAGGGGTGCAGTTCTGTGCAGCCTCCACACAATCATTGCCTTATGTTTCTTATTGCTGCAGAGATGCAGAGCACTCAAACAGTTTACACTGGTAGAACAGATTTATTACGGACCTCTGGAAGAGATGTGCAAGATATAATTTTGAACTTCTACAATTATTTGATATATCTTAATATGTAGTAAGAAAAGTTTAATGACTCTTGGATAAAGAATTGAGCACTTGTTGCCATCCAGGAATATCAAGCTACCACAATCTCTTATTCAAAGGGAGAGGTCCTTGATCCAAGTAGTGACAATTAGCATTCTTCTGTTAACACATGGACACTCAAGGAAACTGCAGTATAATCACTTACTCTGGGATTAGCTCCTGAATGACCATAAAGCCCTGAGATTTCGGCAAGCCATCTTTTCTATAAACTGCAAATTACGTTAGTTCAAGGAGGAGTAATGGTGATGGTATAAAAGTGTTATTGGCTGCCTTTACATTTCTAAATCCAGCTGGGCTTTATTTACTCTTGGAATGTTTAATTACACGACCTGTTAGGTTCTTTTCTTATTTTCAAACCTTATATAAGATTTATTCATGTCACTTGGCACCATAAGATTCCTGAAGAATAGACTCAATCCTTGTATGTCATTATTCTATGCTAGTGGATCCTTCACTGCTTAGGGTCATAGAGTTTCACTTTTTAAAATTAACTTTGTTGGGGTAATGTCGGTTAATAAAATTATATAGGTTATAAGTGTATATTTTTGTGATACTAGCTTTATTTTTTGAAAAAACCCAAGATTGAATTTTTTAATTACACAATTAATGTCTTAGTCAGTTGAAGCTTTCATAACAATCTCCATGGCTTTAAAAATAGTAATTTATCACAGTTCTGGTAGTTGGGAGTCCAAGATCAAGGTGTGAGCAGTTTCTATGTCTGGTGAAGGCTCTCTTTGGCAGCCTTCTTGCCAAATCCTTACATAGCAGAGAGACACAGAGAGAGATAGAGGTGGAGGAGGAGAGATCTTCTCTCTCATATATTTTCTTATATGAGAACACAAGTCCCACTTCTGAAGTTTCCACGTTTATAATCTAATTGCCTCCAAAGACCCCCTCTTCTGAATACCATCACATTTGGTTCAAGTATCTAACATACAAATGAATTTCTTTTTATTTTAAAGGCAAAAAACTCATGTTTGTGCATTATGTATATTTATGTATATTTGGTAGGATGTAGAACAATTGATGACCAATTAGATGTAGTGCAAAGAGGACTTGTCACTTGTTTGTTATGGCCTGGAAAATACAATAGTTCTTAAAGAATCATGAAAGTTTGGCTTGAAAAGTAACTCTCACTTGAGGTTTTGAGAATATGAGAACAAGTAACTATTTGAAACATAGCTCTTTGTTTGGCTTTGGAGGACAATCGACAGCCCACTACAGACTAGATGGCCGTGTATTCCAAAATGACCATTTAAATGATTGTTGTATAATTTATCTAGCTGTAAACTCAGGTATAATCAAATAGATTGGGCCCAAGAAGGACCTGATGATGTAAGTAAATTGCATAACCAGGTTGTTCAAATTCCCAGTGCACCCACAACTGCCACACTTCTCTTTCTCTCTGAAAAATATTCTTTTTCCTCATGGAAAATATTCTATAAATAGCTGACTCCAAGTGAAAGATCTTGGATACAGTTTATAATATTTTGGCATCAGGAAAAAATAAAATTTTGATATTTTTCATTAAAATGTGTTTGAAAGTGTCATAAATAATTTAATGAAAACAAATGCTACATTCATAAAGACTCCTAAAAGGATTATATAAACTCTGCTAAATGGAATAATGACAGAACTTACAGATTATGCCTTAAAATGTAATTTATTAGAAAGAAAAAAATCTCAGTCACTGCACACAATTATTTGAAATGATGGCACTTACAGAGGGAGCGATTCAAAGACTTTTTAAACAAAATTTCCATAACAGAAATTTAGTAAAGACTTTAATACTCTCTGTTTCAGTGGCCTTCATGCTAGTGCAATAGAGCTGGAATTTAGACAATCAGCTGTTAGGAAAATTTAGTATAAGGAAAATAATGACATGCTATCTAGTATACAGTAGTGAACTCAAGAAGAAAAATTACCCTCAATTTGGAAATGTCCTGTTTTAAAATAACAGTCAAAGTCTTTGGATAGGAGGATTTAAATAGTAGTCAGGAGAAATTTAGAAAATGAAATTTCCAGTCACATCTGTAAACAGAAAAAAAAATGTGGTTAGTTATAGGACATATTCTTAAGGGAAGAGACACTATTATATGATACATTTAAAAGTCATTTTCTCTTTGTCTCAAAATGAAGTTCACAAGGTTTTATCTTGCTTTTCTGTTAAATATCCAGTGCTCCTGATTTTTCAGTTTTAGAGATTTTTTTTTTTTTTTTTTTTTTTTTTGCTATATAAGTATTTTTTTTTGCAGTACGGTAATTAGAAGAAAACAGTATGGTAATTAGAAGAAAAGGCTTTTACATGCAACAGCTCCTCATTTTATCATTTTCCTTAGTTTGATTTATTCAAAAGCAAGTCTTCACCATTAGAGAAAGAAAACACTAACATGAATAATTAGAAGCTCCAATATAGGGTACAAAGGCAAGTAAAACAAATCTGTAGGCATTTCAATCTATTTACCTTGACAAACACTAAGTTTCACTTTGTGACTAGCTAAGGATTTCATTGCAGTGATCATAAAGAAGAGGACCCACTATTGGGTTCATCAAATCTCAAAGTCACGTCTTCATGGAAAATTAGTAACATCCACACTCCTGAATTTGTATAGGAGTTTCCATATTATAAATTATATTAGTTAAAATTATGTAATTTAAAGTTGTTAAAATATGATAAGATTATGAAACAAAAATTTGTGAATGTGCAAACCAGTTTAATTATTTTCTAAGTGCTAAGGTATTCAAAAGTAGCTAGACTTCAGGACACAAAACAGAACAAAAATTTTACAGTCTACAATAATATTTGTACTTCATTCTCATAAGGAAAAAGGATCATTGGTTAGACAGGTAATTCCCATAATTGTGGAAATCCTAAGAACTTACTTAATTTTTCTGAAGGGATTAAAAATTATTAAAATTATGTGATAAAACTAGTCAGCAATAAAATTATACTAAATAAAAGAAAATTTACTACTACATACTGTTTTTATTTTCCCAGCACTGTATTTAACAAAGATTATTATATTTACTGACCTTCAGAGTTATAAAATTTAATCATTATATTATTACAAGTAAGAAAAAAGTCAGGATTTGAATTCAGGTCTTCTAGATGCCAAAATCTTTGCTCTGTTCCCCATACTGCATTCTTATATATGTCATAGTTATAACCAAAAAGATTTAAAAATCATTACAAGCACAAGTACCATAAAGTTGAATTATATAACTTTTTATATTTTTAATTGGGGGAAGTTTTTCCCTTCCTTTATCAGAATACATTTTACTTACAGAATAGATAGTGTTGTTCCACGTGTTCCTGAGTAATGGATTAACATTAGGCATGGATGCCAGAAAGTATTACCCGCTTCCATTTCAGAAAATTCTAATATGAGGCATTAAGTATTGATTTGTTATGTTTATTCTAAATCTGTTTTTATGATATTTTCTGTAAGTGATTTTCTTTAATTTCTTCTAGTAAAATATCAATATGCAGTAATTTAAATAAACTTACCACCACTCTGGCACAATGTCAGTTTTTTCAATGTTCTCAGAGGCGATGGGTTGAGTGATGCTGTGGAATGGTGTGGAAGGAATATACTGCATGATTTGGGGATAATACCAAGCAGCATAGGGGTAGGCATCAAGCTGTTGGAAAGGCTAGAGGAAAAGACAATTGAAAATCAACAGCATATGAGCAATAGCCCTTCTGAATCTTTAAAAATCAATCATTTCATTTATTTCTGACACGTCTGTTATAGCATCACAAGACATGATTACTCTCTAAGGGAAAATGAGAATTTGAACTCTTCAGTAGGGGTGTATCATAATGAAGAGTTGTTTGGAAAGGCTTTTTTAGGATACCTGAAGAGTAATGAATAAAACACTTCTTTTAGGTCACTCTTTGGTATTAAACTCCAGGAATCTGCATTACTAACAGAAGTCTAATTACAAAGCCACGACCCCCCCAAAGCAGTAGTGTGATTTAATTAAATTATTACTTAATGTATAAACTCATGGGCGTTTGGACTGGAAAGAATAATTTTTGCCATTTAGCTCTGTAATTTAATTTTCCAAGAAGATACTGAGTTCAAAGGAAGGGTCCCTCACCCAGGGTCAATACAGCTGGCTTTCGGACATGCCAGAAATAGAGAGAAAATAATTCTCTGAGTCCTAGCCCAGTGTTTCTTATAAACACTAGAGTTGTGGAACCAAAATATTATTTTCCTTTTTGAAATTTTGGAAAGGGTACTTCTTTTGATCTAACATAACATTTCACTTGTTTCTAAATATTAGCATAATTCTCTATGTCTTAATGGGAAAGATATATGTACTCTGCTAAAATTAGAAAAAATAATAAAGGCATTTCAAGATTTGCTGTGGTGACCTGACCATACAAATATTAAAAGTAATATATCTGATATTTTATTTTATTTTATTTCATTGCAATATTATTTTTTTTTAATTTTTATTTTTTGGTTATTCAATTACAATTCTCCCATTTTTCCCCCATTGCTCCCCCCTCCCAGCCCATCCCTTCTCCCACAATTATATCCCTCCCCGTTGTCCATGTCCATGAGTCATTCATATACGTTCCTTGACTAGACCCTTCCCTTACTTATCCCCCTTCTCTCCCTCCCCCCTCCTCCCTACTGACTACTATTCTAGTCTTTGCCTGTTTAGTTCGTTTGTTTGTGTTGCTCTTTAGTTTCCTGTATTGGGTGATATCATATAGTATTTTGCTTTCTTTGCCTGGCTTATTTCACTTTTTCTACTACAGTTGTCCCATTTTTCCCCCATTGCTCCCCCCATACCCCCACCCCTTCTCCCACAGTCAATCCCACCCTGTTTCCATGTCCATTGGTCATTCATACTAGTTCCTTGACTAGACCTTTCCCCTACTTTTCCTTCTTTTCCCTCTTTATTAATTATTTAGATAACAAAATAAGTATAATACAACCAACTTACCTCAATGTAGATGTAGTCCTGCTCCTCAATAGAGAAAGAAAAATATTAGTTTGTGACTTAAATCTACCTGAATAACATGATAGAATATATTATTACTACTAAATATTGTCATTAAGAAAAAATATCGATGTAGTTATCACACTACTTTTTAATAATTACATGAAAGTGGAGACCAGTGTGCTCTTTGGAACTCAAATGAAGTGAATAATTGCCTTTACTTTCCTCTTACTTTGTCTAATGAGTAACTGGAGAATTTCAAAAGAAATTGAGAGTAAAATCTGATGCACAGTGAGGAACCATTATCATAAAGTCAATTGATAACCTCAGTGTTTTAAATCTTAAGGAAAGACTTTTCTTTCTAATCACATTCATATTGAGAAAACTTCATGGCTCTCTTTAATGCTTTTGTTAAAAAAATTAGTGTGTTGTATATATGTTGAACTATCATTAGATGAAAGCCAGAGAATTGAATGCAATAACTGACTTTAAAAGTAAATATACAAAAAAAAAGTACTGAAAAAAATCAGGATACGAGAGTCTGGGGAAAAATAAATTGATAGATACATATTAATTTTTCACAAACGAGAAAGCAGAGCTCGAAGATAATACACAAATTGCTTCAGGTTATATGATTAGAAGGTGTCAGATCTAAATTTAAAACTCAGATTATTTCCACTACACAATAATATAAAATAATAAAAGATCAAATTTTGACAACATGAGTAGACAGTTGGGATTGTCGTAATTTAAAAGTTGACTTGAAACTATATTTGCTCTGGGATAGGCATAGAATTATTCTTTCATTTTCTTTTGGCATCTGAGATCTGATCTTTCACAGCAGCGTTATAACTAGAATTGCAGAGTCTAATACTTGGCAACAGCTAGGAAACATTAGGGCAGCACTACTTCATCATGCAACTAGTACAAGAGCTTCCCCCTCGAAAAACAATGGTTGTTAATAGATAGTATTTTGGGGCAGTATTAAAACACACATACATGCATGCACACACACTAATTTACCTGATTCACTATAGGCTCTCTCTGAAAAGAAAAAGAGAATTGGAATTACTTTTTAAAACTTCAAAGACAAAAGAGGCAACCTATTAAAAATTTTTTTTATTTTAGAGATTTGGGAGCTGACACTAAGCCAATTGTATTACCTAGAGACAATTTCTTCTAAGACATACAGAGCAATCTCAACAATCTTTACAAGATTCACTGACTGGCAAGTAGTGGTTGGAAGACTCCATGACTGGTATAGAACTGGCCTCACTATTCACAAGAATCAGAATTCTTTTGACAGCGTACATTTCATAATAGCTGGGTATTGCCTCAAAATGAAATCAGAAGCCTCAGAAATAATGTGGAATTAATGGAATGTAGGGCACTACTTATTTTTTATTACTGATAAACTCATTGCACAGATGAAAGGATCAGAGAGGACCAGAAGAGTGTTTTTACCACATTTAGTAACTTTCCAGATGATTTCTTCAAAAGAAAAGTATATCAAATTTCCAACATGCCTCACTTAAGGGGGTATAATTATAGTTGAGTTTGAGATTTCTAAATATAAATCAAATTTGAAATTCAAATCTTGGACATAAAAATATAAAATTTAAAACATGTTAAAAGAGAAATTAATGTAACCAGGGAGATTAACACATCATTAGTGCTCATGATTATAAATTGAAGCAGACAGAATAGAACGGGGTCCATTCCAAAGAGCAGTGACTAGTAGTTCTCATCTCTCAGGCTGACAAGTAAATAGAAATCATGTCAAAGAGTTGGGAGGGAGAAATAACTCCTTGAGAAGAAAGAAATCTCTTCAAAAGTGTGAGGCTATTTAAAAACAAACATATTTTAACTTCAAATATAGTTTTATTGTGTAATTTATTAAGCAAAATATTACCAGTTGAATGTAGTTGTTTTCATTTGTCTTGGGAAGTTGCTCCTGTATAAAAGGAAATACATTCTTAATTAGCTATATTCTGGTATAACACATTCATTTGACAATGTACTAAGAGTATATCATCATCCATGAAGTTTAGAATAAACTGTATTCTACACAAAATTGTGGGAAAATATTTTTTTAAAGTTTTTTATATTCTAACTTTAGAAAAAAATATTCACCTAATGGCTAAGATTAGTATATTTGGAAAAAATAAAGAATTTGTAAGTTCATGCTCCAGGGGAAGATAACAACGTACCAGTTCTCTAGGATTATGTATTTTCTGTTCATGGTTATTTGTTAATTATTTTTAAATTTTATCTTGGATAACTTTTAAATGAAATATTACCAGATGTGGGTAGTAAAACAATTTCTGCGTTGGAATATATTTCTGTTTAAAAAAAAGAGAGAGTGGCACATGTTATAAAAACATAATCTATAAAAACAATAAAATATGTTAATTACTTAATTTACTCTTACCTGGTTCTGGACAGCTTCCTAAGAAAGAGAAAACAGTTTGTTTTAGTACATTGATTTTATTCACTTGTGAATAACAAGCATTTACTAAGTGCTTTCATTCATTCAAGTCTATGCTAAATACTGGGAACACAACTATGAAATATAATGAACACAATGGGCAAGACTAATATAGTTCTAACACTTTCTAAGGTAATAAAATATATTATTCAGGTAATATCTAGATCAGTAATGATGAATTTCAGCAGGGTACTTATATATTTAAGTTTATTTGGAGTTTAAGCACATGCAACTTGGTTACAAAACCAAGAGTAATAATTGGGATCCAAATTAAATTATTGACTTTCCTCTTCCTACATTGTTAACTGGGGAAAATGTGAAAATGTAATTTTGCTAAATTAGGACAGGTCTTATCCTTAAAGTCTTAATTAAGTCGTTTATTTACTGTAAATAAAAACAATTTTTGGTTTTGTTTTGTTCTCTAAAGTGAAGAACTTTATGATATTCAAAAGGATCAAAACTAAACAGTGGTAAGAAAGTTGTGCTGATTGGTATGTTTTTGATTTATAGCCTCAGCATATTAAGAATTTAAATATTTTAGATGCATATACTGATGAAAGACCTTCACAATGTTGTCAGAAGTCTCATGAGAATAGCAAATTTTATAGAGACTGGTAAGTGGGGAAAGGAAAAGGAAGAATGAAAATTTCATTGAATTTGTAACTAGCCAGATTTAGGGCTAGCTGAATAGCAGGTTACTCATTCAGTATTCAAAATAACACTGGAAATTGAGTATAACTATATTTTTATTTCACAACATTAGTCTCAGCATAAATAGAAATAGTTTTAACAAAAAATATATAGGCAATTATATAAATAATTTGTCAATTATTGTTAATGGTCAAGGCTAGAATATATCATTTCTTGAGAAAAATGAAAACATATTTAGAAGTGAACCCAATTTAAAAGTTAATGTATTTTAATTCTGAAGACTATGATTTTGTATTATAATAAGTAAAATATTACCAGCTGGAGTTGGTTGTATTTGTTCAGCTGTTCCTATTAAAAAAGAAAAATATTCTCAATTATTTGGACACCAGTCAGTCCAACCTCATCACTTTCAGGTGTTAAGGCTAGAATCCTGCTATGTCATTTCTCAAGAGTAAAAAATAAGAAACTATTAATCTTACTTCAGTGTTATTTCCACTACAAATAATTTGGAATGATTTACTTATTTTTAAAGTATTAGAAAAAAAAATTTTAAGCTTATTTTTAACTTAAAATAAATTAAAATGCAGATATAAATGCATATTCAGGTAATTTTACTTATTGTGTTTTGTATGTCAGAATTATTATTAAAAAACAGGTTTTACTTTCTGACTATGAAGATATAACTTTGGTCAAATTAAATCAGAGTGCTAGATGAGCTCAGCAAAAACAATGATGAAGCTCTACTACTAGGCGCATTTATTGAGTGTATACTTTGTGCTTGAATTGTTTTAATTATTTTTAATTATTTAATATTTATTATATTGTAATTTTAGAATTTCACTACAGACTTATTGTAGATAAGGAAATGGTTTAACATTACATTCTGGTAAAAGGTAGGGCTTAGAGTCAAATTTAATTCTGATTAAATCTGTGGACTTACATTTAAATACTATGCTATTCAGATCCAAAAGCAGGCTATAAAATACAAATATTCAACTGAAAGAATAAATTAAATGCTTGGGATAAGAAAATTAGTTATATTTTCAGAGGGGAATCACTAAACAGCTAGAGTCTGTTAGACTGCTTACTATGGATTAAAGTTTAGCAGATAGTAAAAGAAATTATTTATTAATAAAACATTTTAATTTGTTTCTTGGTATATTTGCCTTTGATAAAGTTTTAATTAAATTTTACCAGAAAGTGTTGGTTGAGCACACCTTCCCTTGGAATCTGCTTCTGCTAAAAAGAATATATGTTGTTTAAGTAAATTGTTACATATTCTGGATATCACTAATGTATTTTAATTTAGCAAATACATCTCACCTTAGTGCTGATGTGAACAACTTCCTTAAAAATGTAAAAATGCACAATTTTAATTTCATGACTTACAAATGTACACTTAAGGTAAGATTATTAATTAAGCAAACTCTATTGCTAAATAACTATAACTGTGGTGAACTGATTTTAGCAACAAATTTCTGGATACCTGAGACAAGGTGAATAATTTGATGCACGTGCTATATTCAGGGTTGCCTTTTCTCTTCTCACTGCTTTCATCAGGGAAATTATTTAGGATGTTGAAGGTGGATGTTTAATATTCACCTCCACTTAATTCATACTTAATTCACACAATTGGTATGATTTTACTTTGTAACTTGGACGAGACTCTGCTCCCAAAGTTAGGAAGGACCCCATCACCTAGAATTGATTGATTTCTGCACAGTATGTAAGGTATTCACATAATTGATTTAGAAACAGAGTCATTATTGTAATTTTATTTTATTTTTTTTTTCATTATTGTAATTTTAATGACAACATTAAATTCTACCAAAATCTGGGAAGGGCAAAATAATTAAGAAAAACCAAATGGTTGGGCATAACAGATGTGGCCAGATAGAATGGTATTCCCAGAAACCAGACAGGATGGTATTGCCAGAAACAATTCTGTAACAATTATCTCTAATGAATAGTTGCTTTCTTATATCTGCTGGGTCAGTATTCATGTGTGTTAAGATTAAGATAGATCTACATACATTTTGCCTTGTATAACAGTACAACAAGCTTTCATAAACATTTTCTAACTAATTGAAACACTGAATTAACATCAAAATCATTTACCTCACTTGATGAACTGCTGCTAGCTATATTTTGCTATGAAGAAAAAAACAAAAAACAAAAAACAAAATAAAACAAACAAACAGTGTTACTGATTCTGGGGTTTTTAGAATTGAAATAAACTAGTTTCACACTTTTCATATTGGTTTGCTAACTCTTGGTTTCAGAACTGAAAGTGGTATGAAAAGATTCAGAGCCAATAAAATGTATTTTTTTTTGGAATGTCAATTTTATTTAAAATATATTATAAGGGGAAGTATAATAAGTAAGCTGGTAACTTAAAAACATTTTTTATTAATACAAACACAGACATATGATTGAGTAGAATGCAAAATGTATATGGATTTTTGTAATAAAAGTGAAATCTCTTAGGAAGAGGTCTATTGAACTGGGTACCCAGGATCTTGGGTTACATGTTCATTTTAATCTACCACTTGATGTGAATAAACTGGGAATATAAAATACAACAACCAATTTCAGTATGAAATTTAAATTATATTAGCTTTGAAAACATCTACCCTTTGAAATATTTATTTTTCTTCCAAATCATGTATGTTTATAATTACATATTAACATAATTTTTGTTCACAAGTATATATTTGAAAAGATTGATTGTTATGGTCAACAGAGTATTCATCTCTTGGGAGAGTTGATTAACTAGATATTATGGGCTAACAGATTTTTTTTTCATATTTTTAGATTAGGTACCAGAGCCCATTGATCTTAGGTAATTGCTGCAATAGATCCTTTCTGACCAAGCACTATCCTGAACACAGAAGAGAAGGACCTCAGACCTTGAAATGGCAAAAGCTAGGTTTTGCTGGGGTTTTAAATACTCATGCACATTTTTCTTTTTACTCTTTATTTTAATAAATAATGTTTTCACTGATTATCATTTTTAAATGACAAATTCACTCCTCTAATTTTTGCATTTATGGCACAATTGTACATTCTTGGGTAAAATAATGCTTAGTTTAAGAAGGTAGTTTTCTTAAAACAAAGCATGCAACTTATATATGATACATAAATGTAGAATTTATTAAAATAAAGGTGTCTTACTTCAGAGTCATTCATGACATATTCCTTAGGGAAAGAAAAAATAATTTATTTTATTTTTCATAACAAATATTCAAATGTAAAATAATAAATACCAAATAAAACAGATGCCAAAGAAGATAGAATATTAAAGCAAAGTGATAAGAGAAACAAAAAAAGCCTGACTGCTTTGGACTGAGTATTTCAGAGTTTAATAAAAACTATTTTTACTCTTATATAAGTTGTGTTAAATCAGTGTAAATAATCATATTTTTCTTTAACTAGCCTGACTTCTTTTTATCTTCAATGTGGTTTTTGGATATTAAACAGAAGCATTGGATTAAAAATTAATCCAAGAGTAAATAAAGGTGTTCAAAGCATTGATTCAATGACATATAAATACTTAAGCAAAATGAAATTTTCCATCTCGTAGCTGGTGTTCAGTTTTTATGACCATAGAATTTAAGTTCAGAATATTAGTGTTGATTATTCAACTAATTCTAGCCAACATATGATATGTTTTATCTTTGAGATATTATTTGTTTCGTTTGGGCAGGCTATTTAAAACAATGTTTTTACTTCTTTCTTTTTATTATATTGGATTTACTCATTTTAAAAGAAAGGATCTTACTTTAGTTTATTCATTCTTAATATCCTGCTAAGGAAAAAATTATTCAGGAAAAGGGTAGTTAAGAATATATATTTTTAGCTCATAAATTTTCAGTACCTGTGTAGTTTCTTAATACCAGATCTCTTAAAAATTTAATAGACAAACCAGATCAAAAAAGTCATGTTTAAAGAAAGTGAATAATTAACTGTGATAATGTAAAACAGTATTGGAGCAGACATATTGTTTTATATATCCCTTAATAAGTATTTTTTCCACTTTGGTCATAAGGACAAATAATTGACCAGTCTACAACTGCATGCATTTATGCATTGATTCATCCATCCATCCATCCATCCATCCATCCATCCATCCATCCATCAATCCATCCATATTACTGCTTTGTCTCTTCAAAGTTACATCAATAAAATCAGTAGTCTTTAGAATTATCAGTGTAATTCATTAGACATTTTGAGTATCTGACTAAGAAGTTCAAAGAAAGGACAAATGCCATAGGAAAAATATTTTTTTCTAAATTAAAACACTTTTCCTACTGCAAAAATACACTTTTTGCCAACTATTTTAAGAAAAACTTTGGTACCTTAATTTCGTCACTCTGTTTTTCTCTCAGAAGTTCTCTCTGTTGAAACGAATAAAGTGTAGCTTGTAAAATATGTTTTCAAAAGGACAAATTTTTAGATAATTTAAATATCATTGATGTTTCTTACCATGTTCAGTTCATTGATATAATCCTTAGAAATAAAAGAGAGCAAAAACATCAGTGGAGAGGGGCATAAATGAATGAAAATCTATGAAGAAAGTATACCTACTTTGTGCTGCTGTAAATTGTTAAAAAATAAATAAGCTTTTCATGAATGTACTAACACTTCTTGCTGTATAATTTCTAACATTGTCTCTTTGTTAAGCTTTCTTTGCCCAAGCTGTCAGTATATAAATGTGCACTTTAAAATATTTTACCATTTGTTTTACTAAACTTGTTATTATCTTTCACCTTGTATTAGTTATAGGCCTGTAGAAACCACCGGTCTGGTTCAATAAATCTAATGTTCTAATGTTTATTTTTATAAAAAGAATAAAGAATTAGCACAACACTTACTGGACAGAACAAAACTTGCTTCTCTTTTTTAATTCTATAGCATATCTTGTGAAGACTTTCTTACCTTTCTTAATGCTCCTGGTATAGGCTACAAAAAAAGTTATATTAAAAATTATTCAGACAAAGTTGGGTTGTAAATAAAAAAATTTAAATGATGGCCTTAAAGTACAATTTTTATTTGTGTTCTATTTGACAATTAAGTCAAGATTATAGAAAATACAACATATGAAGGGGATTATTTAAAGAAAGAAAACATTCCATCATGATTTGCATGGAACTTGCAACGTTTTAAGTAGGGTATGCAAAGGAAAGCATAACTGTTTTGCAAAGAAACAAATGTGCAGGAACAAATTAAAATTTAAAGCAGCTCTTTAATATTTGCATATCTGGTTTTAATATTCTTTATGGATACTTGGTGACTGATTGAAGAAAAGGTTTGATCAAGTCAACTGAAAAAAAGATATTTTTAAACTAAAATTTAATTAATTTTCCCAGAAAAAAAGTTTGTCTTTAAAAAAAGAGTAAGTGGATGGCACATACCAGAGCAAACTTGAAAAACTTTCTTTCTTTGAGGGCTTCCTGTAGAAATTAAATTATAAATTATAAAAATGAAAAACACCCCCCCCCAAAATGAGCACATTTTCCCCTTAAACACGTTTTCATTTAATTAGGTAAATTAGCATATTTCTTAGGTAGAAGAAAATATAATTACATTTAGCTTTATGATCTAAAGTCTCAACAAGACATCTTATTTGGTTTCTTTCTAACCAGGTCTAGAACTTTAGTGGATCAAAACAAAAAGGAATTGAATAGAGATTTAATCAAAACAGAGAACTGACATAGTAATCCCAGTAAAGGTAAATAAAAATTTGAATAGAAAAGACTTTCAGCATTTATATTTGATAACTGAAAAAGAAAGAGTAGTTTGTGCTGAGGGTGAAGGGAGGTAAGAAAGAACCTTACCTCTGTGCTGTCTGGTTTATTCTGCAAAGAATAATTTAAAAAAGAGAGAGATATTAATTCAATTAGTGAACAGACTAGAGAATTAAGGGCTGTTGCAGAAAGATGAGATAAAGTTATCTAATTCAAGACTAAGTGTGTAAAATGAGACCAAATTGTAAATCATATGTTCAAATGTAAGTAAAAAAGAGAGAAATAAGAATGGATTAAAATAAACCAGATTATATTCTATTTAATTAACTATTTCTCTTGAATAATATGGTTTTCATTAACCGTATTTACACAAATGTCTAAATTAATATCTGTCAGTACTTGGACTGAAGGTATTATACCTCAGTAAACGTGAAACTGGCTCTTTCATAGAAAAGGGATGAACAGGTCTAGCATCTGTGTTAATACATCATCACTCAAGATTCAGAAAGAGAGAGAGTTCTTGGAACATAGAATAAAATACTCACTTTAATGAGTTCTGGGTGTCTTAGAGAAAATTTCTGTGGAAAACAATGCAAGAATTGTAAAAAAAAAAAAAAAAAGAAAAAAAACCAATAAAAATACAATAATAATACCACAATACATATATAATCTATGAATTTGAACATTGGTATTTAAGAAAAAGGTTTGTATCTTAAGAACTATATTTGAGACAAAGTTTCCTTGGGAGCAAAAACAAAAGAATGAGAGAAAGAGAGAGATATTTGTTCTATTGACAAAGATCAAAGGAGAATAGATTAAATATGTCTTCTTTTTAGAATGTAGTTGAGAACTGAGAAAACTATGTAAAAGCTAAAAGTTTTTTAGTCACTTTGAATTACTCCAGAATGATAAAGAAGTTACTTAGTATTCTGAACTATTTATATTACATGATAGTTCTAATGGCAATTTTAAACTATTGTAAATTTTTGGAACTAATTATACTTCCCTAATTTAATGTTATTTATTGTTATTTAATGTTATTTAGATTTTACTTTTATCTTTAATTAAATTATATAAAAATTTATCTCAATATGAGTTTTGACTTTAGAGACAAGACTTAGGTTTTTTAAATGATGACATTTAAAAACTGATGTTTTATTTAGAATAGAGGTCCAGAATCTGTTTTCTGGGGAAACTTTATTCATTTCACTTGTAAAAAGACAAGATAATAATGACTCCAATGACACATTTCTGAGGAACCCGGATCATTTTTTGTAACTTTAAGTCAGAAATTTATTTCTATTGGTGGTTAGGTTGTAGCACAACAAAATGTTATTGGGTAAGAAATTCAGTTATCTGTGACTCTGTATTATCCAGAAGAGAATCTAGGGAATAAGTCTCACCAATGTAAACAATAGAATATCTCAGCATTTCAGAAACTTTACTTCTGTATGAGATAATTTCAATATCTAAATGTATCAGATCATTATTTTATATAAATTGTTTTCTAGTCATGTGGTCCCTCTTTATGTATTCCTCTTGCCTTCATTAACCACACATCAAAAAGGAACTTTTTTCTTCGTATAACTGCCTCAGTGTTTGTTTGCTCGTTTTGAGAGGAAAAGTTATTTAATTTATATTATCTAGTTTAATTTTACAGTGACCACAGTGACTGATCTCCAAGTCAGTGCAATCAGCCCTATTTTCTCTACTTTGGGGAAAAAAATTGGTTGACACCTGCTATTTCAAATGAGATGAATTTGACTTTGGTTCCAAAAACAGGACAAACTGGAACACGTGCTTTGAAGTTGTATTTGGTAAGAAAATATTGGACACCTATTCTATACCTCAGAGAAGGAAAACTCTGACTCCAAAAAACCTCCGCTGCCTTGCGGCATACCTCTTCAGGGGAAAGGCTAAGGGAGTAAACCCCGACAGAAAATCCGGAGCCGGAGTCCCTAAGGCGGTTTGACGTTGTAGTCAACACCGGCAACTCCTGCGGCGCACCTGAAGCCAAGCTGTATTGACTCCGTCTTTCCCTTGGACCCTTCAGCTGCGAAGAGAGGGGGGGTCTGCTGCATGGGCAACAGCAGACCCTCCATATTACCCTGCCCAGGCTCTGTAGCTTCAGCGTCATCACAAGATGTCGATTCAACACGGGAGGAGACAGATACCATGTCACTCCTGAGTCGAACTGCACAGCCATTCTCAGCGGTGCAGATAGACTCTTAAGAAGCTACACCATCGTCTCTCGAGACGGACGGCTGCCGACGATTCTATACCTACAGATATACTAATTCTATAATGAATGCAAGAAAAAAGTTTAAGTACCGTCTTACATGATACTTATCATGTTGTATAATACCTTATTTCTTCTTTTGTTTACTTTTTGTTTACTTTTTACTTTAATTTTTATTATAAGATGTTTATATTTCAAGTCAGATATTTTATTTAGAGTTAAGGCTTCGAGTGGATTATGTAATGATATTCAAAATGTAAAATATTACCACACTTTTAATATCAAAACTTCTATATAAAATTAGAGATGATCCACTGCTTTAAGATTCTTATTCTCAGTAGTTTGTGTTTGATGAGCTATCAGGTCATTTTTAAATGGAATCTAGAACACTTAAAATTTTTACTGTACTCACAGGCCTGGCAAGAGCAATAGCCACAAGGCAGGTAAAAATGAGAAGCTTCATGGTTGTCCAGGCCTAGCGAAGAGAACAAAATAAAAGAAGTCAAGTTTTATAATAAAATTTGTATTATGAAAAAAATTATTAATTTTCCAAAAAAGAGTAATAATATGATAAAATAGCTTTATCTGAGAAATAGTATTTTTATTAAATTATGATTTTAATTTTGATACTAAATATAAATGCTTATCACTCTAATTATATTGCTTAATGTTTATAGCACTTAGAAATACCAATTTCTTACCAATATTTTCATTCACTGACTCTCTAAAATAAGACAGTTGATCCTTGAGATAGTAATGTGATTTAATATGGTTTTATCAGTGAACTAGAGAAGCATCAATATCCTAATATAATTAAAAAAAACAAAACAATTTTTTTCACAGTTGATCATATTTTATAAAAGAAGTAATAAAATAAAATCCACGGAGAACTGGCATTTATTTTTATTTGATACTGTCTTTCTTCTTTAAGTCAATTTGAAAGAATCCTGCTTTTTCAGAATCTTCATGAAAAATGCTGTTGGTACATTATGTAGAAACTTTTAACTTCTATTATTTAATTTTTAAAAAAAGTTAGCTTAATTTTTTACTGCATTTGATATATCCATGACATGACTTTGTGAAGATGATTAAACCAGAAAGAATAATAAGATTCAGATGTCTTATTGTGTTTGATTCCTAGAGTTCCATCAACTTGCAAGAACCTAGAAATAATGACACATATATATGGAAAATTGGTTTCCAGAACAACTAGAAAACAATCAGGTCATACATGCAATTTGTTCATACCTTAGTCAACAAACTAATACTGACATATTGTATATATACTGAATCAATTTACAATTTGTAGAATCTAAATGCATCAGTTAAAAAAGACATATTTATAAACTCAAAAATTAATTTACTGTCTATTTGTATCCTAAATATCCAAATTTACCATCTTCACAAATGTAGTCATAAATAATTGTCTATCACTGAATTACTCTTTATGAAACTAACTTTTTAGCCAAATGATATGAAATTAAAATGTCCTTAAAATATTCTACTACAAATGATCTTATAAAGAGCAAAAAAAGATTAGACAATGTAAAATCATAGTAATTTTGTCTTATGTAAATACATCACCTTGAACCCAAGACTGGGAAGAAGAAGCAAACCAGAGACGATGATGAAAATGATGGCAGATTTCTTTGCTCCACAGTTATTTAAACCTAGGATTAGTACAATGCTGATTTTGTAGTTTCAGTGCAACCAATAGTTTTATTAAAATTCTAAGAATTTTCCATAATAGGAAATTAGTTTTCTGTTCAATTGCCTTCCAGGAATTTTTGAGAATTTTCAATAAAAGAATGATTCATACTACAAACAAATTAAATAGGAAATGGAATAGCATATTAAACTTTAAAACTTTTTATATTTATGGTTACCATGGGAACATGATTTTATGTTAAATGACAATTAGAAAGACTAACATATCAAATTATTGGTAAAAAATGGGTCTTTAAAGTACTTTAATTTTTATCAACACACTAAACCAGGAGAAGAATTAATCATTTATTTCACCTCTTGAAACTTCATATTTCCTCTATTATTTATTTTAATTATTTACTTTATGGGGTAACTCACATTCTATGTACTCTGATCATTTTTTTTCCAAAAAGGAAATATCTTGTAGTTTTCCTATGCATTTTGGTGGAATTTTAACTAAATAGGTAACGTTTTGTATGCTTTGTTTTGGGTGTTCCAGTTGTAATAGCACTCATTAATATAGCTATTAGATTGCTTAATTAAAATTAATAATTATTCAAGAATTACAATTTTTAAATGTGGCAAAAATCAACTATACCTTCTCTAATTTTCTACCTTTTAAAGTAAATAAAAGCAAAAAGTAAATATCATTCTCTTCAATCCCAATTCTACACCTACAATTAAATGTCATTGCAGATGTCATAGAAAACCTCATATATGCTGAAGAAATATCCATACATAAAGTTAATTTTTTGTTGTTGATTGTGACTGCTTTTATCACAAGAAAGATATTCAAAAGAATATTTGTACCCCTATGTTCATTGCAGCACTATTTACAATAGACAAGAATTGGAAGCGGCCCAAGTGTCTATTAGTAAATGAGTGGATAAAAAAGCTGTGCTACATTTACCCAATGGAGTACTACTAGGCTGTTAAAAAAAAAAAAGGAAATCTTATTGTGACAGCATAGCTGGACCTCGAGAACATTATGCTAAGTTAAACCATTCAGAGAAGACAAATACCATATGATTTCACTCATTTGTGGAATATAATGAACTAACAAGCAAAATAGACAAACTCATAGATAGGAGAGCAGGCTGACAGCTCTCAGTTGGGGTAAGGTTTCAGTGGGGAGATGGATGAATTGGGCAAAACAAAAACATAAACAAAAACAATTCTTTAAATTCTTTTTTCTTATTCCTGTTCTGATTTGGCATTTTTTACTATCTTGTTTTCCAAAAGCTGATTGATCCTCTGCATCATCCAACCTACTCTTTTTCCTTCCAGTGTATTCTTGATGTCTGATATGGTATTATTCATTTCTGATCAGTTATTTTTCATGGTTTCATTTCCAATCAGCTATTTTTCAAGGTTTTATGTCTATTTTCATGCTGTTGAAGTTCTCAATAAGTTCCTTGAACATTCTTATAACCATTAATTTGAATTCTATATCTGATAGATTTCTTGCCTCCATTTTATTTAGCTTTTCTTCTGGAGAAACTTTTGTCCTTTCCTTTGGGGGCTGTTCCTTTGTCTCTCCATTTGGCTATTGCTTTGTATTTCTTTCTATATATTAGATAGTTCTGTTATGACTTATTTTCTGTGGGGTAGCCTTATATAGTAAGTTTCCTGTGGAACTCAGTGGTGCAGTCTCTTTGATTTCCTGAGCTGGGTGTTCTAGAGATGTCCCTTGGGTGAGTTATCTGGGCATTCCTGTTGTAATTGAGTCTTGATTGCTGTTGACCCATTCATGTGTAGGATCAACACTCAGGCTGATTGACTATGAGGTTCACCCTTGACCATGGCATACAAGCTGCTATGCAGGTACTCCTAGAGTCTCCCTTTGGATATGTTGTTTGTAAAGTTCATTGCATCCTGCCCTAATGTTGGTTCTGGGCCCATTGGGAGGACTTCAGAGCAGGCCAATAGTCAGACACTCTCTGTGCCTGGTGCTCTGCAACCTGCTTAAATCCACAAGTGATCCACAGTTTGTGGCTGCCTCTGTTGGATCTGACTGCACACGAGAAGGACCAAGCTGTCCTCCAAGGCTGGCTTTTACCAGCACTGGGCCTGAGGGCAGGCCAGCAAACATCCCAAGGCACTCCAGGATCTACCTCTACTTGCCTTCACCCACCAGCTGCCTTCCAAGCATAATCACTAACAGAGCCTCTGGCAGAATCTGAAGGATGGGACTAAAGGATCTCCTGTGAGTGGGAGGTGCTGTTCAGATTTCAGGGACTATGGTGGATGTGATCCCCTGCTCCATAGCCATAGGACTGAGTCTGTACAAGATTTTTCCCTGACCTCAGCATGGTAAAGCCCCTAGTAGCCAGGTGGGTGGGGCCTCCATAGCCCAGAGGCTGGGTGTGCTGGAAATCAGAAAGTTGTTTCTATCAGATCTCCTGTGAAGGGGAAGTGCCAGTCATGTTTACAGGAAAGCTGGAAGAATGGCCCTACCCCAGAGTCAGTCATTGACACCCTCTGAGTTTGCCCAGACTTCTACACCCTGGTCTGTGCCACTGACTCTTCATCCAGGCTTAAGACCTGCCAGGTGAGGCAAGAGGGATTCCAGAGGGTGAGGTAATTGCTTTCCTCCAGGCTGATGTTCCTCAGAAAAGATTCCCCAGGAAAGATGGCCACTGCAGTATCCAAGAAGGTCCCAGTACTGGGATCCTGGTGGCTGTCTCCCCCCAACCAATTATCTCCCTAGAGCCACAAACCCCAGACTCTCCTCAGGTGATTCCAATCTGCACTGCTGTCCCTCTGCTGGAGTCCAGGATGAGTGGCAATGATCAAAATTTTACATGTTGACTCTTTAAGAGGTTGCCTGTGTCTCCAGCAGACTCCAACTCTCCATAGTGGACAGAAAACCTGCTGCTTTTCAAAGCCAGATGCTCTGTAGGCACCTCTTCTCACCTCTGGTGTTTTGGGCTGGGGAGCCCTGGATGAGGTTAGGCCTCTGGCTCTCAGGAGGAACTTCTCACACCTGAGATATCTCTCTGGAGCCTCAGCCATGACCCATGGGAGCAGGGCCAGCCCCTTTTGCATCTTTGCCTTTCTTACGAGTCTTCGATGTGGCTTCTTCTGTAAATCATTGGTTATAAAATTTCTCTTCAGTTAGTCTTTAGTTGGTTATTCATGGTAATTTTTCCTCAATGTACTTGTACTTCCAGTTTAGTCCTGGGAAGAGGAGAGTGCAAGTTGCTTTTTTTCATTTCTTTTATTCACTTATTTTTTCACAAAGGTAAGGTAACTGGACTAGGGCCTGGTGATATTAAAGTGGAGCAATTAGTAAATAAATAAATGTATAGGAGGATCAAATCCCTAGCCTGGTATTATGGTGGATAATCAACGCAAGAAAAGCAAATAATTTAATATGTTTAATTGTGACATTTTTGATAGTCCAAATATTAAGTTTTGAACAGGACCTCTGTAGTACCTATGAACAGCTGTAACTGGGGACCATACTAGAAAAGGCTTCTTAGGTAGATATGATTTATTTTAAAGAAAGGAGAGAAATCAACCTTTTTAAAGTGTCTAATTTGTAACATAAGACAAGCCACCTCTTAAAGAATATGTATCTACTGTGGCAATTCTAAAAAATTCAATATCTGAATTTTCCTATCTATAATCTCCTATTGATGAGGATCAATCTTTACTTTGTGTGAATCAGTTATTGAAGATAGTTAACTAATAATGTGTTTTTAAATACATAATTGTTATTATTGTAAAATATAACTGTTCACTGCAATTTGAAAAACATGGTTCATTGTAGATTTGTACAATGCCAAGTCTTGCAAAATTTTAGCCCAAGTTTACTTGCTTTACCTTGATATTTTTCATTAGCTTTTATCAGTTAACACTGGTTAGTTCTAACCATTAAAACAGAACTCAAATTTGAAACACATATTTAGACCATTTATAGTCAGATGTATCTTTAATAAGTATTGAAAAAATGAGATTATTGCCTGGTACCAATCTTCTGATGTAAGAGTCATTTGTAGAATGAAGATAAAATTGATCATCCAACAATAAACATTTATTGAAATTAAAGGGTTTTCTCTTCATAATTACAAAATAACAATGGAAATAAATGAGGACAATTATAGGTACACCAAAGCATGGCCACTCCAGTGATATCACACAGTTTTAAAAATTCAGCAGACTCCCTAAACAAATGAAAGTGAAAATGGGTCAGATAAAAGACAACTAAGTACAAAGCATCTTTGTTTTATAGCACTTTGATATTTAGAACAAAAGCTTTTTGGATTTATACTGTTAGATAATTAGCACAAAAATGAAAGAAAATACCATTCACAATAGATTTTGAAAAATTACTGAATTAAGAGGTAAACTTTACTATTCAAGGTTATGTTTATTTTTGCTATGTATTTTGGTCTAGACTCAAACCTTTTCTGGAGGACTTATTTGTATGATGCAGTCAATAATTCTGAATATGAAGATTCAAAGTTAGATTGTCATAGTTCTTCCAGGAACTTTGGGGCTTACGACTTTTGAGTCTTCCAGGAAAGTGTCCTTTAATTGTGTAACAAAGAGCTAACCTTCCAGAAGGAAACACTGAGAAATGTAAATGATTGTTTTATTTTTCTCTAGAAACCCACAGATCATTTGGAAGCTATGAAAAGATTTACAATGGATGCTTAGTAATTGCTCTAAAATGTGTACCTTGGCAATCAGAACTAAAAGAGAGTTATTTTCAGGAAGTTTCTGTCTAGTAGGAATATATGATAGCACTGGAAATATGGAACCAATGCTTAATTTTGTGTTTGTATTTTTTTAAATGTTCCTTTTAATTCTTTCGTCTCTCTGTAGGTCACTGGAGATCTAAAATGAAACATGTTATGAGTAAAGTGGTATAATGTGGTGATTTCAAGTCAAGGCTTTGGGGTCAAATTATAAGTTTAAATCCTGACTCTCCTCAACCAACTGTGTTAGTCAAGTAAATCATTGTGTCCCAATGTTTCCATCAGTTCAAGAACACCTACTTCTGATGTGATTGAAAGGGAAAAATAAAATTACACACTTAAAGGAGTACCTGAAACAAAGTAAATGCTCATTTAAAATTATCCATTACTAGAACATGATTTACAACAAAACAAAACAAAACAAAAAAAATGCTTCATGCCCTCCCTGGCCAGTGTGACTCAGTTGATTGAAGCATCCCATAAACCAAAATGTTGTGGGTTCAATTCCTGGTCAGGGCACAGGCACAGTAGAGGGTCGTAAACAACATGTACCTCTCTGGGGACTGAGGAAAACAACATGTGCTTATGGAGACTGAGATAAACATGTTTATGAGCAACTGTGCAAAAACAGCATGACTTTGCAACCAAGAGGAGTGTAGAAGTGGGGATGAGGGGACAGACTGCTGAGACAGCTGAGAGGGAGAGAGCAACACCAGGCTGCTCTGTTCAACTCTGCTCTAGCTGACTCTGAAGCAACGCGTATTCTGCCTTGCACAATGCTGACCCTGGCGGGCTGCCTCCCAGACACAGACTACCTTTGGGAATCGTGTTTGCTATCCTCCAATTCTTTTGTGTGATGTTAATGCTGACTGCTGATTGTTTCTGAGTGATCATTATTGTTATTGGGTTATTATAGATTTGGGTTGAATCTGCATTAATAAAAGCTGGGTGATTAGCATAGTCACCTGTGTTGACTCACTGTTATTCCTTGGTGCTGGCATTACCTGTGGGTCTGGTGGTTATGTAGGTGGCCTGGCATTTTCAGACAACCCTAATGGGGGTCAAGGGATGACTTAAAGGAAATGCTATCACAAAACATTCACTTGGGACAAGATGAGATCAGTGAGACAAAAAAAGAGGCCAAATTCGATAATAAGAGGACCTTCAAGGTAAGAAAACATTAGGGTTAAAGTGGAGGTGGAACTAGAAGTTGAATGATGATTTCTTCCCCTAAGGTAGTTTTATTAGAGCAGATTCAGTTTCAATTTTCTGACTTTCTTGGGAGTAAAGGAGATGAAAGGGGTTACTTATAATATCACTAAATGTTTATAGACATAGCAAAAGGGGCTGGGAGGAGACTGTGGAGCTGGAGTGTTTCAGAAGAGAGCACTGAACTAAATCACAAAGAGGAGATAGTGGGCTGGAACGTTTTTGAACATGACTGGTGATCAAAAGCAATGGAGGATGTAGTGCAGTAGAAAATTTTCATAGACGCACATGAAAAGTCATAGAAAATTAACAAGTAGCAGTTATTTCAGAATTTAATATCTGAGTGATTGATATAATAACTGAAAACAAAAGAAGTCCAGAAGACAGCATATGATGAGATGAAGTGGCTAAGAATTTGAAATGACTATTAATATTTGGGTAAATTTTAAAAACTTGAGAAGAGAAAGAAGAGGTTCACAGATGACAGAAGTGCTAATGGTGAGGATATGGAGGCATGAAATTAAAACTCTCAAGTAATTCTGTTTGGGAAATGAATCAAAAAAGTAGCAAATTTTATATTTTGAAAGGTGCTATAGTTGTGGAGGAGTACAAGAATTTTGAATTCACAAAAGAGGATGTGTCATTCCCAACATGAGAAGATTAGATGTTTTGCTAGATGAGTAAAGAGTATGAGCTGAAGAAGTGTGTAAAGAGAGGAGCGAGAGTTCACGTGGAGGTGGGAGTGGTTTGAAGTGACTATGCCAGAGTGCTAATAAGGGGATGGGGAGTGATGTGGTTGGAAAGGAAAGTAGCTAGCAGAACACAGAAGACCATGTAGTACAAAAGGAATTCTGACTTGCTCATCAGAACTGAGAACTCTTCTGAGGAAGGTGGAAGCCTGAAGGACTGACACTTGCACCTTGGGCCTGGTAGTGAAGCTCTGCAGTGCTCTTTGCCTCAGCCCCAGCTCTCCCCAACCCAGTTGTTCTGGATGTCATGACTTTCTCTTGCTTCAAATCAGGACAGCCATGGATTATTCCAGCCCAGGCCTCCAGGCCTTCCACCCCTGTGCCCAGAAACCCTCCAAAAAGGATCCAGGAGTTAGATCCTTTCCTGACTGAGCAACTCACATTCTATGCTTCCGGCCTCCAGGTTCCCTTGTTTCTATGCACTCATCTGCGGAACAAGGAAGGGCACACACTACAATGCACTGTTCATTGTTTTGTTAATCCTTTGAGGCCATCAGATTTTTCCAAGAGTGCTAAGAGCTGGCAATTGTTGAGCACTTTTGATAAGCCAGACACTCGAACACTTTGTTAGCACTTTTAAAGGATTTTCTCATTATAAAGATTCTTCTCATGACAACCCATATAAATATTATTTTTATTTCAGTGTTAAGAATGAAGAAACTAAGACTTACAATAATTAAACAATTTTCCCAAGTTAGTACATGAGTTAGCTGGGATTTGACCAGCCTGCTTTATTCAAGAAACCCAATTCTTAAGCACTGTGCCCTAGATATACCCCAAAAGACTTTCTGTGTCCTAGATAAAATACTAAACATAGCTTTATTACATTTTTGTGTCTTATTATTACATTTTCATAATCAAATAGATTATTGAAGCATTGAAGTCAGTTTTATAAGGTTCTGACATTTGACTTGTGCAGTGAGGTATGGGGTTTGAGTCACAAGCTTTCACTTATTGTAGAACAGATGTAGATTGAGTTTAGTGATTATTTAAATTTGTACGAAGTTTTTAAAAATCAATGAGAAAAAAATTTATTTACTTGCCATCCAAAAATAGCCAACCATTGGTAAAAATGTGTTTTTAGTTCTGTAAGTTAATGTATATGAGTGTGTATACTGTATTGCATTGATTTTGTAAGCTGCTTTTTTCTTTACTTTTCATAATGTCTTTATTTCTCACACTATCATTTTTTAAAAATTAGCAATATATAGCAAATTTTAGGTAACTGATTCTGTTCTTCAATGCTCAAAATGTAAAGTAGATAAATGTGTACTTCTTTGGTTGGAATAGTTCCCCTCCTGATGGAATTTTGCTCTTTTTATTTCCTGGGTCTTTTTAAGTTTCTATGGGCCATGAATTAGAAAGCCACAGTTTTATATAATTTAATATATTGGTTTCACAATATTTCAACTTATTGATATGTTACAATTTATTTAGCCACCTTTAAAGAGGCATTTGTATTTTTTCTGTTTGTTGTATATAGCTGTAACATGTACACACACACATAAGTTTTACTCTCGCAATGTCCTTTGCGTGCATTCTTAGAGGAGGACTTGTAAATGCCTGAGGGAAAGAATATAAAGCTTTCTGATATCGACTCATATTTCCAAACACCTTTCAGAAATATATATATATACATATATATATATATATATATATATGATTTATAGAAGCAGAATTAAAGTTTGAAATTTCTTGTTTGACCAGGAGTTTTATATCTACTATTTTTCATCTAACTTTGAGTTTTATGTCCCTAACTTTATGTTTGTATTTCATTGAATTGCATTTCGCTAATCATAAGCAAAGTTGTCCGTTTCCAAATGCATATAGACTACATCTACTCTTTTGAATGATTTGATTTACTTTTTTCTTAGAAAATGCTTTGATATTTTTATAAATTTTTATTTAATAAAAAGTGTATTTTTCTTTTGTCATTTATTAACTTTGTGGACATGTTTTCACAAATACCAACCAAACATCACATATTTTCTTTGCATGGTGTTTCTTTTTTTCAGCATTTATTGTCTCAGAAATTTAAAAAGTTTTTTATTATAATTTTGTTTTTAGTCACTGAGTTCATATAATAAACTAATATAGAATACTACTGTAATGGGTTTTAAAAACTCATATTTGTACAATAAAATTGTTTATTTTCAAAATCCAAAGGGAAATATCCTAAGTCTCCAAACCACAGAGAAAGTGTCTTTTGGCCTCACACCCACTTTCACACCTAGCTTGCCTATTTTTAAAATTTTGGTTTGTGATATCTATATATTTTCTCTAGTTTCATTCTTTATATTTAACTCTGAGTTACTAATTTTTAAGACATGACAGGAAATCAAAATAGCATTATCTTTGTTTAAGTCAGCATTAAAAACAGGGATTAAGTACATTTAATTTGTCCTAAAGCTGTTGTATCATCTTGAATAGTAGTAAGATAAGTCACTTAAGAGGAGAGAAGCATTCATCATCTGTAAAACAATAACCTTTTTGTGGTGTGTTCAATATGGGTCTTAAAAACGCCCTTGTGTCAATCAGAAAGGTTATAGAGTTTACCAAAGTTTTTTGAAATGATGAATATTTAAAGAGTAAACAGTTTCCACTTCATCATATAAATTAGAATAATGTCTCCTTTAACTCACAAAATAAATAACAAACAAATTTCTATATGTCAGTGTTTAATTTGATAAAAACCAAGTTATTTGGGGTAATCTTAATATTATTAATCACATAAAACTTATGATATATGAAACATTATATTGAAATTGTGACTGCATATATTATTTAAACTTACTATACAGTAATTTCTTTTAAGCACAATAGTTGCTTACAGAAGCTTGTTTTAATGTTATGTTCACAATTTAGGAAAAGGGTTGTGTAGAATATAATTTTTAGCTATAATACAAATATAAGAACAATGATTTTTCCATGCTTCATTTCTCTTCTCTTAAAAAACAAAAATAAACGAAAAACATCACTATTCTCTTAAATTGCCTCTTTTTTTTTTACCCTTATATTGTAGAAGGGTTGAGAACCTGTGCTATAACTCTAACAAACAACTATCTTTAAATATCTGTATCAAACACTATTAAAATCCAGATTTTATTTTGGCAGAGAAATATAAAGCTAAAAATTAGTACTTATTAAAATTGAGGAATAATCAGCCATGTTTGGTTTAGAAATGATTTCAGAAGCATTTGAACACCCACTCTGGGTCTTCACCAAATATTGAGGGAGTCTATCCATGGGTCTCTTGCTTTTCTGTAGGTCTTGCAAGTAGAGGCACTGGCTGTCCTGGTTCGAAACTATCTTTTCAAAGATGTTTTTACACCAAACATTCTAGGAAGATAGAGGTAGTGTTCCCTCTCAAAATAAAGGCAGGCAAGTTTACTATGCAGTTATAGTAAAGATTATAGGTCTATCCAGGGTAAAGATCCGGTAAGCTTAATGCTCATTATAAAAAATTGAGTTCCATAAGTTTGGAGTTCCTTTACTGTAAAACCACATCTTGCATATGCAGATGTCCCCTGACCTTCTTTACATAGCCCTGTAAATATTGGGACTGGGCATCCAGGGCAGATGGATAATTTGCTGTGACAGATGTAGGAAATAAAAGTCCTTTGTCTTGTGTTCAGGAGTCTCATGTCTGCTGTTTTATCCCTGAAACTGTGGGAGGCTATCTCATTATCTTACAAGAAGGATAAAATCACACTCTAATGTTTCTGAAACTAAGGTTCTGAGGCATTTTAGAGTGATTTGGAGAATCTTTTTAGACATGCTAAGTCTAAAGATCTTATTTTGGGCTCTTGATTTTGGGAAACAAGGAAATAAAGAAGGAGATGAATACCAGGGAAACCATCAGAAATGGTGTCAGGCTTTTCTCTGATGAATGATTCTGGAAAAAATAAACAAAAGTACAGTTATGAGAGAAATAGTAAAACACAATACTGAAGACACCATCTGAATAGAATATCAAAGTTCTTTTTCAATGACTAAAGTAAATTTACCTTGGAGAATAATAATTATCAAAGAAATAAAGTTCTTGAGTATTTTTAAATGTTATTGATATTACAACACCAAATCATAAATTTGCATAAAGTGATTTTCAAAATAAGTATGACAAGAAATTGTCAGTCTCTTGGCATCTAAAAACTAATATGGTGAATGTGATAATTTAATGAGATTTTAAAATATGAAAGCACCTTAGCCTACTCAAAAAAATTATCAAAACTTTTCAAAAAGTAGTGATTCAAGACTTACAGTTTTATTCATAATTATACTACATTTTAATCAGAAGTTTTGGGGGACCATGTGCCCTTTGGATTTTATAACTTTGTATATCAATATTAACAAAAATTAGAAAGAATAATTCCTAAAATGAAGGCCAGGAAGAGCAACGAGAGAAAAGAGGGAAAGAAATACAAAGGACAATAAAGGAAGAAATAAAATGGGCTATGAACTTACATTTGTGAAAAGGGTTTCCTTTGTGTTCTTATCTTCCTTAGTTGTGCATTTTTCTCTCATTTCACCATCATATTTGGTTAATTTATAGTCCTTGCTTTTTACATTACTTTGAGTTACTTTATTTGATTTTGTGAGTTTACTCTCCTTCAGCCACAATTCTGAATGAAAAGTCCTATAAATATAGAAATATTTGAACTACTATTGAAAATATGTAAAACACCCAAATTTATTATACAAGAGAAAGAGATATACAAGTAACCAAACTCTATGTATCTATACTCAGGTGGTGTAATAATGGGCTTCGCCAAAAATTGCAATTTACCCGTTTTATATCTTGAATTTTGCTAGAGAATTTCAATCCCTTCCTAAAATGTAAATTAATATTCTGTACTCAAAAAACTTTGTTTTGTTCTGGTTTTTCAGATTAGGTTACCCCCAAAATATTAGAATTATGCTAGAGAGAGATATAGCACACCTAGAATTTTCTGGACAGATTTTGAAAAATTAGTAGCAGAGGAAAGTAGCTGGATTGTGTAGATTTGTAAATTGTGTGGATTTATGGGAGATTCTGGGTAACATAAGATTATTTAGTACTCAGTGATACTAGGGAATTAATAGAATCAACTAGTGAAGTCAGAGAAAGACTAGATAAGTGCCTAACTACTAGTTACTTGAAAATGCATGATTTTATTTCATTACAGATTCATAGTCATCATTTCTCTCTTTGCATATAAATTTCCCTATATTTATTATAGAACTAAGGAGTCAGGGACTTTTTCAAATACCAGGAAATTTTGATTCTTGGTTGCACACCCCTGAAATCAGCTCTGGCCCCCTTGAGCAAAAGCTTGCTGGAGAGGGTGATTCAGAACTAAAGGGGTATTTAATATTAAGTAATCAAGGGAGCTTTGAAGGGTCAAAAAGGACAACAAGGACATCTGTCTGAAATACTGTGAACCCTATGTAGCAGCTGGGACCAAAACATCTAAATTTGTCTTCACTTTTGTGTTAATCAGCATTCACAATTCCAGGAGCAAACATCTATTTGTCAAACTTGGGTCATGTGGGCTCCAACAAAGCATGAGGAATTAGGACCTGGGTCTTTGGAAATCAAGTATGTGCTCATGCTGTCAACCAAGACTACACACAGTGAAAGCAAAGAATCTTTCCAAAAATAATTCAGAGAGCTATTTAAAAGTGGACATTTGAGGATTATACAGTGTAAACCCTACTCAAACACAGATGCAGATTTTCTCAATTAACTGTGCTGATAAATAATCAGCAGCTGAATAATCTGGAAGTTCATTTATATGTGATGAACTGTAGCAAACAAGGATGCATACATTATGACTAGAATTGCATTTATTGATAATGAGGGTAAATAGCCCTAAGAGAGTTTTAATGTAGATAACACATATATGCATGCTATTTATAATCTGGTAATTGTAGTATTTATTTATATACTTGCTCATTTTCTGGCTTGTCCATTAGACTGTGAACTGGAATAATTTTTGTCTTAACCTTAATGCCCAGCACCATGCTTAGAAGTACATGTGCTAGATAGAGGTCTGTGTATCTTCTTAGATACATAGGAAAGGAATAATAAGTTCTCTGAATTTCATTTTCTGAGTTCTCATATTACACAATAATAATTTTACTGTATTAATTTATTTAACTTGAAAGTAGAAGTGCCCTGGAATCACACTTGTTTTCTGATTTTCTGGCTTTTAATATCATAAGAAACATTGCTCAGGATGTGCTTTGATTTTTAAAATGTGGCTTCTTAAATATATAAAAAAAATCACTAAAACAATATTTATATACTATATTCACCATGAAAGGTATTCTTATTCTTATAACAGTGAGAATAATTAATTTAAGATGCAGTTTTCTCCAAATTCCAAGAAAGTTGAAAGAAATACTTACAAGGCTTGACACAAGAAGGGCCTTCTTTCTTGGCAGTCGGTGTTACTCCACTTTAAAAATCCTGCATAAAATAGATTAAAAATGTGTAAAAATCAGTGCTTTTCCAACCATTTTGAGGAACTTATTCATATTTTTCATGCAGTACTCAATTGGTAAATCTGAATTTGCATTTTGCTAACCAAATATCACTTTGTGAAGTGTTACCAGATAAGGGGTGAAAGAATCTCTAATCAAATATATTTGGTGTAGTTCAAAACATTTGTATTTCAATGCAAGAGTTTTCAGAGCCTAGCCCAAACCAGTGTGGCTTGGTTGGTTGGGCATCATTCTGCAAACTGAAGGGTCACAGGCTCAATTCCCAGTCAGGGAACATGCCTAGGTTGCAGGTTAGGTCCCTAGTCCATGTGAGTATGAAAGGCAACCAGTCAATGTTTCTCTCTCACATTGATGTTTCTCTCTCCCTCTTTCTGTCTTCCCTCTCTCTAAACTTTCTCTCCCTCTTAAAATAAATAAATAAATAAATAAATAAATAGAAATTAAAAAAGGCTTTCAGAGCCTTTAATTCACTAATCTGATTTACAAATTTCCAAGAGAAAATTTATAGATTATTCCATTTCCAAAATATATTTGATAAAGGAACTCTTTCTTTTTTGACCTACTAATTATATTTTCTTTAAAATTTTGAGAAAAAAAAAGTGCAAATAATTAGGAAGAGACTTTAGTGGTGAATCTCAAATTTAAAAATATATATTTACTTTGATTATCACATACACTTACCTTCAATTGCTACAAGTACCACACATTCTTTTTGCTTTTTAATGACTTCCTGTCCATCTAGTGGTTTATGTTGTCCATTTCCTGGTTGAACAATAATTTTCCATTGGCTATTCTGAAATAAAATGATGAATCCCAGATAGAAAAAAGTTTTAGTTAACAAGTTAAGAGTTACTAAAACATATAGTGTTCCTTGGCTATGTTATAGTATAAATGTGACATTGACCACAGAGCAAGAGCTTTTAGAATGTAAGTCATGATATGGAACTTTATCTTTCCAGGGTACCATATCGTTGGCAGCCGTCCGTCTTGAGAGATGATGGTGTAGCTTCTTAAGAGTCTATCTGCACCGCCGAGAATGGCTGTGCAGTCCGACTCGGGAGTGACACGGTATCTGTCTCCTCCCGTGTTGAATCGACATCTTGCGATGACGCTGGAGTGTCCTCTCCAGTGAAGCTGAAGCTACAGAGCCTGGGCAGGGTGATATGGAGAGTCTGCTGTTGCCCATGCGCAGACCCCCCCTTCTCTTCGCAGCTGAAGGGTCCAAGGGAAAGACGGAGTCAATACAGCTTGGCTTCAGGTGCGCCGCAGGAGTTGCCGGTGTTGACTACAACGTCGAACCGCCTTAGGGACTCCAGCTCCGGATTTTCTGTCGGGGTTTACTCCCTTAGCCTTTCCCTTGAAGAGGTATGCCGCAAGGCAGCGGAGGTTTTTTTGGAGTCAGAGTTTTCCTTCTCTGATGTGCCCTGACTGGAAGATCGAACCAGCGACACTTAGCTCGCAGGCCGACGCTCAATCCACTGAGCCAAACCAGCCAGGGAGAGGGTACCATATGGTGCATAGATTATATTATCTCATAACTTAGAGAAAATTTAATTCTGATAATAAAAAACTAACTGGCCAGTAGATGTGGATTACTATCTGGATAGATTCAACTAAAATGTTATTTTTGAATGAATGAACGTGTGACTAGAAGACCAGGTACATACTAAAATCATAATCCTTGAGAACAGAAAGTCAAAAAATGTATTTATGATAAAATGGGCTGCTTATAGAGATTTAATGTCCCAGTATTCATATTGGATCCCTTAAGTTAAGTATTCAGAAGAATATTCTAACTATAATAGGAAGAATTATATGTAATATTATCATAGCAATAGAATTAATCTATATTATATTTATACAATATAGCAACAAAATTATGCTGCATAGGCAAAAGGAGTAGATTCGATGTTATTAATGCACTTTATAGAGTATTATTTAAATTTTAAAATAAAGTTTCCTGGCATAAATTGCAGAGCTGACGCTGATTTTCCTTACAGAAGTAGTATCCATAAACTCATACCATACAAAACATTGTACATTGACCAAACTTTGCTTAGAAAAAAACTGTGGCCTAACAGATGCACCCGAGATGCCAAGTTTTACAACATAAGGAATTCACAAATTGTAAGTTTATTGATCTTTTTAATTTAATATTTATTATATTTTTTCCATTACCATGTGGTCCCCTTATACTCCCTCTACTCACCCAATCAGTCCCCACACTGGTATCCATGTCCATGCGTCCTTTTTCCTTTTTGCTCAATCCCTCCACCCCCCAAATTCCCCCTGCCAAGCTGTCATCCTGCTCTCTATGAGTCTCTATTTTGCTTGTTAGTTCAGTTTGTTCATTAGATTCCACACATGAGTGAGATCATATGGCATTTGTCTTTCTCTGACTGGTTTATTTCACTTAGCACAATGTTCACCGTGTCCATCCATGCTGTCACAAAGGGTAAAACTTTCTTTTTTATTAAGGCCAAGTAGTAGTACATTGTGTAAATATTCCATAGCTGTTTTGTTCATGCATCTACTTATGGACACTTGGGCTGCTTCCATATCTTGGTGATTGTAAATAATGCCATAATTAACATAAGGGTGCTTATGTTCTTTCAAATTAGTATTTTGAGTTCTTTCTGACATATTCCCAGAAGTGGGATAACAGGGTCGAAGGCAGATCCATTTTTAATTTTTTGAGGTATCTCCATACTGCTTTCCACAGGGGCTGCACCAGTCTGCATTCCCACCAAAAGTGCAGAAGGGGTCCCCTTTCTCCACATCCTTCCCAGCACTTGTTGTTTGTTGATTTACTGATGATAGCTGTACTGACAGGTGTGAGATGTTATCTCATTATGATTTTAATTTGCATTTCTATGATGATTAATGATGTTGAGCATCTTTTCTTATGTCTATTGGCTATCTGTATGTCCTCTTTGAATAAATGTCTATTCAGGTCTTTACCCATTTCTTTTCTTTTCTTTTTTTTTTTTTTTTGTATTGAATTTTATAAGTTTTTTATAAATTTTGGATATTAATCCTTTACCCGATATATCAGCAGATATATCTTCCATTCTGTAGGTTGACTTTTTAGTTTGTTGATTATTTTCTTTACTGTGCAAAACCTTTTTAGTTTGATGTATTCACATTTGTTTATTTTTCTTTTGTTTCCATTACTTGGGAGACATAGCCGATAAAATATTGTTACAAGCAATGTCCAAGATTTTGCTGCCTATGTTTTCTTCTACAATTTTTATAGTTTTGTGTCTAACATTTAAGTCTTTGATCCATTTTGAATTTATTCTTGTGTGTGGTTTAAGGAGGTAGTTAGTTTCATTTTTCTGTATGTATCTGTACTATTTTTCCAACACAATTTATTGAATAAACGATCTTTAAGCCATTGTTAAGGGCTTGCTTCCTCTACCTAATATTCATTGACTCTAAAGGTATGGGTTTATTTCTGGGCTCTCTATTCTGTTCCATTGACTTATGCATCTGTTTTTATGCCAGTACTGTGCTGTTTTGATTACTATGGGTTTATAGTATGGTTTGATATTAGGTAGTGTGATTCTTCCAACTTTGTTCTTCTTTCTCAGGATTGCTGTTGCTATGCAGGGCCTTTTGTCATTCCATATAAATTTATGAAATATTTGTCCTTGTTCTGTGAAATATGTCACTGGAATCTTGAGAGGAATTGCATTGAACCTATAAATTGCTTTGGGTAGTATGGACATTTTAATGATGTCAGTTCTTCCTACCCACAAACACAGTATATGCTTCCACTTATTTGTATCTTCTTTAATTTCTTTTGTCAGTGTTTTATAGTTTTCTGAATATGGGTCTTTTAATCCTTGGTTAGGTTTATTCCTAGATGTTTGATTCTTTTTGTAGCAAATGTGAAAGAGATTGTTTTCTTAATTTCCTTTTATGTTAATTCGTTATTGACATATAAAAGATGGAACTGATTTCTGAATATTTTATTGTGTACTGCTACTTTGCTGAATTCATTTGTTAGTTCCAGTAGTTTCTTGGTGGAATATTAGGGGTTCTCTATGTACAGTGTCATGTCATCTGCAAATAATGACAGTTTTACTTCTTCCTTTCCAATTTGTATGCCTTTTGTATTTTCTTGTCTGATTGTTGTGGCTAGGACTTCTGGTACTATGTCAAATAAGAAAGCTGGAAGTGGACATCTCTCTTGTTCCTAATCTTAAGGGGAATGCTTATTGTTTTTGCCCAGTGAGTATGATGCTGGCAGTGGGTTTGTCATATATGGTCTTTATTATGTTTAGGTGTGTTCTTTTTATTCCTACTTTGCTGATAGTTTTTATCATAAATGGGTGCTGGATTTTATCAAATGGCTTTTCTGCATTTATTGATATAATCATTTGGTTTTTATTATTCATTTTTTTATATGGTGATTCACATTTATTGATTTGTGAATGTTGTACCAACCTAGCATTCCTGGAATAAATCCTACTTTATCATGGTGTATGATCTTTTAGACGCATTGCTGTACTCTGTTTGCTAATATTTTGTTGAAGATTTTAACATCTATGTTCATCAGGGATATTGACTTTTTTTTTTCTTTTTGTAGCATCTTTTTCTGGTTTTGGAATTAGGATAATGCCAGCCTTGTAAAATGAGTTTGGGAGCCTTCCCTCCTCAAATTTTATGAAGTAGTTTAAGAAGAAGAGGTGTTAGTTCTTCTTGAAATGTTTGGCAAAATTCACCTGTGAACCCATCTAGTGCAGCGCATTTGTTTATTGGGAGTTTTCAATTACTGCTTCAATTTCTCTGATTCGTTCTGGTTTAGTGCTGGTAAATTGTATGTTTCTAGGAATTTATCCCTTTTGTCCAGGTTTTCCAGTTTGTTAGCATACAGTTGTTCATAACATTTTCTTTAAAATCTTTGTATTTCTTTGGTGTCAGTTGTTATTTCTCCTCTTTGTTCTGATTTTATTTATCTGGGTCCTCTCTTTTTTTCTTGATGAGTCTGGTTACAGGATGTCAATCCTGTTCATCTTTCCAAAGAAGCAGCTCTTGGATTCATTGATCTTTTGTATCTTTTTTGGACTCCATATCATTTATTTCTGTTCTGATCTGTATTATGTCCTCCCTTCTACTCTCTTTGGGTTTTGTTTGTTGTTCTTTTTCAAATTCTTTTAAGTGTGAAGCTAGATTGTTTATTTGAGCTCTTTCTTTCTTCTTCCTTTCTTTCTTTCTTCCTTTCTTTCTTTCTTTTTTTTTCTTGAGAGAGGATGTTACGCTATGAATTTCCTTCATAAAATTGCTTTCCCAGGGTCCACAGATTTTGGATTGTTGAGTCCTCATTTTTATTTGTTTAAAGGTATCTTTTGATTCCTTACTTGTTCTCATTGCTGAACCATTCATTATTTAATAACATGTTATTTAGCCTCCATGGTTTTGCATGTTTTTCAGTGTTCTTCTTGTAATTGATTCTTAGTTTCATAGCATTGTGTCTAGAGAAGATGCTTGATATGATTTCAATCTTCTTAAAATTATTGAGACTTGTTTTGTGTCCTAATATGTGGTCTATCCTTGAAAACATTCCATGTGCACTTGAAAGGTGTTCATATTCTGCTGCTTTGTGGTGAAATGCTCTAAAGATATCAATTAAATTTGTTTGATCTAGTGTGTTTTTTAAGGCTGCTCTCTCCTTGTTGATTTTCTGGCCAGAAGATCTATTCATTCAAGTCAATGGGGTGTTAAAATTCCTGAGTATGACTGTATTTCTGCCAATTTCTCCCTTTATGTCTGTCAAAATTTTCTTCACATGTTTAGGATCACCTATGTTGGGTTCATAAATGTTAACTAAGGTTATATCCTCTTGCTGGATTGTTCCCTTTATCATTATGTTGTGTCCTTCTTTGCCTCTTACTATAGCCTTGATTTTAAAGTATTTTGTCAGCTGTAAGTACTGTTGTTCTAGCTTTTTTTCTTCCCATTTGCATGAAATATTTTTTCCATCCCATTACTTTAATCGGTGTGTATATTTTGATCTGAGATGGGTCTCTTAGAGGCAGCATATATATGGGCCTTTTTTTCTTATGCATTCTGCTACCCCATGTCTCTTGGTTGGAACACTTAAGCCATTTACATTTAAGGTGATTATTGACAGATGCATATTTAGTGCCATTTTATTGTTATACTATTTTCCTCTGTTTATTTCTGTTTTTCTTCTTCTTAAAGCAAGCCCTTCAAAATTTATTGCAGTACTGGTTTGGTGTTAACAAACTCCTTCTCTTATTCTTGTCTGAGAAACTCCTTATTTTTCCTTCAATTTTAAATGATAATCTTGCTGGGTAGAGTAGCCTTGGTTGTAAGTCCTTGCTTTTCATCACCTTGAATATCTCATGCCACTCCCTTCAGCTTGAAATGTTCCTGTTGAGACATCAGATGGCAGACTAATTGGTGTTCCCTTGTATATAACTATGTACTTTTCTCTTGTGGCTTTTAGGTTTTTCCCCTTGTCTTTAAGCCTCGTCATTTTAATCATTATGTATCTCAGTGTAGGCCTTTTTGGGTCCAACTTGTTTGGGACTCTCTGAGCTTCCTGGACTTGTGTTTCTTTGTCTTTCCCAGATTATGAAAGTTTTCAGTCATTATATCTTCAACTAGGTTCTCAATATGTTGCTCACTCTCTTCTCCTTCCAGTATTCCCATGATGTGGATGTTGTTACAGTTCACCTCATCCAAAATATTTCTTAAGCTCTCCTCATTTTTTCAAAATTCTTTTTTCTTTTTGCTGTTCTGCCTGGTTGTTTTTTTCTACCTTGTCTTCCAAATCACTGATCTTATCATCTGCTTCATTTAACTTACTCTTTACTTCTTCCAGTGTATTATTTATTTCAGTTATTGCATTCTTTATTTATGACTGGTCATTTTTTGTGGTTTCTATTTCTCCTTTCATGTTGTTGAGTATCCTTATAATCATTACTGTAATCTCTCCATCTGATAAGTTGCTTGTAGCCCTTTCTTCTAGTTCTTCTTCTGGAGAATTCTCTTGTTCTTTCATTAAGGGTCTTTTTTTTTTTAATTTGTTTTTCCATTTTGGCTGCTTATTTGTATTTGTTTCTATATATTAGGTAGACCTGTAAAGACCCCGGTGTAAGTCTTTGTCTGATGCTACTTGTGACTGGCTCTAGTAAACTTCTTTGGAGTTATCAGTGATCCACAGCATGTGGCACCCTCTGCTGGATCTACTGGTGTGCAAAGAGAACAAGGCTGTCACTATGGCCAGCTTTTATCAACACTGGGCCTTGGGGAGGGTAAGCTGAAGTTTCATAGAGCTCCCACAGATCCACCTTAGCTGTTAAACTAATCAGTAATATAGCCTGAAGCTGAAATCAGCAGCCTGGCTTAAACTCCACAGGGTGGGGCAGGATAATTTCTACAGGATGGGTTATTGCTTCCCCTGAGGCTGATGACATCTGAATAGGAATGCTCTGCCTGAGAAAGATGGCTTCTGCACTATGGGGAACAACTCAGCATAGGGATCCTGGTGGCTGTTCCTTCAGTTCTCTTCCCAAAGCCACCAATTCCAGACTCCCCTTAAGCATCTCTAATCCACTCTGCCCTCCCTCTGCCAGAGGTAAGTGGTTGCAAATGGAATTTTGTGTGTTGGCTCTGTAAGAGGCTCTTTGTATCTCCAGCCATCTCTCCCTGACAGACAGAAACCCTGTTGCTTTTCACAGCTGAATATTATCTGGGTTCCTTTCCAGCTCTGTGCTGTAGGCTGGGGACTGTGTGGTTTAGACCCCACACTTCTCTGGCAGAACCCCCCATCTGCTGAAATATCCCTCTGGGACTTCAGCTGCCACCCGTAGAAGCACAGGCAGCCCTCTAGTGCCTCTTCCACACTCCCTACCAGTCTCATTGTGGTGAAATGGTTTCTTCTGTCTGTCCATGATTATAAGTCTTCTCTTCAGCTACTGTTCAGTTGGTTATTCAGGATTTTTTCTCTAAAATTAAGTTGTAATTCCAGATTGGTCTTGGGAGGAGGTTACTGTAGCTTGCACTTACTTCTCTGCCATCTTAGTTCTCCTCTCATTGATTTTTCAAATATGAAATTTAGTTAATAATTTTTCAATCTCTTGAAAAAGAGAAATCTTGTGAACACCAAAAGACCAAGAGGATATGTGTCTTATCTTAACTAGCAGGTCCCTCATACTACTCTACTAAAATATATATGTATACATATTTATCCCCTATTTTAGAAAAATAATTTAGCAATACCTGATCAGGATTTTCTAATTTAATCCATATATTTTCACTCTGTTGGTAGTTTTTTACCAAAGCAGCAATGGCAGAGACCTCATTCAGGTTTTGGATGGTGATAAGATGGAGCCCATGTTGTTGGCACATACTCTGGAAAAGAAAATGAAAGAGAAGTAATTCTTATTTTTTTTTGTATTACTGTGCACATTATGTAGAATTTAAAAAATACATTTCCAAAATTTAGTGTTATAGATTAAGTGGTCTCAAAGAACCTGAGCAATGAGGTAAGGGGAGAGACTTAAAATTATAAGTGAAAACATGAATATTTACCTGTGCCTGAGACCAGTTCATTCTATGGTTAAAGTAGGTTAAGCAACTGGATATGTTATATAAGGAGTTAATAGGGCACACAGAACCATTCTGAGGGAAACTAGAAGCCTTGCTGAGAAGCAATAATGGAAAAACCAAAAACACTTTCATCTTTGATGCCTTCCTGAAAACCTGTGGGGGAAAATAAAACAGCATGTGGTCAGAGATAACAAATTAAGTAAACATGTAAGCACACTAATTTTAAATAATTTTTCTGAAGTTAAAACATACTGTTTCATTCATTATTCAATTTTCTATCCAAGGCTGTTAGGGTAGCTAGCAATCTTGGAAAGCAAATGACAGTCTGAATCCCCAAATCTACTAGGACTAAGATAAAGAAATACCAAATTCAAAGAGAGATATTGCACTAGTGTCTTGACAATATATATATATAATGTTTAAAAGTTGGAACTGAGGGAACAGAATGAGTGTACAGTTATATGGGCCATTGGAGATGAACAGATAATTGTTCCAGATTGGTGATTTGGACATAATTGCTACAACTTCATCTGCTCCAGTAGGCACTGGAACTTTTACATTTTGCTTCTTCCATCTTCCTAAGTTCTACTTTGTTGGCTACAAGGCACCTGGTGAATTGTGTTCAAACATCTTAGTACTAATTAGTCATATCTGGATTAAAGCTAAAATGATCTTTCCAACCATTCTCACAATACCATCCTTAACATAACTTTTACTGCATTTAATTTGCCTATTGCTATTCCTCAAACTTACCTCAGTTTTCTCTCCTGTCTTTGAGTTTCTCTTTCCCAAACTATTAAATATATTTACATTTATGTGAGAGAAATAATATAATAAAAAAAGAATGAGATCTGAGATAAAACAGACCTCAGTTTACATCATGCTCCATATTTAGGCAAGACAGGAAAGTTGTCCTTAATATGAAACAAAAGGTGAATGTTTCTTCTTTCCTTTATCACTGCTAATAATGTGTTTAGTTTTACAAAATCTTGACTGGTAAAGTTTAGGTTAAAAAGGTGTTGAACTGTTTTTGCAAAATGATGTAAAAGAATATCTGTTAAGGGTGAAGAAAATGCTAACACACTAGTTGATTTTTGGCTTCCATTAGGAAGTTTAAGATAAGGATACCAGGATCTTGTATATAGCTAGATATGACTAGATATAAGTAATTCTGATTTTTAAAGAATTACAGCATATGACAGAAAGTTGGAGTCTTCTGAAAGACGCTTTGTTAGATTTTTAGCTAATGAACAATAGAAACACATAATAATTTGGTTTCACTGTTTTTGTTTTTTTAAAAAAATTTTGTGCTGTAGTCCCTCTTGACATCATTAGTGGCAAAGAAATGAAAAATTGAACAGGCTGGTGTAAATGATATCATGGGAAGCATAGAAAACATGCTTGGACGAAAATAAGATAGTAAAAAGAATTCAACATGAAGAAGTTTTGATACAATCACCAAGATTTATGCGAGGAGCAACCATTCAGAGTGAAGGTTAACAATCTTTAGAAAAACCATCTGCAATATTTTAGAGGGGGTCTCAATTTTCTGTTGTCACACAAGTTGTAATTTTGTGGTTTCTCATTAAGGTATTTTCAGAAAATAATGGTCTCTGTTGAAAGGACAACTCACTGTGGGACTCAGGGGAGTTAGAGTTTATAAATTTTATTTACTTTACCTGAAATACGGAAATGGAAATAATGATGACTAGTATTATTATAAATATAAAAGGAAATAAAATCTGTGAAAGATCTAGAAATATATCTGGAACATAAAACTATAGTAACTTCCAATTCATTATTCCTTGTTATACCTCTCCTTTTGGAGAAAGCTATGTCCTCATGCACAAAATCCTCCTTGTTTGCTTCAACTGGTCTTCTATTCAGGTGTTTAAGGTAATATTATAGAATCAGAATGTCTAAATGATGAATTTTGAGTAGATCAGTTATCTTTGTCCTTCTTTATTTTTTCCTTCCTTTCCCTTCTTCCTTCTTTTTTTCTCTTGATAGGTTAAACATTATTGTTCTTATAATCCTCAAATTGTTCTACATCTAATAGGGATACAATATTTTAAAACAAATATGGAAAAAATAAGTTAAAAACTTGGAAGTATTACATTCCTTGGATTCAGATATTCCATAATTTTGCACATGAGAGATAGCAATCTCCTGCCCTTAAAAATGAAACTTATAAATTGAAAGCAAATATCATAATTATGTGCATAAAGTAGCTATTCACATACTTTTGTTGTTCCAGTGCCTGCCATTTCTAGAACCAGAATCATTCAAAGATGAATAAACTGAAACTTGATATGTGGGCTAACCAATGAATAAAAATTAGAAAAAAAGGAAGGAGAGCTACAAATAATAATAAGAAGAGAGGATAAATAATCCATAGTAAATTTTTAAAGTTCTAGACAACTTTCACTGAAAACCATTTGACTATTTTGTTATAAAAAGTTGAACTGCATAGATGAACCCAACTGATGATATAATAATTAAAATTGGAATTGAGCTCTTTGCAAATAAATTTGTCATTCAAAATCAAATTTTAGACTGCTGGCCAAGATGCAGGCGTAGACAGACATGTTCTGTCTCCCTCCACAATTAAGAAGGAATACAACTACCTCAAAACTAGAAACAACCAGAAGTTCCAGAAAATCAGACTGCATGGAAGTCCAGCAAACAAAGATATAAGAAGAAATATTCATCCAGACAGGTAGGAGGGGTGCAGCCGGGGCAGAGAGGACGTGATGTGGTGGTGGCAGCAGCGGCAACAGTGGCAGGTCAGCAAAAAGCGCAGTCAAACATTTTAAAAAGTCAGGAGGGAAACCTGGGAAGCAGTCCCAGCTCCTCACCATACCTCACAGCTCACTGTCCCAGCACCAGGTAAAATCAACCCTCATTGCTTCTGACTGTGCAAACCGGTGGGGGTTGGGATGGAGGCAGAAACTGCTGGTCTTTCAGCAGAGTCTGCTTGTTTAAAGGGCCCCCATGGACCTAGAACATCTGCAGACACACCCACTCTGGGAATGACAGCCAGGGCAGCAGCTAAAGGGGTGCCAGTCTGGTGCGAAAGTGGGAGAAGTGCCTGGAAAAGGGGCGAGTGCTGGGCAAGTGGCATTGTTCCTTCTCAGACCTCTCCCCTGCATACAGCGCCACAACATGGCAAAACAGGTCACCCATTACTGACAAATATCTAAGGCTCTGCCCCTTGCAATGTAGTATTTGTGACAGTTCTCACTGGGACATAGAAGCGAACAAACACAGGAGACTTCCAGCGAAGATGGAGGCCTAGACTGACATGTTCCATCTTCCTCTACTAAGAAGGAATACAACTACCGCAAAACCAGAAATAACCAGAAGTTCCAGAAAATAAATGGAAGTCCAATGTCGGCGTCGGCAGCCGTCCGTCTCGAGAGACGATGGTGTAGCTTCTTAAGAGTCTATCTGCACCGCCGAGAATGGCTGTGCAGTCCAACTCGGGAGTGACACGGTATCTGTCTCCTCCCATGTTGAATCGACATCTTGCGATGACGCTGGAGTGTCCTCTCCAGTGAAGCTGAAGCTACAGAGCCTGGGCAGGGTGATATGGAGGGTCTGCTGTTGCCCATGCAGCAGACCCCCCCTCTCTTCGCAGCTGAAGGACCCAAGGGAAAGACGGAGTCAATACAGCTTGGCTTCAGGTGCAATGAATGAAAAAGTCCAATGTATGAAGTTATAAAGAAGTGGTGCTCGTCCAGACAGGTAGAAGGGTCAAAGCCAGAGAGGAGAGTTCAAGCTGTGCTGTCCATGGAAGCAGCAGCAATGGAGGCAGGACAGCGGTAAGCACAGACATAGTTAGGGGGAGGCGAGAAGTACTTGGGGAGCACCCCCAGCTGCAGACGACACCCGTCAGCTTGCAATTCCAAAGCTGGGGAAGGCAGACCTTCATGCCTTGGACTGTGAGGCCCAGAGGGTGTGGGGAAGGAGGAGAAGGCTCTTGATCTCTTAGCAAAGAGTAAACAGCATGACCAGACAGCAAATATCTAATCTAATGGAGCAGCAGATAGGAAATCTTTCTGAGGCACAGTTCAGAGCTTTGCTTATAAAAATGTTTACAGACCTAACAGCAGATCTTAAACAAGATGGGGAAGGAATGAAGGCTAGTCCTGCTGAAATGAACAAAAACACAGACAAAACTAATGGTGAGGGAAAGAAAACCAGAAATCAAATCAACAAATCAGAACATAGGGAAGGAACAAATAGTCAACCAGTGCAGAAAGAAGAAACGAGAAGTGAGGAAAATGAGAAGAGGCTCAGAAACTTATCGGACAGCTATAAGTTAGCCAACATCTGAATCATAGGTCCGCCAGAAGGTGAAGAAGAACTAGAAATTGAAAAATTATGTGAAAATATAATGAAGCAGAACTTCCCTAACTTGGAGAAGGAAATAGACTACAGGTCCAGGAAGCTCAGAGAGTTCCAAAAAAACTGGACCCAGGGAGAACCACACCAAGACACATTATAATCAAAATGTCAGAAATTAAGGATAAAGAGAAAATCTTAAAAGCAGCAAGAGAGAAGAGAATTACATACAAAGGGGTCCCAATAAGACTATCAGCTGATTTCTCAAAAGAAATTCTGCAGGCAGGAAGGGAATGGCAAGAAATATTCAAAGTAATGAAAAGCAAAAACCTACAACCACAATTACTCTATCTAGCAAAGCTGTCATTCAGAATAGAAGGGCAGAGAAAGTGCTTCCAGGACAAAGTAAAACTGAAGGAGTTTATCAGATCTAAACCACTGTTATATGAAATGTTAAAGGGCCTTGTTTAGGAGAAAGAGGATCAAAGCTATGAACATTAAAGTGAAAACTGTATCACAATAATCAACAACAGTAGCTAGTGAATTGAAACAAAGGCAGACTAGGCAATGAGAGTGTGAAAAGAATTATAGGTATGGGGAACATTTTGGGGGGAGGTCAGTGTGGAGGGGAGAAAGGGAGGGAGATGGTACAGGAATTAAGAAGCATAGGAGGGAGTGGAGTAGATAGGAAGGTGTTGAGAAGAACTATATGCACAATCAAGGTGCATGGACTAAGTGGGGGGACAACTGCAGGGAAGGGGGTCACTGGGTATAAGAGAACAGGGGGAAAAAAGATTGGGACAACTGTAACAGCATAAACAATAAAGCATATTAAAAATAAATTTAAAAAAAGATCAAATTTTAAACTATGTTAGTATGACATGCAACATAAATAGCCTTTTACCGTTTATCTAAAGTCAGACAAATAGTATTTCATATTATGTACTTTATTCCAGAACTTGGAAATAAAAAAATGTGATAATCTTTGATGTGACCAAAGCTTTTTTTTAGAGAACAAGGTTTACACTAGTGTAAACAGACCAAATTTTACAGAAATTTAACTGAACTCATATTGAGTTGGTGAAAAATAAAACTAATTACATTTGCCATTTAACTAATGACTACTGTGTGGCATGCACCTTACCTTCATGATGAGGCTTTTCATGGCCTTTTCTTCCCTGGCCATCTTTGCTGTGGAATGTAAGGACCACAACACAGGCATCTTTGCCAGTGTTGTTCATTAATGTAACTTAAGTACTTTTAACAAAAAAGTTAAAATATTGAGTCACAGTATTTAGGCAATAAATAGGTTTTCAATACTCAAAAGAAATAAAACATAGTTACCAAATAGTAATTTGGAGATTCTTAAATAATATAAAGGTTATGCATTACACCGATATGCTGTATTTTATGGAACTATCTTATTTTAAGAAGTCTTTCTGACTTCTGCTACCTCCACTGATTTAGAGGATGTGCACAGTTCAGAAGTACATTAATTACTTAAAGATCTCTAAATGTGTTAAGTTTATGAATTTTTTAATAAGATTATGTGTTTAAAAATATTAAAACATAAATGATGATTAAATGGCTTATGTTCTTGGCATAATCATTCATAAATTCAAAAGAATAAAAACAGTTAAAATGGTGCATTGGGGAATAATGATGTCACAGATAAAGTGCTCAGAAAATAAATACAGTTCACTTCGTAGAAATGTTCTGAAATCATTGGCAGTTATTGAAAGGTGGACTTGGAACCAGGAAATTCTTTGCTGGCATATTTCAGTGACAAGGGTTTCCAGTGTCAGTATCTTTCTTTAGCCAAAATTAAATGTTTATGTGAAAAAAAGCTATATTTTGAATGTATATTTTATATTTGAGATATGTTTTAATATAAAGGCAAACTATACTTATTTTACATGTGCTCTTTAAATTTGGAATATCAAAATATTGGATAAAAAGTAACTAGAAAATTATCTAATCAAATTGTATGTCTTAATATAATTCAATTCTAATATTAATCTAATACTGTTAAACCAACTCTTATGGTTAAGAATATAATTTGGCAAATGTCATTAATGCTTATCCTTTTCAGGACTTGAGGTCAAACTAAGATAAGGAAGAAATTACATTTAATTCTTTAATATATGGCAAGGATTTAAAGGCACAGAAAAATAATTATTATAATGAAAAATAAATAATATGTCCCATTATATGTATATGGACATGAATTAATTGTTTAAGATGAGCAAAATGGATACTTCTGTCTCAAAAATGTAATTCTAAAAGTAATATCCAAATATAATATTCATTAAACAAATACATTTGATAAATATGGTTGAAATTTTTAATTGACAATGACATTCCTAAATAGGTTTTCTATGTTTTGGGCCCAAACACCAAAATATGACAGATGGGAAGAAAAAGAAGAAAAGGAGGAAAGATAAAGAGGTGAAATGGGCAAAATAAACTTTACAGTGTCTGGCTTACTCAGCATACATGATCTGAGATGGCCAACTGGTGTCCCAAAAGCTAAATATTTTATTTGGCCTGAAACATTCAAATGTTTGCAACATTAATTTTTTTTTTACATAATTCAGGAATTCTAGATTCTCTTGATAAATCAGTTAACTTAACAAGACCAGGCCTGCACTCCTTTAGAGCTCTATTGGCAGGATTGAGGTGCATGTGCTTTAGACAAGGTGTGCACCTTCACTTAACACTTACCACTAGATCCTGTTAATGTACACTTAGCCTACTTCATTCATTTTCTTTTCTATTAATTGCCTGGCCCCATGTGAATTTGAGGTTGCACTAAACCCAGACAATACAGTGTCATTTACTCATCTACTTGAAAATACTTGTTAGTAATAGAGAGTGTACAAAATATTGTACTGGATAATAAGGATTATAAAAAAGACATTTTAAAATATAGACCTTGACCTTAGGGATATAACAGTATAGAAAGGGAGACAAATGAGTACAACATCAGCTGTAATAATAGTAGAAAAAGATTTACATTCCAAGAGATGGTATCACTGTATAGGAAATAGGGAACACATTTCCAGTTAGAATATGAAGAAAGCTTGGACAAAGTATAAGAACAGAAATTTGGTACCATTGCATGGGTAGGTAGATAAATATTTATGGAGTTATGTTGAGAAGGTAAATCTTATCTCTCTATAAGACTGTCAGTATTAGGCATTGGATTCAAGTAATTTAGGCTTATTTGTACCTGTAGGTATATATTATTTATGTATATGCAAATGTACATAATGTGTGTATTATATTTATATGACATATTTATGATTTGTCATATAGAGATTATATTGATATTCACCACTGTCCTTGTACGTGTATATAAATTCCTTCAGAAATTATATTTAAAAAATCTTCAAGATTTTTGCAATTGTTTTGTACCCTCTTCCATGCACCTCCAAAGAAAAGCATTAGATTTTTTATTATGACAATAATATTTTTATTGAATCATTATAAAGTTCCAAATACTTTATATAAGTTATGCTTTTTCATCTTTACAAACACCCTGTAAAATCATCTCTAGTTTACAGATATGGAGCCTAAGAGAGGTTAAACAATTTGTCCATGGCAAGAAAGAAACTTGCAGAGCCAGAATTTGAACCCAGACATGCAGCCTCAGAGATAGCACTACTATGATAAATAATGCCTGTATTTGCTAAAGCAACTTTTTCTTATCAGAGTCATCACAACTAAACTGGGCAAAGACATATTTTTGTCATTTGGCTTGTTAATTTCTCTAGAACCCTCTTTCAAGAAATGAATAGCAGTCCTTCTTCCTCTAACTTCTCAGGTAGCTGTGCAGAAAAACATACAACATAGATTGAGGTGTCTATCAAACATTAAACTACTTTTTTTTAAGTAAGAGGAATTGCATCTTAAAACAGCATAATATGACCTGTTAAATAAATGGAAATTTAAGGAAAAAAATAAAAATTTTTAAAAATCAGTTGAGTTAACAAAACTGTATCCTTTATAACTATTCTTAAGAATAAATGTCACCAGTAACCGGGGGTCTAGACTAATGTATCATCTTTGATTTGTCACTTTTCGGTAATCACTACCTTCAATTAAATACAAGTTCTATCAAATCTACCCTTTTAGTCATTTGCAAATCAACCTCCTCTCCATTCCCTTCAGTAAACTTCACACCAACTCCATCTCTCCATTTGTTGAAGTGACTACCTCATCAGATTTTACTTTTCCATACTGCAGTTTCAGTGATGTTTCTAAAGCTTAAATATGAAAATGTCGCTCTTCTTCCTAAATAGCTAAACCTTCCATAATCCTTAAGGCTTGTAAGGTGCCTCACCCCTCGTGCCTATTCTTATCTCAACACTTATCTTACTATATTGATCATTTACTTATTTTTTCTTGGATCTAAAGTTTCTGATAAGGAGGAGCTGCACATGCCTAACATAACTGGCAATAAATAATTACTGAATAAATACATAAATAAAAGACACAAGGTAATGAATATGAGATTTAAAACATTACATTAAATATTTTTAAAGAGATAAGAAAATATATTATCTCACTTGTCAATTTTTAAAATTCCTTTTCTCACATGCTCTAAATATGACTTCAAGGAATGAAATTTGTTTCCTAAGTAATACATTATAATTCTCATTGTATCACAGTTGGAAAAAGGTAAACAATTTCTAAAGAAAATTATAAAATAATATATAATAAGAGTTTCTTTAATATAATTAGAATCCAGTTATAACCTGGTTCATTTTTATTGACTTTTACTTCACAATCCTCAAACTGTTTTTTATCATTTAATTTCCTTACTCACAGTAGGTGCTCAAGTTTTAAAAAAATAGAACATAAAGTTGATACAATATATTTTAATTATATAAAAATATACATATTATATTTCTTTTTGATTCAATTAAATAAAATGTTAATGGTTATAAATTACTCTTGGCACTGGTGTTTTTTAATACTTTATACTTAGATAAGATCCCTCTACTGATGTGTTCAAACCTAGATTAGTCATCTCTCAGAGAAAATGTTGAGGAAGCATCCTAGGCATAAAAAAGATTTGTCCAGAAGCCTTTTTATATATTCCTCAGCATGATATTTTGTGATTCAACCTGTATATTTTAATCTTCAATAGCAATATATGAAAATTTATCTCCACGCAATCTGTATTGCAGCAAATTCCTACACATAGTGGAGTAGATCAGAATAATTATTTTCAAATAAACATTCTAATGTAGATTCTTATCACTTCCTCATTACACAATTACTTTCTCCCTGGTTTCCATTTAATTATATATATATAAAAAGAAAACTTTAAAGACTTTGGAGATATGTTCCAACAATACTATCACTTGCATACTTCTTCCTGTTTCCTGATTAACCTTCCAATTAAGATTACTTACCTCAGTGTGAAATGTAGTCTTGTGACTCCTGATCTCAATTTGCCTTATATCAGATTATTATGTTATGAAATGGAATGAAAAATATAGGTTTAAATGATATGTAAAGTGTTACAATCAAATTATTTGCTATTTTGTATATTTCTTCTGTAAAGGAAGATACACTTATTCAAAACCTGTACTGTTTAATATGTCATATGTCCTGTAATATATGAAAGAACAAATAATTGCTCTAAGAAAATTATCCATTGACAAGGAAGTCTATATAGACAGAAGGCAAATGGACCTTGGTAAACCACAGATCTGATGGAGGAGGAGTCCTGCATTTCTGAGCCAGACACATTCTGTTGAAATCTCAGAGGATTCAAATTCTGAGACAATTCAAAATAAGTAATTGATTGGCCTAAGTATGTATTTAGGATAGATTGATTTCAGAAGACCAAATTAGTTATAAAGCAGAGTGACAAAGAGAAAAACATTTAAGCAATTAGGGGAGTTGAATTATCTATAAGGAAAAATTTCCAATGAAGAATATTGAAATTCTAAATATTAAAATTATAAAATTTCATTTTAATTAATCTATGGAATCTCATTTTGTGAGAGGCTCTAAATTATTTGATTCATCTCTGAAAACTTAATATCCAAAATTTATATGAAACTTATAAAACTCAACATGAAAAAAATAAACAATCCAATTAAGACATAGACAGAGGACTTGAATAGACATTTCTCCAAAGAGGATATGCAGATGGCCAATAGACATATGAAAAGATGCTCAATGTCATTAATTACCAGAGAAATGCAAATTAAAACTACTATGAGATATCACTTCACACCTGTAAGAATAGCTATCATCAATAAACCAACAAACAAGTGTTGGCAGGGATATGGAGAAAAGGGAACCTTTTTGCACTGTTGGTGGAAATGCAGATTGGTGCTGCCACTGTGGAAAGCATATGGAATTGCCTTAAAAAATTAAAAATGGAACAGCTTTTTGCCTCAACAATTCCATTTCTGGGAATATATCCAAAGAAACACTAATTCAAAAGGATATATGCACCCTTATATTTATAGCAACATCATTTACCATAGCCAAAATTTGGAAGCAGTCCAAGTGACCATCAGTAGATGAGTGTATAAAAAAGTCATGGTACATTTACGTAATGCAATACTACTCAGTTGTAAAAATTAAAAAGGAAATCTTACCGTTTGCAACAACATGCATGGACCTAGAGGGTATTATGCTAAGTGAAATAAGCCAGGCAGAGAAATACAAGTGCCATATGATTTCACTTATATGTGGAATCTAATGAACAAAATAAACTAAGAAACAAAGTGTAGACAGACTCATGGATGCAGAAAACAGACTATACCTGTCAGAGGGGAGAAGGTTGGGGCTGGTTAAGAAGCATGGAAAGATTAAACAAAGACTCATAAAGACAGACAACAGTATGGTGATTGCCCAAAGGAAGGAGTAGGGGAGGTAGCAAAGGGTAAAGGGGGGATAAATGGTGGTGGAAGGAGAAGGTGATGTAACTTGGGGTGCTAAACACATGATATAATATACAGATAATATATATATAGAATTGTTTACCTGAGACCTATATAAGTTATTAACCAATATCACCCCAAAGTCAATAATAAATAAATAAATAACACATTATTTAACTCATCTTTTCTCTCTCTAGTTTCTATGGAATTCTCTGAGGAATGGTTAATCAATCCAGAAAAGGCCTCTTCTGTTTTGGTTTGGTTTTTCTCGTCTAATTTTATCTTTATAAAATATACTTGTCTGTATAAGTGGACCACCATTTGTTTCATACCTTTTCTAGAGTATGATAGGACTATATTTATACATTGAAATTTAGTGTTTTTAAAAAACTTTCCATGGCTATAAATACTTTTCAGAGTATTAAAATATAATTATAGTTTGAGTTATTTTTACATGATTGATAAAAACAACAACAATGATAAAGATGGTAGGTTTCATGGTGCCTTGGTTAAAGGAGATTTTGCTAACACCTTGAGTTAATCCTTTGTTTTGCACTCCTAATTTTCTTTTCCATTTTAAAGAACTGTACCATGGTTAGGTTTAGATTGAGTAGGGATATGCCTTTATTTTCCTTTAAGTGATGAGACTGTTAATGTGGAAGAGTAGATGAGAAAAGAAGACCAGCATGCTACCTCTACCACATGTTCTGAGCGCAACAGTTTAGAGAAGAGTAGAGACTACTGCTCCATGCATTATAATTTCATGTTAAATGTAAGTTTTCTTTACTGTTAACCTCTTAAATGAATGCACTTAAATACTTTAAATGAAATCAAGATTTCACCTGGAGGTACATGTTCCCCCTGAAACTCACCTAAGAGAGTACAACTAATTTTTTCATAAGTAGCCCAGAAATGCATTAATGTTTTCCTAATTTTTTATGTTTTACAAGCTTTGAATTCTCTCTTCAGTGTAAAATATCTGATCCTCTGAAACTTACACCATTTGATATGTGCAAGTCTACCCTCTTACAGTTGTCATCACTAAACTTCTAGTATCTTGGACTTGGTTACTGAGGACTATTACCTCTTCCTCAAAATCTTCCTCTTGCCTCCCAGTTCCACAGACATAAGGGTTCATTTAACATCCTTACATGTAATTCAAAATCCTAGGCATTGCTTCTCTATAGGGCCTTATTGGCATTTTGGAAGACATACTCTTTTTTGCTTGCATTAGTTAATTTATTCAGGAATTTTAAAGTGCTTGGATTACCCCTGACACTTACAACCCCTCCCCAGTCTTGTAAATAATCAAAACCAATTGTATTATACATGTTTCTGCACATTCTGCATTAAGAACAGTTAGGAGCTTTAGCCAATCCAATCCAGAACCACTACTTCAATTATTTCACCTCCTCATTTCCACCTCTACTTAACTTCTGCAATTAAAGCAAACCTCAACTTTGACTCAATAAAAGTTGATTAATTACATAGAATTCCTCCACGTCTAAAAGGCTAGATTTGATTATGTTCGTCTTTTATCTTAACTTGCTAAGCTTCTAGTTTTTTTATTTGGCTATTTCTACAACCATAGTTGTACTTTAAGGAATATTTGCTTTTGCAACACTATCTCTCTTTCTCTCCATTAACTACTTTCTAAGTCACTCAGAATCCATGGTCCATCTAGTCATTCTATTGCCAACATTCTAAACTTCCTAGTTCCAGTGTCCTTTCAAGCTGAATTGCAAAATCCCAGTTCCCAGTCTGCACTGTGTATGAAGAAGCGCCCCCAGCCACATGCTGTTATTTAAAATGAAAGTTTAAGTTATTAATATTGAAAATTTAGTTCCTCTGTTACACTAACCACATTTCAAGTGCTAAAAGCAATGTGTAACTGATGGCTGCTAAATTGAATGGCACAGAATAGACCATTTTCATTATTGCTAAATGTTCTGATAGACATCCTTGGCCTGAGTTATCTATTTCAATATTGGACTATTAACACCACAAAGTCATGCACATTGTTGCCATGGTGTATTTCTGTGCTCCAAATGAAACCGGAAAAGTTGGCGATCATGCTGCCTGTCAACACTAGACGCAATAAACGGAGACAGGGATTAAATCTTTATGTATGTTTTATTCAGATGGCCGGTAATCTGAGAAGATGACCGGTTATGTACCCTAAAAGACCTTCTTACATTTCCTTTTGGTTCAGCCTTTTTATAACGAGGGGAAAAGTGTAGGAAAGAGGTTAACCAGATAAAAGCTGCACAGTCCATCAATTTCCCTAGCAGCCTTTCATCCATTGACCCACAGTGATTTTGCATCTGTGTCCTACGTGATTCTTTGTTGTCCTGTGTCCTGGTCATTCAGATGTCTCTCCCTGGAAGAAATAGCGCAGATACCATACCGATCTCTTGCCTCCTCCTGGGGCACAAGAGTGGAATTGCTTGTGGTCTCCTGGAGTCAGGGTGGATCATGTCCTCAGTTCCTGGAACAATTAGCTTTTTACATACATTAACTACGAAGCTTATAACTATTATTTAAAACTAAAACTTTCTGACTCTTGACCCCCATCACAAACTTATCTGGACTGTGAACGTTTCTCACAGAAATGAATCTATTTCCTGTTTTCTATTCCACTATTTCAAATGCACTCTACTCAACAAAAACTTAACTGCACCAAATCTATCTGCTCTCATTGTTCCTGACAACAAACAAGCAAACTCATTCCTCTAAAATTTCTGTTGCTCTTTCTCTCCCTTTTCAGTAGAACAAGTGTCCCTCTTCTTATATATATGTAACCATGATAAAGTTTATGTTGAAAATTAGGCACGCTATGAGATTAAGAGATTAACAACAATTACTGATGATAAAATAGAACATTTATAACAATATACTGCAGTAAAAGTTAAGTGAAGGTGTCCCTCTCTTTCTCTCTCTCCTACTTCCTTCTCAAAGTATCTTATTGTACTGTATTCAGTTTTTCGTTTAATGAAAGCACTTTTTTGGGGGGAAGGGAGCACACCTGAAATACCAGCATCACTGTTCTTACGCTTTGGTACCATTAAGTAAAACAAAGGTTACTTGAAAACAAGCACTGCAATGATGAACATTGGATTTTGTCAGCATTATATTTAATTTTCTATTTACCTTTATGTCATCCCTCTCTCAATTGTGAATTCTTTGAGAGCAAGGTAGACATCACTGCATCATCAACAACCTGTAGAACTTGAAACAAACTTGGCCACAAATTGATAGTTTTTATTAAATTTTCTATTCATTCCTAACTTCATAGCCTTGACATAGAATAAATAAAGACATGAAGTAGACAACAAATTTATTTGTGCATTTTGATGTCCAGCACCTAAATATATTAATGAATTAAGTGTTCAAGACCAGATAAGTTGATGATAGAAATGTCTAGACAAATGAAGTTGGTAATGCTTATTATTTAGCAAAGATAAAATAATTCATATAATAAAGTTATATATTTGATTGTAGAATCTATAACAAATATTTTGTTAAGATTTTAATAACAGATTATCTTTTAGGAAAATTTAAAAACTCTGTTTAATGTTATTTCAATACAGATACATAGTGTCCACCTGCCTAATTAAACAAAGATGCTGTTTGCAGAACCTATTTAGTTTTCTTCTTTACTTTTGAATTTTTTCATCTGAGCTTATTATATTGCTCTTTGATGCCACCTAATGACCAAAGGTGATACTTCATTTCTGAAAAGAAAAGGAGCAAAATTAAAATAAAGCTACAGTTCCTTCTCAAATCAGAGGGGAATTCTCCCTAGGTTGTGTGTATTGTATGTGTATGTGAGAGAGACAGAGGGGTCGGGGGAAGAAGTGATACATTGTGGTTTCTCTTAGTTCATTTGTTTAATATTGCTTGGCCATCACAACTATTCCCCAGACAGAAAATTCAAATACGTTCTTGAAATGGTCAGAAAACATCTAACCTAGAAAACAAAACTATGAACTTCTTTAAGACTTGGAGTATTTCTCACAAGGGTGTTTAAAATTAAAATCCATCTTAAACTTTGGGTTTCCACTTAGCTTTTGATGTTTCTTCTCTGCTGCTTTCTTTAAAATTCCTTGGGTTTTACCTCCTCCTACTGGAACTAAAAAGAATATCACCAATAAATTAAAAACATCTTTTTTTGAATATTTAATAGACTTTTCCTGTAAAACCTTCTACTCTCATACTTATTTTCTATATAGTATTCCATTGTTTATTAAATTTCTTTAAGGCTATATTATTATTTAATTGTTCATTAAATTACTAAATTTATTAATGATCGTAGTAGTATAGTTTTCACTAACCTGCCCTGGCTGGTTTAGCTCAGTGGATTGAGCGTCGGCCTGCGAGCTAAGTGTCGCTGGTTCGATCTTCCAGTCAGGGTACATCAGAGAAGGAAAACTCTGACTCCAAAAAACCTCCGCTGCCTTGCGGCATACCTCTTCAGGGGAAAGGCTAAGGGAGTAAACCCCGACAGAAAATCCGGAGCCGGAGTCCCTAAGGCGGTTTGACGTTGTAGTCAACACCGGCAACTCCTGCGGCGCACCTGAACCCAAGCTGTATCGACTCCGTCTTTCCCTTGGACCCTTCAGCTGCAAAGAGAGGGGGGGTCTGCTGCATGGGCAACAGCAGACCCTCCATATTACCCTGCCCAGGCTCTGTAGCTTCAGCGTCATCGCAAGATGTCGATTCAACACGGGAGGAGACAGATACCATGTCACTCCCGAGTCGGACTGCACAGCCATTCTTGGCGGTGCAGATAGACTCTGAAGAAGCTACACCATCGTCTCTCGAGACGGACGGCTGCCGACGAGTTTTCACTAACCACTAAAGAAATGTAATCAAAATTACGTTTATAATTTTTCTTGTATTTATTATTGATTAAAATCATATTTTATCAAGATTATCCCAATTTCATCTTTATTTTAATTTATTGGCAAATAAGGGCGCTCATAGCTGTCTTATCACTTTCATTTTATAAATCACTTGTTCTCATTTCCACTATTTTTATATTTATTTATTTATATGTATTTTAGTTATTTACCTCCCTGTTAATTTCCACTATTTTTATATGTGTGATATTTTAACTTAGTCTATTTTGCCTGAATTTTTCTACTTTAATATTAATATAAAAGTATAAAAATTGTTTGACTTTGTTTTTCTTCTCTAAGCATTTTTTCATTTTTCACAAATAAGAGCAGACATGCTGTCCAGATCGCTGGGAGTAGCATGAGGGCAGGAAACAGGAGGGGCCACCAAGGGAGATAGAGGCAGGCCATAGGAACAGGACGGAGGAGCCGCTTGTGTGCTCATGGAGCCACACTCCTCAGAGATGGAGGTCAGAGATTCCAGCAAGCAGCCAAAGAATACCTTTGCAAACTGCCTCTGCCCAGGGCCACAGCAAGATCATTGAGTTTCACAGGGCAGCATCAGGCTGCACTACCAAGGGACTGAGAGGCCACGTTGCCAGGGAACCAAGTGCATGCCTTGTGGGTGCTCCTTTCCCCACATGGAGCTGAGTGAGCACTGCAGTAGTCTCCCCCATTGGCCATGATGGTGGCAGGGTTAAGTTCTTACACTGAGTGTGCAAAAGGCTGGCAAGATAACTGGATATGAAGAAATGCCCCTTTCCCCTGCCCTTCTGGTACCAGATTAGGGAGTGTGACCAGGGAAAGGCAAGCACATGAGCCATAGATGTCAAGATGGTTGCAAGGGGGGTGCTGGGCCAGAGAGGCCTGTCAGTGTGGCTTAGGAAAGGCGGGATTAGTTGGGAGGTGGGCCAACTTGAAGCACACAAAAGTCTGGGAAGTTGATTGGTCATCTTGGGAAAATGCCTGGCCTCTTTCACACCCAAAACCAATACCAATATACAGTATTCCCTCACTTATCACGGGTATTACCTTCTAGACACCCCCCACCCTCACGATAGGTGAAAATTCGTGAAGTAGGAACCTTACTTTTTTTAGTATTTATATATATTTTTAAGGCTTTATAAATCCTTCCCACACATTTATAAACCATTCCCAGTCCTTTCCTACTCCCTTATTAACCTTTCCATACTTTTATAAACAATACTTATGTTCTTAAACATATTCTACACTCTTAAACCTATGTAACTTTAACAACATGCATATATAGTACCGCAAAATCCTGTGATATAGTGAAAAATCCGTGATAAATATTTTTTTTTTAATCCTGCAATACAGTGAGGCCACTATAAGTGAACTGTGATATAGAGAGGGACTACTGTAGTGCCAGAGGAAAAAAGAAACAAAGTCTCTGTTGCTCATTGCTCACAGCTTGGAACCTGCACTAAGATGGTGCACTGGTGTGTCTTCATGGGCCACGTGGCCTTAGCGGCAGCATAGCTCATGTCTCTGGGAAGGTCTCTTTCCCCCCCCACTCCCCCACCTGGTGAAACATTTGTCAGTGCATTCATATGCTCTCTCATCTGGGAGCATGCAAACTTGTGGCCCTACCATCTCCATGGCCATGGCCATGCCAGGTCTGTTACAGAGCAAAAGGGGCTTCTTTCACATGGCGCCTCGGTGTAAAACCCAACAACTAGTGTTGAGGAAAACAGGTCTTTATTTACAATATTCCAACCCGGGGAGGGCTGTGAGAATTCCTGCTCAGAACCCTGTCTTCGCATGGAACACAGCACTTCCCTTGTTCCCCAAAAGGCTATAAACCAAAACCAAGCCCAGTAGTTCCCCATCCCTTATCTGTCAGCTTTCTCCTTCAGGATCTGGGGTACAATGTCATCAGCCTCTGCATACTAGTCCAGCAAACACGAGTTCCAAAAGTCCAAAAGTCCGGACGTCCAGGCTTTGGAGTCTGCTGAAGTCCACACAATTAAAGCAGCAGTAGCAGCAGGCCGGCTTGCTTACCAGCCCGGGATGTGTGGCCTCCCTTTCCTTCGTTCAGACTGCATGGCTTCATGCCCTTTCAAAACCGCATGGTTCTCCCCCTCCAAATGGCTGCCACCTTATTTTTAAGTCCCTGACTGTGGCCTGTGACATAGTGGGTGCAGTGACCAATTCTGACCACTCACAGAAACTTGCACAGGCCCTGTATGCTCTTTCCTCACCATTCTGTGGTCAAGGCCCCTCCCATCTCCTTGGGGCCTTGGAAGAACCAAAGTCATTTGCATAACTAAGACCTTAGCCATCAGCAATAGATATGCAAAGGCATCTTAAAAGCTGTTCCCTTCCCCCATCTCCCAGCCACAGGCTTTGGGGAATTTGGGGGACCCGCTCTGTAACAGGTCCACATGCAGCCTCCAGGAGGGAGTGTGAAGCTGGACAGCAGCCGAGAACAAGCTAAGCTACCTGGATGACCACTGAGCAGTCACCTGTAGTCCCAAAGGTGGTACGTTAAAGTGGAGCAGAAACTCCGGGCTCTGCCTTTTGTTCTAGTCTTGTTGAGGACTGACTGCTGGGCTTTGTCTGGGTTTTGCAGAGGAGATGTGCTGTGTGATGGGGAGATCCCCATTCTCCCAGGTTGTGCAGCATGCACATAAAACCTTTTTCTTTTTTAATCAGCTCCCACTTCACAAGTTTGGCTTTTGCCTTAATGGGCAGATGAACTTCCCTTTCTTGTTTGGTGACATTTGTAATATTGAATTCTGCATACCTTTAGTTTAATCTGATATATTTTTCTAGCTTTTTAAGTTGAATTATTATCTCCTTATTTATTTTAATTCTTGTAATCTTGTTATATTTTTATCTTTACAGAAAAATTATAAAGATAGTAGATTGCCCTTATATGCCACACCCAGTTTTCTCTACTATTAACATCTTACATGAGCTTTGTGGATTTGTCACAGTGAATGAACCGGTATTGATAATATTATTAACTAAAGTTCATACTGATTCATGTAAACATAAGAAATCTGTAGTGACTTTTTATGAGTTTATCTGAGGCAAAGTTATGACAATTGCCAGGAAGCAAAACCTTAATGAGTTGAGAAAATGCTCTGGAAAATGGCAGTTTTGTACCTTATTTTATACATTACAATCAAAGAGGAGATGTAAGTGGGTTACATAAAATTCATTGGTGGTAAATTATGGAGGTGGGAGAAAGCAAAGTGGGGAAACCTCTAGGATTGGATACAACATAAAAATGATAGACACATACTTCTTTTACATAGGTGGCTACAAGATAGTTAACAGTCAACAATTAACATGGTAACAATAACAATGAGGTGATTTGTGGTCCCTCTGGGGTGCTGTGGTTGTGCCCAGAGGGGTTTGGGAAAAGGGAAATTACCTTGCTGTTTCAAAGGTATGCTATTCTAGATTCAAAAAGACAACAGACAGGCCCAATTAAGGTGAAGATTTGACTTCTGTGGGGAAAATTCTAGCCTAAGACATGACTACCCACAATGAAATGCCTTTAGTTAAAAAGTTTTAATTTCAGAACATCCTATACAGGTCCCCCCTGAGCTTGTTGGGTTTAATATGTGTCCCCTTCTCCACATTAGATTTCCTTAATTTTACTTAATTTCCTCTTTCTGTTCCAGAATCCTGTCTAGGCTACCCTATGTTGTCCTGTGTGTCCTAGGCTACTCTTAGCTATGACAGTTTGTGTATGTGTGTGTGTTGGGGGTTGGTTTTGTTTTCCATGATCTTGATAATTTTGAGGAGTAATTCTTAAGTATTTTGTGTACTGTCTCTCAACTGGGATTTGTCTGATGTTCTCATCATTAGACTGAACTCATGGATTTTGGGGAGGAAGACCGTAGATATAAAGTGCCATTTCATGTCAGCATATTAAGCATATATGCTATCAACATGATTTATCATTGTTGATGTTAACCTTGATCTTAATCACTGGCTGAGATAATAGTTCTCAGTTTTCTCTGCTGTAGTGCTCTACTTTTCTCCCCTTATCTGCAGTACTCTTTGGAAGTGGAGAGAACCAAAATTCTGCCATCCTAAAGCTGTTTTGGGGGATTGATTTTGTCATTTATTAAGAAACAAAGACTCATAAAGAAATTTTGACCCCTTTTCCTGCCCAAGAGACTCAGATAGAGGAAACTGCTTCAGGAATGAGAGTTTATGATGTTCTCTTAGTCTAACTTGAATTAAATGTGATAAGCAAGAGGGCTCTGGGTCAGGAAAACTCCAAGCCTCTTAGCTAGATAGCCCGTGGGTCTCATTGTTTCTGAGTTGCCTGGCAAGAATTTGTCTGTTCCCTTCTTTGTCAACTACCTATAAATTGTGCATTATCACTTCTGAAATCTAATTCTCTATTTCCATCTGTTTGGGCTGAGAAAAATGGTCCCCTTACCTTTCTAGTTCTCCTAGATGGTTGAATAATTCAAACAATAAACAGCAGATTAACAGGAGAAAATCAAAGGTTTAATACATATGCACAGGGAATTCACAGAAATATAAAAATTTCAAAGAGAGTGAGGCAACATTGGGCATATAAAACAATTTGGACAAAGGAGATAAAAGTGGGAGATGGTATCAGGTTTTGGAAGTGAGAATGACTGACTCACAGGTAGTTGAGAAAAAGAGGAATACAGTATACAAGGCAGGAAAACTCTTGCTAGGCAACTGGGAAACACTGAAACACTACTGGGGCAGGGGTGGGGTGTGTGTGTGGCTGAGATCGGAGAAGCGAGATAACGCTGGCCCAACAGACTTGGACTCTTTCTAACTAATGATAGGATATAAAATTCTTAAGGTGATTAAATTATAACTCTTGTCCTAAAGCAAGATTTTCTATCTGAATCTTTTTTTTTTTTTTTAAGGAAAAATGGAAGTAGAAAACTATTACTGAGTTTGTTGGGCTTTAATTGATTTTAGTTGGAAATAATCTGCGTGCCAGGGTGGCATATTTTGAGGATACTTGCTTCTGACCCCCACAGCCCCTTTCTCCTTCATTCTAAAATGTTTTATATACCCAATGTTGCCTCATGGCCTTTGAAATTTTTATGCCAATGTGAATACTCCATGTGCATGTATTAAAACTTAGATTTTCCCCTCTTAATTTGTCTCTGGTAATTTGGTTATTAGCTCAACCAGAGAAAAATTAGAAAGTGGAAGGGAAATATGAATATTTTTTAGCTCCCACAAAACTATTGCCAGTGGAAGTGGGCTGTTTTATGGGATTGAAAGAAAAGCATTCCAGGAACCTGTGTGGGACGTGTGGTCTTGTGGTCGGGTTTGTTCAGGTGGAAGGTGGCCCTATGTCCCATCCCTGTCTGTACACTTTGGAGAAAGTCCAATCATGTTTTCAACAAAGCCAAAACAAAAGCCAGTGTCCAGAGTTTCTGCATCATATTAAAGTTTAGTCCTTAGCAGCAGTCTCAGTCCCCATTCGCATGGCTTAGCTGTGTTCCAGGCAATACTGTTATATCCAGGCTCCCACCCAGAGGCTGTGTTTGGAGTCTGCGAGGGCCACATGGTTATTGAGAAAGAACATGCAAATGCACTGGGCAAGCATGGGTTCCTGGAAGAGAGAGGAGAGGAGAGGGAGTGGGAGTGGGAGAGGGAGAGGGAGAGGGAGAGGGAGAGGGGGCTTTATTCCCTTGGGATTATGTCACCTGTTTTAGGAAAGATTAAGAGCTTTTACAAAATAAACAATCAACTTCCCAAACTTTCCCAGGCTTGCACTGGGTCTATCTCCCTAACAAATATACTATTTCTCCAGGCTAGACTGACAAGTCTTTATGGTCAAGCACTTCTCCTCTGTGGTATTTTCACTTCTATTGCACATATGCTTACCTCGCCTTGTTCCCTGCAACAATCTAGTAGTAGAGAGGAGAAGGGAGCATTGTTCATCTTCTTTGCAAGGAAATGCTCTCATTCCCTGGAGTGTGTTAAACTGTAGCTTCCTGGTGAAGCAAACAAGTGTATGCTCCCCAGACCATTAGGCTCAACAATGTTTGATTACCTTTGTTCTTTTTCTTATTACTAACTAGCTACTACCTCTGGTAACAGAAAGAAGTTATTATGTGCACCCATACTTAAGAAGAGAGGGGTTATGCTCTATCTCCTTAAAGACAAAGTACTATACAATTACATGAAATTCTATTGCATGGGAGATTTATCTCTTCTCCATTCATTCATTCACCATTTATTTAATCATTTATTTGTTATTAGTAAAGACTTTAACAAAAATCTTGAAACAACATCATCAAGCTAAAGGCAACACCTTGAAATTAGTTCTACAGTAGTCCCTTTCTATATCACGATTCACCTATCGCAGCCTCACTGTATTGTGGGATTTTTAAAAATATTATATTTAATTATTTATCGCGGATTTTTTGCTATATCGCAGGATTTTGCAGTACTGTATACGTATGTGGTTAAAGTCACATAGGTTAAGAGTGTAGAATAAATGTAAGATTCCTACTTTGTGGTGGTGGTGGGGTCTAGAACATAATACCCATAATAAGTGAGGGAATACTGTATTTCCAAATAGCATTTTAAAACGCTTTTAAAAACCACAAATTATACAAAATCAGCTTTAAATTTTTTCAATACTCTACACTACAACTTCTGTAATCAAAAAAGGAAGACTGGAAAGGGAAAAAGGGACTAAGAAAAACAAGAAAGAACTACAATACCAGGGGTTTCTGTGACTTGGTAAATATCCAACAAAATGCTCCATCCAAATATTATAGTAACATCTTATTTCTCTTTCTGATAGCTTATTAAAGAGAGTGGATGGGAGGGCAAGATTTGTTCCTAGTTATGGTAAAAAACTGCTTTATAAGTTTATATGCTGTAAAATATAGGCTTATAAGGGAATGTCAAGAATGTAATTAAGAGATAAACCAGGATTAATCTTTTTGGAATTCCAATGTCTCCTAGACATAGTTCATTTGTTTTCATTGCAGTAAGATATTTCAGATTCTTCAAAAATAGTTCCCAATTGCATATGCCCATGGTTTACAACAACACCACAGAAAATAATTTCTGTATGAGGGTGTTCCCCTTTTACTTAGACCACTAGGTACCTTAACCAGCTTTAACATCAATTTTTTTTTTTTTTTTAGATTACTTGATTCTGAAGTACAAACAAGTGAGATTCTATTATACGAGGTCTGTGCAGAAGGTATCCAGCCATGGACTATGAAAAATAGAGACATTTATTGAAGAAGAGACAAGGTACAAGAAAAATTGTACCCTAGGACAATGATGCCTCAGTCTCCTTCAAAGTTGGCAGCTTGTGAGCTCACACAGTTCTCTCAATTGCCATCAGCTGTCCCATCATATTTTCCTGAACCTCATCAGCAGTTTGAAATCTCTTCCCTTTCAAAGGTGATTTTAGTTTTGGGAAAAGCCAGACGTCACAGGGCACCAAATCTGGGCTGTAAGGGGGCTGAGTCACGTGGATGATTTGATGTTTCACAAAAATGCTCTGCACAAGACATGATGAAAGAGCAGGCACATTGCCATGATGAAGCTGCCAGTCACGTCGCCCACAGCTATGACCTTCTGCATCATCCAAATAGTTCTCGCAGAGGAATGTTCAAGCTTAATGCAAAACTTGTTGCAGATTTTTTGCTCTACTTGTGCAGTAATTTTGAATGCAATGGCCACACAGTACACATGCTCACTCAACAGAGCCTACTGTTTCCACTAACTACAGTGAAGTCATCGTTGTTCATGCATGCACATTCCAGTCCACTCTCCTTGGCTGCCAGGGTACGTCAATGTCATGCAAACCATTCTCCTTATATTAACAATGGCTGGATTTTTTCCGGACAGACCTTGTATTTCTTAATTTATGTAAGTGCTTCATTTCTTTAAGCCAATAAAATACTACAACGTGGTAATATTACATGGAAGCAAAAAACATCATAGCATATGTACATATATAAACAAATATATTACAAACATTATACTTATAAACAAAATTCCTAAAAATTGTAGGAAAGACACAAGATTTGTCCTTTGTCCTTTACCATTTTTGAAGAGGCTGGAGAAAGGTGGGAGTGTCAAGCATAGGCGAGTTAGTCACTTGTGTGTCAGTTTAAAAGTGTCAGTTCTTTTTTTTCCTTCAGTTACCTCAGCCTCAGACTGCAGTGGGCTGCTTTTATTTCTGGTTACCCAGCAGTATACTTATTGAGACTTTCAAAATATTCCTATCAGTCCCTGAAAAATCAGCTTCCAATTTTTGACAAATTTCTGGTCAGTTATTAAATTCTTCAAAAGCTGTTTAAATATACCCATTCTCATAAATTTTATATCCCAATAACCCTTTAAATAATTTTTGCCTTGTTGGGAAATTGTTAAGTTTCCTTTCTTTTTTAAAAACATATTTGTTAATTGACCTAATTTGTATCTATAAGACTCAAAAAGCTAAATAGTAAATTCAAAAAGTTTTAGGAAAAACTATATTTTTGTGTGTTTATTTTTTTCTTCTTAAGTAATAAAAATTCTACTTCCAGTGTCTTAATTTTTTAATACTATCTGCAAATATCTGAAGGTAAATAGAAAGGGTTCTGTGTGGACTTTAATTTTTGTTCTAATATCTGTCCTTCAAATTTATTAAGGATATCTTAATGGCTAGTTATTATACAAATATGAGAGCTCTCTAAAAATTTTCAATTTAAAAGTTTTTCCAATTCAAAACATGCACCATCTGGCCAGCAACAGTAGGATTTTATAGTGCCTCAACTAATAAGCCTTTTATAGCTTAATTAAGTAAGCAAAAAGGCTTCCACAAAGACAGTGAAAATTATACAGCCCTCATAGATGAAAGCTTATTAACAAAAAAAGTCAGAGAAAACACAGACCTTCATTACACAGGTGATCAGAATGGTGGGGTGTATATGGTGTCTCTGGTGTCCCACAAAATGTGATATGGTTTTAGCCAGAAACTCACAAATTGTAACACGAGGCAGGCACTACTGGAATAGGATTTTTTCAACGCTGTCAAGCAACAAAGGTTTAGATGACAAAGGACCCTTATAGGCTGAGGCGTCTTATGACAAAGTCCTCTGAGAGCCGCAACAGCTGGACAAACAGACTTTCAGAAACTTAGTTTATTAGACTGGCCACCAGGTGCATCCCAGTAAGTGCACCTTCCAGATGGTGGAGACCAGAAAAATATTTTTATTGGTCACAAGCCAAGCTCTTAGGATATAGAACAAGATAAAAGGAAAATCCTCATCTGATTTTTATGTGAAGACTTACAGCAACATTTTTCTGGACAGATGCTGGTCTGGAGAGAACTGCCTAACTCCCCAGCCTGTGAGGCTGGCTCAAACAACAAGCTTACAGAAGATTAATGCCTGTGTTTTATCTATTCCTTCTTATGAAAAAAAAAATGTCATAAAATACATAGACAAAATAATCATTTCTCTGGGAGAAAAGTACCAATAAAAATCAAATTAAATTAAAATTGAATTCAAGAGTCACTAGGCCCAAGCTAGCTTCAGAAATATTTTCTCCTGCTAATCTAAATTTAGAAGAAGGAAAGGACCCATCACTTTTAATTTCCACCAAGCACCACAGACAAGAAATTGGAGGAGCTGACTGGGTAAAACGTTGACCGCCCCTGTCAGCTGTGGTCAAACATTCATGATCTCTCAGCTGCAGCAGGGCAGGGAGTTAGCAATGTACCAGGCACCACATAGTAATTCTTCTGCCTGGTTTGCCAAAATGTGTGAGCTAAAAATATATTAATACTTTTTCTCCCACCTTCAAAGGTCCTCTAGCCTGAGCTAATAACCACATTAACAGAGACAGATTAACGAGACCCCCCACAAAAAAAATTTCATACATGTGCATGCAAAATTCACATAGGCATGATCATTTCATAAAAATTCCATAGAAAGTGAGGCAACGTTGGGTATATAAGACATTTTTGAACAAAAGAGAAGGGAGAAACATGGTATTAGGTTTTAGAAATGAGAATGGGCAATTTGCAGGGAGTTGAGGAAGAGCTGTACACACATGGTAGGAGAATCTTTGCTAGGTGTAGTGAGCTAGGGAGCATCCCTGAAACAAATCACTCACACAGATTTGTGTCTTTCCACTGTGCCAGGTGTATTAGGAGAGACTTCCCCCATAAGCTAATAGAGTCATTAGCAGGTTATACACAGAAAAGGGGAGCTTACATGATGGAAGCAAGCAGACAAGTGTCTGGTGCAAAGTCCCAGTCACTAGTGGTGTCTGCAAATGGAGAGCTGGGTGTTAGTCTCAAACAAGGCAGCCATAATGGTGGCTCGCATCCGGTGGAGGGAAACTCAGCAGAGCTCCCAGCATGACTCACGGTACAGCCAAGCTTGAGCAGGAAATGGTCAAAGCCTTGAGTTCTTATAGCCCACAGTCGGCAGAGGTCCCACTCATACCAGTGTCCAGATAGAGTCCTTATGTAAGTGTCTAGACTTGTGATTTTGAGCTTTCCAGACCCCTCCCAACGGCATTCCCATTACACCCCAATACCTCAGGCTTGACATGGAACTTGAAACAACTGTTATGGCTGACAGTGATTCTATATTGGAATGTCAAAAGTGTCCAGAAATTTTGTTCTGCTCTTGCTCTATACAATAGGCAACTCAGAAACAATGGGATGCAGGAGATATCAAGCTTCCAGGCCTCTGCAGGAAGCCCTCGTGTTTATCATACTTAATTTAAATTAGGCTAAGTCAAACATCCTAAGAGCTCCTTTCTGAAGCAGACTTTTCTGTCTGAATCTTTTGGGCAAAAAAGGGCCAAAGGCTCTTGCTCAGCATTTTGTTTCTTCATAAAGAGCTTAAAATCAATATCCCAAAAAAGCAGTTCAAGCAGAATTTTGGTCTCTTCATTATGGTATTTAAGGTAATGTGATTTTGGATTGAGTACTAAATGAGCAAGAGAAAAAAAGAGTACATATGTATATGAAGTATTGAAATCAATTTAAGCAATTAAATTCCTGGTATTTTCTGAGCTTGAGAAAAAATTAAAACATCTTCTCATATCATCTTTGGTAACCTTTTTATTTTTTATGGAGCATTGTCATCCTATATTTCTCCGTGTCTATTAAAATATATTTCATACTCTTATGCTGTCCCAAATGTCCTAATCCTTCTGTTTTGTTTTGTTTCTTTCCTTCTTTTGGTATGTCCTAAACACAGAACATGCCTTTTCTCTACTTTTCCAGTCTCAGTCTTATCCGGTAAATACTCATAGTTATCTATCAATGAAATTAAATAAAATTTCCTTATTCAGGCAAACAAAGCCATTCTCAATGAGCCTCCACTTGTTTTCAATCCTTACCTCCTATTTAGTATTTTGTATTCAATCATATAATATTAATTACTGTTCTACAAAAATGGACTTGATTTTTTTTTTTTTTCTGCACTTGTTCACATTGTTGTCTTTGGCTGTACTTGCCTTTCTAGTATTCTTGACCTGTCAAAGTTCTCATATTTCAAGGCCATTTTAAGGTGTTGTGTTTTTTTTTTTCTTTTTGACAAAAACTTTTGCATGTCTTAATTCTATAATTCCCAGCACTCTCTTTTAAATTTTTCTTATTTCATATTATTTCATATAGCAATATATATATATATATATATATATATATATATATATATAATTAGCCTATATAGTCAGTGATTAATTCACTTTCAATTACATAGTAAATTATACTGCTAGGGAAACTGAAGTTAAATGAATGTATTGTGAATTATTTGTTAAACATAATTTGGTTTATAAAATGTTTCTTAAGTATTCTTATCAAAGTTCTAACTAAAATAGACACCAAGGCAATCAGGCTAGAAACCATTATTTAATTTTTCCCCCCTTTTAGTGTGTTAGTGTGCCTAACTTGACCATGTAAAAGAGTGTAGGGAGAAGAAGAATGATTGTGGTATATTTTTTTCTGCACTATGAGAAAGTATCTAAGAGGTGAACATAATCCTTAAAATGAGAAAGAAGCCAACAGGAACATGCAGAGTATTTTCCAAAAGTTAACATTAGGAACTAAATTTAATTTATACTACTTCATTTTACTTTTTAATAGAAAATTATCCAGGGGCGTGGTAGCTTGCCCATTTATACAATCAATTGTTTGAAGATATTTCAACATACAGGAAGAGGTTTAAGGAAGTAAACATACAATATACATTGAAGTTTAATCAGATGTTTGAGGAATTCCAAATTCTTTCAACACAGGCCAACAGGCCGAATCCTGCTAAGGAAATTGAAACCAGCTGCATTATGCTCCCTTGCTGTATATTCACAGTATTCTGTAGCCAGTGGGCCTCTTCCCAGGACATTGACTCCAAGATTGATGTTGTTTTCCTTTGAGTCCTTAGCCAAACCAAACCAAACCAAACCACACAACCTTTTTATATGTTTTCTGGGTGGGTGGGTGTAATTTTTTACATGTAGAATTTATACTGGGAAAGTTTCTTTGGTGGATGATGAGAAGTGAGGCACTAGGGGTGAAAAAAATCTACTGATCCAGTATTCTACCAACTGAGCAATTTAATAATCATTCCTTTTTTTTTAACTTGATCAACACTACAGTTTATTTGTAAACATATTATGAGTCAATAATCAAATTAACAACACTTTATACATTTCATTGTATAATATTAACATCATACCAGAAAACAATCCACTGTACTTAGTTACAGTTTTGGTACTTTAAAATCTTTAAATTCAAACTGTATTTGAAACACTGAACATAAAAGAGAAAGACGAATGGCAGAGAAAATCAAAACATGAAATAAAAGAAACTAATACTCAAAAAACAATACAAAATCACCTGATTACATATTTAAAAAGAAAGAAATCAAGGAAATCAGATGATCACATTTGCTTTTTCAGTACTTTCCCTAAAATTCATGATCATTACTAAGTTTTATTTCTTCTTCCATTATTTCTCAAAGAAAATGTAGCAGCAAGTCACTCCCACATTTTAAGTTTTAAATTCACCAACAACTGGGTTCACTGCCAACAACTACAAGTATTTGATTCATTATTAGTGTATATGTCAATATACTAGGCTTAGATCGGTAACATAGGAATAAATAAAATAGCTACTTAATTCAAACAGAGCAAATGAAAATGAGATTAAGGAGCCCTGACCAAATGACATACAACTTACAGCTGAAAAACTGTAAAAGTTACATACATACCTAATAGCACTGGGAATGTACAGTATCAATTATTGGAAAAATAAATGAGCGATTCACAGTCTAAGAAATTACTTTCATTTAGTATGTATTTTTCATTTTATAGACAAACATTGATAACATACACTGGTTTCTACCTCATATAAGAGAAAGTAGAAAACTAAATGTTAATTGCATTTACCTCAAACACAGCACTGACTGTGCCACAGTTAACCTGCTCCAAAATCTTCAATTCTACAGGTAGATCATGATATTGAATGCACAGTTTTTTTAAACGGTTTCTAAAGAAGCATATATTTTCAGAAGTATGTTAAAATCCACAAATATCAGTTCTATAATTAACATAGTAATCATTCTTGTAAAGTGATTTACTAGAAGGAACAATGTAGTTCTAAGTTTACTGACTCCCTGATAAATAGGATTTTTATCCCTTTTCCTATAAGATCCAAAGCATGAATTGTAAAAATTTATGCAATTTCTAGAAAGTGACTTTCCAAGCAAAATTATAAATACAATTGTTCCATGACAGTTTATTCAGATTGGTGAAGGACAATCCACACACATTATACAACAGTAGACTCCTTTACACTGGACTATAAAGTTTTTTCCATTTATGAGAAAAAGTGAGTTCTTGTTAACTGTTAACTATCCTTTACTCATCTATGTAAAAGAAGTATGGGTCTTTTTGTTTAACTTTTTATTTAATCTCAAAGATTTTCCTGCTTTGCTCTCTCCCACCTCCCTAATCTATCACCAATGGGTTTTATGAAATTCCCCTTTGATTCTGATGAATAAAATAAGAGGTAAAACTGCCATTTTCTGGAGCATTTTCTCAATATGTTGAGATTCTGCTTCCCAGCAAATGTCGTCAGTTTGGCTCAAATAACCTCATAAAGATTTTCTGCAGGTTTGGATGTTTTTTATGTTGACATTTACTTGGTGTAGTGCAGCAGAATTCCAAAAAAGTCCATCCAGGACCACCTTGCACACCTAGACTCATGCTGGGTCCAGCAGGGACCCATTATGCCCCACTAGCTCCTTGTTTTGCATCAGGTAAACTTGGGTGAGTTTCTCTTGAAATTCTGGAAACCCCTGTTTTAAGATAAGAGACCCTGGCATTATTTGACCTATTTTTTATAAAGTCCTTCAGGTGGTGCTAAAAGTTAAGGGCTAAAATAACACAGGTAAAGGCAGGACAAGAAGGAAAATAAATGGCTGGTTTTTAACTTTGGTTTTTCAATTGAAATTGCTCTCTGAGAGTGTGAACAAAACATTTTGTTGGATAAATGAGAGCCTGAACTCAGGTGGCTCCAAAGATAAGGGGCACTTCCTTTCTCCAGCTTGAATCTCTGGTATTCTTAGGTGAATAAGAATTTTTGTGGAAGTCTCAGAGAGTATTCCTCATGATGGGCAGGAACCCCACAGGGAATTCCATCTCAACTGTAGTTAAATAATTGACCTGTCTGGGGACACATACATAAAGGTTGATTACCTAGTGCTCCAAATCCTCATGGCTGTATTAGACAGCTGGGGAAAACTCATTTGAAATGGGATCAGGCACTCCTTGTTGCCTTGCTCCAGATTAGGTTAGCATCCCAAAGTAGGCTTAAATTAAGTGCTTTTGAAATAGCTTATGAGAGATCCTTTAAATTTAAAACACGAGACAAAAATCAAGCAATATGTAACATCTGGGGCAAACATGAACTACCCTGTCTGAGGAGCTCTTACACTTATTGCAGCTGGGAGACTGAGGTCTTACTAAAGACCTGGAATACTCAAGGTCCTGAACGGCAGTTAGCTGAGCAATGGACAAGTCCCTATAATGTCCTGCTGACAACACAGTCTTCCCTAAAGCTCATGGGAATGAAGCCTCAGATCCACCACACATGGATAAAGCAGGCACTGCCTGAGGACTTGGATCTGGCTGCTGCCGTTGATACTGCAAGGGAAAGTTCAACCTGTACTCCTGAAGGAGGTTTAACATTTCTCTTTCTGAATGGGACAACACTTCCCAAAGCTAAGTGACAGTGTTACTTTTTATTTTATTCTGTATTCCTCAGAGGCTTCTTCAGAAAATTTATTCTGTTATTGGGTGTGCCACCAAAAGCCTTGCTCAGGGTTATATCATGGGGATATTGTAGTCTCTCCAGTTTCTGATTTCACTAGAATTCTCCCTGAATACTAGATATACCCCCACTAAACACTTGATTTTTGGTCTGCACAGTAGGTATCAGTTTGGAAGTCCATCTGCAAAACTGTCTCCTGAAACATAAAGCAGTCTACCAGTTTCTCTTGTTCAGCAGTGCCATCATCTAGACATCGCATATGCTTCCCTCTGAAGATAGCAATCCTTCTCTCTCATGTAAAGGCTTCCCTCCATTCCTGACCCTTCCTCTTCCTTTCGTAGATAGTAGATAGTAAAAATTTCTGGACCCAGGGAAAGTAAGATTACATCTTTGATAGCAGGAAGTAACTACAGAAGAGATATTTATTAATTTACCTTTGTAAGGTTACAAGAGTCCAGAGTTTTGAAGGGGGACATTATTACCATATATTTAGCACTGGAGAGTCTCTCCCATTGGCTTAGATTGTGGTATGGGGAGGTTCTTGCTCTGAGCATGCTGAAGCTAGAAAGATAGATAGGGCCCAAGTGCACTTAAAGGGAGAAAGATAATTGGATAGGGCCCCAAGTGTGCCAAAAGCCAGAAAGATAATTGTCTAGGGGAAAAAAAGTCCCTTTCTCCATATCCCTGTAAGAATCTGGGGCTCGAGCAAAAAGATGGAGATGGTCTTTGCCATGGGAGTCCAGCATTCTCTCAGGTTGTGCAGCACCTGAATAAAGAACCTCTTTCCTTTTGTACCATCTCCTCTCTCTTGAGTTTGGCTTTTGTGGCAGCAGGCAGCCAAACCTCCATTTTGTTCAGCTATAGTCAGTGGAAGATGAGACAGGCTAGTAAGCCAGGACTAGCAAAATAGGGAAGCTCGGACAGATAGTTCAACAAGCAGTTTGCAGCCATCTAGTAAATCTAGATGCCAAGCAGTTTGCAGCCATCTACTAAATCCAATCTTCCCTAAACCAAGGATACTTAAGAATAAATGGTTTGTACTTATCTTACCCAATAAGAGGGTAAATAGTTTAAGTCATCCTACTAGAGAGATAGATAGCAAAAATGCCAATTAATGCCTTTTATGCGAACCACACTCAAGGACAGATGAAGTTAAGAGCTAAGTCTCATTTTGGCACATCAGCATAAAGCTGATGAATATTCTATTGAGATACTCCCCAAGACCTTCCCTAAACCCCCAGACTTTGAAAGTTTTTAGGGTGGAAGAACCAGCACACTCTCCCTCCAAGGAGCATACCATGGCCTTTCCTCTTCCCCTAGCCCTTTCTTCCCTCACAGGTATGCATCTCCTAAAGTCTAAGGGCCCCACAAGTCTTTCACCCAGGGAACAATGAGCAGTGGTGAACATTCCTGGGCTGACACCTTGAACCTGTCCCCACAGCTCCCTTTTGTCTGACTTCTCAGTGAGCCAAAGCAGCCCAGCCTGGGTTCATTTTCCCACCTAGTTTCCTTTCTGTTTCTTTTTCTATCTTAGGTCATTCTTTGTTTCACTGTCTCCAGCTTTAATAAACATCCTCTAAAAATCATCTGGATTCATGTGGTGAACACTGTCCTGCATGGAGTCAAGAGCTCACACACTACCGGCCAGCCCTAGGCTGATCTGCTTAGGGCCAGGCTCTGTTTCTAGTAATAGGAAAGAAATATTGAGAAAAGAATTTTATGTATAAATGCTAGAACCCAATTATGGGAATGTGCTAACCCAACAAGGACTGCTAACTATATTAATTTGGTGGAAGCTGAAGTGGCTATAAAATTATGGCCTCTATAACTGCTGCTCAAACACAGAAAATTTATTTATAAAGCTCTTACTCTTCTTCTGGCCCTGGCTGGTTTGGCTCAGTGGATTGAGCGTCGGCCTGCGAGCTAAGTGTCGCTGGTTCGATCTTCCAGTCAGGGCACATCAGAGAAGGAAAACTCTGACTCCAAAAAACCTCCGCTGCCTTGCGGCATACCTCTTCAGGGGAAAGGCTAAGGGAGTAAACCCCGACAGAAAATCCGGAGCCGGAGTCCCTAAGGCGGTTTGACATTGTAGTCAACACCGGCAACTCCTGCGGCGCACCTGAAGCCAAGCTGTATTGACTCCGTCTTTCCCTTGGACCCTTCAGCTGCGAAGAGAGGGGGGGTCTGCTGCATGGGCAACAGCAGACCCTCCATATCACCCTGCCCAGGCTCTGTAGCTTCAGCTTCACTGGAGAGGACACTCCAGCGTCATCGCAAGATGTCGATTTAACACGGGAGGAGACAGATACCGTGTCACTCCCGAGTTGGACTGCACAGCCATTCTCGGCGGTGCAGATAGACTCTTAAGAAGCTACACCATCGTCTCTCGAGACGGACGGCTGCCGACGACGACTCTTCTTCTGGCCTCTGGAATTTTTAAATGAAGATTGTAATTAACACTATTGTGTCCTTACAGCCTCGTCCCCAATTAAATTTACAGTTTACAGCTTTCAGTTGCACAACTAGCAAGAATCAGATTAAATTAATAATGAATGGTACTTGAGTGCTTCCAATAGGAAGTAGATGGGCCACAGTAAATGGAAACTCATCTCATGGTCATATAATGAAAACTAAAGAGGTGTACGATATGACCTCAAGCTATAAGTAAGTGTTATATTAGATGCAAAATCAAGCAGTCTGCTTGAGCTTTCGTGTCACCATGGCCTGTGCGTGACAAACACATTCTTCAAGTGCAAAGAGATCCACCAGGTGTCATGGAGGCACCCCCGCTCCCGCCACTGGCACCAGCTTGACCTCGTCATCACCAGAAGAACGGATCTTGGCAGCACCCTCCTCACCCGCAGCTACCACAGTGCAGACTGCGACACGGACCATGCCCTCGTGGTAAGCAAGGTACGCATAATGCCGAAGAGGTTGCACCACTCCAAGATGAAGGGTCGCCCACGCATCAACACCAGTTGTGCCAGCAACCCAGTTAAGACCCAGCAATTCATCAACAGGATGGAAGATGCACTCGGCGAGGGAATGGCGGCAGATGACATTATCGAATCCAATTGGCCACGTCTCCGCGACGCCATATACAACTCCGCCATTATTGCTTACGGGAAGAAAGAGCGGAAGAACGCTGACTGGTACGAGGCTCACTGGGAAGAAATGGAACCCGTGATCAAGGCTAAGAGGAAGGCCCTACTGGCTTACAAGGCCACGCCCACTCCCAGTACACTTCAAGCTCTACGGGCTGCCAGGAACAAAGTTCAGAAGACCGCCCGCCACTGTGCCAACACCTACTGGCTAAACCTGTGCAGAAGCATCCAGGAAGCCGCCGATATAGGCAACGCACGAGGAATGTATGAGGGTATCAAGAAGGCAACAGGCCCAATCCCCTCCAAGATCGTCCCCCTTAAGTCCAAGACAGGTGAGGTCATCACTGACCAGGAACAGCAAATGCGGCGGTGGACCGAGCACTACCTCAAGCTGTACGCAACGAGGAACACCATAACAGACACTGCTCTTAACGCCATCCCAGACCTACCAGTCATGGAGGAGCTAGACACCCCACCTACTGCGGCAGAGCTCGGCAAAGCCATCGACTGCCTCGCTTGCGGGAAAGCACCAGGAAGCGACGGAATCCCTCCAAAAATCCTAAAGAGCGGGAAACCAGTCCTGCTACAGCCGCTCCACCATCTACTCTGTCTCTGCTGGAAGGAGGGTTACATCCCCCAGGATATGAGAGACGCCAACATTATCACCATGTACAAGAACAAAGGAGACCGCAGCGACTGCAACAACTACTGGGGCATCTCTCTCCTCAGCGTCGTCGGCAAAGTATTCGCCCGGGTCGCTCTTGCCCGCCTGCAGACCCTTGCTTCCCACGTCTACCCAGAGTCCCAGTGTGGCTTCAGAGCTGGCCGATCAACAGTGGACATGATCTTCTCCCTACGCCAGCTGCAGGAGAAGTGTCACGAGCAGCATAAACCACTCTACCTCGCCTTTATCGACCTCACGAAGGTGTTTGATCTGGTCAGTCGAAGCGGACTCTTCAGCTTGCTATGGAAGATTGGCTGTCCACCACATCTGCTTGCTGTGGTCATGTCCTTTCACGACAACATGCACAGCATGGTGTCCTACAACAGCGCAACCTCTGAGGCCTTCCCAGTCAGCAGCGGAGTAAAGCAGGGCTGCGTCCTCGCACCTACACTGTTCGGAATCTTCTTCTCCATGCTCCTCCAATACGCCTTTAAGGACTGCAGCGAGGGTGTCTTCATTCACACCAGATCCGATGGCAAGCTCTACAACCTGGCCCGTCTACGAGCCAAGACCAAAGTCAAAGAGGTGCTCATCCATGAGATGCTCTTCGCCGACGACGCAGCCTTGACATCACACTCCGAAGAGGGACTCCAGCAGCTAGTCACTTGCCTTTCCCACGCATGCAAGGAGTTCGGACTAGCCATCAGCCTGACGAAGACGAACGTTATGGCTCAAGGCACGGGGACTCCCCCATGCATCACCATCGACAGATACACCCTGGAGGTTGTCAACGATTTCACTTACCTTGGGTCCACCATCTCGAGCTCTCTGTCAGTCGACTTGGAGGTCAACCGGAGAATCGCCAGGGCAGCCACAGTTATGGCCAAACTGAACCGGCGAGTGTGGAACAATTCCAGCCTCACTGAGAAAACCAGACTGCGCATCTACCAAGCCTGCGTACTCAGCACTCTCCTCTATGGCAGCGAGACGTGGACCACCTACGCAAGGCACGAAAGGAAACTCAACAGCTTCCACATGAGGTGCCTGCGACGCGTCCTGCATGTCTCCTGGCAGGATAAGGTTCCCAACACCGAGGTGCTGAAGCGAGCCAACATGAGCAGTTTGCATGCAGTTCTTAGTGAGAGACGCCTCAGGTGACTCGGCCATGTCAAAAGAATGGATGCAGGCCGTATCCCCAAAGACCTCCTCTACTGCGAGCTAACAGAAGGCCAGAGGATGACAGGGCGCCCAAAACTGCAGTTCAAAGACATCTGCAAAAAGGACATGACACAATGCTCCATCAATCTCAACACATGGGAAGTTCAAGCAGACGACCGCCTAGCCTGGAGGCTCGCGGTCAGGCAAGGTACGTCATGCGCGGAGGCTGCGCGCAACGAGGAGGCGGTCCAGAAAAGATCGAGGCGGAAGCAGCGTCAACAGCAGCAACAACGGCCATCTGCCTTCACCTGTAACAAGTGTGGCAGGGATTGTCACTCCCGAGTCGGACTGCACAGCCATTCTCGGCGGTGCAGATAGACTCTCAAGAAGCTACGCCATCATCTCTCGAGACGGACGGCTGCCGATGAGATGCAAAATACAGGGAAGTGAGACAGACAGCAAAACCTGGATCCTGGTAGCTGATAGGTTAGAAATGATCCAGATTGTTTTTCTTTAAGGAAGACCCATAAAATCTGACTGCTTCCCATTCATATGCTTTTCACATTTGAGAAAAATCTAACCTTGACTTCCATCCAAGTTTATGGTCTTGCCCCATCCCCCAATCCCCAATGGTCCATCATTCAACAAGACAAATGCTGACACTAGGATTTCCTAGAAATGAGCCTTCCTAACACAACCAAAATGTTAGTCATCAGTGCATCCTTTGGGTTGACCAAATAAGGAAGTGTAGATAACAAAGGGACCACACACTAAACCTAAAAAGCTCAGAGGAAGCCTGAGTGGCAGTCTTACAAACTCAGAGACCAACAGTAGTCACATAGAATGGTCTGATTAAAACTTTCTAACTAAAGCGAGTAATGGAAGGTAGTCATGTCCTAGGTTGGTATTTTTCTTGACAAAGTTAAATATTTACCTTAACTGAGCCTGTCTATTGTCTTTTTGCCTCTACAATAACATGCCTTTGAAATATCAGGATAATTTTTTTTTAGGAACCCTCAGGACATACTCTCCCACAAGAGCAGGAGACCACAGAGCCCCTTACTGTTATTGTTATTGTGTTAATCGTTAACTATTAACTATCCTATACATACCTATGTAAAAGACATATGTAACTATTGCCATTTTAATGTTCATAGTTTTGATCTTCTTTTTCTTACATAATTCCTTTTAACATTTCATACAATAATGGCTTGGTGATGATGAACTCTTTAACTATTAACAATTGAATATAAAAACAAACTAAGCAAACAAGAGAACAAAAACAGAATCATAGATATGGAGATCATTTGAGGGTTATCAGTTGGGTAGGGGAAGGGGGAGAATGGGAGAAAATGTGCAGGGATTAAGAAGTACAAATTGGTAGGTACAAAATTGGGGGATGTTAAGAACAGTATAGGAAACGGAGTATCCAATGAACTTATATGCATGACCCATGGGCATGAACTAAGGGTGGGAATTGTTGAAGGAAATGAGGGTACCAGGTGGAGAGGGGAAAAGGGAAAAAAGTGGGACAACTGTAATAGTGTAAGAGAGTGGACAGAAGCCTCAGAAGTTGGGGGATAGGACTCAGTGGAGCACAGCCATTTTCCTGGGAGATGTCTTAACATATCTATCGTGGGTAGCTAGTTTCTTAGTCATGCAAATGGCTATGGCTGCCCCATGGTGCCATGAGATGAGAGACTTTGACCATAGAATGGCGATGAAAAAGCTTACGGGACCTGCGTGAGATTCTGTGTGAGTGGCCAGGATCAGTCACCACATGGATTGCATCACAGGCCAGGGTCAGTGTTTAATAATAAGGTGGCAGCCATTTGGTTTGAGAAAGCCATTCAGTTTTGAAAGGATGAAGAGAAGCCACAGAGTCTGAAAGGGTGTAGAATGGAGTTGGTTGCAAGGTTCGGTGTGTAGGAAGAGAGCCATAATGTAGTAGCTAGTCAGTTTTGTAGGAGAGCTGGTCCGCCATAGGAGAGGGTCATGTGGCCTGTGCTAGTAAGAAAGCAGGCACGCTGCTGCTTTGATAGTGCCTGCTCCAGCTCACTGTGAAGCCACCGAGGACTCTGCTTTGCAGACCCAGACTCTATCTGGACTCTTGGAACTCAGGATATGTGAAGAGGACACTCTCAGGACTTGTGCCTTTCTGGGACTTCACCATGATCCAGAGTAACATGGCACATGTTTTCCTGGACTGTTATACAGAGGCTGATGACATCATACCCCAGATCCTGAAAGAGAGAGCTGTCAGATAAGGGATGGGGAACTAATGGGCTTGTTTTTGACTTATAACCTTCTGGGGAGCAAGGGAAGTGCTGGGTCTTGGGGGAAAACAGGGCTCTGAGCTGAAGTGCTTCCAGCACCCCCAAGATTGGAATATTATAAATAAACACCTGTTTATCTCAATGCTAATTAATGGGTCTTACACCAAATCACCATGTGAGTGAGCAGCCCTTTGCTCGGTAACAATAGCATAATGCATTAAAAAAAAAGGTATGTATGAATTTGTTTTACTTTTTATACAATCCCAGAGATTTCCCCACTTTTCTTTCTCCCACCAATAAATTTCATGTAACCCCTTTACATCTTCCTTTTGATTCTGATGTCTAAAATAAGTGGTAAAACTGACATTTTCAAAGCATTTTCTCAACCTGTTGAGATTTTTCTTCCCAGCTATTGTGGTCAGTTTGGCTCAAATAAGATCACCAAAATTATTACAGGTTTGGACATTTCTTACATTGATGCCACAAAAGTATTAGTTTCAGTGAAATTGAATATTGGTGCTGTGGTAAGGTTTTAATACCTATATTTGTTCATATTATCTAAATGTGAACATGATGTTTTTGGAGCAAAAATAAAAGGTATTATTACCTAAAGTGATAACCTTCCCAGTTACCCTTTGTCCTTTGTGGGGTCATGCTGGACATGGAAGTCTTCCCAGAGAGACCTTGACCAGAAGGAATGTGTATGGCTTTGGAAATGGATTGTAGTTACCTCCTTACTTCCTGTGTGGTTGCTTCTTAACCTTTTCTCTTTGCACCTACACACTGAAGTAGTATAGTTTAGAGTAAAGTGCAAGACATGTGCCCCCTTTCTCTGGGACCCCTTAAAACAAGTCTTGGACTCAGGGAGGTGCGGTCCTGTTTCACTGATCTGCTGCCACTGATGCTCCCGGTAATGTGAGTAATAAAGTCCACATCTGCTCCATCCAGTCCTCCTTGTGGTCTTTTCAGTTTATCCAAATGAGCAGGTGAAACCCTGGGCTTGACCTCTTGTGTTCCTTCCTTTAACCTTGTCCTGCTCCTTCTGAAGCAACATGATTAAGATCCAAATAGACAAACCTACAAGTGCAAAGGCTGGTTTTGCACTATGGGAAAGGAACCACAATATAAAATTTGGAAGTTTATTTACTTGTTGCTTTCCTCTGGTCCTGAGATAAAAAGAGGCTTAATATCCCTAAACAAAGTATTATATAGTTGAGAAATAAAAAGGAGGATTTTAAGATTCTTTTCTTTTGGAATATAAAATATTTCAAGGAGAGGAAGTATGAGGGGGTAGGCCAGATGCTTCAAGTTTTGCAAACCCAGGAAAATTTCTTACATTCCATATTTTATCCCTTTTTATAAAGTGTATTTTATTCATTATGTTGTTACAGTAGTTCCAATTTTTTTCCCTTTTGCTCCCTTCTGCTCAGTAAACCCCTTCCCTCCAGCAGTCCCAACCCCCTTAGTTCATGTCCATGGGTAGTGCATATAAGTTCTTTGGCTTCACCCTTTCCTATGTTATTCTTAACTTGCTCCTGTCTGTTTTGTACCAACCAATTATGCTTCTTAATCCCTGCACCATGTTCCCATTGCTCTCCTCTCCCCCTCCCAGCTGATAACCCTCCAAATGATCCCCATACCTATGATTCTGTTCCTATTCTGGTTTGCTTAGTTGGATTTTGTTTTATTTTTTAGATTCAGTTGTTGATAGTTGTGAGTATGTTGTCATTTTAGTGTTCATAGTTTTGATCTTTTTTTTCTTAAGTAAGTCCCTTTGACATTTCATATAATAATGGCTTGGTGATGATGAATTCCTTCAGCTTCACCTTGTCTGGGAAGCACTTCATCTGCCTTTCCATTCCAAATGATAGCTTTGCTGGATAGAGTAATCTTGGTGTAGGTTGCCTTTCATCACATTGAATACTGCTTGCCAGTCCCTTCCTGCCTGCAAAGTGTCCTCTGAGAAATCAGCTGATAGTCCAATAAGCATCCCCTGTAGGTAACTCTCCGCTTCTCTCTTGCTGCTCCCAGGACTCTGTCTTTATCTTTCACCTTTGGCATCTCAATCATGATGCGCCCTGGTGTGGTCCCCTCTTGGTCCAGCTCACCTGAGACCCCCCCGTGCTTCCTGGACCTGTATGTCAATCTCCTTCGCAAAATATGGGAAGTTTTCCTCATTTTTTTCAATTCTTGCTTCCTCATTCTGCACTGGTTGACTGTTTTTTTTTCCTTCCATATGTTCCAAATCATTGATGTGAACCCCAGCTTTCTTCCCTTCACCATTGGTTTTGTGTGGATTTTCCTTCGTTTCACTTAGCATAGCCTTTACTTCTTCTCTTATGCATTTGCCGTACTCAAGCATATCTGTCAAGCCTGTGAGCATCTTTATCACCAGTGTTTGGAATTCTGCATCTGTTAGGTTGGCTATCTCCTTGTCGCTTAGTTCTCCCACTGGAACCTTGATCCATTCCCCCTTTTGGTCCATTATTCTCTCTCTCTTCATACTGACAGGCTCCTGTGTTTGTATGCCTCTGTGTCCCAGGTAGAGCTGTTGCTCCTGTTATGTTGTAAGGGTTGGAGCTGTATGTGGGGGAGAGGTCCGAGAGGGAACAATGCCATCTGCCCAGCATTCGCCCCTTTTCCAGGCACCTCTCCCACTTCCACATTGGACTGGCACCACTCTAGCTGTTGCCCTGGCTGTCATTCCCAGAGTGGGTGGGTCTGCAGATGTTCTAGGACTGTGGGTCCCTTTAAACAAGCAGACCCTGCTGAGACTAGCAGTTTCTGCCTCCACCCCAACCCCCACTGGTCTGCACAGTCAGAAGCAATGAAGCTTGATTTTCCCCAGTGCTGGGACACCGGGCTGTGAGGTCCGGCGAGGAGCTGGGAACGCTCCCCAGGTGTTCCTCCTGACTTTTTAAAATATGTGACTGCACTTTCTGCTGGCCTGCCACTGCTGCCACCACTACCGCCACCACACCACATCCTCTCCACCCCTCCTACCTGTCTGGATGAGTATTTCTTTTTTATTTCTTTGCTGGACTTCCATGCAGTTTGATTTTATGGAACTTCTGGTTATTTCTAGTTTTGAGGTAGTTGTATTTCTTCTTAGTTGTGGGGGAAGACACAGCGTGTCTTATTGTCCTTTTTTAAAAATTGTCGTGTTTTTTTTTTTAGCATTCAGGCTGTGTTAACGTCTGCTCTACTGGCCTTTGAGACTTTGGAAGAAGAGAGAAAAAAGAAAACTACAGGATTAAGGGAACTGAACTGTGTGTAGGATTTGTCCCCTGGAGGAGCATTCATAAATTAAGGCACAAAGTCCAGTGGACAATGCATGTAATTGTAGTTACTATACATATCTATAGAAAAAAAAAGGTTTTCAGTGAAAATCTCTGATGGTTGTGATATTTTTAAATTATTGGGTAGGAGGGGAAATGTTGTTTGTTGAGATTCTAGCTCTTTTCCTTGTTCGGAATAAAATTTTACTACTAACTAGAGTGACTAGGGAAAACCTCTGATCCTAAAGAAGACAGAATTGGAACACATATAGAATTTTATCTAATTAATCTGAAATTCATCACAGAACTCCAAGTCCCAGTATAGGGTCTATAGAATAGGTTTGTGTGTGTGTGTGTGTCTGTGTGTTTGATTAGTACAATTTTGAAGTTAATGAAAACCTGAAGTAACAAAGTAAATAAAGAAAATTATTTCTAAGGAATAATCTGAAAATGTAAAAAATAATTAAAAACACTCTTCTCTACCAAGCTTTATTGCATTTGGTTCAAGAACTAGTAGAAATGACACAGTAGATAAAAAAAATTTTTTTCTTTGAAATTGATCAAGGATGGAGAGAGTGAACATATATACTCTTTTCTCTGTAGTTTATTTGTACTTTACTATCATGTTTAATGGCACTTTCTGGTAGTATGAGCAACCAGAGGTAGAAGTAAGATTTACCTCTGATTGAACTGTGTGTGTGCAATTACTAACTAAATGTCTGTTACTTAATTGATGTGAAGAAATTGTCAGTGTAAGACACATCCAAACCTGTAAGAATTTTTGTGAAGTTGATATAGGTGGGCACAGTTAACCAGGCTTGGTTATGCAAAAAATGAATTGAAGTGAACATAGAGTTTATAGCAGAGAGAGAAAGAGTGGATTTATTAAACGATAGCACAGAATATAAGAGCAGGTCAACTCCCAGCAGAGTTTGACCCTCAGTGACCGGAGGGATTTTATTCCTATATTGTGGGTATTTCCTGGCTAGTTTTGGTGGGCTTTTACTGTGCCTGTGCAAGTAGTTATGTTACTTTTAAGCTACTCTGCATGAGATCTCCCATGATTTTTCTTGACTGCCCACTGGGGATGGGGGTCACAATGCTCATTTATTGTAAGGCTGTTATAATGAAGCAAGGGTCATGTAGCATCTTCTGCACAGTTGCAGTCAGGATTCATCACAATTCTGAGCTTTTCCAGAAAGCGGGGACAACCAGTCTTAGAACGTGTCTCTGTACCATGTTAATGTCCTTTGTCCTAGTTCTGGGGTGCCTCCAGAGTTTCCACACTCCTTACTATCTCCTGCTTCAACTTCCCCCTGAGAGACATGGTTCTCAAAAATCTTTTGGAGGTTCTTGAAGCTGTAATTTATTCCAGCTTAGATGGGGCAGTAGTCCCTGCCTATCAAGAACCACAGAACACTTGCCCTTTTCTACCTAGAGGTTGAAAATGAACTCCTATGGCCATCATGACACTGTATGTTTGTCAGCTTCAACATCATCCTGAAGGATTGGTTAGAAAACCTGGAGCATCATCATTTTGATGTGGAACTATTTAAGTCTAGAGGATATGAATTTAACAAGTAAATTAAACAAACAAGGTCCTAAAAGTAATAAGAGCAGCAATGTTATTAAGGGACCTAGGAAGGGTGGTAGTCACATTAAGCTAGGGAGCCAGGAGGTCAGGTTATCCCTAATTTCTTGGCCCTGTTTGCTGTATTTATGTGGCCACTCTGCCTGTTCACAAATTTTTCTAATGTTAATGTCAATCATTTCAGAGTTATTTATGTAAGTACAACAGGTCTTGTTAACGACTGCACATACCCCAACCTGTTCTATCAGAAGATAGTGAAGGGAAAAGTGGTTAGCCATGACTGTATTTGCCAATGAGTCTACTGATCTTGATAGTCCAGCCAGGGCATTGGTAGTACCTTTGGAAACTTCTGTAATATTAGCAAGTTCCCATAGGGTCACCTCATGGTAGGCAAAGGCTTCCCAGAGGGCCACAGCCACTATGTGGCAGCAGCCCCAGTTACTACTAGATCAAAAGCTCATTTTTTTATGCTGAGAGACTGACTTTAAAGACCCTGGGTTATGTTTATAATGGTAAGGTCTTGAGAGGCAAGGTCCCTAAGGTACAGTCATTCCCATATTTAGAGTTGCTGAGATCTGTATAAGCAATAGCTTTTGTAGGCTCTTAATGATCTGTTAGCCATTTTGGGGGGGTTCTGCATAGCCAAACAAGGCCCAGTGGTGCTGCAATGACTGTGGCATTGGTGGAGTTATATTTGTTAAGGAGGGCATATGGCAAGGGGGAAAGACAATCCTCAAGGGGGCCTAAGCTATTTCCCCAAACTTCCCTTCCCACAGGAGGTGGTAGAAATTTTGCTAAAACCCATTGAAGGGGTTGGCTCAATTTCCATCCAAAACATTCCATAGTATTGTTCGTATCTACATTATGAGTTTTTCAAAGAGGCAATGGGTACTAATAAGAGTGCGATTAGAATCATTATTTGGGTAGCATACTACATGTGACCAATTCAAAGATTTGAAAATTTTTCTTTCAGAAAGACTCTCTAGAAAACTTGAACTTTAAAAAGAGGCCAGTGTGTCAAATGGGTTAATGGCCCTATTTTGAGTACTATTATGACATGGGGTGTATCCTATAGTACTGTCACACTTAAGAGAAGTACTGGAGTAATTAAATGATTTTAATTCTATCAGGCTGGATTTAAGATATTAAAGGTTTTTATAGTTACTTCAAGATTGTCCAGATGAAGGACTCAATATTTAGCCAGTCTGTTTCCTGTTAGCCAAAGATGCCCTTACATTTATAATACCCTCTGTACCTGATGTGGAGTTAAGACCTTTAACTTATGCCTGATAATTAACTTAGCAGCTTCCTCAGCTAGCATGGCTATGGCTGCAACTGCTCTTAGACATGGAAGTCACCCAGTTGCTATAGTGTCCAGCTTTTTAGAGAAATATGCAACTGGTCAAGTTTCATTCCCTAGTCATTGGACTAAGAACCCTAAAGCCATTCCGTGTTTTTCTGCTATGTCTAAAGAGAAAGGCTTAAGTTAGGGTTGTCTAGGGTGGGGGCCTTGACTAGGGCCTGTTAAGTGGTTCTGGCCAATGTTGCTGTTTGCAATGATAGTATATACATGCCAAAGATGAGAGTGCCTTCTTCCTGCAATTACACTTAGTGACAGGACTATTAGTGACCCTAAAACGGATATTCTGGGTACAACTACAGCAGGAACTCTTCCTACACAATAGGCAAGCAGGGTATAGGTGCAGGTATAAAAACAAAAGTCAGCAGGGAAAGACAAGCATAAGACTGTCTGTGGCCTAACAAGAAGACTGCAAAGGAACTCATAGTGCAGGTGAGTTGGTAACTGCTATCCTATATGGAAGGTCAAACTATGTCCATGAGGAGGCAGCTGCAGGGTAGGGCAGTGTCTTGTGGTTTTCTTAGTGTGCCTGACCCACGTGCAGACATTTTCTTGTACCTGGCAGGGACTAAAGCCAACCCTGTTTTGCACCCAGGTTATCCTATCATGGTTGTCTTCAAATGGCAGGGACCCTTGTGACATTTAACTGCCCAACCTGTGCCCACAATTTAGTGGTTGACCTTTCATCAGGAAACATAAGATTTACTAAAATGGAATAGAAACATACAATCAACGATATGGAAATGGAAAAGGGACATACCTGGGCAATGGGACAGCAAAGGGAGCTTACCACTTCAGTGTCTTTTCCTAGCTGGCTCATCAAAAACTGTCACATGTGGACACAGGTAACCAGGTTCTTAGTGATCATGAACAATGAATTGAATGGAACATATAGAGTTTATAGAAAGAGAGAGAAAAAGAGAGAGAGAGAGAGCAAGAGAGAGAGAGAGAGAGAGAGCAAGCAGATTTATTAAGTGATAGTACACTCCACAGAATATGGGAGTGGGCCAACTCAGAACAGAGATTGACCCTCAGTGGCCAGAGAATCTATTGTTATAAGGTGGTTATTTCCTGGTTAGTTTTGGTGGGCTTTTACTGTGCATGTGCAAGTAGTTACATTACTTTCAAGGTACTGAACATGCAGTCTCCCATGATTTTCTTTGATTGCCCACTAGTGAGGGGGCACACAATGCTAATTTAGTATAATGTTACTATAATGAAGCAGGGGTCATGTAGCATCTTCTGTACAGGTGCTGTCATGATTTACCATGATTCAGAGCTTTTCCAGAAAGCAGGGACAACTGGTCTTGGAATAGGGTCTCTGTCCTGTATCTATGTCCTTTTTACTAGTCCTGAGGTGCTTCCACAGTTTCCTCACTCCTGACTATCTCCTGCCTCAAGGTCATTTCAGCCAAACTGATGACAGTTGCTGGGAAGCAAAACCTCAGAAGGTTGAGCAAATGCTCTGTGGCCAAAGGGAAAGGATGACCTTTATGTGATTGACTGGAGAGTACAGATCATCATTCTGGAAACATACCCTAATAGAGGTCTATTACCTCCAGATGTTGTGATAATCTTTTTCAATACATAATATTCCAGCAACCCTATGTAAATACATAACTATGTGAACATTACTTATAGACAGAGCCCAAAAAGTTCTGAAAATAATATAAACAGAGCCAATTCAAAATAAAGTCAGAGCTGTCATCATAGGAAAACTGCCTTTTATGTCTTACTCCATAAACCTTTAGAAAGTTTGAAATGGAAAAAATAAACTTTTGACTGGGTCAAACCAACATTGTGTTCCAAACAACTGTTTGTTAAGCTAACAATGATTCAGTGACAGAATTTAGATTTAAATTCAAGTCTGCCCTAAGTCTAAAGTCAAAACTCCAAACCTCTCCATTATATCCCTGTATGGAGGCTTGGCTTAGTGGAAATGTTTCTATGAGAAGACAAAATAATTCACGCTAAGTACATAACTCTTTGATGGTCTGGCTTAATCCAAGGGTAGCATTTTAAATATCTAGAAAAACAGATAGAACTCACTCCCTTCAAACAAATCTCCATAAATATTTCTTATAACCAGGTTTTTTGTAAGTACTGGACAGCAGAGTGGTCTAAGTTACTATCTCTGGCACATTAAACCTAATTTGTTCTTTTCTACTTGAGCAAGATGTGGAGGCAAGCATGGGGCAGAAGAAGCAGTATGTTCTACAAACTAGGAAAGAGAGAACATGGAGCACTTCCTGTCTTCTTGTACCTCTGCACTCATTTGTTCAGCCAATGTTCATTTCACACATGTTAAAATAACACGTGATTTTTACATTTACAAAACATGTTTATAAAAATTTTAGTATTTGTCCCATTCCACATAGTAAGAGGGGTTAAGAGTTATTGTAGGAGAGCAGAATTTGCCCCTCCAAAGTCTGTCTCTCTGGCACCAGAATTGCTTGGGAATGATTGGAAATCTCCATTTGTAAGGCTGTCTGCCCCTCTGTACCTTATCAATAAAAAAGGCACTAATAAATATGCATAACCACCATATACTTGCTTACTTGTTTTCCTGGTAACCTCACATAATTAACTCCCCATCCCCTGTATCTTCTTTTGTCGTTAGCTGAAGATGGTATTTAAGGAGATGGTATTGGCCATTTGGGGGAATTATTCATATATATATATTTTTTTCCTATATATATGGGAGGTATACATGTCATTAAACCTCTGTTTGTTTTTCTCTTGCTAATCTGTCTTATGTCATTTTAATTGTTTGATCAGGCCAAGGAACTTAAAAGATGAAGACAGGGAATACAGAAGATAGAATCATTTTAACCAAGCTGTTAATATTATTAACATTATGAATGTTGAGGCATGAGGAAAGATTTCATTCTTAACTAACCTGAAAACTAACTTTTTTGTACTTTCTAGTTCTGCATTAATGCCTGATTATACATCTGGACCTCCAGGTAACCCTTTAGTTATCCCTTGAAGGACTCACATATCTGGCCACTGGATTACCCCCCTGAAAAACTCACAGGTAAGTCTACTTGACATCTATTATCCAGACCACTGGGACCTGACCAGACACTCTGGCACCATCTTCCACCACCTGGCACCCATCATCCTGACTGCTTGACTGATAAGCATCCAGGACTAATCCTAGTACTAAGAGTGCAGGACTGATAATTCCTCCAGATTCTATTTGAGTTCATTCAACAAAAATAAAGATTTTTTTTTTCCTCTTCTACATTATCTTTTATATTTAAAGATAGTGGCGAAAATGACTAGCTTTCATTACTTAGTGGATAATTAGATGGACTAAAAATATTAATACTTTTTCTCCCACTTTACACATTCTTCTAGCATGGCTAATATTCCAAAGACAAAAAGGCAATATTTCGGGTATATAAGACATTTTAAGCAAAGGTGAAAAGGTGGTGGATGGGGGTTTTAGATTTCTGAAGTGAGAATGGGCTATTAACAGCTAGTGAGAGAGAAGGGAAAAAAGCAAGGACAAAAAAAAATCTAGCTTAGTGACTCAGAAACAATGGGAAACAGAGTATCTGGCTCATAGGCTTGGAGTCTTCCTGCCTAAAGCACTCTATTTACAATCGTCGGCAGCCGTCCGTCTCGAGAGACGATGGTGTAGCTTCTTAAGAGTCTATCTGCACCGCCGAGAATGGCTGTGCAGTCCGACTCGGGAGTGACATGGTATCTGTCTCCTCCCGTGTTGAATCGACATCTTGCGATGACGCTGAAGCTACAGAGCCTGGGCAGGATAATATGGAGGGTCTGCTGTTGCCCATGCAGCAGACCCCCCCTCTCTTCGCAGCTGAAGGGTCCAAGGGAAAGACGGAGTCGATACAGCTTGGGTTCAGGTGCGCCGCAGGAGTTGCCGGTGTTGACTACAACGTCAAACCGCCTTAGGGACTCCGGCTCCGGATTTTCTGTCGGGGTTTACTCCCTTAGCCTTTCCCCTGAAGAGGTATGCCGCAAGGCAGCGGAGGTTTTTTGGAGTCAGAGTTTTCCTTCTCTGATGTACCCTGACTGGAAGATCGAACCAGCGACACTTAGCTCGCAGGCCGACGCTCAATCCACTGAGCTAAACCAGCCAGGGCATCTATTTACAATACTTAATTCAAATTAAGATAAGGTGACATCAACATTCTAAATTGTTCTTTCTGCAAGAGGTTTCTTTGTCTGAATCTCTTAGGCAGGAAAGCCAGAAGGTCAAACATTCCTACTGAGTCAGTTGTTCCTTAATGGACAGCTTAAAGTCAATATCCCCAGAGGGCAACTTCATGGTAGCAAACTTTGGTTCCCTTTAAAACGCAGCAGACTGCTTCACTATCAAGTCTATTCTCATTCACTATCTTGTGTTGTTGGTATTGTAGAAATTCAGAACAAGTCACACCAAATGTGAGTCTAAATAGTATGTGGATTATTTTGTGCTAAAAGCAAGGAAGGTCCTGAGGACTGAAGAGAAAACTTGGACCCACTCAACTACCTAGAAAAATTTAAATTAGTGGCAGTGCAGTTGCTAAGAGATTATCAGATGTAAACTTTTCTGACCTATTGTGAAAGAAAAGGACCTATGTGCTAAGCCTGACTTGCTCAGGGGAGGCATGTGTGTCAGCCTTGCAAACTTGGAAACCTAAGGATTTCACACAGGATTGTATGAAATTAAAAGTTATTAACTAAAAGCAGTTTATGGCCCGTAGTCATGTCCTAGGCTTGACTCTTCCTTGACAAAGGTCAGTCTTTACCTTAATTAAGCTTGTCCATTATCTTTTTGAATCTAGGATAACATAACTTGGAGTGTCAGATTTTCTTTTTCCAGACCCTCAAAGCATAGACAGTGAACCAGAGAGACCACAAGTTCCCCTCATTGTTATTGTTATCATGTTAATTGTTGACCATTAAGTATCCTGCATCCACTGTGTCAAAGAAATACCCATCTATCGTTTTATTTTTTATCCAATCCCGGAGGTTTTCCCTCTTTGCTTTCTCCTGCCTCCCTAGTCTATCACCAATAGATTTCCTGTAACACCCTTGTAACATACATAAAGTAAGATGCAAAACTATCATTTTCTGGAGTGTTTTCTCAACTCCTTGAGGTTTTGCTTCCTGACAATTGTTGACAGTTTGGCTCAAATAAACTCACAAAAATTCTCTACAGGTTTGAATGTTTCTTAGTTGACACTATCTATATGACAGGGCAGACTACTAATTACTGAACATCTGCTCTTATTTTCATCCTGAAATGATCTTCTTCCCCTCTGAAGCCCCAAGGTACCTTACCTCATCCTTAGCTCAGAATATAATATATACTTTGTTTTTCCTTTTTGTCTCTGAACCTCTAATGTATGGACGGTCACTGACTCTTTATATGTGTGCGGGGGAGGGAGGGTTCCTATGTGTACAAATTGAATTTGATTTTCTCTTGTCAGCTTGTCTCATGTCAAATTGATTATCCAACTAGCCAAAAGAACCAGAAGAGGAAAGGGTAATTTTTCTATTTCTCCACAATAACTATAACTATGGAGGGCACTGTGAACTTCAAGCAGAACAAATAACAGCATTTGGTTCATATTAATGTATGTACAGTTTTGTGACATTTTTGACAATGCTGAATTATACCTGAGGCCTGTGTTCCTGAAAAACAATAAAGGTTAAAGAAACCCCTTCACCATTTTGTGTTCTGAAAATGGGCTTTTTCGTATGACTTATTAAGACTCATGGATACATAACATGTACGCTCAGAAATGGTTAAAACAATACATTTTATGTTATATATATTTTACCTCATTAAAAAAATAAAATAAAAGACTCATGAGTGCCTTTTTGTTTATTGGTGACAAGGCCAGAAACAAATCCTCCAGATTCCCATTCTTTGCCTTATAAATGTTTTGCTGGACTGCTTCGGTCACTGATCAATAAAAAAAAAATGCTTGCTAACTAAACTTTGGTTCAACTTTGGATCCTGAACTTTGTCTCCCCTTAGCCTGAATCTGTAAACAACCATTCCTTAGCATACCATCTTGAGAACAGACTGGCCTAAAAGTCAAACTTTTTTTTATCTTCTATGACATCATGCCACTCTTTTAGCTCACTTCTGCACACACAGTTCTTTCTTACATTATATACTTCCTCATAAAAAATAAAAATAATACTTTTGCTTAACTTCTCCTTCCACCCTAGCTTTATTGAGGTAAAATGACAAATAAAAGTTGTATATATAAGGTCTGTCCAGGAAGTATCTAGCCATGTATATACTAAGAAAAATAAAGACATTTATTAAGAAGATATAAGATACCAGAAAAATTGTACATAGGATAATGACGCCTCAGTCCCCTTCAAAGTAGGCACCTTGGGACCTCACATAGTTCTCCCAGTCACCATCAGCTACCCTGTTGCATTTTCCTGAATCTCATCAATGGTCTGAAATCTCTTTCTTTTCAAAGTTGATTTTAGTTTTGGGAAAAGCCAGAAGTAGCAGGGTGTCAAATCTGGGCTGGGCTGTAGGGGCACTGAGTCAACTGAGTGATCTGATGTTTCACCAAAATACTCTGCATGAGATATGATACATAAGCGGGCGCATTGTCGTGATGAAGCTGCCAATGACCAAATGCCCATAGCTGTGACCTTCTGAATCATCCAAGAAGTTTCTGCAGAGGAATGGTCAAGCTTAATGCAAAATTTGATGCAGATTTGTTGCTCTGGTCACTCAGTTACTTTGAATGTGACAGCCACACAGTACACATGCTCGCTCACTCGATGGCGTTTACCATCCCCACTAATTAGTACAGTGAAGTCATCATCGTTCACGCATGCACATTCCAGTTCACTCTCCTTGGCTGCCAGGTTACATTGATGTTTCACAAACCATCCCGTTATATTAACAGTGGCTAAACTTTTTCTGGGAAGACCTCATATTTAAGGTATAGAGTGGGATAACTTGATCTAAGTATTTATTGTAAAATGATTACCACACTCAAGCTAATCAAAAGTGGCTATCACCTCACAGTTCCCTTTTTTTTTTGAAGGTACTGAAGATCTACTCTGTTAGCAAAATTTAAATATATAATACAGTATTATTAACTATAGTCATCAGCTGTACATTAGATCCCCATAAATTATTTATCTTACAAGTGGAAGTTTGTACCGTTTGACCAACTTCTCCCCCTTGTTCTCTACTCTCTAGACCATTCTCTACTTCAACATGTTTGACTTTTTAGATTTCACAGCTAAGTAAGATAATTCAGTATTTATCTTGGTTAACTCTTAAGATACTTGGTGATCTCATAGTCACAATGTTCTCCTTACTCCAATAGTCCTTTCCTCCACCCGCATCCCCTGCCAGTTCACAAATAATTCTTTTTAGCAAAGTCCTTTCTTACAAACTCTAGATTTCTTTTTTTTGATATTACAATATTACAATCTAGAAGGTACATTTTCCAAATCACTGCCTTATCAATGTTTCTTTGAACTATTAATCTGACCTTGATATTTTCATGTTCTTAGTTTTAACTACTATTGCTCAATTCTTCGCAAAATATTAGCCTTAAAATTTCAGTCTGTTATAGTGTTAAAAAAAAAAAAAACATCAGGCCCCCAGTGGAGTCACTTTTGTTAAGCTCCACCAAGATTTAATACCTAACCTAATTGCAATTGCAGGGTCCCCAAGGAATGGAATTAAAACCAACAGTTTGGAATGTCTTTTTCAATACTAGTGAAGAAATCTGCCTGATTAGACTCCCGCCACCGCCTTCCTGAAATAATCCACTTTTTAGACTTGGTTGTCCAGCTCTCCTTCTGCTTATAAAATACCTCCATTTTGTACAACTCCTCTGAACACCTTTCTATTTACTACATGGGATCCTGTCAGATGCATTAATTGTTTACTAAAGCCAATAAAGATATTTTTTAAGTGTATTTTATTGATTGTGTTGTTACAGTAGTCCCAATCCCCCCCTTTGCTCCCCTCTGCCCAATACCCCCCTTCTCTCCAGCAATCCCATCCCTCTTAGTTCATGTCCATGAGTCATGCATATAAGTTCTCTGGCTTCACCCTTTCCTATGTTACTCTTAACTTCCCCCTGTCTCTTTTGTACCAACCAATTATGCTTCTTAATCTCTGCACCATTTTCCAATTTCTCATCCTTCCCCATCCCAGCTGATAACCCTCCAGATGATACCCATACCTATGATTCTGTTCCTATTCTGGTTTGCTTAGTTGGATTTTGTTTTTATTTTTAGATTCAGTTGTTGATAGTTGTGAGTTTGTTGTCATTTCAGTATTCATAGTTTTGATCTTCTTTTTCTTAAGTAAGTCCCTTTGACATTTTATATAATAATGGCTTGGTGATGATGATCTCCTTTAGCTTCACTTTGTCTGGGAATCACTTCATCTGTCCTCCATTCTAAATGATAGCTTTGTTGAATAGAGTAATCTTGGTTGTAAGACTTTGCTTTTCATCACCTTGAATACTTCTTTCCAGTCCTTTCTTGTCTGCAAAGTATCTTTTGAGAAATCAGCTGATAGTCTTATAGGTACCCCTTTGTAGGTAACTCTCTGCTTTTTTTCTTGCTGCTTTTAAGATTCTCTCTTTATCTTTCACCTTTGGTATTTTAATTATGATGTATCTTGGTGTGGTCCTTTTTGGGTCTGGCTTGTTTGGAACTCTCTGTGCTTCCTGGACTTGTATGTCTATTTCCTTCCCCAAATTTGAGAGTTTTCCTTGATTATTTTCTCATATAAGTTTTCAATTTCTTGTTCTTCCTTTTCTCCCTCTGGCACACCTATGGTTCAGATGTTGGTATGTTTAAAGTTGTCCCAGAGGTTCCTAATCCTCTCTTCATTTTTTTCAATTTTTGTTTCCTTATTCTGTACTGGTTGGCTGTTTTTTTCTTCCTTGTGTTCCAAATCATTGATCTAACTCTGGTTTACCTCCCTTTACCATTGGTTTTGTGTTAATTTTCCTTTGTTTCATTTAGCACAGCCTTCACTTCTTCCCTTATGCGTCTGCTGTACTTAAGCATATCTATCAAGCCTGTGAGCATCTTTATCACCAGTGTTTTGAACTCTGTGCCTGCTAGATTAGCTATCCCCTTGTCACTTAGTTTTCCCACTGCAACCTTCATCTGTTCCCCCTTTTGGGCCATACTTCTCTGTCTCCTCATCTTGACAGGCTCCTGTGTTTGTTTGCCTCTGTGTCTTATGTACAGCTGTTGCTCCTGTTACGTTGGAACGGGCAGAGCTTTAGGGATTTGTCAGTACAGGGAAACCTGTTTCATCATGTGGCACTGTGTGTGTGGGAGAGGTCCAAGAGGGAACAATGCCGCTTGCTCAGCACTCGCCAATTTCCAGGCACTTCTCCCACTTCTGTATGGGACTGGCACCTCTCTAGCTGTTGCCCTGGCCATTGTTCCCAGAGTGGGTGGGTCTGCAGATGTTCTAGGACTGTGGGGCCCTTTAAACAAGTGGACTCTGCTGAGAGACTGGCAGTTTTTTCCTCTGCATCAACCCCCACTGGCTTGCACAGTCAAAAGCAATGAGGCTTTATTTTCCCTAGCGCTAGGACCGTGAGCTCCACAATCTGGTCTGATGCTGGGAATGGTTCTCAGCTGTCCCTCCAACTTTTTAAAACATTGACCTTTCGCAGCCACCTATGCTGCCACCACCACACCACATCCTCTCTTCCCTGGCTCCGTCCCTCCTACCTGTCTGGATGAGTATTTCTTCTTTATATCTTTGTTTGTTGGACTTCCATGAAGCTTGTTTTTCTGGAACTTCTGGTTGTCTCTAGTTTTGAGGTAGTTGTATTCCTTCTTAGTTGTGGAGGAAGATGCTGCATGTCTATTTAGGCCTCCAGGTTGGCTGGAAGTCTCCCAATTAGGTCTTTAAATTTACTCATTTGAAATTTTTTTTTAACATTAGTTCCTTACCACTGATTATGCATGCCTTATAGTATAGGTTCAAAGAAGGAAAACTCTGACTCCAAAAAACCTCCGCTGCCTTGCGGCATACCTCTTCAGGGGAAAGGCTAAGGGAGTAAACCCCGACAGAAAATCCGGAGCCGGAGTCCCTAAGGCGGTTTGACGTTGTAGTCAACACCAGCAACTCCTGCGGCGCACCTGAAGCCAAGCTGTATTGACTCCGTCTTTCCCTTGGACCCTTCAGCTGCGAAGAGAGGGGGGGTCTGCTGCATGGGCAACAGCAGACCCTCCATATCACCCTGCCCAGGCTCTGTAGCTTCAGCTTCACTGGAGTGGACACTCCAGCGTCATCGCAAGATGTTGATTCAACATGGGAGGAGACAGATACCGTGTCACTCCCGAGTCGGACTGCACAGCCATTCTCGGCGGTGCAGATACTCTTAAGAAGCTACATCATCATCTCTCGAGACAGACGGCTGCCGACCGATAGTATAGCTAGAGCAAGAAATATTTGATATACTGTAGAACCATGATTTCTTTCTTAAATCTACACAAAGACATAGGTTACTTTAGTGTCCTGTGTAATAATATTTTTCTAAAATGAGGTGTTCTCCCCTTATACTAAACTATATTACATATGACATATGTTAATGTAAGTATTATTTATTTAATCAGATAGATTCATTTGGATTGAGCCCACCATACTAATTAAGTTTTTATCTTGACTAAATACCTCTGTAATGACCCTGAAGGGCTGAGTAAATCTTTTTTTCTAGGTTCTTTGGCTGGTATAGTAACTAAATTTATATAAAACAGATTAACAAAAGAAAGACAAAAGTTTAATAACATGTATATCTCATGTATACATGAGAGAGACCTAGAAAAAATGAATAATGTCTTCAAATGGTGGAAGCCATCACCTTAAATTCCATATTCAGCTAAAAACAAAAGATATTGGGGGTGGGGTGTCAGTATGGGAGGTTATTAGGAAAAACACAATTAACAAATATATGGGTGTTATATAGATTTAAGTCTTTGTCTTCTCCATTCGTAAGAGTTTCTAGAGACTTAGAGCCAGGCTTCTGTTCTGGAACAAATTAAAATTTCCCTGATACATGTACATATTTCTTACAAAAGGGTAATTTTTTCAGTTCTCAGAGCTTCTCTCATATCTGCTGCCTTTTGAAAATAACCAGCTTAAAATAACCAGTATGCTTAAGAGGCATATTTTAGGCTAGTAAAATCTGCTCTTTTTATAAAGTCACATTCTGAGGTACTGGGAATTAGAACTTTAACATCCTTTTTTATTTTTTCTTTTTGTTTTGTGTTTTTGTTATTTTTTTATTTTCTTTTTAATTACTTTATTAATTTTTATTTTTAACATTTGTGTGTGTGTGTGGGGGGGGGTTTACAATTCAACCCAGGACAGTCATAGAGGAAAAACATTATATCAACATAAGAACATCTAAACCTGTAGAGAAGTTTCCTAATAGTTTATTTAAGCCAAAAATTAATGACATATGTATGCTGAGGAGCAAGATCTTAAATGGTTCTGAGAATAACAGTTGGCAGCTTCTTTTATGCATTTGAAATTTTAGAAGGGAACATAAGGAAGATTATATAAGGGTGAGGGAAACAAGGTGGGGATTGAATTAAAAGGTAGGTAAGATTATGTGCTCTCTTGAGGGTAGTCATGCTCTAGAAAAAGAAGCCTAAAAGGGTGGTCAGTATTAGAAGGGGAATGAAAGGCAATTCAAAGGTGTGTAAATCCAAATGCGCAGTGTTGACTGAAAAATAATAATGACTAGCTGTTTTGTCACCAAAAAAGATATATTTGAGAAAAAGAAAGGGTTGCTACCCAGTGCATGCAGACACAGCAAGCCACGTGCACAATCTGACTTGGGTGTCAAGGTGGAGGAGTATTTACATAAGGGAAAAGAAAATTAAGGGAAAGGGAAGTTAGAGCCATAGAGCTTTATGATAAAGAGTTCTTCCTGTAGGGTTCTTGTATGCAGGATTCTCACACCTGGAGCATGAGAATGTCCATAAGCCCTAGCTCTTTCCATTAACCCTCCATGCTGATTATGTTTCCTTAAAGTTACAGTTAGTCTTTATCACAATCTGCCCCCACCTTGCACCACCTTTTGGTTAAGATCTTCTTCTAAATGCATCAATGACCAATGGCCAGTTCTTCCAACTTCAGCAGCCTTTTTGTCCCTCTATGTCAGAAAGAACCTTTTCTGGGTGTCATCTCTCACATCAGAGGGAAAGTGCATTAATAAAAAATGGTTTGCATTCAGGGTTAAGAAGCAACATGTGCAGAACTTAATACCAAGAAGAATTCAAAACAAAATGAGAACAACATAACAACCTAGCTTACACGATGAATTTAAACTCTGAGCTCAAACCTGTAGACAATAATATAAAGGCCATTATTATCTTGGCTAGATCAGAGTTCCTGATGATAAATTTAATAATCAGAAAGTTTTTCCTCCTTCACAATAGCTTAGGAAATGTAAACACAGGCATGTTCCTTTCAAGGGAAAGAGAAAAATAAAATAAGAATTAACATTAAGAAAAGAGTTGTATAGGCCTAATCCAGTTATTTTGGCTGTTTACTTCAGAGGTTGCTGGCTTTGATTTTTGACAGCTTCAGTTTCAGGTCATAAGACTGAATGCAGTCAGTTTCATCAAGGTTTGTTGCCTTCTTTAGGTGTGACACATGTATCCAAGAATCTGTTCTCTGGAGTTCAGTCACATCAGGGTTAGTCAACATTACCTGGTAAGGGCTCTTCCTGTGAGTCTGGAGGAAGTTTTTCTGAGGTATCTTTTCCAGTTAACATAATCTCTAGGTTGTAAAGTGTGGATTTTGAGTTTCTTATTTCCTTGGAATGCACTGGAAAAACATTGTTCTGTTACAGAACCCCTGGGCTGCTCCAGTTGAAAACAAACCCGCGGGCTCTTTAGTTAGGGGCCCAATTGCCCGCCACCAAAATTATAACTCTCAATACCAGAGTTTAGTGAAAAGAAAAAGAATAGTTTATTTAACAGTTATATAGATTTAGTTATTTGTGGATTTCTGTTGTTAAGTCTTATGTTCTTTAAAACACCCATAAACACATATCCTTGCCTCCCCCCTACCAAACCAGGCTAGTTTTAGAAAAGTCAGAGAAACCCTTTCCCTACTTTCCAAACACAGTTCAGCTTTACCAGTAGCTGCCAATCATTCAATCCTGATTGGGGAGACCTCGTCTGTGTTATGGGGTCCACCAGCTTTTAATCCAGAACCTCATGGATTCTCAGCCTCCTTGTAAACTGTATAGTTAGTCCTTTCGTAATCCGCACAGTCAGCCTCAGCCTTAGTCCAATTCGCACAGTCCGCCTTAACCTTAGTTAAATCCGCACAGTCAGTCTGCCTAAAATGTCTGCCACTTATTTTAAATCCCTGACTACATCCTCTGATGTAGTGGGTGCGGTAACCAGTTCTGACCATTCACAGAACCTTACGCAGGTTCTGTGTGCTTTCTCCATACCATCCCCTTGTTCAAGACTCCTCCCATCTACCTGAGGCTTTGGATGCATTAAAGCCATTTTGCATAAAAAAGACACTAGCCACGGGCCTCAGGCATGTGGAGGTATTCTGAAAAGCTGCTTCCTTCTCCCCATCACCCAGCTGCAAACTCTGGGGTTTTTTGGAACACCCCTGTTTCTGTAACAGTTCTACCAAAGTATGATTATTTCCCACAGAAGCAATAAAGCCTTTGCAATATTAAAGTATGTCTCCTCTTACAAACTGTGAATTAAATAAAGCAGGAGCCAAATGCATGGGACATACTGTAATTGTCTCATAAGGTGAAAGTTTATGAATTTGAAAAGGAGTAAATTTGAAATTTAGAAGGACTAATGGCAGGCTTTTGGCCAACATATTTGAAGAGTTTCTGCAAATTTTACCAACTGAATTATAATAATTCCATTAGTGTGTTCAACTAAACCTGAAGATTGAGGATAGTCGGCGGCGGCAGCAGCCGTCCGTCTCGAGAGAGGATGGTGTAGCTTCTTAAGTGTCTATCTGCACCGCCGAGAATGGTTGTGCAGTCCGACTCGGGAGTGACACGGTATCTGTCTCCTCCCGTGTTGAATCGACATCTTGCGATGACGCTGGAGTGTCCTCTCCAGTGAAGCTGAAGCTACAGAGCCTGGGCAGGGTGATATGGAGGGTCTGCTGTTGCCCATGCAGCAGACCCCCCCTCTCTTCGCAGCTGAAGGGTCCAAGGGAAAGACGGAGTCAATACAGCTTGGCTTCAGGTGTGCCGCAGGAGTTGCCGGTGTTGACTACAACGTCAAACCGCCTTAGGAACTCCGGCTCCGGATTTTCTGTCGGGGTTTACTCCCTTAGCCTTTCCCCTGAAGAGGTATGCCGCAAGGCAGCAGAGGTTTTTGGAATCAGAGTTTTCCTTCTCTGATGTGCCCTGACTGGAAGATCGAACCAGCGACACTTAGCTCGCAGGCCGACGCTCAATCCACTGAGCCAAACCAGCCAGGGCTTGAGGATAGTAAGCACAGTGAAAATGCAGAACTAGCCAAATAGCACAGATTTGTTGTAGCATTTTATCAGTAAAATATGGTCATTGATCACTGTGGAATTCAAGAGGAGTTCCCCAAGTAGGAATAATCTTCTTTAACAAGACTTTAACCACAGTAGAGGCACTAGCTTACCCAGAAGAGAAAACTTCAGTTTAATGATAAAACATACATATCATGACTAAAACATATTTCTATCAGCAAGATTGGACAAGCTGTAGAAAATCTACTTGCCAAACCTCAAATTGGCCAATAGACAATTTAAATGTCCAGGGGCAGTACAAATAGGCTTCCCTGAGTTGCCCTTTATGGGTGAAACACTTAAGACAGGCACTTTTTACAGCATTGTTACTATCTCCCCACCAATATTGATTCATGAATGCTATCATTTTGTCAGTGGACTATTGGTTTAATGCATATATAGTAGTCAGAATTGGAAATTTTAGAGTTTCTAGTAGGACTGGTTCTTATTTAGTCTGAATCAGAGCTTTTTCTTCTTATCAAACCAGCAATTGTTGCATTTTCAGTCTTATTTTCCTGTTTCTGAAGTCAATTGTTGGTCATCTTCTCTGGCAAGTTTTTCTAAGTTATCACCTGGGAGAATATTGCTTTGAACCATAACAAAAATTTGGCTATAGCATGTGCCTTTAAAAGCATCAGTCTTAACAGAAATGTATCAAGATGATTTCCTTTAGCATCAAGGAGGTCAAGTTTAGAATGTCTTAGAATATTAATAATAGCTAAAGCATCAGGTAAAAGTATAGCATCCAATAACTCCTGAACATATTGAACATATTTAATTTTATCTTCATTGGAGATAGTCATGACCTAACTTCAAAGGCATATCTATTGTCAGTATTAATATTAATAGTTTTACCCTTTACTAAAATGCAAGCTTGAGTGAGTGCATATAATTCAGCCAGCTGTATAGAAGTAGCCAAAGGCAAAATGCTACTCTGACAACTTTAAAGGGGGTTACAGAGCATAGCCAGCACAGTACTTACATTTTAATTTTTTAAGTATAAAACATCTGTAAACCATGAGAAATCAGCTTTACCTAGAGGACTTCCCTGCAAATTGTCACAGAGTCAAGCAATTATGGGGTGCTTTAGCCATTTTAAATTCTTAAAATATTTTTTTTGAAAGAGAGAGAGAAACATTAATTTTGTTGTTTCATGTATTTATATACTAATTTGTTACTTCTTGTATGTGCCCTGACCAGGAATCAAACCTTCAACCTTAGTGCAGTGGGACAATGCTCTAACCAACTGAGCTACCTGGCCAGTGCCAGCTTTGTCAGCTTTAGAAGGAAGAAGAACAGCTGGAGTAAGGTTATTACAGTGTAAAGTAGTTATGTGGGAAGCAATTAATAAAAGGATTTCATAGGAAATAAGGCAACTAATAAAAAAATGCCAGGTGCAATGAGAATTCAGAAGTGCTTCTACCACATGAGGTGCAAAGATAGTTAGATGGGCCCTCCTAAAAATTTCCTCTGTGGCTTTAATGAAGTGGATAGTCACAGCAATGGTTCTAAGGCAGTGATTTTCAACTGGTATCCTGTGGCACACTGGTGTGCAGCTTCAAGAAGCAACTGGTGTGTTGCAAGAATTTTTAAAACATGCAGTATCTGAATATTTAGTCAGGGGCACTGACCTCTTTTCCCTTAGATTCTCAAATTTTAAAAAAAATGACAGCAGCCAACACAACAATAGTCATCCAGTGCGAATGAATGAAAATTATACCTATGTTTTTGTCAGATCAGCAAAAATATACTTTTTGGTGTGTTGCAGAGTTTTGGTAATTAGTTTACCTGTGTTATGAAATTAAAAGGGTTGAAAATCTCTGCTCTAAGGCAAAGGAGGTATCTAAGGCCAAAGGGTGAAATTACCGACAGTATCCTAGGGGTCTATGGTGATCCCCATGTTTTTTACTGAGGATTTTATTTCTTTTCATGAACAAAAGTAAAAGGGGAACTTGATAGGTAAGATTCCCAAGAGCAGGTGAGTTTATTAAATTCCCCTTTAAAGCTTCAAAGGCTATGCCATCCTGTTCTTCCTATAAAATTGTGCCAGGACTGTCATTCTTTAGTAAAACATATGAGGTTTTCCATGAAAGAGAAATTTGGTATCCAGTTTTGGCTCTAGCCAACCAGTCCAAGAAAACCTTGCAGTTTACACTTAGTTTTGGGCCTTGGGAAACTTAGGATACCATAAAGCTTACTTGGATTCAGGTGTAGTTATTAATCTAATATTAGATATCCCAAATATGACACCTGATTTGGACAAATTGTAATTTTTCTTTAAAGACCTTATATCTCTAAGGCCAAAAGTTCTAACAGATGGAAGTTAAATTTCTGTGAGGGAACATGATAAGAAGAGTTAAAATGTAAATCATCTGTATATTGCAATAAAGTGAAATCTATAGAAAATACTATATCATTCAAATCAGTCTTCAGAATTCATGAGAAATAAAAGGGCTCTCAGTAAAACCCTGAAACACTATGTTTCAGGTAAATTGTTTTCCTTTCCAAGTGAAGGCAAAATGATACTGGCTAGCTTAATTTACTGGGATACTAAAGAATGCACTACATATATCAATTAGCACAAAGAATTTACGTTCAGTTGGTGTAGATGCCAGCAGCATGTGAGAGTTAAGAACAATAGGATATCAAAGGATAACAACGTGATATATTGCTCAGAGGTCTTGGACAAACCTGCAGCCTCATTCCTTTGGCTTTCTCATAGGTAAAACAGGAGTGTTACAGAAAATAATACAAGGAGTAATAAAGTCCAATATTATGCAACCCTCTCTTACGATCTTTATACTGTGAAGGGTCTTTTTACTTATAGAATATTTAATCCTGAGAAAAGGTCATGAAGGATCAATTTGAATTGTAATCGAAGGTGCACTATGGATAATGTAATATCAATTGAAGTTTCTCTTTAAAAAAATATGGCAATTGGCCAATAGGGACAATTGATCAGTGTTCTGAGATTCAAGTCCATGCCATAACAAAATGGAACAAATAAAAGATGTTCAAAGGCCATTCAATTCACCTAATAGACCATTTTTACAGTAATTGTCAAACTCTAACATTATTTTTTCTTTTTGGGAAGACAACATTTCACCATGATATTTCTTTAAGAAGTCTCAGCCTAATAAGCAGGTAAGAGAAGAAAAACTAAGGAGAAAACAACGTGCATCTATTAAGAAGCTTAAGCAAAAAGGAAATGGTTCAGAGATATGATCCTGTTGAAGTTTATTTGAAATCCCCACTATTTGAACTGTTTTAGTATTCTGAGTCTGGGATTGCTATATAACGGGGAGTTGAACACTGAGAGTGTAGCACTCTCTATATGCATCAAAAAAACAAACAAACAACCCCTCCCCGCACCCCCCCCCAAAAAAAAAACCAAAAGGTGGCCTTAACCGTCCTAACCCAAAAGCTAGGGAGCATTCCTAGGCTAGTGACTTACTTCTCAAAACAATTCAACTCTGTGTAAATTGGATAGCTGAGCTGCCTACAGGCACTATTGACTACTGCCTTGTTAAAGGAAGAAGCCACTAAGCTGACCCTAGGCCAACCTTTAGAAGTTGAAACTCCATATTAAGTTTAAACTGTCCGTAAGCCAAAAAAATACCATGGCTAACAAAAGGAACACCATGCACTTACCTTAGATTCCCCTGAGCTCACTCTAAAAGTATGCCTAAGCCTGGCCACCTTAATTCTTGAAGTGAGTCCTGAGAACCAAGCATTCTTGTGTTAAAACTATTAAACAGGAATTCTTCAAAAGATATGACTTAAAGAACATAGCTCTTGACTATCTTGCTGTAGAATAGTTCACCAATGAAAGTAGTTTTGTTGACTAAGGAAGAAGGAAGACAGGCTATGCAATCATGAATTTCCAGGAAACTACAGAAGCCAAGCCTCTATCCTATAGAAGTTTGGCCCAAAAGGCTGAACTCATAGCTTTGACCCAGACACTTGAAGTAAAAACAAACAAACAAAAAAGTCAACATTTACAATAGACTCCAAATATGCCTTTTTTGTTTTACATGCTCATGCTGCCATCTGGAAAGAGAGGGGATTATTAACAGCAAATACTCACCAGAGCTTGTGTTGTTTTTCAGGAGTATATAGCAGGTAGACAGAACAATATGGATGTCCTTCCAAGTCATGTCAAAAGACATTGTCAAAGCTTGAAATTTATCTATAAATTGACCTGGCTTTATTTACAACTTCTATGAGAGAACATAATTTGGTGGGACCTTGATGATAAGAGGCTCCAACCCACTTATGTTTTGTGGGGCTGGTAGTGGAGGATACAGCAGTGCATAAGGTGGAGGTGTATTAGGAGGGCTTTCAGGCAGGGTGAAAGGTGCCAGAGGAGGTGTACCAGGGCATATTGAAATGGGAAAGGGCCTGGTGTCTGGTCTTCATGTTCTTCAGGGTTATCTATTGGGCATGATGGAGGCTCCATTCAGAGAAAAATATCAAGAATGTCTGTATTCTTCTGGGGAGAGCTACAGAAAGTGGATAAGTATAGATCTTACATGAACCACTTTTCTCTGTGTCTTGGTATAGGGTCATGATGGCTTGTATGTAAAAGATTTCTGTCCATTTTTCTTTGTGGTGAAGAAGAGACTTAATTGAAGGGTAGTATTGTACTTTAAGGTCCCATTTTCAGGCCATGTTTTCTCATTTCCTAATTCACATTGGGCCATGCTGTATTGTAGAAGAAAATAAGAATTTTGTTTATTTTAAGCCATCTAATTTGAAGTCCTTATAGTTGGCTAGAATGCAGCCTAGTAGACCTTCCCATAATGCCTGGATAAAGAAAACAGGTGCACTAATGACTGCTGGGCATCCCAACCAGTCCTCCCACTAGGAGGTCCTACCAAATTGTTGCCAGCCTTCAAAGAAATTATAACCTAAAATTACAATTTCTATTATGAGAATGCTCCAATTATATTAGATGATGTAAAGGTACACTTATAGGAATAAAGGGAGCATAACTCAACATAATAAAGGCCATATACAAGAAACCTGAAGCCAACATCATACTCAATGGACAAAAACTGAAAGCATTCCCCCTGAGATTAGGAGTAAGACAAGGATGTCCACTCTCTCCACTCCTATTCAATATAGTGTTGGAAGTTCTAGCCACAGTAAAAAGAAATAAAAGGCATCAAAATTAGAAAAGAGGAAGTAAGACTGTCATTATTTGCAAATGACATAATAGTGTACCTAGAAAACCCTATAGACTTCTGGTTAAGATGGAGGCATAGACAGACATGCTGCGTCTCCCTCCACAACCAAGAAGGAATACAGCTACCTCAAAACAAGAAACAACCAGAAGTTCCAGAAAATCAAACTGCATGGAAGTCCAGCAAACAAAGATATAAAGAAGAAACACTCATCCAGACAGGTAGGAGGGGTTAAGTCAGGGCAGAGAGGATGTGATGTGGTAGCAGCAACAGTGGCAGCAGCGGCAGGCTGGCAGAAAGCGCAGTCACACATTTTAAAGTCAGGAGGGACACCTGAGGAATGTTCCTAGCTCCTCACCAGACCTAGCAGCTCACAGTCCCAGCACTGGGGAAAATCAAGCCTCATTGCTTCTGACTGTGCAAACCAGTGGGGGTTGGGGTGGAGGCAGAAACTGCCAGTCTCTCAACAAAGTCCACTTGTTTAAAGGGCCCCCACAGTCCTAGAACATTTACAGACCCACCCAATATGGGAAGGATGGCCAGGGAAGCAGCTAAAGGGGCGCCAGTCTAGTGTGGAAGTGGGAGAAGTGCCTGGAAAAGGGGCAAGTGCTGGGTAGGTGACATTGTTTCCTCTCATATCCCTCCCCAATATACAGTGCCATGATATCGTGAAACAGGTCGCCCTGTACTAACAAATCCCTAAGGATCCACCCCTTACATTGTAACAGGGGTAACAGCTCTACCTGGGATGCAGAGGCAAACAAACACAGGAGCATGTCAGAATAAGGAGATAGAGAAGTATGGCCCCCAAAAAGGAACAAATCAAGATTCCAGTGGGAGAACTAAGCGACAAGGAGATAGTCAACCTAACAAATGAGGAGATAGACAACCTAATCGACACAGAATTCAAAACACTGGTGATAAATATGCTCACAGGCTTGACAGATATGCTTAAGTACAGCAAACGCATATGAGAAGTAAAGGCTATGCTAAGTGAAATGGAGGAAAATTCACACAAAACCAATGAAGGGAAGGAAACCAGGGTTCAAATCAGGATTTGGAACATAAGGAAGAAAAAAAAGTCAACCAGTGCAGAATGAGGAAGCAAGAATTGAAAAAAATGAGAAAAATTTCCCAAATTTTTTAAAGGAAATGGACATACAGGTCTGGGAAGCACAGAGGGTACCAGGAGAACTGAATCCAGAGGGGACCACACCAGGTCTCATCATGATTGAAATGCCTAAGGTGAAAGACAAAGACAGAGCCCTGGGGGCAGCAAGAGAGAGGCAGAGAGTCGCCTACAGGGGTGTGCCTATAGGACTATCAGCTGATTTTTCAGAGGACACTTTGCAGGCAGGAAGGGACTGGCAAGCAGTATTCAATGTGATGAAAGACAACCTGTAACCAGGACTACTCTATCCAGCAAGGCTATCATTTGGAATGGAAGGGCAGATAAAGTGCTTTCCAGACAGGGTAAAGCTAAAGGAATTCATCATCACCAAGCCATTATTATATGAAATGTCAAAGGGACTTACTTAAGAAAAAAAAGATCAAACCTATGAACACTAAAATGACAACATACTCACAACTATCAACAACTGAATCTAAAAAATAAAAACAAAATCCAACTAAGCAAACCAGAATATGAACAGAGTCATAGGTATGGGCATCATTTGGAGGGTTATCAGCTGGGAGGGGGAAAGGGGAGAAATGGGGACATGGTGCAGGGATTAAGAAGCATAATTGATTGGTAAAAAATAGACAGGGGGATGTTAAGAATAATATAGGAAAGGGTGAAGCCAAAGAACTTATATGTACAACCCATGGATGTGAACTAGGGGGTTGGGATTGCTGGAGGGAAAAGGAGTACTGGGCAGAGGGGAGCAAAGGGGAAAAAAATGGGAACTACCATAACAACACAATCAATAAAATATACTTAAAAAAAAAAAAAAGATAGAATAAACTTTGTCATTGGATTGGGAAAAAAAAAAAAAAAAAAGAAAGCCCTATAGACTCCACTAAAAAACTACTTGATATAATAAGTGAACTTGGCAAAATAGCATGGTACAAAGTCAATATTTAGAAATTGAAGGCATTTCTGTACACCAACAATAAAATATCAGAGATAGAAACTAAAAAAAAAAAAATACCATTTACTATAGCAACAAGAAAAATAAAGTATCTCAGAATAAATTTAACCAAAGAGATAAAAGATCTGTACTTGGAAAACTACATAACACTGAAGAAAGAAATTAAGGTAGATACAAATAAATGGAAGCATATACCATGTTCATGAATGGGAAGAATCAACATCATTAAAATGTCCATACTACCCAAAGCAATTTATAGATTCAATGTGATCCCTATTAAAATACCAGCGACATATTTTACAGACCTAAAACAAATACTTCAAAAATTTATATGGAACCAAAAAAGACCCCAAATAGCAAAAGCAATCCTGAGACAGAAGAACACAGTAAGAGGAATCACAACACCTGACATCAAATTATACTACAAAGTCACTGTAATCAAAACAGCCTGGTACTGTCATAAGAACAGACATATAGATTAATGAAACAGAATAGAGAGCCCAGAAATAAACCCCAGTCTATATGGTCAACTAATATTTGACAAAGTGGGAAGGAACATAAAATGGAGTGAGAAGAGCCTCTTCAACAAATGGTGCTGGGAAAACTGGACAGGAATGTGCAAAAAAATGAAACTAGACCACAAACTTACACCACTCACCAGAATAACTCAATATGGATCAAAGACTTAAATGTAAGCCGTGACACCATAAAAGTCCTAGAGGAAAACATAGGCAGGAAGATTTCAGATATCTTATGTAGCAACATTTTCACTGATATATCGCCTAAGGCAAAGGCAATAAAGGAAAGAATAAACAAATGGGACTACATAAAACTAAAGAGTTTCTGCTCAGCAAAAGAAAACATCAGCAAAATGAAAAGGGAACCAACCATATGGGAAAACATATTTGCCAATGACATCACAGGCAGGGGACTGATCTCTAAAATATATAAAGAGCTTATACGACTCAACATCAAGAAGACAGACAACGCAATTAGAAAATGGGCAAAGGACCTGAACAAACACTTCTCCAAGGAGGAGAGATGGAGGGTCCATAGACATATGAAAGAATGCCCAACATCACTAGCCATCAGAGAGATGCAAATAAAAACCACAATGAGATACCACTTTACACTGGTCAGAATGGTCACCATCAGCAAATAAACAAACAACAAGAGCTGGCAAGGATGTGGAGAAATGGGAACCCTTGTGCACTGTTGGTGGGAATGCAGACTGGTGCAGCCACTATGGAAAACAGTATGGAATTTCCTCAGAAAACTAAAAAGGGAACTGTCGTTTGAACCAGCAATTCCACTACTAGGATTATACCCAAAGAATCTTGAAACATTAATTCAAAAGAACTTATGCATCTCTATGTTGATAGCAGTGCTATTTACAATAGCTAAGTGCTGGAAACAGCCTAAGTGCCCATCTGTAGATGAGTGGATCAAAAAATTGTGGTACATTTACACAATGGAATACTATGCAGCAGAAAGAAAGAAGGAACTCCTGCCATTTGCGATAACATGTATAGAACTAGAGAGAATTATGCTTAGTGAAATAAGCCAGGTAATGAAAAAAAAATACCATATAATATCACCTAATACAAGAGACTAATGAACAACAAAAACAAATAAATAAAATTGAACCAGAGGCATGTAAACAAGGAACAGAGTAACAGTTATCGGGAGCAGGGGAGTGGGGGGGGGAGGAGGGAAAGAAGGAGGGTAAGTAGGGGAAGGGCTTAGTAAAGGAACTACTATAAATAACCCATGGACATGAACAATGGGGTGGGGATTGATTGTGGGAGTAGGGGTTGGCTGGATGGAGGGGGAATAATAGGGGGAAAAGTGGGACAACTGTAATAGAAAAACAATAAAAATAAATTTTTAATAAAAGTGCACTTATAAAGCAAGGATTTCAAAATCAAGTAAACAAAATGAGATATCTGTTTTTAAATGTTAATAAAGGTGAAGTTAAGAGAAGACAGGAGAGTCACAGGAATTATATCAGCAGGATAGAACTCTTTAAATGGTTATTAATAATTTGGATAAATAAAATGAACATTGAGGGGATTAACACAAAGTTTTTAATATAGCATTACCAAAGCTAAATGAACAAAAAACTCCATGTTGGTCCCCCCACCCACCATTAAAGGGTCCCAAACAGGTCTGCTCTATTTATCCCAGTTTGGAAACATTTTTTTAGACTGAAGGAGATTAAAATCAGAAAATTTACCATCAATTGCCTGGGGGAAGCAGTCAGGCTGGTTAAGTTTTAATCAAGTTAAAGATTGATGGTAGGCCTGATAACAGGGCTAAGATCTTTTGGCTTGACTTCTCACTGTGACCCAGAGTCTTTTACACTAAAGTGTGTAAAATCATCAAGGGATAGAAAAGAAAATATTTCCAGGACTTCTTGATATGGACATTCCATGATCTGTAGTCAAAATCCAGTGGTGAAGCCCTGACTCAGTTTGCAGTTAGCTGTTTTAAAAAATAAAGAAACGTAAGGATTTATAAAGTTATAAAAATTGGAATGTTTAAACAAACTTTTTGTAAAGAAGTTATGTTAAGTTTACTTGCAAGTTTTGTGGGAAGAGATACTATGTCTGTCTGGGAACACTTCTCCATCAGTTCTTTCTTTTGGCTCTCGGAAGAAATAACTCTGAAACCTTTGCACCCTCTTGAGTCTGTGAAATTGTTTAGCACTGTTAAATATGTTTACTGTTTGTTCTGGCTGAAACTTGTCAAGATATTTGAAAGGACTTAACAACTCTATGATTTGAAATTGGGCCCAATTGGAAGCTGAGATTCAGAGCCTGAAAGGAAACTTTATTTTAGGCTCCTCTGCAAGCCAAAATAAGACTGTGTACCCAGAGGAGAAGATGCGAATTGGGAAGATGTAGTTAGACAGGCAGATCGACTTTGGTGGCATTTAAGTTACAACCCAATTTTGAGAACAATTGTTCTGTATTGAAATCTTTAAGAAACCAGAAATTCTGCTCTAGAAACAGTTCAAAGCCTTCTTATCTTTATCATTCCCAATTCCTAAGACTGAAGAAAAAAATGGGAAACCAAGGGGTATTTTCCTGAAAGTACAAACCTCGTAAAAAATTGTAAGTTTCCCTTACCAAGGACAAATATTAACTGTAATTATTTACTCAACAAATGCTAATAAGAAAATGTTTAGCCACTTAAACAGGTAAACTTATTTCATATGCCAGAAACATAGCTTGGATCCAACTGTTTTTTTTTAACATTATTATACTGCTCATATGGCAGTAATTTTAAGATGAAGGCTAAGAGACTTCTGTGTCTCTCTATATGTTTACATGTGTTGTGTGACATTTTCAAACTATGGATTGTGTTATTAATTTATATGTAAAAAATATCAATTGGCTTAAACAAGTGCATATATGACATTTCTCAAAAATATAACAAAATTAACTTAAATTTTTTTTCAAAATTATGTGATATGGGAAATATTTGATGTTAAAGCTTAACTTCAATTTGGTTAAACAGGCATGCTGTTAGAGTTATCAGAATTAAGTATAATCTTGGGTTTTTTAGTCAAATAAATTCATGTTATGATGTTGCAAAATTTGTCAGCAAGTAAAACAACTTGATATGGTAAAATTTTCATAAGTAATCTGACATAATTATTAAGAACAATTAAATCTAAGTAAGATAAAAAGTTAATTTTTAAGTGAACTCTTTAACAGTAATTACATTGTATGTGTACTTAAAAATGGTTTCCTTAATCTTTTTTGCTAACTTGAAACCTTAGAACTCTGCTAAATTGAATAAGCTAAATTCATTGACTATCTAGATTATTTCCAAATCAGTTAAAGTAATAAAACACTAATTGCTAAACATAGATTTATCTACTTTTTTGCTTCTTATTATACAGAAACTAAAGGCATTATGGTCTATTAGTGAACATGTCTTGTGCCACATTAAAACAATTGTGCTATGAAAATATATATTTTTAGAAATTATGAAATGTGTTAATACATTTACTAAACTAAAAGAATACTGGTGTAACAGACAGTTCACAATTGCTTACTTCTTAGTTTTTACTAGAAAATAAGGTTTCAAAGGTTAAGAATTCTAATATAGGTAATCAAAGCTACAGAAATGGGAAAAACAACTGTATATACAAGCACAATTAGATATATTTTGCCTTTAAAAAGGTATAAAAATGTGTTTTTTATTAAGAAAAATGAAGCAGTTTTGTCCTGATTATTTTTGAGTTGGTTAAGAAATGAGACAAAATAAAAGAGACAGAAAGTTAATGAAAAGGAGATTTGAGAAAGGAAATCTTATGTGTAGTCAAGCTGTATAAGATTGAATGAATTTATTAGAAGTTTTAAATTAAGTTTTAATATCAATTGTGTACTGAAACTTAATGTTCTTTCATCTGTTAAAAATACAGTTTTTTTGGATTATTGACCTGCTATTGATAAGACAGTGTGAAAAATTCTTTGCCTAGAATGCAAACATTCTGTGGTTTATCAAAATGATTTTGTGTTCTATGTTGTTTTAATCAGGTTCTTGGTTATTTAAGAAAACCAAATCCTCTCAAAAGTAAGAACAAAGTTTTGCTAACAATTATTTAACCTTTGTAGTTATTTTCTTTGAAATCTTTTATTGTCACTTTGGTTAAATGAGTAACTATTATTTCATAATGACTTATAATCCTGTTTAGTCAAATATCCAAACCTTTTGATATATTTTGACAAACTTTCCCAAACTCAAATTACAAATAAAGTCTTGACCTATGAATAACTTCGAGGTATTTCAGAAGAACCCGTGGAATACCTCAAAATATTCATTTTCTCTTCTTTGGGAAGACAATTTTTCATCTAATTAGGCTTTGTGTTTAATTGCATGAGAAGTATTATAAAATAAGTCATGATAAACATCTAGAGTTTACTGTATGAGCAAACAATGGTTGCAAATTAATTAAATTGTTGGAGCTGCAAGAATCCCAACACAGCCTTTTGGTTTTTTTTCAACTCCCTGGCAAACCCTATTTTTTGGTTGTGGTAGTCCTTCATCTGCCATATTACATTTAAGATGGATTTCGTTTAACTGCTACTTAGTGTAGGTTATCAATATGTTCTTGTTGCATGTATGTTTTCCAATGGTTTGGAGCCTTCTCATGATGCAAGACTGATGCCTTCACAGTAGAAAATATTTTAAAAACCCGTTTTCTCCACTTGGGGAATATTTTCCCCAATCTCTAGTGATTGAGGCACCCATTTTACTAAACAAATCATACAAGATTTGAAGAACAGCCTTAGAAACTTCTTAGAATTTTCACTGGCTCTAACACCCTCAATTATCAGGCCGGGTTGAGAGAATTACTTGAAAAACTGGATTCAAGGAGAAAAGTTTTTTTTGTGTGTGTTTTTTAAGATTTTATTTATTCATTTCTAGAGAAAATGGAAGGAAAGGAGGAGAGGGAGAGAACCACTTATCGGTTGCCTCTTGCACACCCCCAACCAGGGACTCGGCCTGCAACCCAGGCATGCGCGACCTGACTGGGAATTGAACCAGTGACCTTTTAGTTCACAGATCAGTGCTCAACCCACAGAGCTACACCAGCCAGGGCAGAAAAAGTTTTAATGACACGAAACTGAACAATCGGAGACAGAGGCTACAATTTTTATGATTTTTGTTTGCAACATTGTTGTTTCTTCTTTTTTTCCTGATGTATAAAGATTTTTTTAAAATTAAAACTAGTTATGACTTAAAGCTTTTGGTAAATTATATTTTTGTAAACAGAACTGAAATATTTGTCTTTTATTCCCTACTTAGTTATTCCAGAATCAGAAACTCCAGTGAGTGTTCTCGTTTTCATGCAATATTGTTACCTGCATTCAATAAAGATATATTCTCTTTGTAACACAACACAATTGAAACTCGTTATTTACCAATGCTTATGTTTCTGAACAAATAAGGGGAATTCATCTGCCTGCCAGCCACCATAAAAGTCAAACTCATGAGGCAGTTGCTGGTGGAAAAGGAAGGAGGTTTTATTTAGATACTGTGAGGTTTGAGAGAATGGACTCCCTATCTCAAAGCTCATTTCTTCTGCAAAACCAAGAAAAGTTGAACTGTCCTCAACAACACCAAAACAAAAGGACCAGAATTTCTGCTCCATTGTAAAGTACTGTCCTTTGGAGCCCTAGGTAGCTTAGCTTGTTCCTGGCTGTTGCCTATTTCACACACGCTCCGGGAGGCCATGGGCTGTGGGGCTGCTAAAGCCACAAGGTCATGTGCTCCTGGGAGAAAGTATGGCGAACACTTTACTAGGTCGGCAAGACAGAGAGAAGCTCCTTTCTGGAGGCCTTGGGCCATGTGAATAATTAGGCCACGTGGCCCATGAAGAGAACAGCCTGCACCATCCTAATAGAGGTCCTGAGTAGCAAGCCTCAGCAAGAGAGCATTCTTTGTTCCCTGGGTTTATATTACCTTGGGTGGAATGGACCAGGTGCTTTCTCAAAATAATCAAGCAAACTTTTGCATGCTTTGGGTGGGTCCACCTCCCATCCAATCCCTTCTTTCCCCAGGCTAGACTGGCAGGCCTCTCTGGTCCAGCACCTCCCCTTGCACCATTTTGACTTTTATGGTACATGAGCCTTCCTTACCCTGATCCCACCCCCAATCTGGAGTCTGAGGGGCAGGGGAAGGGTTTTCTGCATGCTCAGTGTAAGAACCTCCCCTGCCACCAACCAAGCCAATGGAGGAGACTCCCTGGCACTGCTACGAACTGCCCCATGGTAACGCTTTGGAATGTTACATTTGAGAGAGACATCCATAGACTCAAATATGACCAGACAGCTTTAAGAAATAAAGATCAATTTATGAAAGCCAATAAAACTCTTGGAAATATTAACCTGGTACCTAGCTTATAGGGTTCCCAGAAGCATTATTAGATGAGCAAAGAATGTCACTTTCTGGCAAGTGCAGAAACCTCAGGATATCAGGGGGACATCAAAGAGAGGAACTCATCTAAATCTATAGGTATTACAGACCATGTGCAATGACAACTCACTGCCATGCCTTTTGTGGCCCCAATTGTTCTGTTTATGTTCAACTGAAAATTTCATTACAAAACACTCTAGCAAAGCAGTTTTAAAAGAGCCTATATGGTTAATTACTATTCTTGCTGGACTTGTACAAATAATTAGGACAAGTTTATTGAAATTAGGTTTAAATTGTAAATAAATCAGTCTTAACTTGGCCATGTCCTAAAATGGGGGTGATTTTAGAGAGAAAAATTATATTTCAGTAGCATACTTTTTATTGATATTAGTTTCTAGTGCTGCTCATTATCTTTTAAGGTGTTTGCTTTCTCTCTGTAAACTAGACTGGATATTAAATTTCTCTATTTTCCTCTAGTATTAGAGAAGGTCTTTCAAACTAATATTTCCAACTTTTCTCCCATCCTTTGACTTAGAATTATTGAGAACTAAAACTTCCCTTTTCCTGAGGCCATGCATGCTGAAATTGGACAACTTGGTATAGACTTCAGAGAAATCGCCACAACAGCTAATAACATATGGACAACCTTTGTGCCTATTGGAAAAGGACCACCAGACATTCAAACTGAAGAACAGAAGAATCTATCAGACTATCACTGCATGCTTTCACTCCATCTAAAGATACTTTGAGAAAGACATTTAGAAACCATCCTGACTGTCTGCTTTCAGAACTCAAAAAGTGGAATTTCTGCTCCAATAATTGACCACTGATTTTCTTGTTTCCGTAGAATGTCTCTCATTAAAGACCTGATTACTTGAATCATAGGCTTAATTTTGGGAGCCCACATACACCACTACCTCCTGAGATGAGAGTGCTTTAATGAGGTTTGAAACAATTTATCAACCCAAGTTCTGGAATGTAAAACTTTTTCAGACGTTTTAGTGGAGGTAAATGTAGGGGTTCAGAACTGGTCTCTCCAAAATGTATCACTTTGGTATGTAAATTATTTTGACCTGAAGGCAATCAAGTCTCTGTAAACTCACAAGGAACTTTTATCTCCTCCTTAAAGAGTCTAAATCAGGAGCTTTGCTCATAATAAGAAAAGTCACTAGAAACAACATTTTATCACCTGTCTATAGGGCAGGAAAAACTTCTAATTTCTAAACATCTGCTCTTCTTATCATCTTTCAATGACCATTTGAAGCCACAAGGAAACCTACCTCATCCTTAGCTCAAAATGTTACATATACCCCTCACTTAACTTTCTGTCTCTGAACCTCTCATGTTTGTGAGGTCTCTGACTTTCTCATGTATACGAGGTTCCCATACATACATATATATAAAATTTGGTTATTTGGTCTTGTTAATTGGTCTCATGTCTATTTGATTATTAGACCAGCCAAAAGAAACTTGAGGGTAGGGGAAAGTTTCTTCCTCCCCCAAAGCTGACATAGCAGAAAGTGGGCTGACTACAGAGTGGTGATCAGAGCAGAACTTATGATTATAGTGGTCCAGCACAGGTGTAAGCTATTTTTGTGGCTTTAGGTCTTCAGAACCTACGCCTAGAGCACAAGTCACCTGATCTAGTCAGCACTAAGAAAGATCCCTGGGGGCACTTTGAACATGAGAATTTCATCTGAGTCTCTATAAATGGAGGCAGAAGTCATTAGGTAGGTTGGAATTACCCTGATGATATGTCTTGTTTTTTTCAGAATCGACTCAGGTTTAACTAAGTGATCTTATCAGAGACAGAACTATAGGAAGCTAGTGAAGAAAAAGATAAGAGACATGATGCAGGAATTCAATGGGTCTTTTTTATTCTTTTTTCGTTTTACTGTTTGAAAAGGTAGGTTTTATTGTTATTCAGGTGTGGTGAGCCTGGCAGATCAGGAGACAATACCTATAGAAAGAGTGGTGATAACTCAGGTCCCAGAAGGAAGGTGGATGCCAGGCCACTGGGGCCATGTGGGAAGTCTCTGGGTGGGTCAGAAGTTAAGGGAAGGAAAACAAGCACAAGCCCCTGTACTACAGTTTCCACTGGAGGCACAGCAGGGCCAGCACGCCCAAGCCTGGCTGGTACAAATAACTCCAGTGGCTCTGGACAGAGAGGCTGCTCTGATTGTCTGGTATCTGCCCTGGTATGCTCACTTGTCTGCTACTCTCTCTGGGAATTGACTAGCCCTGCGAAGTGCAGTCCCTCCAGGGTCACCAGGGCCCAAATGTCAAAGCATCAGAACGCAAAGAATAAAAGACATTGTCAACACACAGGTCCAAACCAGCGGGTTCAGTTTACCCATCCATGAAAGGAGGGTCCTAGGTGGCCCTTCTAGGTCCAGTTCTGCTCTCTCATGTCCAGCCAGCTCTCTAGGCCTCCCCAAATTCTGCTTCTGACTCTGGAGGCACTGAGGCAGCCAGGCCAAGGCCCAACCCCCAACTCCTGCATTTCAAGGCCAGCAGGTTCCACAGGCTCACAGGCCCACAGGCCCCAAGGCCCACAGTTCCCATGGCCTCAGTGCCTCTGTAGAGGAGAGGGCTGGGAACTGGCTGAGGCTATAGGATGACGACAGTCTCTGCAAATGGCACAGCAGGCTCTGGGTGGGAATAATAGAGAAATGTTTGCAAAGGGAAGGACAGGAAGTAATCCAAGTAAAGTACAAACTGAAAAAACCCAGGAGAACAAAGATGAGGCTCCGAGGCTCTGAGTGTCGACATGGGGTGGTAATCAGGAGCTCAGATCCTGCCAGATCAGAGAGACTGGCTAGTGATTCATGCTGAAGGTTACATAGCCCAGAACACTTCTGAAAGTAAACACACTTTCAAAAACACAGGAACATCCTGAGAAGGCAGTGAACCAAGATTGGGAGACAAATCGCACACCCCAGGGGTGGGAGGACCATGTTGGGCACTCACAGGTCTGCCTGTCAGACGTCAGACAGCCCAACTCCCACGGCTTCCCCAACCATGGGTGGACCATTCATCTATGGCCAAGCCGAGCAGCCTGGTTTGTGTCCAGGAGGTGGGTAGGTGGCATGAGAGGGATCTTGGGGCTTGGATCTTGGGATCTTGTCTAGCCAGAGGGATGGGACTCCCAGGGTGTGCAGATCCTGCCTCCAGAAGAAACAATAGCTAAATGGCCATTCCTTTCAGGCCTCTCCCCAGAGCCAGCAAGATAGGAACCTGATTGTGGGGCACAGTTAAACCACTATTCTATTCCCGTCTGTACACCTGGCAACATGAGTATCTTCATGTGCAGAAGGCAGTGGCTCAAAGAGGCAGAGTGACCTGTCCAAGGTCACACAGCCAGTCAGAAAGGGCTCACACTTCTAGTCCAACCCCTTCCCGCTCAGACATGGCCACCAGCGGGCGAGTACAAAGGCAGTTCCTCTGAATAGGGCCATGGTGGTGGGCCAGGGACTCTGTAGCTGTACTTGGAGGAGTTCCTCTGTGTCACTCTAACTTCAAAACCAGGGACAACAGGAGAGCCCAGGCTCCATCATCTGCAAGTGACGTCTGTTTATTTACAGAAATAAGCCCAGGACTGCAACATCATTCTGGGGGGAAGAAGGTAGGGTTACCTGGACTCCACGTTGCCAGGGTGGAAGGGATCCTAGTCCTCACCTCTTCTGGATCCACAGTGGATTTTGGACCCCCTGCAGCCTTTATAACCAGCTCCAGGGCCCCATGGACAGTCACTCAGCACCCCTTCTCCCCTCTGATCACCAGGATTTCTTCAAGATACCTCTTCCCGTCTAAATCAGAGAACCAGCCCAGGATGTCAGCGATGATATGTTGGTTCTGGCAGCCAGGGCAGGTCACAATGACCACGCCCTAGTGAGGAGCCAGCTGGGAGATTTGCTCGGAGGACTGGGTTCCACAGACCTTGCAGGTGTGAAGGAGCTGGTAGTGCACTGCCCTGGGCCAGGGCTAAAAGCTCACGTGCTGCCAGCCAAAGTCCCAGGTCTGTCTCCCCCGACCCTCTGGAGCGACTCCACATCCCCAGAACGCACCCAGGCAGAGCCTCTGGGGCCCTGCACAGTTCACCAGCATCCACAGACTGCACAGCACCATTGGCAACATCTCTCGTGGCCTGACCATCCCAGCCCCCTCTCGCCCAGTGCAGCTAAGGTCACACCGCCACAATCTTGGAAGCCCCAATATGTTTTTAAATGTTGCCAGGTGCCATCAGGTTTGAGAATTAACTGATTAGAAAACAGTTGAGAGAAGTCTAAAAGGCAGTCTCTTTCCACCTCCATCCCCCAACAAAGGTTTACTTAGTATCGTTACAGAAATCCAGCAATAGGAATCTGATAGAAGTAAGATGACAATACTAAATCCAAGCCCAGAGCTTTCTGGTTCCCACAGCTGTGATATCTCTGCATGCTCTGAGGCCAGTTCTACCAGGAATTCAGAGGAAGTAGGAATAGTGGAGACCAAGTTAAAGTGGTGCAGATTAAGATTATTTAGCTACTACAGTCCTTTGCCACTGGATTTTATGAATGGGTTCTTGGGTTAGTCAGCTTGGGCTCAAACTTCAAGTCAGCCACTTAATGACTGTAAATTTGTGCAACATACCTAGCCTACTGGGTTTTTTAATTTTTCTTTTTTTCTTTCCTTCTTTCTTTCCTTCTCTCTCTCCCGCTCTCTCTCTCTCTCTCTCTCTGTCTCTCTCTCTCTCTCCCTCTCCTTTTTCAAGAGTGAGAGAGGGGAAGGAAGGAAGAAAGAGAGAAGCATCAATGTGTGAGAGAAACATGGATTGGTTGCCGCTCCCACATGTCCTCACCAGGGACCAAACCTGCAGCCCAAGCCTGTGCTCTGACCCAAATCAAACAGACAAACTTTCACCTTGCTGGATGCCCAACTAACTGAGAAACACTGGTCTGGGCACCTACTGGGCTTTTATTCTTTTGTTTTACAAGGGAGGAACCCCTGACACCCCCCCCCCCAAAAAAAAACAACATAATTATCTTCTGGAGGGCAGGCACCTTGTAGTACAGGCTTCCCCCACTACATGAGTGTTCTAGGAACCCATCTGTAACAGTATACCAGCTGGTGTGGTTGTGAGAGGCTGTATTTGGTTTCTGTGAATTTTTTTGAAGACTTTCAACATGTTTGCCCATTTCATGATGGGCGATTTACAGGCACTCCTGCCCACACTGAGCTGAGTGTTCAGCAGTTTTTGATGGAAAACAGCATGACCCCCATACCCCAGGCTCCCTATTCACCTGGTCTCACTCTGAGTGACTTTCTTTTTTGTCTCCAGATGAAAAAAAGTCCTCAAAGGGAAACATTTTGCCAATGTGGAAGAGGTGAAACAAAAAACGGCAGAAACACTAAAAGGATTCAAAGTCAATAAGTACAAAAACTGTTTTGAGCAATGGAAAAGAACTTCTCAATAGGTGTATTGCATCAAATGGAGAGTACTCTGAAAGTGACTGAAGTTTAAATAAGTAAGAATAAATACCCAATTTTTCATAAATACATTCTGGGTTTTTTGGGTCCACCTTCATAAAGTGAGGATAATAGTAATAATTTATAGGGTTATTATGATAATGAAAAAAAAAATAATCTATGTAAAGTAGCTAGCATAGTTCCTGAGATATAATAAGCCCTTATGGAGCATTAGATAATGTTATCAATATTTAGCTATGATTTAGCAGTTTTACAAACTGTTTCTTATGACTGGAACTGTTTCTTATGATCAAAAACCTTATATCCCAAGTTTCTCACCCCCCCCCCCCATATTTGAATCTTCATCTGGTTAGCTTATTTCCTCTCATATAGGAATCAGACTTGCTTTTTTTCCTATCTGTCTGGAAATTAGTACTGTTTTTGAGCGACAGGCCTGTAGCAACCTTTCTATCGCTTGCTTCTTTCTTACCCTGTCTGCCAGCTGCCCATGTGAAGTCTGACTTTTAGAAAACCACAAAGTCCCCTGTGCTCCAATTCCTGACTCCGCATACCCACCTGTCACTCTCTGCCTATTTGTTATGTAATTATTTTTGATCCAAAAAGTCAATTCAAGTCTAGATCATTTTAAAGATTAAGAATATGCCTTCTGGAAAGGGTTTATAATTAACCCAAGTTCTCTCACTCTCTTTTTACCAGGAAGCACCTTCCTGTTGCTGGATTCCAATACCATAGGTATATCTTTCCACCTGTTGACCAAGTCTCACAACATAGTTCTAGGACAAATATTCTTTTAATAAATGTGAAGATAACAGATAACTATACATAAACTGGTGACATATAGTAGGTCTTCTTCTGTTAATTTTACTTTCTCCTCTTACTATCATTGTTGCTGCTGCAGATTTATGAGGAATGAAAGAGCTTAGTTACTCGTCGTCGTCGGCAGCCGTCCGTCTCGAGAGATGATGGCGTAGCTTCCCGAGAGTCTATCTGCACCGCCGAGAATGGCTGTGCAGTCTGACTCAGGAGTGACAATCCCTGCCGCACTTGTTACAGGTGAAGGCAGATGGCTGTTGTTGCTGCTATTGACGCTGCTTCCGCCTCGATCTTTTCTGGACCGCCTCCACGTTGCGCGCAGCCTCTGCACGTGACGTACCTTGCCTGACCGCGAGCCTCCAGGCTAGGCGGTCATCTGCTTGAACTTCCCATGTGTTGAGATTGATGGAGCATTGTGTCATGTCCTTTTTGCAGATGTCTTTGAACCGCAGTTTTGGGCGCCCTGTCATCCTCTGGCCTTCTGCTAGCTCGCTGTAGAGGAGGTCTTTGGGAATACGGCCTGCATCCATTCTTTTGACATGGCCGAGCCACCTGAGGCGTCTCTCACTAAGAACTGCATGCAAACTGCTCATATTGGCTCGCTTCAGCACCTCGGTGTTGGGGACCTTATCCTGCCACGCGACATGCAGGACGCGTCGCAGGCACCTCATGTGGAAGCTGTTGAGTTTCCTTTCGTGCCTTGCGTAGGTGGTCCACGTCTCGCTGCCATAGAGGAGAGTGCTGAGTACGCAGGCTTGGTAGATGCGCAGTCTGGTTTTCTCAGTGAGGCTGGAATTGTTCCACACTCGCCGGTTCAGTTTGGCCATAACTGTGGCTGCCCTGGCGATTCTCCGATTGACCTCCAAGTCGACTGACAGAGAGCTCGAGATGGTGGACCCGAGGTAAGTGAAGTCGTTGACAACCTCCAGGGTGTATCCGTCGATGGTGATGCATGGGGGAGTCCCCGTGCCTTGAGCCATAACGTTCGTCTTCGTCAGGCTGATGGCTAGTCCGAACTCCTTGCATGCGTGGGAAAGGCAAGTGACTAACTGCTGGAGTCCCTCTTCGGAGTGTGATGTCAAGGCTGCGTCGTCGGTGAAGAGCATCTCATGGATGAGCACCTCTTTGACTTTGGTCTTGGCTCGTAGACGGGCCAGGTTGTAGAGCTTGCCATCGGATCTGGTGTGAATGAAGACACCCTCGCTGCAGTCCTTAAAGGCGTATTGGAGGAGCATGGAGAAGAAGATTCCGAACAGCGTAGGCGCGAGGACGCAGCCCTGCTTTACTCCGCTGCTGACTGGGAAGGCCTCAGAGGTTGCACCGTTGTAGGACACCGTGCTGTGCATGTTGTCGTGAAAGGACATGACCACAGCAAGCAGATGTGGTGGACAGCCAATCTTCCGTAGCAAGCTGAAGAGTCCGCTTCGACTGACCAGATCAAACGCCTTCGTGAGGTCGATAAAGGCGAGGTAGAGTGGTTTATGCTGCTCGTGACACTTCTCCTGCAGCTGGCGTAGGGAGAAGATCATGTCCACTGTTGATCGGCCAGCTCTGAAGCCACACTGGGACTCTGGGTAGACGCGGGAAGCAAGGGTCTGCAGGCGGGCAAGAGCGACCCGGGCGAATACTTTGCCGACGACGCTGAGGAGAGAGATGCCCCAGTAGTTGTTGCAGTCGCTGCGGTCTCCTTTGTTCTTGTACATGGTGATAATGTTGGCGTCTCTCATATCCTGGGGGATGTAACCCTCCTTCCAGCAGAGACAGAGTAGATGGTGGAGCGGCTGTAGCAGGACTGGTTTCCCGCTCTTTAGGATTTCTGGAGGGATTCCGTCGCTTCCTGGTGCTTTCCCGCAAGCGAGGCGGTCGATGGCTTTGCCGAGCTCTGCCGCAGTAGGTGGGGTGTCTAGCTCCTCCATGACTGGTAGGTCTGGGATGGCGTTAAGAGCAGTGTCTGTTACGGTGTTCCTCGTTGCATACAGCTTGAGGTAGTGCTCGGTCCACCGCCGCATTTGCTGTTCCTGGTCAGTGATGACCTCACCTGTCTTGGACTTAAGGGGGGCGATCTTGGAGGGGATTGGGCCTGTTGCCTTCTTGATACCCTCATACATTCCTCGTGCGTTGCCTATATCGGCAGCTTCCTGGATGCTTCTGCACAGGTTTAACCAATAGGTGTTAGTTACTAGGTAGAAGTTAACACGGTATCAGAAACAAGGCTGCCTTCTGTAAAATAAGTATACTATTAATGTTTTTTTCAAAATATTTTTAGTTTAGAATTTAAAATAGAGAACTCAGGAAGGAGTAAATAAAAAAATTTTGAACCTACATATTGATATCATCTTGGAGAAGTACATGTATTGAGGAGGAAAGTAATCAAAACAATAAGAGGAAAATGTGGTTTCACAGTCTGCCTGCCAGGTCATACTTGTTTGAATTCAAGGGGAAAACTACCCACAAAATAAATAAATCCAAAAAGAATAGAGCCATAATGTGAGAATTTTCAAAAGTATTTACAAATTCATCAGTGTCATTTTTTTTTAAGTGTAGTAATACTACACTAATTTTTGTTGACCCATGTGGTAAAAAAACAAAACAAAACAAAACATGGATTATAGTCTCTTTTACATGTAGTTTATTACTTTCAAATGTACAAAGTCATTAAAATGTTTGGATAAGTCTAATTTGTTATTAACACGACAATTTATAGGCCAACAACTCCTGTTTTTAGCTTTAAAGCTAACTCAACAATTGGATAGCAGGAACAAATCTGATAGGAATGACAAGGAAAAGATAAACTGCTAAGTTTGACATTGCCAAAATCTGAATTCAAGAAATTTTCTTTCACTGATGTTAAACAAAGTTGTTGACTTTTGTAAACCATTTAAAATTTCTGACATACCAAAGTACCCACATGTTAAAATAATTGCTACTAAAATGTTTATGGTATGTCTTTCTTTTCTGATAAGACACACAGGGGCTTTTCAGGAGTGAGCGAAGACTGTATTGAATTTTATTTTACTTTTAGACTTGTTAAACAGAAAACCACAGGTTCCAAATGGAGTGATTTGTGCTAAAGCCCAGGATGCTGAACCTAGACTTAATACTTGACTGAATTGCAACTTCAACCTTCTCCATGACTGCAATTTTATTAAGCCAGTCTGGAATTTTCTGGTCAGTACTAATGAGATAATCTGTCTCATGAGCACTCTTCCTTTCCCTAAAGGAAGCCAAAGGCAATCCATCTGGTAAGACCCTTACATTCCCCTAAGGGAAGGTAAACTTGCCTGAAACAATCCTTTCTTTCCGTTTGCTGATAACTTTCTTGTCCTACCCACTTCCTGCCTATAAAAGCAGTCCACGTATAGCTTCTAGGAGCTCCTTTGTACTTGCTACATAGGATGCTGCCCTTTTCCTGAATCATTTAATAAAACCAATTAGATTTGCAAATTTATTTGATGGGATATTTGTTCTTTAACAATAGTCTTACCATACTATGCAGGAATTAATTACACTCAAGTATTTACCCAAACAAGGAGAAAACTGTCCACAGAAAAACCTGTGCATTAATGTTAATAGCAGCTTTATTTGCAATTGCAAAAACTGGAAGCAGCCAAGATGTCCTTCCAGAGGTGAGTGGATAAACAAACTGTGGTACACTCAGAAAACAAGATGTTATTCAGCAATCAAAAGAAATGAGCTATCTAGCCACCGAAAGACATGAAAGAATCTTAAATGTACATTGCTAAGTCAAAAAAGACTGCCGGAAAAGGCTACATGTGATTTGGCTCCAACCATACAGCAATCTGGAGAAGGCAAAACTACAGATACAATACAAAGACCAGTGGTTGTCTGGAGTTCAGGGGAGGGGAGCGAGTGAAAAAATGGGGTTCTATGGAAAGTAACCTCACCAGGTGACCAGATCATACATTTCTAACTGGGCAGGTCATGTTGGGTAGCCACACCTCATACATATAAATTCTCTCTGTGTGTCTCTGTCTCTCTTTTAACTAAAAGGCTTACCTTTGCCTTAAGCAAGCCCTGTCCATTGTTTCTGTGCATCTAAATTAGTTTACACACCTTTGAAACAACCACCCGCAAGAGAGCACATAATCTCTTCAACTATCCTGTAATCCAATCTCTGCCTTACTTCTCTCCCATCCCTGTAATCTTTTTTAGTTCCCTCCTTGATTTCAAATGCATAAAAGAAGCTGCAAAACTCTTCTCCAGAGCTTTTGAGATCTTGCTCCCCAGCATCCAATATTCCCTCATTTATCGCTGGTATTAGGTTCTAGACGCCCCTGCGATAGGTGAAAATCCACGAAGTAGGAACCTTACATCTATTTTAGTATTTATATATATTTTAAGGCTTTATAAACCCTTCCCACACACTTACAAACCATTCCCAGTCCCTTATTAACCTTTTCCACTCCCTTATTAACCTTTTCCACACTTTTATAAACACTACTTATGTTCTTGAACATATTCTACACACTTAAACTTACATAACTTTAACAACATACATATACAGTACCTCAAAATCCCGTGATATAGCAAAAAATCCGCGATAAATAATTAAATATAATATTTTTAAAAATCCCACAATACAGTGAGGCTGCAATAAGTGAACCGTGATATAGAGAGGGACTACTGTATATTGTCAGTTTGGTTTAAGTAAACTCATAAAAATTGTCTACAGGTTTGGATGTTTTTATATCAACAACAGGCAGGATGAACAGGTGGAACACAAGAGATTTTTTTAGATGGTTGAAAACTATTCTATATGATACCATAATGGTAGCTGCATGACATCATGCATTTGTCAATAATAATAGAATTGTGAAATATAAAAGGTGAATGCTGATGTAAACTATGGACTTTATGTGATACTAATGTATCAGTATTGGTTCTTCAATTCTAGCAAATGTATCACATTAAGGCAAGATATTAATGAATGGGGGAAAAATGGACAGAGGAGAAAACATTTTTGTACTAACTGTTCAAATGTTTGTAAATCTAAAACTGTTCTAAAAAATAAAAAAAATTAAATAATATTAATTTAAAGAGTGCTCAGTCACCCTGTTATTTTTTTTAATTATTAATAATAAAACATTGTCATTTATAAAACAAAAGCTAGGATTCTCAAACTTGACCCAAGAGAACTGTGTGTGATATAGAAGGACAAGAAAAAGCTCGATGGTCACTAATAAGAACAACTATTGTCTTGGAAACATTTTTTCACACAGACATGCCAATTGCACACTTATTTTCAATGTTTTAGAATATGACAGCAGTGGTATAATGAGGATGATAACAAATATGCCTCAATTCTAAGAATCAAGATAAACATTTTTAAAAGTAGGTGCTTATCTGGGATTTTTTTCCCTCTAGAAAGGTCAGACCCAGAACACAAACATTTTGTAATTCATTTTGTACTCATTGCTCATGGAGAAGAATGAAGGTTAAGCTGGCTGTTTTGCCTATTGTCTTATTTTATTAGCAAGTGAATTCTCATCATTTAGAAGATTTTCTAAGAATATAGGTGTTTTTGGCCAATGAGGGTTGTCAGTATCACTTGATTTAAAGCATTTCTAATACCCTGACAGTCAGTTGCTTATAATTGAAAGCTAAGAGAAATAGTCAGAAGGTTAAACTTGTTCACATTAGCTTGTACTGACATCCTGATATTTTGGATGAAAAAACATTTTTGGCAAACAAGAAAGGAAGCCTCACAGATGCTCATAATTAAAGAGTAATAATGAAAAAATTAATTAAGCTATGCAACAGGGTAAAAATTATAGTCCATATTAAATTTGCATATTTGAAAATTAAATATTTTAATACATTTTATTTAACACAAATAGGTATTAAGTTAAAATGACCAACTACATAAAACCAAATTATAAAATGTAAACTTGAGCTCCTGGGTTCTCATGCTCCACCTTCATTTTTATCATGAAATGCCCTGTTTCTCAAAAACCACATAACTTCTTTTTTTACTTTAGGTAGGGCTGGAGATTAACATCTTCTATAACTAACAACTCTGGTTCTCTTAATTTCTTTTCTTTCTTGAACACTTCAGCCACTTACATTTCATTAGTATATTTTCAATCCCTAGACCCCAAATGTCATGAACTGTGCTAATTCCAGAGTAAGAACCTGTTATTAAGCTATATACAGTCAAATAAGTTTTCTATTCTCAAATCCCTTCATAAGGAAGGTGGACAAGTAAATTTAACTTCAGCACAGTGGAATAGGGCTTATTAACAGCGAGTCAGGGTTTGAAGGTCACTCAATGAAATATTGAATCTTCCAAGAGTCACCAAAAGCCTTCCAAAGGATGTGCAATTTAATGAAAAATTGAGAGACAAATGAGAACTCTCAGGTTTGGAACTGAGCTAGAGGCTTTGATGGGGATGGAGGTGTGGTAGCAAGGAAGATTTTTCTCAGCTAAAGACAGAGAAGGTACAGAGATAGGAAAAGAAAAGTGCAGAATTCGTAGATTCCACAAACACTTGACATTTTATTTTTCTCATCTTTTTATCTAAATTTCAATGATGTCAGTGGATAACTTTGCCTGGAAGTTCCATACTAAGCCTTGTGTTAAGCCTGTGATTTGGAGCAGAGAAAAGTGAGATTTTTTAAAATAATAATCTAAAGGTGAGTGATCGTTAGATGCTTTCCTAAGCTGTCATCTGGTTTTGATTTTCAAGGCTGCTTAAGCGCTAAAGACAAACATTTTTAATAGAAAATATTTTCCAATTGACTTGTTAGGACACAACCAAGTATGATAAAACTTTCTTTGACACGTGTTAGTAAATCGAGCTAGGTATCCTGATCCAGGGTCCTCACTGCCCTCCTGTTTCTTCCCTGTCATTTTCTTCTCTCACTCCTCCAACAACTTCATTCTTTAAAGGTCACATCAGTGAGTAAGAGGTGTTTTCTTCCCAGACTGTCATATATGTTGTTCCAATCTTCTCCCTCATCTTCCTTGTGTCTTCCTCTCCCTCCCTCTTCTCAACCCACCGATTGCCTTTGGCAAATCTAGAATCTGATTACAAGCCAAGAATGAAAAATAGCAGCAGAAGCATTCTACATTTTTGTATGAATGAGCATGACTGTGTGAGGCTGAATGCATTTGCATGTATGGATCTATATTTGTGTTACTCAACTGCATCACAGACTTTAGAAAGCCAAGCCCACAAAGTAATCTCCGCCTCCTTCTCTGGCATTAAGAATAAAAGCTCCTCAGAAACATTCCAGATGCACACACAACTCATCTTTTTTTGCAGCTTAAAACCTGAGTGAGGAAAACTACACTGAATTATCCAGTTTCCTTCACAGGATCATCTGGACAGGTTGTATTTTTATTATTATTACCAGTATTAATATTTAGATTTAGATATATGAAATATAGATGCAAATTGTGTATCACAAAGCTGTTAAAAAGATATATAGAAAGAATAAAGTCTTATCAATACTTTAGTCACTTAGTAATATAAAGCATTTAAAGTCTTTTAAGTCACGTGTCAATAAAAATAACATTTGCATTTATGTAGTACTTTTCTGTTTTAAGAGCTTTAACATAAATGACAGCATCACAGTTACTTTGTAAGTTCTGCTCACTAGATATATTCTCTACTTATGAGGAAATAAAGCAAGCAAGGTAGAAACATAGTGAAGAGTGACCTAATCTGGTGTTTACTTGTGTCAGAAACAGTCTATTACCACCATGGGTGTCACAAACATTGCTCTTAGTGTTAGGTGAGAGACATCAGATAAATACAGCAGAAATGTAAATCCTTGTCTGGTACTAACAGGTAAGTCATAGGCAGGATAGTACCTATTTTATCTAGGAGTCTTCAATAAAAACTAGAGAACCCAAAGAGACTTGAACTAACAATTAAATTTAATAAATATTCTTGAGCATCTACTTTGTGACACAGTGCTGAGGCCTGGGATAGAATTATGTACAAAGGATACTCTCTGCTTTCAGCCACTTTACTTAGACCTAGGTAAATCCAAGACAGTGAGGATTAAGTGAGCTCTATGCATATACACACCATAATATTCCAGCCCTTAACACTGTACATGGGGATGAAGTGGGCACTCACACAGAGAGTATTTGCTGAACGAAAGTTAGGTTAGGGGGGTGGTGAAGGGGAGGCCAAAAAAATGAAGAGAAAAATGAGGCAGAAAAAAAGAAACATAGAGAGAAAGAAGAAAAAAATCTTTCTGAGTTCAATTGAATTTATGAATCAAAGTTTTAACAATTTTTTTTTTTTTGCTGGTGTTTCTAGAGAACAGTAACCCACATACTTGATTATAAAATAAAATTGACCATTTCTAACTGAAATACATCTTTTGACAAAGAACAAATTAGCTAGAGGGTGTGTCCATACATTGTGATATGAGATAATTTACCCAAAGGAATTAAAGAAAGAGATTTTATTACATGCCACTTAGTTTAATTCTGAGTCCAAAATTGATCATGAAGGGGCAGTCAAAAGTCAGACAACTCTTCAATGATAAATCAGCTACTCCCAACTGACTATAAGCCAATTCTTTCAAATTTGGCAGAACACCAAGAAAGTTGTTCACATGAATAAACAAATTAGTAAGCAGGGCAAGCGATGCCTTTTATACACATTTCTTCCAGTGAAAGATCTATTTTCTGAGAGCAAGGGAAGGTTTGGAGAACAAGTTGATTTATTAGCAGGACTTATTCTAATTAAAATATTATAATTTTGGCAGGATTAAATCTAATATACCTAAGAGGGAGGTTTGAGAGAGTTGAGTTTGCCCTTATGGACCAGGTTTCTTTCTTTCTTTTTCTTTTCCTTTTGGTAGAAACAACAATGACTAGTGTTGTTCTGTGGTTTTCAAAACACATGTTAAGCCATTATTTGATTAAGAATAAACAAAAGAAAAACTCTTATATTGTGTCTCTCTTCTGTTGTGCAGTCTGGGGCTCAAATGGAATGAATGTCATACTGGGTTGTACCCAGAGAACCTTAGACAAGTAAACAGGGACAAAATTCATATTAGACATTTATAGATTTTTACCCTCTCCAGTAGAAAACAGATCACTGACTATGACTTTCTTCAGATAATTTTATATTTACATTCTTGGGAATTTTTTGACAAGAAATATTCTCCCTGCTTTGAACAAATATTACTATGTAATGTGTACTGTTAGTGAGAGAGTCCAAGTGTCCAAGAATCCAAGAGAGTCCAAGTATCATAAAGATGTGACATAATAACAATAAAAGCTCATACTTATTGAGCCTTTGTAATCGGCCAGGGTTACACCTTAATTTAATTCCCAATAATTGTTTCAGGCAGGTATAATTATTAACATTCTCAATTTGCAGATGAGAAAATGGAGCAGTCAAGTTAATTTGCCAGGATCATACAAATTCAATTAAAGAGCTAAGATTTAAACCAAGGTGGTCTACTTTAGAACCCACATTCTTAACTATGTTCTCTGTGATGTACACATTAATCATCTAAATTAATAGAAATGTATAAACTTTAGCACATTTGTGTTTTTCATTATATGAGCATATTTAAATACTTAGGTAACCACACCAAACATAAGGCAAACATTTAACACACTTGATTATGTGAGCAATAAAATTCTATATAACAATATTGCAAAAGTGAAAAACAACACATATCTTTGACATATAAACCAATAATAAATTACTAACTATAAATCCTTATAAGCAAAATGTATCAAAATAATTAAATTAACCAATAAATTTACAAATTGTGAAAATTTGAAAAGTTACATAATATCTATAAAGTACAGATTTAAAAAATATATATTCAATTATGAAAGATTACAAAAAAGTAATTTCCAGTACTGGTGAGTATTTGAGAAAATAGGCTATTTCATATACTGTGCAAATTTGTGCTTTATTTCAGTGACTTTAAAAAATATATTTATCAATATTTTGCACATACACAACTTTTATTTTGGCATTTCCACTATCACCTTGAAGATAAGTGTAAAAAGAGAGATGTTCAAAGACATCATTAAAATACTATTTCAAAAAAATTGTGAAAAACAGGAATTTCCATCAATAAAAAATTGTATCATCTATGTTAGATCCATACTATGAAATACTATGTGTCATTTGTAAGAATAAAAACAGAATTTACATATCAACACCAAAATATATTCACATTATATAGTTCAGTGAAAAAATAAATTACAAATAAATGTAGAATATAATAGAAAATATATGCATAAGTATTATTTATTAATTATTTTAAAATATTTGTAAGCATGCATACAATATTATTAGGAGTGATTATTTCTTAAGAGTACAATAAAGAGAACACTTTCATTTTCTCTATATTGTTTAATTTTTTCAACAATCATAAAATGACATTTATATGCATGTTTACATGTATGCATAAATGTGTGCCTATTTATCTTTCCTTGTGTAAGACAAATATAGTTCCATCTTCAAGGAATCTTGTGCAGGACAAACCTAGCCTAATATGATGTCTGCTTTCTTATAGAATCTTATGACTTATAAATACAATTTTAAAATAAAACCTTTTAAGTCTGGCACAACATAAGTAAATAACATTCATTTTCCTTCCTCTGGTGGTTACAGAAAGAGGATATATGACCTTTTTACAGGAAGGTCAATGGGAAGGCTATGTTTATATATTCAATCAAGAGTTGGAGGGGTTCCTAACTAGGGTAGCGACCTAAACAATAAGAAATAGAGGAAAATAACAGAAATAGAATCAATGAGATTTAGTGACAGATGCTGGTGAGAAGGAGTTAGGAGGCAACATCTCGAAGTTTGCATCTGTAATGTGCAGCCTAGAAATGTAGTGGGGAATACACTTCCAGAGAAAGCATACAGTATAAGTCGATGGTCAAATGATTTTGTTTGATTCGTAGGACACTTATTTTCCTGAACTTTTACCATCAGATATTGCTTCCTTTGGGTTAATCCATTTGTTACAGTATATTAATTTCATTTCCTTTTTAAAATGCCTCTCATTGATTAGGACCCTCTATTAAAAGAAATATATTAGGTGGCTAAAAGAACTACTGCCTCCAAGGGCCTCTTGTTGTAATACAAATTTCTGACAAACACAATAAAAGCTACAGCGGTCACACATCTAGGCATGTATAACAACCTGCCAGAGAGCTTTTGGGGCAAGAGTGAATTAAAGAGATGTCTAGAAAGGCTAATACCAAAGAAGGATAAAATTAGTTGAGATGCTATATAAAAAAATCAAAATGGACTAATTCACAGGAAAAATGATAGTGAAGAAGTTGAAAACCATTGAAAGAAAATTTGTGTAATTAAAAAGTCTGTGACTAACCCTGAACATGAGATGGGTTGTCATGGGATCAGGAGATGAATTATCAAATGATATCCATCTGGTTTAACCTTATAATTTTCAGACAATCACTCAATGGGAGTGTCCACTACTATATTAATGATAAAGTGAGACAGCTAAGTCAAGGTAATGTCAGAGGTCACAGAAGAGCCTTCTACACCCTCAAGAATCATGTCTTAGATGCCCATTACAGTGTTATTAATTTTACCTTTTATTTACAGTACACTCACCAAGTATCTGAATTTATTCATTAAGTAAAAATATTTCAGGAACTAAGGAAACTCTGAATTTGGAAACTGGCATTAGCTATCAAATATGACCATAAACTTAATTGCTATTTAATGTAGACATGATTTGCCCTGGCTGGTTTAGCTCAGTGGATTGAGCGTCGGCCTGCGAGCTAAGTGTCGCTGGTTCGATCTTCCAGTCAGGGTACATCAGAGAAGGAAAACTCTGACTCCAAAAAACCTCCGCTGCCTTGCGGCATACCTCTTCAGAGGAAAGGCTAAGGGAGTAAACCCCGACAGAAAATCCGGAGCCGGAGTCCCTAAGGCGGTTTGATGTTGTAGTCAACACCGGCAACTCCTGCGGCGCACCTGAAGCCAAGCTGTATCGACTCCGTCTTTCCCTTGGACCCTTCAGCTGCGAAGAGAGGGGGGGTCTGCTGCATGGGCAACAGCAGACCCTCCATATTACCCTGCCCAGGCTCTGTAGCTTCAGCGTCATCGCAAGATGTAGATTCAACACGGGAGGAGACAGATACTATGTCACTCCCGAGTCGGACTGCACAGCCATTCTCGGTGGTGCAGATAGACTCTTAAGAAGCAACACCATCGTCTCTCGAGACGGACGGCTGCCGACGAATGTAGACATGATTAATCAAAGTGATTCTTTGCCAAAATATTGTTGTATTTCTAAACTTCTTAGTCTTTTTATATGCCCAGCAATTTTGACAGAGAAATTGAAGGCTCCATTATTTTCATTCTTTATGGAATTTATTATATATGAATATTACATATAATGTGATAATATCAATGTATCAAATATTTTTACATAGTTTTAAACATTTTACTTTATAATGCCTTGTATTTTATTATTTTTCATAAGTTAGACTTAACTTCTAAAAAAAAAGGATTAGAAGCTCTTAAGGCACCAAGACTATGTTATATACTTCTTAAATATACATTTAATCAATATGTTCAACAGCTAAGAAATGCTAAATGGACAAGAGAACCTCAGTACACAGAGCTATTATTACTGTTAAAACATTATAAAGTTCTTACGAAGTAGAAAAAATGCCTTTTATTTCTTTCAGTGTACCACTGAACAATGGATTCTTCCAAACATGATGATTCTGAATTCTTTGGCAGAGTCCATGGAATTTTAATGTATAAAGATTTTGTCAAATATTGGGATGACGTAGAGGCATTCCAGGCGAGGCCAGATGACACTGTCATTGTCACCTATCCCAAATCTGGTAAGTCTTCCTGTTATGCCTAAGCTGTTCCCTTTTCTCCTAGTAATGATAGAACCACCTTGAGTGGCAAATACTAAGCTCTTCACTCCTTCCACACTCATTCTCCACATTAAATAAGGACAGATATAGTAGCTTTTATGGAGACATAAAATAAGTGGCATATGGTAGCTCTGTTCTAAGATCATAATCTATATCTATAACTTGAGCAATACCATTGAAAAACTGGTATTGTTTGCTCCTGTAAAATGATGGTGTAGATAAAAGTGGTACTTGGAAACTCCCACAATTGCATCAAAATTACAACTAAACTACAGAGCAACCACCAATCAGAACCACCTGAAATCTAGCTGAACAGAAGTTGTGTAAATAAGGATATAAAGAAAAAGTCACATGGAGAGTGGTAGGAGGAGAGGCGACACAGAACCAGCTTAAAAAATGAAGGATATCTTGGCTGCAGAGGTCTCCAGAGAAAAGCAGGGGTCCCGGCCCCATACCAGGACCCCTCCATCCCAGGGTTCCAGTGCCAGGAAGTGAACTGCCCATAACTTCTGACTGTAAAGACCAAGAGAGGTTGTGGATGAGTGAGACAGAGGGCTTTTAGAGTCCCAGGTGTTCCTCTTAAAGGGCCCATGCACATATTAACTTGGACTCACTTGTTCTGAGCTCCAGCACTAGGGCACCAGATCAAAAAGTGCCATGGACATCCTGAGAATAACTGGCAACAGGCCAAAGGCTAGAGGAGTAGCTTTCTCTTAGGTAGATGTGCTGGCAGAGGCTATTGTTCCTTTGCTGAGCCCTCTTCACACAGAAGTGGGCACCATATCTGAGTTTTCATCAACCTGACTCTCACTGTTTGCCCCACCCTGATGATTTCCTGACTCCCCACCCTACCCAATCTGAGGGCCCACCCAAGCATTTCTGGTAGTTTTTCTATACAAATAGCCTCTCTTGGCTCATGCTTCAGACTTTCCTAAAATCTCTCAAACAAGCAACATCTGGCCTCTGCATAGCCTATATGCTTGCTAAGTGGCCTCAGGCCTGGCACAAGCAACAGCCACCCTCACTTGACAGTTTGGCTTCTCATGGGAAACTCTGAGCACAGAAGCTCAAAATACATGCAATGTAATTAAAATAGCAAGCCTGTAAAAATCATGCAAAAGAAAAATACCCATACAGGCTAACACAAACCTCCTGCTTCCCCATAATAGTCATCAATTCTCTTTCTCCAGAAACAAGTCAAGCTGTCTCTTGAGCTCATCTGTACTCTCCTCCAATTGCCTTTCCAGTAATTTATTCCATATGTTTATGATCCTTTTCATGACATTCTCTGCCCAGCATGGAAGCAGAAAAAGGCAATTCTTCACACTGACATCTGGCTGTCTCTCAGAAAGCTGAGACCTTTCAAATGCTTCTCTTAGGTTTCCCTTTCACACACCCTGAACTGATTAAAATGTTCCTCTTCATCCCCAAGGAAACTCAAATCCAAGAGTCCAGTGAACTTCGTTCTATAAATAAATTACCTGTTATTAAGGCTACCATCTTCATAAAAAGCTTAAAGAATAACATGAAATGCATTACATTTACATTTTTATGATATTGTGTCCCCCTTGGGAATTAAATTACTTATGAGGAGCACTTCCCATTCTACTGAGCTGTAGTATGACTACCCTGTTTGTCCTATAAAAGTCAATTACATGTAACTATTCTAATTTTATTCATTTAAAATAAATTCAAAGATATATGAAACTTTAAACTTTAAATGCATGTACATGTGTATTATTTATAAAATATGATGTATAAAACTATAAATATGTAATCACTTACACAGGTAGGTAAACATGTATTTAATTACTTTGTGATTTTTTTCCTCAACCTTTGTATGATTTAATAACTTTCATATTTTTTAAATTGATTTTTAATTTAATTCTATTATGACCAAATAATATATTCTGTTTGGTTTCAACCCTCTTAAATTTATTGAACCTTGTTTAATGGCTCAGAATATAATCTAGTTGATGAATGTACACTTGTTCTGCTGTTGGGTAAAATGTTCTAGAAATATCAATAATATCAAGATGGTTGATAATGAAAAAAAGAAAAATGGATATTATTGGCCACATTAGAAAATCATGTACTATAGATGGATAGGTATAGAGCCATAAATAAAATTTAAGCCTATGAACTATGTTTACCTAATGTCATTATTGTCACTGTTGTATAGACATAGCATAACCAATTTTCACAGATTAAAAAAAAAAACTCAGCTAACCAGCTTTTCTATAAGTTCATCCCCAAAACTTCATATTTAAACAACATCTTTTTTTTTTCTGAGATTAGCTCACTGTTATAGTTCCAAACTCATAATCATAGACCTTCAGAAATTATAAAGGTCCATATCAAGCTTCTCTGTCTTGTTTTTCTATTTAGCACTTACATTTGTCAAACACTAAATATGTCTTTGGCTCTTCTCTCTGGCTCCTCAGATTCTCTAAAGCTGTTTGTCCACCTCTCTTCCCTGTCAGGATCTATATCAGTGTGATACCAGTCATCTGAAGAGGAAGCTCAAGAGCTATTCCAGATTCTCTTCTTCTTGCTGTTTCACCTCCTATTCAATCAGTCAAAATGTTTTGTCTATAATGTCTTATAGGCATGTCACACAGTCAGTGTCTTCCAGGTCTCTTGCCTCTCTTCTTATTGGCCCCTCATTCCATTGTTCTATTTACTCTGCCACTAGAAGACTTCTTCCAAACCCAACCCTTACTTAATGTATGTCGATGCCTTTTCAAACTTTCAGGAAACAACTTAACTCTAGAATAAATTACAAGGCATTTTATGCTTGCCATCCACTTGCCTCTGAAGCTTCATTTTCCCTATCTCTTCAGGTAGCCTTTTTGGTTTAAGCTTTACAACCTATTTCCAATTTTTTCCTCACCACTGTATTATTCTAAAGTATCTAACCTTTGATTGTTTTTTAAAAAGACAGTTCTTCTGTCTGGTAAAACCCTTCCTTACCTCACAAAACTGGTGAATTTATGCCAATAATTCGTTAAGGCCAAGCTCAGTTATTACGTTCTCCTGAAGGCACCTCTTGGTGAAACATCACAACAGCAGCCTCATACTGAATTAAATGTTCCTCGTTGTAGTCCTTTAAATCCCTGTGCCCACCGGTATCATAACATCTTAAGAACTAAAGAAGTGTTGTAATTATTGTTTTCAACTCTTCAAAGGGCCTTTGATCATCATAGGGCAAAGACTAGATTTTTTTTTTTTTCTATGTCCTCTGAACTAAGTACTCAACTTGAGTCATACAAAGCTGTCAGTAAAGTTTGTGTTTGAAAGCATGCTTGGGTGTACCATCTATTATTCAAGCCTTCTCACTTTTTAAATGTAAACATTTAGATCCAACCTGCTATCAGTTTGCACAATTTCACAATTTATCATGGACAAATTGGGACTCCTACTACAGGTATGTTTTACTATAATAATCATTCATATTTATCGAGGCTATTTTTGGGTCCTGGGGCTATTCTGACACCTTTCAAATATTATTGCATTGGTAATATCCTACTTTATCCAGCTACAGATTCATCACTTTCATCACCAGCCAAGCATGGTCAGTGGGAAACTCAGGTTTGTTTAATTTTCACAGGCACAACCTGGGTGAGTGAAATTGTAGACATGATATTTAAAGAGGGTGATGTGGAAAAGTGCAAAAAAGATGTCATTTTTAATCGAATACCCTTCCTGGAATGCAGAAAAGAAGAGATGATGAATGGTAATGTTTGTGTTGATTTTAATAGCTATAATATAGATATATTTTAAAGTGTGGATGTAGATGATATAAGGAAAGAAACTATAATCAAGAGTGGCAATTAGTATTATGTCTTCTATATAGTAAAGTGTGTAAATTTAATTTAAAATCTTGACAGAGTTTATGATATAGCATGTATCTAAAAAAGAGTGAATAAGGATAGCTCTTATATGCCTTCAGTAGAGCCTAGTAATATGTGAGCATTTATTTCTCTATGGACTAAATGTGATAATACTTAGAACACTGGAAAAATATCCATAAATTTTTAAGGACCCATGAAAAAGAATAGTTATTACAAATTGTTTTAATATAAAAACTTAAAAACACCATAAATGTTAATCAACAAAAAATATTTAGGAGTGACATGATGACACTAAAAAAATCATTAAAATTTTTAGGATATCATAAGTTCTTGACATTTCAGTATTAATATAATATATTGAGGAAAAGGATAATTAGAAAATATTAAAAGTTTTATGTGTGTATATGGTATTTGATGGCTATGAGTCTGGACATATAAATGTATTTATATAGAAGGCTGTTTAACCCAAATGTTAATTATGATTTTTCCAAAGTGATAAAATTTTATTTGATTCATTTTTCTTTATAATTTCCTTTATTAAAATTCTGTCATAGTTAGTATGTATATATTAATATTATCATTAATGAAAAATATAATCTTAAAGTTACTTCTATTTTTTTAATATCTATAAAATCCATATAAATATTTATAAAACTTTTAAGTTGTCTAAGCTTTATTTTTTTATAAATCAGGGGTAAAACAATTAAAAGAGATGGCATCTCCTAGAATCGTGAAGACTCATTTGTCAGTGAAGCTTCTTCCAGCCTCATTTTGGGAAAAGAACTGTAAGGTAACCAGAGTCAAGTATTCTAAAAACTTTATCCGAGTCAAAGAGATTTTAGAATGCTCAAATTATAACTGTGTTGTATGCACACTTGTTTGTTTTTTCTTTCATTGAATCTGTAAGTATTTAATAAATGTTCATTATAGTCAGTATAGTCAGAGTCTACATTTCAATTTCAACTTTAGAGGTGATTCTGAAAACAAACAAACAAAAAAACCCAAGTAAATTCTCTAAGCCACAGTTTCTTCATCTATAAAAGAAAGATAACAATAGCATCTTCCTCATATAAGAATTAAATAAAATAATGTTTATAAACTGCTTAACATAGTGTCTAGCATATTGTAAACAATCAATGGTAGCTACTTTTGTATTTGTTGCTATTACTAATTGTATTGAATGTACAAACTTTTGTGCTTGGGACTCAGAGGCACTCAAATGAACTAAACAAGGATAAACCAGACAAATATCATAATAATTATTTACTGAGTGTCTATCATGTGCTAACAATACAACAATTAACTTGTCATATACAATTCTTATCTTAATGGGCACATAGTTCATTGTGATGAAGGGACAAATAAACAGACAATGCACTTCCATAGTTCAAGTAAGAAAAGAATTCTAGCCTAGGCATTAAAGGCAGGGAAGACATCCAGGAGCAAGAAACATCTCAGCTGATATTTACAGAACACATAGCAGTTAGTCTATACAATCCCAGCAGCAACCCCAGAGGGGATTTAAAATGAGTTTGGTTGGAAAGTTGAGTGTACATAATGGCTGCATGAGTGAAGGAAGATAAGCTAGGACTTGATTACAGCATACCTTAAGGTCATATTAAGAAGTTTGAATTTTATTTGATAATAAGGAGGGGTTATAAACATATTAAGTTGATGATTAACATAATCAGGGTTTGTTTTTTTTTTTTTTAGAAAGAATTATATGAGTAACCTCAAAGTACAGGCATAACATTAAGTCTTGGATGACTGAGGCTGTTTTTCAAGACCTTTCTAGCTTTTTAAAAGACGCACTATGACCCATACTACACATATGAGATATTAAAGTATTATATGCTGTCATTACTAACAAAAGAGGGCCTTATCACAATCATGAAAGATTTCTACTTTGTACTCTGAATTACATGGTGTATTTGACCTTCTGGAGTTACATGGTCTAAAATTTTATAAATCCCAGTGCTGCTTGCATGTTTGTTTGCTTGCTTTTAAAAAATAAGCAATCCTGGACAGACCACATGCATTCTGCTAAAGTCAATCCATACGTAAATGCTCTCTCAGTATATTTTCTAGGAGATGTGTCATTACCATTTTTTCAAGATTTGACCAAGTCACTTTTTTTTTCTTTGAAGAATGGATTGTAACCTTGATGTTACCACATTTACTTTTCAAATGGAAATAGATACTGTACTTTTACAATGTTTTCAGTCTTCATAAAACTGCTTATCATCTCAGAGATCATCAAAGAGTAAGAAATAGTTGGATGGATTTTTGTTCTGAATATTTCCAGGATGATTCACTGAGGGACAAGAAGACAGATGGATTGAGACGGTTAGTAAAAGTGTGTGTAGAGGTGTAGACCAGAAACTATAAGTGATTAAAAAAAGAAAAGAGAATAATAAGCTAATAAATAATAGGTAATTAAGGTCAATAGATTTGAGGCCTCAAAGTGGTTGCAGAAAAAGGTATATTGGAAATAAGAGCTAGGGAAAATGGAGAAGCAGTACTTTCTTGAAGAAAACATGATGTTGCAGGATAAGGCTCCAGAAGTAAAGTTTTTAAGGTATTGACCACATTCACAATCTGATTTAAAAATCTGTTGGCTGAGGTAAAACAAAGGCAATAATTAATGAGTACAAGAACCTAGAGGATCAGAGGGACAGATACTAACATTACACAGAATGATAATAGGATTTGAAATGGAGAATAATACTAAGAACCAGGTATTAAAATCTTTTAATGAAATCAAGAGAGTGACCACAAGCTTAGAATGTCATCAGCTCATGGCAGGTGCCTTTGTTGAGCCCTTCCCTGACCCAGCCTCCAGGGTGCAGAATCTGAGTCCCATTTACCTGGCTAACAGTGATCTAGCCCCAGCCTGGTGATTTTCTGATACTCTATCCCACAAAATTCAGTTGTTCAGTCTGAGCTTCTTTCAGAGGCTGATCCACACAAGTGGTCAGCCTCGGCCCATGCTGTGGACTTTCCTAAAATCTATCAAAGGTCCATAAACCCCAATCACATAATGGCTGGCCTCTGGTGCCCTGTACTTCTTTGCTAAGTGGCCCCAAGCCTGGCACTAGTGACAGCCAGACTTGGATCACAGCAGAACTACTCCCAGGTGCTACCAATTGCAGATCACTTTGTAGTTCCTACCTCATGGCCTTGGGCTAAACACAGGCAACGGTTGATCTTGGACTGAACTTAAGCCCCAACTCTAAAGTCCCCAAACCAACACACCCGGTAGCCAGCTTCAGACCACACCAGAGCACCACCCAATTAGCCCCACAAATGACAAACCCAAAGGATGGACAGGAAAGGAGTAAGAGCCCAGGTAAAGCAAATCCTCCACTCTGTGAGGTCAGCCCACACACAACAGCTTGTCAGCTATAGTCACAGCCAGTGCTCATAGCCAGTCTGCCTGATGAGTTGCCAGGTGGGAGAGGGGTTCTGGGGCTAGGTGATAAAGGAGAAAGGACTAAGAAGTACAAACTGGCAGTTACAAAAGAGACATGGAGATGTTAAGTATAGCATAGGGAATATCGTCAATAATATTGTAATAATTGTGTATAGTGTCAGGTAGGTGCAAGATTTGTTGGGGATCACTTTTGTAACTTATATAAATATTTAAACACTGTACTGTACACCTGAAAGTAATATAATGTTGAATGTCAACTAGAATTTTAAAATATTTTTTCAAAATTCAACCCAATTTACAAGGAAACCAAATGTGCATAGTAAATGATATTAACATAAAAATGTCATCAGTAGGGAGTTATGGAATGAGTATCATAGAAACAAGAGTCTATTAAGGATAGTATTTTTCAGATGAATTATGATCCCAAGTGAATTGTGGGAAACTAAGTTTGACTCAAGAGAAAGCTGTAGTGAAAGTCATATAGCTTCAGGAAAGAACTAGACTTTTCTAGAAGATAGAGCATGTGTAGTAAAAAGTTTAGGGCATAGAATAGGATCTGCCAAACTGAAAGTTTATAAAGAGAAGGATTACATTTGTGTTCCCTACTCTTATCTGGGAAAGTAAAAAACTTCATGGAAGACATAGAGCTAAGCTTTAAATATGGATAGTATGAGATGCAGAGAATATTCAAGACAGGGGTGATAGCATGAAGAAAATAAAGGGGTGAAAAATCTGAAGCAAATTCATGGCTAGAGTGACAGAGAATTCAACTAAAAGGCAAAAAGAAGTAGAGAGAATTGTAAATAAAATTGGAAAAGTTCAATAGGGCTATCATAGCTTTGATAAGAAAAAATTTACTTTTTTTTCTGTATTAATTAAAGGTTTTATAGTGAGATCTTAAAACTGAGATTCATACTTCTTAGAATATGACAGCATTGCTCAGTGACGGAGGGAGGAAGTGGAAGACCACAGGAATATGAAATTTTCTTTTGCACAACTTTCCTGTAGCATTGAATATCAGACCTTGAAGAGATCATAGAGATCTGAACCAACTCACTTGTTTAGTGGGAAAAAATTTTGATCCAAAATGATTGGTGCTTTTTACAAGATGATAGAACTTCTTAGTGCCAGAACTAGCTATTAAAACCAAGGCTCCTGATTGTTAACTTGCTGGCATTTCCTCTATCTGTAAAACAGAAACTCAACAAGGTATTGATAGAGATTATATTTTCACTGAGGTTAATGTACATATAAACCCTCATAAAAATAATTGTTTTTAAAAGATCATGAGTGAGAAAACAACAGAACATTTTTTTATTATAAAGAATAAGTGATACAGTATAAAGATCAGAGGACTTTAATGTTGACTGTTTGACGTATCATTTATTCTCAGTGTGTATTGTGACTTACCTTCAGTTTAGTTTCTTCACTTATACTGAGGATAATAATCTAACTGGCCTAATTTATAACAATGGAATTGTGACACTCAAAGGAGGTATTAAATGTAAAAATAGCATTAAAATGAAAAGTTAGAACAAACATTGAACAACACTGCAAAAGATGCTGTCACTTCAGGCTATTGAAGGACTTTTCTTTTTTATAAATTTATATACTTTCTAAAATGAATATGTATTATGTTTATAACTGAAAACACAAATGCTTTTTAAATCTTGATGAAACTCTATTTGAAAATAATTAGGTAATTTAATATTTGATTTTACCTTCTTAGATGATCTATCTTTGCCGGAATGCCAAGGATGTGGCTGTTTCTTATTATTATTTCTTTCAAATGGTAGCTGGTCATCCAAATCCTGGAACTTTTACAGAGTTTGTGGAGAAATTCATGGAGGGACAAGGTAAGAACAGCTTTCTTTCTTTGAATTCTTTCAAGGTAAATGATACAAGAAAAATGACATCTCAGAGCAAAAATTTCTGTTATTTTTCCTGGTCTATTATCTTCCCTGATCCTTAATTTAAGAAAACAGAACTTCTAGATGCCCATGAACTTTAGAGCAAGTGTAGGGTTTCCAGATGTGGATGACAAATTGTAGAATATAGACAGCTCAGTTCAATGCTTAAAAATAAATATATAGGGTTTGGAGGTAATGATTTTCCTCTCTAAGATTGACTCAGTGTCTAATTTTTTCTCTCTTTTTTTAAATTAGGAAACTGTTTCACAGAATGTTATTACAACTCTACTGAACAAAACGGGGAAGGAAATAGAGAGAGTGCCCATTTGTTTCTAAGGAAAATTTTAGGCGCTACATGAGGCCAGAATTTATAAAGAAATCTGAATATCTACAAAGTTTTTACTCGTTCTACCAGTGTACAGCCTGAATGACTCAAATAGATTTCTCAGAACAATACTAGAATTACTTGAGCAGAAATTCTGGAAATTTTTCCTTTTTGTTCAACTCCAGACTAAAGTATTTAGACTTGAGGAAGACAGGGTTCAGGAGATTCTAGCATTAACTGAAGGCCATTCTAATCATGTAGTAATAATTGTAAGGAAAATTATAACAATGCCACTTTTATTTCCACAGAAGCTAATTTTGACTCAATAAAAGTAGGATATATGTCTTATGTTTGTTGCTATATTTTGAGAAAATTTATGCTAATACTTAATAAATAAAATACATGTTTCAAGATCATAAAAACCCATATTTTAAGGCAGAGAAAGAAAGTTGTACCTCCATAAAACAGATGAATAAGATTAGTATAAACATCATCATGTAATTTCTTCTGTAAAGAAAAATTGCTAATTCTGGAGGGAAGGGGATTACTGGAAAGAGGGAAACAAAGGGAAAAGAAATTGGGACAACTGTAACAACATAACCAATAAAATGTGCTTAAAAATAAAAATTGCCAATAGAGTAAAAAAACTGAAGAAATATGCAATGATTTAATGCAAAACAGAATACTTTGACTCACACATTATTATACCATTCTGTCAGCTTTTATTGGGTGAAACACTTGGATATATGTCAGAGAAGTTAAGGTAAGAGAAGGGAAGGGACAGCATTTGGTCATATCATATCATCTCCCAAATCTTCTAATTCTTTTAGAGTGAGCATGACACTATAGATCCTTAAGATAACAGCTCTTATCATATAAACCACATGTAGTATAATAAATAATTTATAGTTACTAGCTTCTGTTGCCAAAACCAATTTGTAAACGGCAAACTTGAGACCTGGGCTAAATTCTTATTATAAGAATATTAACAGTTCCAGTAACTCATCTCCTTTCATCAACAACCTGATTTTACACACACACACTTTTTCTCTGTGCCATACACCATGTTGTTATGATGAAAATTGAGAATGTTTCTGTAAATGAATCATTCAACATATTTTGCCTCCTTGCTGTAGAGAAATTTACTTGAGATGTGCAGCTGATCTCTAGTTTTCATTCCACGATCATTTGTTTATATTAATTTCTTACTACTGTTGTTTGAATACTCAATTTCAAACTGTATAAAGGTGATACTATGCTCTTATGCTGTTTTATATCTAATTTTAGTTCCTTATGGTCCCTGGTATGAACATGCAAAATCTTGGTGGGAAATGAGAAAGAATCCACATGTGCTATTTCTTTTCTATGAAGACATGAAGGAGGTAAGAGACTAAAAACATACAGGCAATTTAGTAATTTCTAAAATGTTAACATTTAGCAACACTCTAGATTCAAAAATATGCCTTTAAATAAATGTAACCATCTCCAAAAGTTACAATTATCCAGAAACTTTAGCACAGATTTAAAGTTAGTAAATAAAAACCTGTGAATAAATATGTTTAAACCCAAGTCTCAAAATATTACTAACAATAACATTTGAAAGAACTTGAGTTTATAAAACAAAACAACAATATACACAGAGACATACACACAAGAAATCACAACAGGCAGGAAGAGTCAACTGATCTCCAAATCTACAGATGTTGGAATTATCAGATAAGGGCTTTAAAATAACTATGCATCTTAATATTTTTAAAGAAATAAAAGAGTAAATTATAAACTTAACAAAGAAGCAAGAGGCTACTAAAATTAACAAGTCAGATTGGAAAAATAGCAAAATATAATTTTTTCTTTATTTTTTAAATATTTTAAATTTATTTTAGAGAGAGAGAATAGGAGAGAGAGAGAAAAAAAACATCAATTTGTTGTCCACTTATGTACACATTTTTCAGTTGGGTCTTTTATGTTCCATGAATGAGGATTGAACCCACAATCTTGGTGTATTGGGACAACAGTTTAACCAACTGAGCTACCCATCCAAGGCCAAAATAGAATTTCTAAAATAATAAATTAAAATTAGTAAGTAAAAGATGGTTTAAATGACAAATCAGACATGCTTAAATCATGGATTAATAATGTGGAAGACGGAGCTGAGTTAATTCTACAGAATTTACCACATGGAAACAAATAGAATAACTTAAAAAAGTAGTGGATATGTAAGATAGCATGATAAGGTTCCACATATATCTGATATTCCATATCAAGTTTAACTTTTTAACACTTTAAAAATTTTTATGTTTCCTTTTCTTTCTTCCTTTCTTCCTTTCTTCCTTTCTTTCTTTTTTCCTTTCTTTCTTTCTTACTTTCTTTCTTTCTTTCTTTCTATATTTCTTCCTTCCTTCCTTCCTTCCTTCCTTCCTTCCTTCCTTCCTTTCTTTCTTTCTTTCTTTCTTCCTTTCTTTCTTTTGATTTAAACCTTATTCTATTTTCCCATTACCATTGAGTCCCCTTATATCCCCCTCCCTTCACAAATTGTTGTCCATGCCCACAAGTCCTTTTTCCATTTTGCTCAATACCTCCACCTCGTAACCTCCATCCTGCAGTTGTCATCTTGCTCTCCATCTATGAATCTGTCCCAGTTTTCCTTGTTACTTCAGTTTGTTCGTTAGATTCCATATATGAGTGAAATCATATGGTATTTGTCTTTCTCTAACTGGCTTATTTCACTTAGCATAATGTTCTCCACATCCATCCATACTGTTGCAAAAGGTAAAATTTTCTTCTTTTGTATGGCCAAGTAGTATTTCATAGTTATTTTATCCACTCATCTACTGATGGACACCTGGGCCGCTTCCATATCTTGGTGATTGTAAATAATGCTGCAATGAACATAGGAGTGCTTATGTTCTTCTGAATTAGTGTTTTGGGTTGCTTCAGGCGTATTTCCAGAAGTGGGATTGCTGGGTCAAAAGGAAGATCCATTTTTATTTTTCTGAGGTATCGCCATACTGCTTTCCACAATGGCTGCACCAATCTGCATTCCCTCCAACAGTGCAAAAGGGTTAAATCAATAATAGGGGCTGGCAAGGCTGTGGAGAAAGGAGAATTCTTTGCTTTTCACTAGTTATCAATAAATTAGAAGAAAATTAAAAGCTAACTGCATTCTTTAAACATAGAACAATCTACCACAGGAAACTGTACTATTTGAGAGTGTATATTAATATTCACAGATATTAATTGAGCATATACTATGCATCAGGGACTACAAAAAGTATTTGATTGTACTAAGATCACCTCATTTAGTGTTCTCACAAACTTTGAAGTATCTATTTTTTTTTTTAAATGGTAGAGTTGGCATGTTGGTTTAATGGCTGAGAAAAAATGTATTTAGAGAAGTTCAAAAGATACCACATCTACAAGAATTTTTTTCTCATGAGATGCCCAATTCCAATATCAGTATGTGTGGGGGAAGAGGAGAACAAAAGTTTTTTTTTTCCTCTCTCTCTCTGCCTCTCTCTTCTTTTAATGCAAATAGTAATGTATTCAATTTTAGTATTAAAATCTTCAAAATAATTTTTCTTTCTAGGATATCAAAAGAGAGGTGATAAAATTGATACAATTTCTGGGGAGAAAGCCATCAAGGGAGCTTGTGGACAAGATTGTACAACATACTTCATTCCAAGAGATGAAAAACAACCCATCTACCAATTACACAACACTACCAGATGACATCATGAACCAAAAAATATCTCCTTTCATGAGAAAGGGTAAGATAGTCATGTGATTTACCTCTATTCCTATAGGAAGTCACAAGTTGAAATAGTTATAGGCAAAAACCTATCAAGACCTGTCCTTGCCTGTGGACTCAGCTTGTTTTCTTCAGAGCTGTTTCCCATTAGTGCCTCAGTCCCAGCACTAATAGCACACTCTTCTAGCTACCATTTACTAAGCATGTGTGCCTTGGTGCTGCACCATGTACATTATATAAACAAATATAAATTTAAAATACTAATTATCTTTAAATTTTTATCAGGCAATCAGGGGAGAGCTTTTATTATTATTTCATTTTGAAATGAAGAAACAAGCTCAGAACAATTAGTCAGCTTTTCCTTGACCAAGTGGCAGACATTTTGCAAGACTAAGTGGCAAGTGTCCAAAGTCATCAAATTATATGTACATAAATATGTACAGTTCTTTATATATCAATTATACCTTAATAAAGCTGTTTTTTTAAGCCTAGTGTTCAAAACCCTTAGTAGCAAATATGTCTCTGCTTATCAAAAATATCAAAATATCAAAAATAAAGTGACATTCTATTGAGAGGAGACATGGTCTGATGAGATGTACTTAGCTTATAAATCCAAAGACATGTAGGATACAGACTATTGGAATATCTGGGTCTTACTGATATGGAAAAAATGTTTGTTTGTTTTTTCCCCAGAAGCAGACTAGAGAAAATCATAATCATACTCTTTAAACTAAATTGTCATTGAGAAGACCAGGGAATTTTTTTAAATAATAGGAATAATGAACATGCCACTGGATGAAGGAGCCCCTGAAAAGAGAATTAACATGCAGATTATATTTTAATGATACATTTCTCAGATTATCTCAGTCTTCTTTCCCATAATGTCCATATATTTTTTTAACATAAAATTCTGTTTTTTCATTATCATGATTATAAAGGGCTGTTACTGTTGTACCCTCAGACCCTACCCAGAATACATGTTGGGTTTGTCAGAAATGTCACTTGTTATTTTCCATAAAGTAAGAGACAGACTTTTTTATTTTCACCAATACCTTTACTGATTTGGATATTTCAAGTATGTCAGTTATTTTTCACGTGGTAGAACATTGATTGTTCTCAATTAGTGTCTGGGTTTTATTGCTACCAACTTCATATGGTCTACCTGACCATGGAGCACCATCCAGTGGGAAATCTCCAGCACAAAACTTTGCAAACCACTTTTGAAACATTGAGTCAGTCACAGCACCTTCTCCATACTCTGCACAAATCTTTTGTGCATGTGTGTTTCAGTTGCATTTTTTACCTTCTTGAAATAATAAAGTATAATATGCCAAAAATGTTGTGTATTTTCTACCATCTTCAATATTAAAATGGCTACACACAAACTCACCAATTTTTTATTTATTTTTTATTTTTTTAATGCATGCTGATATGACAGCTGTCACAATACAACCTAATGAACTTATTTGGAATGAAGCTAAAGACAACTAAGCACTACTAGAGCCACCTTACAGAAAAACAAAACAAAACAACATTTTGGCCAAGCCAATACTTTCTCCTTGAGCTAAGGTGAAAAGTGAACTATTGACTGATTTAAAATATAGTGTGACTTCCTTCTGCCAGGAGAAGGATGAATGTGACAGAAAAAGCAAAAGAAAAGAGCCTGCTAGACTATGATAATAACCCACGTAAGAAATGCTTAGGAACTTCTCTGTCAGTGACAGGAGAATTAGAGAAAAGGCAGTGCGTATGAAGAAAGTCTGAATATGAATAAAAAATTAGATGTATGATTGAAAAAACAACTTCCAAGTTTATGCTTTGGATACCTGGTGTTGCCATTAATCAGATAATGGAAAAGAAAACAGTTTGGTGGGGAACAAAATGAATCAATTTTTGAACTAATTGAATTTGGGATATTTGTATGTAATTCAGGTGACAATATTATGTAGGCAGTTGGATATGGAAATATAAATCTGGATGTGAGGTTATCAGCATGAAGATGGACATGGGTAAAATGTGGATCTCATCTTAGGAGGAAGCCCCAACATTTGAGAAGAAATTGGAAAGGAAAAGTTCAATAAAGTAGCATTAAAAGGAAGAGTCAGAGAAGAAAATTTGCTGTGTGTTGTTGAACAATCGCAACAAAACCTTTGCAAGCTCAAATATGTATATTATTTATGGTATATATTTTATTACTATAATTGAGGGTTACAGGAATAAAATTTGATTAGGTGTTAATGAAAGTGATGAATATTAGAAAACTTTATGATTCTGGCTTGAAGACATAATACTTATTGTTTTTTTCTTTTGTTACAGGAATTGCAGGAGACTGGAAGAATCACTTTACAGTAGCCCTGAATGAGAAATTTGATATGCACTATGAGGAGCAAATGAAGGGGTCTACACTGAAATTACGAACTGAGATCTAAGAAAGGTTTTCCTAACATATCAGAGATTAAGGCTGTCTTCTCTTCATTTCTCAACTTTTCTAATTTTATATTGGTAGAAAAGGAGTCATGAAAGGTCATGGTCAAGTTCACAGTATAAAGAGACAAAGGATTTTTTCCTGATATTATCTTTTTATTTTGTTTTTTCTTTTTCTTTTTCTTCTTCTCTTCCTTCTTTTTACAAATATTACACAAAGCTGTAATCTATGGGAATATGTAGAAGCACAGAGATAGTTTAAATTAGAAGCTCATAAAAAATAAGCAAACATTCCAAATTTTTTAATGCTGGCTTTTTCCCATTTAGTGGTACATTTAGTATATGTATAAACTTTGAAAATCATGGGAGAAAGAACCACAAAAAAATGAATATGTTAAAAAAATAAATTGAGGGGCATAATTATACTTATTACTTTTTTCCTGATTTTTCTCACTTTCTACAAAATGGATTAATTTGGAATTTACCTTAATCTAATGTAAATCTTGGCTGTAATTTGAATTTATCATGTCTAAAAATACTCCCAGTGAGTGTTACTTATGTTTGAATGTCATATATATATATATATAATGTAATGAATTTACATTCTATAAACTAAAGGTTTGAAAAATGTGATATTAACCAAAAACAAACAAACAAACAAAAACCCCCAAAAGGAATGGAAGTCAATTATTATTTTTATATAAACTATGTTTTGGTTTATGTCTCCCATTTCTCTGCATTCTATTGATACTTTTTTCCTACATTACATTTATTTTTAACAGCCAATGCTCCCTTTCTCTAAATCAGAAACCACACAGGATCACAAAAATTCACTATGTGTCTTTAGTAGATTGTATATCTGTAATTCCTAACCTACAAGGTCAAATCTAAGGAGAAATAAATACAATTCATTTTCTTACTCTTTATAGAAAAATGTAGGGATTTCTGAACTCCTTGTTTAAAAGTATGATTTTTCAAAATCAAAGCTCCTAGAGAATATAAACATACTTATTTTTTTAAAAGAAATATAACATTGTTATGCATTATACAGAAATTGGAGTCTTAAAAATATTAAGTTTTTGTAGGGGTGGAGATGAGAAGCAGAATCTCAATCACTAAAGGCAACATTTGTTATTTATATTTTTTTCTTTTTAAATTAAAGATAATATACAATATTATGTTATTTTCAGTTGTATAACTGCATGGTTAGACATTTATATATCTTACAAAGTGATCACCCTGAAAAATTTAGGGCCCACCTGACACCATATATAGTTATTACAATTTTATTAACTATATTTCTTATGCTGCACTTCACATCCCCATGACTATTCTGTAACTACCAATTGTACTCCTTAATCCCTTCACTCTTTTCACTCATCCCCTCAACGTTTCTTCCATCTGACCACCATCAAATGTTCTCTATTCTGCACTGGCTGCTGCAGCTCAGTAGATTGAACCCCCCGCCTGCCAACCAAAGGGTTGCCAGTTTGATTCCCAGTCAGAGCACATGCCTGTGTTGCGGGCCAGGTCGCCAGTTGGGAGCACGAGAGAGGCAACCACACATTGATGTTTCTCTCCCTCTCTTTCTCTATCCTTTCCTCTCTCTCTAAAATAAATTTTAAAAATATTTTTTAAAAAGTTTGAAGAAAATGTTCTCTATCTCTGTGAGTCTGTTTCAGTTCTGCTTGCTTGTTTACATTGTTTTTAGATTCCACATATAAGTGAAATAATCTAGTGTTTATCTTTGTCTGTCTCACTTATTTCACTTAGCATAATATCCTGTAAGTCCATCCATGATTTTGCAGATGGCAAGATTTCAGTCCTTTTTATTATTAAGTCATATTCCATTCTATATATGCACCACTTCTGTATCCATTCATCTCTTCACGGACACTTAGGTTGCTTCCGTATCTTGGCTGTTGTAAATAATACTGCAATAAAATGCATATATATGTCATTTTGATTTAGTGTATTGGGTTTTTTTCAATAAATATACAGAAGTGGAGTTGCTGGATCCTTCTTTGTCTCGTTTTCTTGTCTTTGTTTTTAGTTTGTTTTTTATTTTATTTTTAAATTAAATTTATTGGGTTTACATCAATTAATAAAATTATATAGATTTCAGGTGTACAGTGCTATAATACATCATCTGTACATTGTATTGTGTGTTCACCACCCCAAGTCAAGTCTCCTTCTAACACCATTTATCTCCCCATACTCTCTTCTTCCTACTGCTACCCTTTCCCTCTGGTATCCATCATACAGTTGCCTGTATCTATGAGGTATTTTTTGGTTCTGTTTTGTTATTTTGGGTTTTTTTTTTTTTTTTTTTGCTTAATCCCTCCACCTTTTTCACCCAGTATAGCCTCTGTTTTAAAGCCTGTTTTTGCTAAATATTGCTACCTCAGATTTTTTGTTCTGTTTTCTTTCAATTTTTATGAAATATCTTTTTTCATCTCTTTACTTTCAGTCTGTGTCTTTCAATCTTAAGTGAGTCTCTTGTAGGCAGCATATATAAGGGTCTTGTTTTGCTACCTATTCAGTTACCATATGTCTTTTGATTGAAGCATTTAATACTTTTGCATTTAAGGTAATTATTGATACATATGTGTTTATTTTCATTTTATTATTTATATTTTTAATCTTCTTTATTCCTCTTCTTAAAGAAGTCTCTTTAACATTTCCTGTAATACTGGTTTGGTGTTGATGAACTCCTTTAGCTTTTTCTTGTCTAGGAAACTCTTTATCTGTCCTTTTACTCTAAATAATAGCTTTTCTGAGTAATCTTGGTCATAGGTCCTTGCTTTTTATCACTTTGAATATTTCTTGCCAATCCCTTATGATCTGCAAAGTTTCTGTTGAGAAATCAGCTGACAGTCTTATGCAAGCTCCTTTGTCGGTAACTAACTGCTCTTCTCTTGATGGTTTTAATATTCTTTCTTTGCTCTAACCTTTGAATTTTCATTATGATGTGTCTTGGTGTGGGCCTCTTTGGGTTCATCTTGTTTGGGATTCTCTATTTTTCCTAAAATTGTATGCCTATTTTCTTCACCAGGTTAAGGAAGTTTTCCATCATTATTTTTTCAAATAGGTCTTCAATTCCTTGCTTTCTTCTCCTGGCACCCCCATGATGTGAATGTTAGTACACTTGACATTGTCACAGAGGCTCCATATACAATCCTCATTTTTGGATTCTTTTTCTTTTGCTGTTCTGGTTGGGTGTTTTCTGTTTACTTATATTCCAAATTGCTGATTTCATCTTCTGCTTCTTCTACTCTACTGTTTATTCCCTATAAATCATTTTTCATTTCAGTTAGTATAGCCTTCATTTCTGACTTTTTAAAAAATGGTTTCCATGTCTTTTTTTATGCTGTTGAAGTTCTCACTAAATTCCTTGAGTATCCTTATGCCCATCATTTTGAATTCTGTATCTTGTAGTTTGCTTGCCTCCATTTCATTTAGTTCTTTTTATGGAGATTTCTCCTGTTCTTTCATTTGAGACCTGTTTTTTGTCTCCTCATTTTGATTGTCTTCCTGTATTTTTTTTTTTCTATATATTAGGTAGAGTTGCTACATCACCCAGATATGGTTGAATGGCCTTATGTAGTCAGTGTCCTGTGGGGCATAGTCATGCTAAGTACTCTAGGAGCACCACCACCCCCGAATATGGCTGTGTACCTCTTCTTCTTATAGTTGAATCTTGATTGTTATTGGCAGATCATGGGGAGGGATTGACCCCAAATGCTGATAGTTTTGAGGACCACCTGCAACTACAGCAAAGGAGCTGCTGCTCAGGGGCCAACTCCATAGAATAAGACTTACTTCTGCAATACTTTGGTGCCCACTAAAACTTCCCCTTTTGCATGTCCCTGGAGAGGTGGTTAGATTGCAATACTGTGTGATCTGAAGCTGTCCACTGGGTGCACTGGTTCTGAGACTCTCTGGTAGATCCAAGGTCAGGCATGACCTGTGCCCTTCCCAGGGCCACCTGGCATAAGCTGGAGAGAGACTTACAGATGACTACTACTTGTGCTGGGCTTGGAGGGGCCCAGGAGAGGCCAAGCTGTCAACAAATGGTGGTTACTGCTTTTACCAGGCTTGGGGCACTTAGCAAGAGTATAGGGTATGCAGAAGCTATATGCTGCTTGTTTGAGAGACTTTTAGGAAAATATGAAGCATGAGCTAATGGAGACACTTGGGTGGTTCCAAACGTTGGGAGGGGCAGGATCTCAAGGAATCACCAGGGTGGGGCAAACTGTAAGCTAGGTTGATGAAGATTCAGAGATGGCACCTGCCTGCCAGCTCTGTGTTCATGACAAGAGGGTTCAACAAAGGAACAGTAACTTCTACCGGTACTTCTTTTTGGAGAAAGCCGCCCCTCCAGTTCTCGCCCTGATGTCAAACAATTCAGTTCTTCCCCATGTCTCTGGTGCTTTTCAAGCTGCTGCCCCCATGCTGGGGCTCAGAGTGGCTGACTAGAGCAAATCTGTGCTTGGCCCTTTTAAGGTGAAGTTTTGGGTCTCTGGAAGCCTTCATCAGACTCAGACACAATCCCTGCTGGTTTTTATAGCCAGGACCCCTGAGGTGGTCTCTCACCAGCACTGGAACTCTGGCTGGGAAGCCTGGTTTGGGGCTTGGACGCCTCACTCCTCAGCAGCTTTTATGTGCCACACATGGTTGTAAAAGCAACCCATTCCACATCTCCACCCCTCTTACCAGTTCCCATGTAGCTTCTTTATATCTTTAGTTATAGAACTTCTGTTTAGATAGATTTTAGGCATTCTGAATGATTGTTGTTCTATAATTTAGTTGTAATTGTTATTTCTTTACCCATTTAGTCACAATTTTAAAAAATTTAACATTAAAATGTATAATAGCTTTTTAATTTTATACTTTGTAAAACTCATAGTTTGTGTTGTCCACATGTACCTAAATAAGAATAAACTCATGTAACTTTCTGACATTAATGCTTAGTAAACCAACATATTCCAAACTGGCCTGATTGAAATTTGGAGCATTTGCACTTCCCCACAGCTCATCCAGACATTTCTGTAACTTCATTGGAGAAGGAAGAAGTCTGAGATCTAATTGACACTTTAGCCACCCCTGAGATTTTTTGGCAATTTTTCTGGGCTGCCCTTAAAGAGAACATGGGCTGGAGACAATGAAGAACTTGAATAGCACCATGTGGTAAGGTACACAAGGATAATCACTCTTATATGCTCCCAAGAAAGCTAGAGATTTCTGGTTACCTAATGTTTAATGTTTTCTAATAATTAGATTTCCTGTATAATGCCTTCAGGCCAAGTGTTAGATATTTAGATGCACTTAATAAATTCTTGTCGACTAACTGATTAACTGATATCTTGTTAAGACCCAGAAATGCTAGGGCGAGGGTAATAAAGAAAATAATAAACAAATGGGACTACATCACATTAAAAAACCTTCTACATGACTAAAGAAATCATCAGCAAAATGAAAAGGGAACCAACTATATGGGAGAACATATTTGCCAATGATACATGAGACAAGGGTTTAATCTACAAAATATATAAAGTACTCATATGACTCAAAACAATCCAATTAAAAATGGACAAAGGGCCTGAACAGACACTTCTCCAAGGAGGACATACAGAGGGCCCATAGACATATGTAAAGATGCTTTCCTTCAACATCACTAGCCATCAGAGAGATATCAATTATAACCTCAATGAGATATTACCTCACACCTGCTAAAATGGCTATTATAAATCAACAAACAACAAGTGCTGGTGAGGATATGGAGAAATGGAAAACTTAGTGCACTGTTGATGGGAATGCAGGCTGGTGCAGCCACTGTGGAAAAAAAAACAATATAAAGTTTCCTTAAAAAACTAAAAATGAAACTTCCTTTTGACCTAGCAATTCCACTGTTGAGAACATACCCTGAGAATCCCAAAACACCAATTCAAAAGAATTTATGCACCCCTATATTCATAGCAGTGTTATTTACAACAGCTAAAATTTAGAAACAGCTTCAGTGCCCATCATTATTTGAGTGGATAAAAAAACTGTGGTAAATTTATTCAATGGAATACTATGCAGCAGAAAAAAAGAAAAAATCCCTTCCTTTTGCAACAGCATGAATGGAACTGGAGACTGAGAGCTGCAAGAGGGGTAAGGAGGAGTGGGAACTGCTTGAAAGAAGGTAAAGTGATTATTCAAAGAACATACATGAAAGCACATGGACATGGACAATGGGACAATGGTGTGGGGATTGACTATGGAAGTGGGAGGTGGGCTGTGTGGAGGGAGGCAAGGGGAGAAAATGGGACATCTGTAATAACATAAATAATACAAAAGGTCATTAAAAACAATGAATATCTGAGAAACTAACAGTCAGAAGGAATCTAAAGATATATCTAAAGATATATGACTCATACATGTAACATGGTGTAGTGGATGATATTATGAGTTCAAAAAAGGACATAGTAAAAAAGTCTAATAAATTATGAACTTTAGTTAATAATAATGTATCAATATTTGTACATTAGTGTGGTAAAAATGCACCCTAGCAGTGTGAGATTAATAGTAGGGGAAAATATATACAGAACATACAGAAACTGAACTATTCCTGAAACTATTGTTTACTTATAAAGGACAAGATAGTAAATATTTCCAATTTTAAAGACTATATGGTCATTGTTGCAAATATTCAACTCTGTCTTTTGCTTGAAAGCATCCATAAACATAGCACATAAACAAATGGGTGAGTCACTTTGTGAAAATAAAACTTTATTTACATAAGGCAGTTCCATTTTTACTTTTTGAGAAATCTCCACACTGCTTTCCACAGTGGCTGCACCAGTCCACATTCCCACCAAGAGTTCTCTAGGGCTCCCTTTTCTCCACATCCTTCCCAGTACTTGTTGTTTGTTCATTTATTGATGACAGCTATTTCAACAGGTGTGAGGTGGTATATTGTTGTAGTTTTAATTTGCATTTCTCAGACAGTATGGATGGACCTAGAGAGTATTAGGTACTAAGTGAAGTTAGTCATCAGAGAAAGACAAATACCATATGATTTCACTTATATGTGGAACCCAGAGAACAAACAGAATCGAAGCAGGCATAGATATAGAGAACAGAGTGATGCTTGCCAATGGGTAATGGGGTTTATAGACTGGATGCAAATGGTGAAGAGATTAAGAAGTACAAATTGGTAGTTACACAATAGTCATGGACATGCAAAGTACAGCATAGAGAATATTGTCAATAAATTGTAATAACTATGTATGGTGCCAGTTGGGTACTGTAAATATCTGGGGAACACTTTGTAAATTATATGATTGTCTAAGTATATTTTATTGATTATACTATTACAGTTGTCCCAATATTTCTCCCTTTGCCACCCTCCACTCAGTAACCCCTTTCCCTCCAGCAATCCCCTCCTTAATACATGTCCATGAGTCATCCATAAAAGTTCTTTGACTTCTCCACTTCATATACTATTCTTAACATCCTCCTGTCTATTTTGCACCTACCAATTAGGCTTCTTAATCCCTGTGCCTGTTCTCCCATTCTCCCCCTTCTTTCTCCCTGCAGATAACCCTCTAAATGATCTCTATATCTATAATTCTGTTCTTATTCTCATTGTTTGCTTAGTTTGCTTTTTTTTTTTTTAGATTCAACTGTTGATAGTTGTGAGTTTGTTGTCATTTTAATGTTCATAGTTTTGATCTTCTTTATCTTAAATAAGTCCCTTTAACATTTTATGTAATAAGGGCTTGGTGATGATGAACTCCTTCAGCTTTAGCTTTAGCTTGTCTGGGAAGTACTTTATCTACCCTTTCATTCTAAATGATAACTTTGCTGGATAGAGAGTAATCTAGGTAGATCCTTGCTATTCATCACTTGAATACTTCTTGCCAGTCCTTTCTTGCCTGCAAAGTTTCTTTTGAGAAATCAGCTAATAGTCGTTTGGGAATTCTTTTGTAGGTAACTCTCTGTTTTTCTCTTACTGCGTTTAATATTGTCTTTATCTTTAACCTTTGGTGTTTTAATTATGATGTGTCTTGGTGTGGTCCTCTTTTGGTCCAGCTTGTTTGGGTGTCTCTGTGCTTCCTGAACTTGTATGTCTATTTTCTTCACCAAATTAGGGAAATTTCTTTCATTATTTTTAAATAAGTTTTAAATTTCTTGCTCTTCCTCTTCCCCTTCTGGCACCCCTATGATTTGGATTTTGGTGTATTTAAAATTGTCCCAGAGGTTCCTAAGCCTCTCCTTGTTTTTCACATTCTTGTTTCTTCTTTCTTTTTGGGTTGAATGTTTGTTTCTTCTTTATGGTCTAAATTGTTGATTGGAACCTCAACTTCCTTTCCTTTACTGTTGGTTCCCTGTAGATTTTTCTTTATTCCACTTAATGTAGCCTTCATTTCTTCCCTTATGCTTTTGCCATACTCAGTTTTCTAAGCATCCTAATCACCAGTGTTTTGAACTCTACTTCTGATAGGTTGGCTATCTCTATTTCATTTAGTTATTTTTCTGGAGTTTTGGCTATGTTATTTCATTTGAGCCATATTTCTTTTTCTCCTCAATTTGGCAGCTTCCCTGTGTCTGTTTTTAGGTATTAGGAAGAGCTTCTTTGATTCCCTGTCTTGGCACACCAGTTACTTTGTATGGAGTGGAGCCTTAGGTGAACCTGCTTCACTGTTTTGTGGCTCTATATCTGGGGAAAATGTTGAAGAGGGGAAAATGCCACTGCCTGGTTGCTGGAGGTTTTTTCTGTACTCTCCCAATTTCTAGTCACTCCACCCACTTCCTGTATGCAACTGGTGCCCCTCTAACTGTTGACTTGGTGGTGCTTTCCAGAGTGGGTTGGTTTGGGTATGTTTTAGGACTGTGTTGGCCCTTTAAATAGACTCTCCTGAGAGGTCAGCAGTTTCTTCTGCTGGACCAACCACCTCTGGTTTTTATAGCCATAAGCTATGAGGCTTTATTTTCCTGGCATTGGAACCCTGGGCTGTATGATCTGTCCTGGGGCTGGGATGGCTAGTTTCCAAGGTATCCCTATCAATTTTTATCTACCACACATTAATGTGGGATCACTTGTTCTACCAGCCACCTTTCCACCACCATACCACATCCTCTTAGCCCCAGCTCCCTGTTTCCACCCCTCTTGCCAGTTTGGACAAAAATGACTTATTTAAATCCTTGATTGTCGAACTTCCATACAGTTCAATTTTCTGGCAGTTCTGGGTGTTTCTTCCTTTGAGGTTAGTTGTGATTCTTCTTATAGTTATGCAAGTAGGTTAAATGTGTCTACCTACACCTCCCTCTTGACCAGAAGTCCAGAAATCTCTTACTTATCAACAAAAATATTATTTTTCATTTATGTCAGCTCTTAAAACCATTTAACATTAATTTTAACTGAATTACTCAGTACTTTTGTCCAAATCTCCAAAAATAGAGATCAATGTTGTATATAAAGATAAAGACTTATTGTACACATTTTAGAACAACTACTCATAGAAAAAATGTTAAACTAGTCTTCAAATTAGTGTTTATTTTAAGGAAGTCTAATAGTCAAATTAGTCAGCTTTACTAAAGAAACAAAACAAAAGAATCTCAGATCTCTCATTACTTACAACAAAGGGTTATTGCATGTTCATGTTACTCTTAGACTGTAGTTCTATAGAGGCTGAGACTATGATACATATGTTTTTCATTCTGGGATGCAGGCTTAAGGAGCAGCTCCTTTGTGGGACATGTTCATCCTAAGATAGACAGAAAAATACTTTAAAAAGTTAATTTAAATTAAGAGATCCATTGTAAAATGCAATGTCTCTTAAAGCATCATTAGTGTGTTCTAATTTCTGCTATATTTATTGGGCCAAAAATATTATGGCAAGTCCAAAGTCATTGGACAGAAAAGTATACTGTTTTGATAGGCAAAATGGCAGGGAGTGAATATTTCCAACATTAATATAATCAACTTCCATGACCTTCTCTTATTTTTTTTTATAGCCTTTCATAATCAGGACTGCTGAAAAGTTGCAGAAAAAAATACATTATCAAGAGTTCAAGCACTTCCCACTTTCATTTTTAACCTCCTGTCATTCCTAAAACTCATACAGTTATTAATTTTCTTCTTATAAATATTCTGAATTCATCATATAATATTCACATTAAGTCCTCTGAGATTTCCAATGTTTGGCCAAAGTATCATAACACTCGAGGTTCCTGGGCCATGGTGAAAACATCAAAGTGATGTATATCTTAAAGATTATCCATAGTGCATACTGTCAAAGCTAGTGTAAATATGAGAAACTAAAAATCTATGCTTAGAAATTTCTTACCCTTGGTTCCATTTTTCCAGAGCTACAATTGTGTTGATTAAATACACTAATGTGATATTGTTCCTCAGAAACTCATAGTCTTGTGCTGTGTATAATCCATCTCTAGATTAAGCATGTTTTACATTTCAGTCTCGATTTATGTCTCTATATTCTGTGTTTGTAGTTACCCTATGTATATGTATATGCCTACATACACATAAGTTCAGTAAATTTGTACTTTCATAAGAAAATATTTACTTCTAAAATATATCTCTACAGAAGAATATTTAATATGTCTCATTAATATTGACAATTCTTTAAAAAATATATCAATTAGGGTCTGGTTTGGGCATCCTCTCTGAAAAATGGGACAAGTGATAAATATCATTAGTATACCCTCAAGATTCGTTCTCCACCTTTTTTCATTCTGCTCTGTACCCTGGGGGCTAATGTGTGTGGATTACATCAACAGAATTCTAAGATATCTAGTCTCTATTTGGCAGGAGTTATGAAGTCAAGTTGATTATTTCCCTGGCTCTTTCCCATGAGATAAAATTAAGGAGACTGAGTACTTCAGTCAAAGTAACTGGGAAGGTTTTAACAGTTAATTTCTTTGTTTTCATTATAACACTTTCTTCAGCTATATTTAGTGACTCTGGAGCTATATTCCTCTATTACAATTTTTCTAGATCATAAATTTCCAATATCCTACAAGAAGTAAAAATGGGGTGATGATGAGAGCCCGAGGATGATCCTCTGATTGCAAGGCATGTGAGGAGGCAAACTAAGAATACTTTTCCCTTGTTTTTCAGACTAATCTGCAAAAGTATTTTATTTTTTCCAATTGTTTTGCCTTCCTATAATTCTGTAGTGTGACATCAGGTTATTTCTTGGTTTCTTCTTGAAGCAGACTTAAAAAAAAACTTTAATCTAGATTTTCCCCTTGAGATCAAAGAAAATAACTGTATGGAATGTTCCAGAGGATGACAATGAGGCAGGGCATTAAGAAGCTAGGAAAATGGAGACTTCCGGCCAAGATGGAGGCTTAGACGGACGCGCTAGGTCTCCCTCTACAACTAGAGAGGAATACAACTACTTCAAAACAAAGGATAACTAGAAATTCCAGAAAATAAAACTACACGGAAGCCCAACATATGAAGTTATAAACCAGCGGTGCCATTTGGGCAGGTAAGGGGAGCGAAAGGGGGCGGTGCTGTTTGCGGTCGCACCTGGGACAGCGGCGGGGAGAACAACCCCGGCTGCAGTCGAACCCCCGGCAGCTCGCGACCCCAACGCTGGGGAAAGCAGCCACCACATCGCCTTGAACAGCGAGGCCCAGGGGGGCGGGAGGACAGATCCTGGTCTCTTAGCGGAATAACTGTGTGAATCCATCTTGGACCCCCGCCCCCAAAGAAAGCGCCACAGGGCCGCGAAATAGGTCGCGGACAGGCACCGGTCGCTGGATTGTGACGACAAAGCACCACGGCACAGCAAGAAAGGTTGCCGAACGGCGGCCGGTCGCTGGGTCATTACGAGTACACAGGCACTGCCCCCTATAGCCGGCCCAAGAAAACAAAACGCATCTGTCAAAATGAGGCAGACAACTATAGAAATCCCGGTGGCGCAGTTCACCAGGCAACAGATGAAGAACCTGACAGATGAACAAATAAGAAACCTGTCAGAGGCTCAGTTCTGGGCCATTGTTATCAGGTGGCTTACAGAATTCACAAAAGATCTGGAAAAAGATGAGAAAGAAGCGAAAAACACTCATAACGAAAGGAACAAAACCACATACGAGACAGATGGTGAGGAAAAAAAATCCAGAGTTCATTTCAACAAACTGGAATATGGAGAAGGAACAAGCAGTCAACCAATGCAGGGAGAGGAAATGGGAAGCAACGATGAGAGGATCAGAAACCTCTGGGACAGCTATAAAAGGCCCAACATAAGAATCATTGGTTTGCCAGAGAGCGAGGAAGATGAACTAGAACTTGAAAAATTGAGTGAAAATATAATAAAGGAGAACTTCCCAGACTTGGGGAAGGAAATAGACTTACAGGTCCAGGAAGCACAGAGAGCTCCAAAAATACTGGACCCAGGGAGAACCACTCCAAGACACATTATAATCTAAATGTCGAGGATTAATTAAAGATAAGGAGAGAATCTTAAAAGCAGCAAGAGAGAAGAAAAGAATTATGTACAAAGGGGTCCCAATTAGACTATCAGCTGACTTCTCAAGGGAGACCCTGCAGGCAAGAAGGAACTGGCAAGAAATATTCAAAGTAATGAAAATCCAAAACCTACAACCACGAATACTCTACCCAGCGAAATTGTCATTCAGAATAGAAGGACAGAGAAAATGTTTCCAGGACAAAATAAAACTGAAAGAGTTCATTAGATCCAAACCACTGTTATATGAGATGTTAAAGGGACTGGTTTAGAAAAAGGAGGATCAAGACAATGAAATCTAAAATGAAAACTGCATCACAAGAAACAACAGAAGCTAGGGAATTGAAACAAAGGCAAACTAAACAGGCAACGAGAGTGGAAAAAGAACTATAGGTATGGGGAACATATTGGGGGGAGGTCAACAGGGAGGGGGAATGGGGAGAGGGAGGGAGATGATATAGGAATTAAGAATCATGGTAGGAGGGAATGGAATAGACAGAGAGAGGTTGAGAAGAACTGTATGCACAACTAATGGACATGATCTAAAAGGGGGGGACAACTGGAGGGAGAGGGGCCACCGGGTGGAGGGGAGCAGAGGGAAGGGAAATTGGCACAAATGTAATATTATAATCAATAAAACACATTAAAAAAAAAAAAGAAGAAGCTAGGAAAATACCTGGGCAAGTGGAATGGGAAAATGAAAACAAGATAGTTAAACATGGCCAAAGAATTTGGCCAATTTACAGCCAGCTTGTGAATCACAAAACCTTATCTTCCATAACAAAGTGTACTTGAGAATAAATGCTTTACACCTTTCCTCCCTGGTCAGAGAATGAATAGTTTAAATCACCCTGAACAGGATGATAGAGGACAGAAACCTAGTAAATGCCATTTGTGCCAGCCAAACCCAAGGACAGATGAATTCATGGGAACAGATAACAAAAACCTGATTAGAGCCAGACAATCCCAAGATAAAAATAAAACATTGATCCTGGCCCAGTAGCTCAGTTGGTTAGAACATTATCCTGGTACACCAAGGTTATGGGTTTGATCCCCCATCAGGGCACACACAAGAATCAACCAATGAATGCATAAATAAGTGGAACAAGTCAATGTCTCTCTCTCTTTCCCTTTATCTCTCTCTCTTCAAAGTAAATTAAACAAACAAGCAATAAAGCTGACCAAATATTAATCCCAAACTTCCCTATACACTCATTTTGATGCATCAGCACATTAAAAACACCTGAAAAATTGATGAATACTCTCCTGAAACCCTCCCGTAAGATTCTCACTCACAGAAGACAGAAAAAAACATTCAAAAGATACCATATGGGCTCTCTCTCTAGAGCATGTCTATGCCTTTTTTCAGGCATAAATTTTTTCCTTTTTTTTTCTCCTAAACTCTAAGGGTCCCCAGAAGACTTGCAACCAGGGAAGCAGGGGGCAGCAGCTGATTGTCCTAGAATTACCCACTGAACCTGTTCCCAAAGCATCCCTTTTCTTTGACTGTCCAGTGAGCTAAAAGCAGCCCCATCATGGTTCACATCTTCCCTATAACATTTCTAGGGAACCAAAGCAGAGCATGGTCTAGGCATTCTGCTGTTTCTTCTTCTTCCCTAAGTCTTTCCTTTGCTACACTGTCCCCAGTTTTAATAAATGTGCTTTCAAAATTACCTAAACTTGTTGGAAAATCTTTCTTGTGTGAAGTCAAGAGCCCACACACTACCAGCTGGCTGGAGGCAGACCTACTCAAGGTCCAGTCCCTGTCTGAAACACTAATGTAAAATATTTACATTTTCATATTTTGTTGAATGAGAAGATTCAAATTTCAAATTTTATTATTTTGCAGATTGATAAACTCAAAGTCTTTGAGTTTATCAAGAAACTTTGCCATTTCCCAGCATCATGATTTCAGGTTCTAGATACAAAAAAGAATTACATCATAGAAAGTATTTGGGTCATATGAAAAATGACAAGTCTCAAATCAGTTTTGTGTTTTGAAACAGGAATTTTTACCACAGTCACCGCTGTTACTAGGTAACTAAGAAGGGTTATATACAACCTGTCTTTGGACGGTACGTTCATAATTTAAGATGTAGAATTTCAACTGGTCAAGGACTAGGTCTAGTCTATCTCAGGCCTGCCTGTCGTATGTGGATTCCTGATTATGTGCAGCAAAGATTTCACAACACAAGTTCAGGTGGTTTTGAGAATATAATTATTAAAGCTGAGAGAGTGAAACAAAAGAACTTAGAGTAGAAGAAGTAACAGGAGAAAGCCTAAGTGGTGTTCCACTTTGGCTCCTAGAAACGTTATAGGGAAAAAGTAAGCCAAGTCTGGTTGGTTGCTAGCTCCCCGGAGAGTCAGAGAAAAAGAGGCCTTAGAGACAGGTTCAGGGGTTAAGCCTGGGATAAGCTGCCACTGCCTACTGCTTCCATGGTTGCAAGTCTTCTGTGGACCCTTAGAGTACAGGAGAAAAAAAAATAAAAAGTTCTTGACTGAGAAAAGGCATGGACATGCTCCTGAGAGAGAGCCCACACTGGTATTTTTATCTTGAATGTTTTTATCTTTCTTCTGTGAATGAGAATTTTAGGGAAAGGTTTCAAGGGGAATATCCATCAGCTTCCCATTTGTTTTTAATATGTTGGCTCATCAAAAATAAAATAAAATATTTTTATTTTTTATTTACTTTTTTTTTAGGAAGAGAAGAAGGGAAGGAGAAAGACAGGGAGAGAAACATCAATGTGTGAGAGAAACATTGATCGGTTGCCTCTTGCATGCCCAACAACCCAGGCATGTGTCTTGACTAGGAATCAAACTGGCAACTCTTTCAGTTCGCAGGCTGGCATTCAATCCACTGACCCACATAAGCCAAGGCGTTAAATTTTTTAAAAAAATTTACTTGAGAGAGTGAACAATTTGTTATTCCACTTATTTATGTATTCATTGGTTGATTCTTGTATGTGCCCTGATGGGGATCTTTTGTATATCAGGATGATGATATAACCAACTGAGTTATTGAGCCAGGGTCATTGTTTTACTTGTATCTTGGGTCTGTCTGGCTCTAATCAGGTTTTTATTATCTGTTCTCCTGACTTCATACATCCTTGGGTTTGGCTGGCACAAATGGCATTTACTGGATTTCTGTCCTCTATTTTCTGACCAAGGAGATTCAAGCTATTTGTTCTGTGGTCAGGGAGGAGAGGTATAAACCATTTTTTCTCAAGTGCCTTCTATTGGGGAATATGAGGTTTTGCAATCACAAGTTGATGTAAATTGGTCATATTGTTTGGCCTTGTATAGTTATCTTATCTCTGCTTCCCCATTCCACTTGTCCAGTAATTTTCCTAGATTCTTACTATACTGCCTTAGAATGTGCTCCAAATTTTTCTTAAGTATATTGTATTGATTATGCTGTTACAGTTGTCCCAATTTCTTTTCCCTTTTCTCCCCTTTGCCCCGTATCCCCTTTCCCTCCAGCAATCCCATCCCCTTAGTTCATGTCTATGGGTTGCGCATGTAAGTTCTTTGGTTTCACTCTTTCCTATACTATTCTTAACCTCCCCCTGTCTAATTTGTACCAACCCAGTATGCTTCTTAATTTTCTTTTCTCCTCCTTCCCCGTCCCAGCTGATAACCCTCTAATTGATCCCCATACCTATAATTCTTTTGCTATTCTGGTGGTTTTCTTAGTTTGTTTTTGTTTTTATTTTTTAGATTCAGTTGTTGATAGCTGTGAGTTTGTTGTAATTTTTTAAATATGCTTTATTGATTATGCTGTTGCAGTTGTCCCAATTTCTTTTCCCTTTGTTCCCCTCCACCCAATGACCCACCACCCTCCAGTTGTCCCCCCCTATTTAGTCCATGCCCATTGGTTGTGCATATAGTTTTTCTCAACACCTTCCTGTCTACTCCACTCCCTCTTACTATGCTTTTTAATTCCTATACCATCTCCTTCCCCCTCCCTGCTGACCTCACCCCATAATGTTCCCCATACCTATAATTCTTTTCCCACTCTAGTTGCCTACTTAGTTTGACTTTGTTTTGGTTCCCAACTTCTGCTGTTGGTTGTTGTGATACAGTTTTCATTTTAATGTTCATAGTTTTGCTCCTCTTTCTCCTAAACAAGTCCCTTTAACATCTCATATAACAGTGGTTTGGATCTGATGAACTACTTCAGTTTTACTTTGTCCTGGAAGCACTTTCTCTGCCCTTTTGTTCTGAATTACAGCTTTGCTGGATAGAGTAATCATGGTTGTAGGTTTTTTCTTTTCATTACTTTGAATATTTCTTGCCAGTTCCTGCTTGCCTGCAGAGTTTCTTTTGAGAAATCAGGTGATAGTCTTATTGGGACCCCTTTGTACGTAATTCTCTTCTTCTCTCTTGCTGCTTTTAAGATTCTCTCTTTAACCTTAATTTTTGACATTTAGATTATAATGTGTCTTGCTGTGTTTCTCCCTGGGTCCAGTTTTTTTGGGACTCTCTGTGCTTCCTGAACCTGTAAGTCTATTTCCTTCCCCAAGTTAGGGAAGTTCTACTTCATTATTTTTCCACATAATTGCTCAATTTCTAGTTCTTCTTTTTCACCTTCTGGCAACCCTATGATTTGGATGTTGGCCCTTTTACAGCTGTCCCATAGGTTTCTGAGCCTCTCCTCATTTTTTTCCCTTTCCGTTTCCTCTTTCTGCACTGGTTGACTCTTTGTTCTTTCCCTATGTTCTGATTTGTTGATTTGATCCCTTGTTTTCATTTCCTCACCACTAGTTTTGTCTGTGTTTTTATTCATTTCAGCAGGACTAGCCTTCATTCCTTCCCTGTCTTGTTTAAGATCTGCTGTTAGGCCTGTATGCATTCTTATAACCAAAGCTCTGAACTGTGCCTCAGAAAGATTTCCTATCTGCTGCTTTGTTAGATTAGATATTTGCTGTCTGGTCAGCTGTGTTACTGGGATCTCTGTCATGATCTGTGCCATCCTGACAATTTTGTGTTTACCTTTGCTTCCTGGGTGGGGCGTCACATCTCCTGTGCTATAGGAAATGGAGCCCCACACACTCATCACAACTGGGTGACCCTTCTCACCACACTGTGGCACTTTGTGTGGGTTGGGGGTCCAAGATGGATTCCTGCCATTCACTCTCTGCTGAGAGACTGGGAGCCCCCTTCTCTGTCCCCGCCCCCTCCAGGCCTCACAGTCCAAGGCAATGGGGGTCTGCCTTCCCTGGCATTGGAAGCACAGCTGAGGGTGTTTCCCAGGAGCTCCTCACCTCTCCTTAAATAGAGGTGTCTGTGCTTTCCGCCATAGCTGCCACCACCAGCACAGCTTGACCTCTCCACCCCAGCTTTGCCCCTCCCACCTGTCCGGACTAGCACCACTTTTTTATAACTTCATACATTGGACTTCCATCTTTTTTTGGGAACTTCTGGTTATTTCTGATTTTGCGGTAGTTGTATTCCTTCTTAGTTATGGAGGGAGACAGAGTATGCCAGTCTAGGCCTCCATCTTGGACAGAAGTCTCCTGTGTGTGAGTTTGTTGTAATTTTAATGTTCATAGTTATGATCTTTTTCTTAAACAAGTCCCTTTAACATTTTATATAATAATGGCTTGGTGATTATGTATTCCTTTAGTTTTACCTTGTCTGGAAAGCACTTCATCTGTTTTTTCATTCTAAATGATAGCTTTGCAGGATAGAGTAATCTTGGTTGTAGGTCCTTGTTTTTCATCACTTTGAGTACCTCTTGCCAGTCCCTTCTTGGCTGCAAAGTGTCTCTTAAGAAACCAGCTAATGTCTTATGGAAACTCTTTTGTAGGTAACTCTCTTTCTTTCTCTTGCTGCTTTTAAGATTCTCTCTTTATCATTAACCTTTGACATTTTAATTATAATGTGTCTTGGTGTGGTTCTTTTTGGGTCTGCCTTAATCAGGACTGTCTATGCTTCCTGGACTTGTATGTCTATTTCCTTTGCCATATTAGGAAAATTTTCCTTCATTTTTTTCTCATAAGTTTTCAATTTCTTGATCTTCCTCTTCTTCTTCTAGTTCCCCAGTGATTCAGATGTTGGTATGTTTAAAGTTGTCCCAGAGGTTCCTAAGCCTCTCCTCGTTTTTTTCAATTCTTGTTTCTTCATTCTATACTGCTTGACTGTTTATTTCTTCCTTATGTTCCAACTTGATTTGAAACCTGGTTTCCTTCCCTTCACTATTGGTTTCATGTGGATTTTCCTTCATTTCACTTAGCACAGCCTTCACTTCTTCCTTTATGCATTTGGCCATACTTAATCATGTCTGTCAAGTCTGTGAGCATCCTTATCACTAGTGCTTTGAACTCCGCATCTCTCAGGTTGGTTATCTCCTTGTCACTTAGTTCTCCCACTAGAATCTTGATTTGTTTCCTTTTTGGGGCCATATTTCTCTGTTTCCTCAACTTGAAAGCTTCCTGTATTTGCCTCTGTGTCTTTGGTAGAGCTGTCACACCTGTTATGTTGTAAGGATGAAGCCTTATGTATTCATCGGTGTGGGATGACCTGTTTCACTATGTTGTGGCACTGTATGTGGGGGATGGGTCTGAGAGGGAACAATGTCATTTGCTTAGCACTTTGTCCTTTTCCAGCCACACCTCCTGCTTTTTCTATGGGATGGTGCCCATCTAGCTGTTGCCCTGGTTGTGGTTCCCACGGTGTGTAGGTTTGCATATGTTCTAGGACCTTGGGTGCTCTCTATACAAATGGATTCTGCTGAGAGACCAGCAGTTTATTCTGCTGCCCCAACTCCCACTGTTTTTCATGGCCAGAAGCAATGAGACTTTATTTTCCCTGGAGCTGGAACATTGAGCTGCCCAGTCTGATCTGGGACTAGGATCGCTCCTCAGGTGTGCCTCCTGACTTTTAAATGTGTGACTGCTAGCTGGCCACAGCCACTGCTTTGCTGCTGCTAACACTACACAGTCTGTTCTCCACCCTAGCTCCAACCATCCTACCTGTATGGATGAGTATTGCTTCTTTATATCTTTGTTTGTTGGACTTCCATGCAGCTCGATTTTCTGATAGTTCTGGTTGTTTTTAGTGTTGCGGTAGATATAATCCTTCCTACAGTTGTGGGGAGAGGCAAAGCATATCTACCTATTCCTCAATCTTGGCTGGAAGTTCTTGCTCCAACTTTTTGGCTGCACTTTTCCCCATTTGCTTCTACATATAGAGCATGACCTTACCTGTCTAAATGACCAAATAGTTTTGGAGGCACAGAAAAACCACCTTTAAGTGAGGGTTTCTAATATGATCACTGGAACCATGCAACAGTCATCTGTGTTTTGCTTGGTTTTTATAATTGAAATCAGAGGCAAAATTAAAAGTCAATGTAAAAAGCTTTTATTTACTACACATAATTACTTGACAGTAGTTAATTCTAGATGCTTTGAATGGGCTCTTTGTTTCATTCTATTTCCTCCCATAAAGTGATAGCAAAAAGCCTTCCCTTAAGCCTTTACTGTTTAAAACAACAACAGACTTTGTTCAGCTTAATCATTAATTTGATACTGCTCTATAAACTTTATCTTTCACTTTCTTATGCACGAAACGGATTATCTTGGTTGACTGAAACAACATAAAGGGTGAGAATTCCACTAACCAATTACTATAGAAACAAAATCTAGACCTCCAGCTTCTCAAGACAAGTACCTGGTAAGTGACTTACCAGCTCCGTCTTTTAAGTGCCCGTATTTTGTAGAAAACTAAATTTAATAATTGAAACATTAGAGAATGAGAAATGGAAAATTCTACTATGGATGTTTTGCCTTAAAAGGGGAATTCTTTGGGAATTATTAGGTTCACATTTCCTATCTTAAATGGATAAGATTATTTTTCATATTTAAAGCTGTGTTGAGGTAGTCTGCTCTACTAATTTTAAGTTTATAAAACTAAATATATTTTAAAAAATTATTAGTGTTTTACTTACTCAGTATTTCTATTTAGTTTAAAGGAATACACTTGTATAATCCACTGCTTAGTTGAGTTCTTAAAAATTCTATGTGTGGGAACATAAAAATCAGATCTTGCCCAAAATTATTTTCACAAGCCTGTTTTTGTGTACATTTCAATATTCTCAAATAAATGTGTTGTACAAATGCTAGAAAATGCATTTTCCATCAAAAACTGATTTATCTCTTTCAAAAATATTTTGACTGTGTGGAATATTTTTCATTAAAATATGTATTCAGTCTTTTTAATCATTAAATCTGAGAACCATGACAGTGATGTGTTCTTCAAATTTCTAAAGATTAATTACTTACTCAAGGGTCTTGAAACAAGATTTGAGTTATTTTTTTTCACATGCATTCTCTTATTGTCACTTTTATGAATAACTGTGTTTGTATAAACTTGTTTACATTCCTTTATTTTTCCTCGAGTTCATTTTCAAAGCAATATTCTCAGAAGCCCACATCAGTACAGAAAGCCCTGATAAAGACTCATGTAATATAATTATTTTGTTGCAGTATTGAAAACACTTGACATTTTAACAAGAAATAAAAACACTCAATATTTTAAATTAAAATTCTACTAATCAGTAAGTCAGTGTTTAGGCTAATGCCTGTGACCAGTCAATACAACTTTTTCCCCACTGTATAAATGCTTCACTATTACTATGATTTTTAAAAAACTCAATATTTTCATCAGCTACATGAACATTTAAATATTTAAAATTTATTAGCCAATGTTCTGAAAATGTTTCAAAATTATATTTTTATTTTTAATGGTGTGTAAATTTGTTAGCTATCAACATATATAAAGCTGTACTGAACTTAAATTATTACATCACCAATTTAAAATCCAGATTTAATAGTTGCTGCCTTGTGTGTCATATGATATCTAAGTTTTCATAAAAAAAGAAAAGAAACTTTTATGTGATTTTTAAAAAGCTCACTTTGGGTTTCCAGACTCATTTAGAATTTCATGACGGTCCACAGAATTTAGAGAGTGTTTTCAACATCAATTCGATTCTTTGTATTCCTTGGAATATTAGCAAATTTATATCCTTGTTGATTGCATCTAGGAGCGAGGTCCTCTTGCATTCTGAAATTTGATACAAATAGCTGTGAAAGAGTCCCTGAAACTGATTTAAAAAGCTGATAGTATTCTCAAGTTAGCAGAAATTAGCAATGTTTTCAGTTTATATAAATACGATTATTTCTCAAAGGCACTGCATTTTGTCTCATATCCTCAAAAGAAACTCATGCTATAAAAGTTTCTATACTCATAGAAGTTAATGATGAGCAAGGAAGAAGGAAACATATTTTAAAAGAATAATGAGATCCCTCTTTAATGAAAGTACTCACACTGATTTAAAAATTAAAACTAGATGAATATATATGGTGTATATATGTACATACATATATGCATGTATTTTAAAGAAGTTTTAATTGAGAAATAGATGACAGATATAGGCAAAAATTGTAATAATATTATTGTCTCATAAGATAAAATCAAAATAAAAGAGGTTAGGCAGTAGAAAGGTGAATCTATGGTAATAAATATTATATTACATAATAAATACAAAACAGTCAAAAGTTGATGCTTTGAATAGCACATTTTCAAAGAAAAACTCATATACTATATGTAAAAAGTTGTGGAAGATACTAGTAGAGACATGCAGAGGAAGATCTTATACAATAATAATTCAACAAATTAAATTTTAAAATATTTTAAAAACTAAAAAATATATTGATATTGACAAACCCACAGTCAGCATCTTACTCAGTGGGCAAAAACTGAAAGAATTTCCCTTACAATATGAACAAGACAGGGATGTTTGATTTCACCACTCTTATTCAACATAGCACTGAAAATGTAGCCACAGCAATCAGACAAGGAGAAATAAAAGGTATCCAAGTTGAAAAGGAAGAAGTAAAACTGTCATTATTTTCAGATGACATGATATTGTATATAGAGAACCCTAAAGACTTCACCAAAAAACTACTAGGACTGATAAATGAATTCAGTAAAATAGCAGGATAAAAAATAAATATCTAGAAATCAATTGCATTTTTATACTCCAATAATGAATTATAATAAAAGGAAACTAAGAAAACAATCCAATTCACAATGCATCAAAATTAAAAAAAAAAAAAAAAACACCCTGCAATAAATTTAACCAAGGAAGCAAAAGACATGTATTCATAAAATTATAAGACACTGAAGAAAGCAATTGAACATACAAATAAGTAGAAGCACATACAGTGTACATGGAGGGGAAGAATTAACATTATCAAATTGTCCGTACTAACCAAAGTAATCTATAGATTCAATGCAATTCCTATCCAGATACCAATTCTGCATTTCACAGAACTAGAATACATAGCCAAAAATGTATCTGAAACCACAAAAGATCCCTAATAGCAACAGCAATCTTGAGAAAGAAGAACAAAGTTGGAGGAATCATGCTACCTGATATCAAACTATATACTATAAGGCCAAAGTAATCAAAACAGCATGGTGCAAGCATGAAAACAGATATATACATCAGTGAGACAGAATAGAGAGCCTAGAAATAAACTCATGCCTTTATTGTCAATTATTATTTAACCAAGGAGGGAAAAACAACAGGGTAAAGATAGTCTATTCAATAAATGGTGCTGGGAAAATTGAACAAATACGTAAAAAAAAAATGAATTAAATTAGACCACTTTCTCATACCATACACAAGAATAAACTCAAAATAATTAAATACTTTGATGTGAGATAAAAAACCATAAAAATTCTAGGATAAAACATAAGCAACAAAATATCAGACATTTCTCATACCAATTTTTTTTTTTTTGATATGTCTTCTTGAGCAAGGGAAACAAAAGAAGAAAAAAATAAGTGAAACTACATCAAACAAACAAGTTTTTCCACAGCAAAGTAAACCATTAACAAAATGAAAAGACAACTCACTGAATGGGAGAACATATTTGTTCATGATACATATGATAAGCAGTTAATATTCAAAACTTATAAATAACTTATACAACTCAACATCAAAAATACAATTTGCTTTAAAAAAATGGGCAAAGGACCTGAATAGATTCTTCTCCAAAAAGAACATACAGATGGCCAATAGATATATGAAAAGGGGCTCAATGTCACTAATCATCAGAGACATGTAAGTTAATACCACAATGAGACATTATCTCACACTTGTCAGAATGGCTGTCATCGATAAATCAATGAACAACAAGTACTGGGGAGGATATAGAGAAAAGGAAACCCTCACACACTAGTGGTGGAAATACAGGTTGGTGCAGCCACTGTGGAAAACAGTATGGAGTTTCCTCAAAAATTAAAAATGAAACTTCCATAATTCACCAACACAATCTAAATTTGAACATAGATATAACTGCCTACAGTTTCATGTGCAAATATTATCATCACATCTGTAAAAGTCTCAGCAGTAATATTAGGTGGCCCTTTGGGCTATAAAAGTCTGTGGGGAAGATTCTTGTTCAATTTCACTTCTGGGAATTTATCCAAAGAAACCTGAAACACTAATTCAAAATAATATATGCATCCTTATGTTTATTGCAGCCTTATTTACAATAGTAAAGTTTTGAAAGCAGCCCAGTGCCCATTAGTAAATGAATGGATCCAGATGCTGTGATATATTTGCACCATGGGATACTATTGTCTGTAAAAAAGAATGAAATCTTATCTTTTGCAACACCATGGTTGGACCTGGAGAGTATTATGCTAAGTGAAATAAGCCAGTCAGAGTAAAACAAATACCATATGATTTCAATTAAATGTGAAATCTAATAAATAAAATAAGCTAACAAACAAAATAGAAACAGACTCATAGAACAAATTGACAGCTGTTCTAAGGGAAGAGGGTTAGGGAACTGGGTGAAAAAATGGAATGGATTAAGCAAAAAATACATATATGTTGTTGTTGGCAGCCGTCCGTCTCGAGAGACGATGGTGTAGCTTCTTAAGAGTCTATCTGCACCGCCAAGAATGGCTGTGCAGTCCAACTCGGGAGTGACAGGGTATCTGTCTCCTCCCGTGTTGAATCGACATCTTGCGATGACGCTGGAGTGTCCTCTCCAGTGAAGCTGAAGCTACAGAGCCTGGGCAGGGTGATATGGAGGGTCCGCTGTTGCCCATGCAGCAGACCCCCCCTCTCTTCGCAGCTGAAGGGTCCAAGGGAAAGACGGAGTCAATACAGCTTGGCTTCAGGTGCGCCGCAGGAGTTGCCGGTGTTGACTACAACGTCAAACCGCCTTAGGGACTCCGGCTCCGGATTTTCTGTCGGGGTTTACTCCCTTAGCCTTTCCCCTGAAGAGGTATGCCGCAAGGCAGCGGAGGTTTTTTGGAGTCAGAGTTTTCCTTCTCTGATGTGCCCTGACTGGAAGATCGAACCAGCGACACCCAGCTCGCAGGCCGACGCTCAATCCACTGAGCCAAACCAGCCAGGGCCGACAGATGTATATATGTATACAAATTTATATACATGTAAAATGTACATACAGATATATGTATGTAATAATTACAATAAACTTTAAAAAAAGTTCATCATCATTATCATCATCATCATCATAGCAGATAACACTTATACATAAAATACATATATAGACAAAGGCAATAATATGGTGATTACCAGAGGAAGGAAAACTCTAACTCCAAAAAACCTCCGCTGCCTTGCGGCATACCTCTTCAGGGGAAAGGCTAAGGGAGTAAACCCGGACAGAAAATCCGGAGCCGGAGTCCCTAAGGCGGTTTGACGTTGTAGTCAACACCGGCAACTCCTGCGGCGCACCTGAAGCCAAGCTGTATTGACTCTGTCTTTCCCTTGGACCCTTCAGCTGCGAAGAGAGGGGGGGTCTGCTGCATGGGCAACAGCAGACCCTCCATATCACCCTGCCCAGGCTCTGTAGCTTCAGCTTCACTGGAGAGGACACCCCAGCGTCATCGCAAGATGTCGATTCAACACGGGAGGAGACAGATACCGTGTCACTCCCGAGTCGGCCTGCACAGCCATTCTCGGCGGTGCAGATAGACTCTTAAGAAGCTACACCATCGTCTCTCGAGACGGACGGCTGCCGATGATGACCAGAGGAAAAAGGAGAAGGGGAGATTAGAAAAGGGTAGAGAGGGAATAAATGGTGAAGGAAGGAGATTTGACTTTGAGTGGTGAGCACAATACAATACACAGATTATGTACAATATGATGAAATTGTATACCTAAAACCTATATAATTTTATTAACCAATGCCACCCCAATGAATTTAATAAAATGTTAAATAATATATTGATATTAAATTCATTTATATGTGCATATATAAATACCAGATATATGATCATAATTCCAATAGATAATAAACTTGCAACAAAATGAGCATTTATTTGTGTAAGAAAATTACCATCAAATCTACAACATAGAATTTGTAATGTTTGCCTCCTCTAGACCAGCAAATCATATTGAGAATCTAATGAAAAATTGTTGCTGTAAAATCCAATTGATTAGAAAATGAAAGCCAAACCAAATATATTATTTTGAAATAATCAATTGGGTTGGCAGTCATCACATAATTAAACACAAATTATGTAGTAAATAATAAAAACCAGAAATACTAAAATCTCTGTGATTTGGCCAAATCTGTGGCTTATTCAAAATGATAAACAGCTTTATATTAGATTTTTTAAAATAATTAATTAATTAGTTAATTGAAGAGGAAAAAAGAAGAAAAGAGATGGTCTCAGAATCCATAAAACTGGTTACAATTTTTTACTTCACGACGTATGGTTTTTGACTTCAGGAAATGCTCATAACTTCTCCAAGCTTCATTTTCCTCCCTATAAAATAGAGATAAATAATATGTATCTCAAAATTTAGTATAAGGCTAAATTATTGTTATAGTTATTTTGTTGTTAGTATTTTATTGCTCTTTACTTTATGTCAAACATTTTCTAAGTACTATACTCATTTAATTCTCACAACTGTCCAATATAATGAGACATAAAATAATTCCCATTTTATAAATGAGGACATTATGGTAAAGAAAATTTACATAAATTATTTGAAATCTTACTTCAAAGGTCCTTTAAAATTTAGCCCAATCCATAGTTGATGCTCCATAAATGTTTATTTCTCCACCTATCTATTTCTGCTTACTTTTGATTTAATAAAACAAGAAACTTTCAATCAGCGTGTTTTACAATCAACTCTGCAGGATACTGTCTAGTTCTCAATCTCCTACTTAAATCTGCAGGTAAAATCATATAATACTATGGTGATAGAAAACCAAATCATTAAAGTAAGCAAAAACAATTAAATAAAGTTTCCAAAACCCACATATACAAACACACACAATTATGTTTTGTTTTAATTTTATATTTTGGTTTTTCAATTACAGTTGTCCCTTTTTTTCCCCATTGCTCCCCCCCACCCCGCCTACCCCTTCTCCCACAATCATATCCTTCCCCGTTGTCCATGTCCGTGAGTCATTTATACATGTTCCTTGACTAAACCCTTCCCTTACTTAGCCTCCTTCTCTCCCTCCCCCCTCCCCCCTATTGACTGTTATTCTGCTCCTTGTCCTATTTAGTTCATTTTTTTATGTTGTTCTTTAGTTTCCTGTATTAGGTGATATCATATGGTATTTTGCTTTCTTTGCCTGTCTTATTTCACTAAGCATAATTCTCTCTAATACCATCCATGTTGTCACAAATGGCAGGAGTTCCTTCTTTCTCTCTGCTGCATAGTATTCCACAATTATGTTTTAAATGTTGATACATGTTTATTATTTTATTTCAAACATATATTTTGTTTATGCTGACAAACAAGAAAGGCCCATTATAAAGCAGACTGTTTAAGCTTTTAGGACCTGAGATGATGATTTCATTAATGCTTTCCATTGCTAGAGTACTGGGAAGCTGTATTCTGGATTTTATTAGGCCCTTGGCACCCCAAATGAACTCTTTACCAACAAATACCTATGTTAAAAGACCCTAAAAATACAATATTGCCTAGTAGCAAATGGTATCCAGTACCTCCTGACCATGTACAATTAATTGTCTGAGGATATCAAAGAATAGGGTATAATTAACACCAGAATTTCTGTATGAGGTGGAAGAGACAGATAAGTATAATTGTTTCCACTTAAAGGCTCATGTTCCCCAGTACTTGTAGGATTAATGACTTGCTAAAGACTGACTATAAAGTAGAGATTAAATATAAAAACTTAGGCTCATTATCTTTTTGTGTGGGACTGAGTGAAGAATAGTAAATAATTCTCTAGGTGAAAGAGAATGCATTTTCCTTCTGATTTGAGGCAGTGTTGAAAATAAAAAAGCACAAATTTTCAGATTAGGGTGATATAAATGGTGACAATATGATACTTTTAGTAATACATAAACTATATAGAGCAATTTTTACATGCCAGATAGCATGCTACATCTTTATATACATTAAATAATTTCATTTATAACATTAAACAATGACAATGACACAGTGACAATGATTTTATCAATTGAATACTGTCCAATACAATGAAAAATTCTGTGCTCAAAAAAAAAACAAAAAAATTCACTTGCCCCAGAGCAACACAGTTGATAAGTTCTAGATTTTTCTAGCAATGGCCTTTCCAGCAAAAAAGCTAAGTGTTTGCCCCATTAGGTGTGTTATATCCCAGAATTTGAAACCTGAATTTATTATTTATAAGTTTTTTGTAGTTGGGCAAGTTTCATAAACACTGGAGATTTCTAATAATAATATGAATTTCAAAACTATTATTATAGGTAGAAGTGGAAATATAAGAAATGAAATTATAATGTATAAAAATTGTTTAATAAATATTAATCTTCCTCATAGCCTATGCCTTAATATTACTCCATGTTGTTTTAGGTATCTAACTTTGATTATGGAATATAAAGTAAGATTATTTATAAAATACATTGTGTATTTTCTAGGTATGCAGCAAACAAAACAAAATGTAAGTCAAAAGAAATAGAATCAATTATTTCCGAGATAAACTGCCACAGGTCATGTGTAAAGTACAGTACAGAGTAGTATTTTATTACCTTTCAGTTTTTATAAAATATAAGCTTTTATAAATGTCTACTTTTAGTATTTATAAAAGTGAAGCAATATTTTAATGGAATGTTTCAGCAATAAAGGACTATTTTGTTCAACTGCTTATTCTTTCCTTCTTCTGTTGTGACTTAAAGAATATAGTTTGCTAATCAAAGCATATTAATTTCACTTAAAATTGTATAATTTTAGAGGTGAAACAAACTGGAGTGATCACTTGGTACATTTGCCATATTTTTTCAACAGCTAAAATATGGCTCAGAAATATGACATAAGTAGTTCAGGGTCACACTGCTGGTTTGTGGAAGAACTGGACTCAAATGCCTGTTGTCAGGTTCCCAAAGGTGTGCTTAGAAAAACCGCACAAATACAGCATTTCCTACAATTATAATATTTTAGCTTTTACATATCTAAAAAGAAGCTAATAAAATCTGTTCTTTTTAGGCCAAGAATCTGTTAAATATCAAAATATCACTTTCTAGGAAAGGAATGCATTTTCAATTTAATACTTAATGTTTTCTTAATGACTAAGGCACATCATATCTTTAGGTAAAGTATTTAACTATTTTAACTCACCAATGGTCATAAGAGTCAATAGTTTCATTTCGTAAACATAGATTAACAAGGACTTTAACAGCATGAAGGATATTAAACTGTGCCCACGGTCTTACAGTTGTCCTCTAGAGGAACTTATATTTCAAGGGACATCTTCAGAGACGTAAACAACAGATACCTAAGGGACATGATCATCTACAACATTTCATGAGCTTTTACCAACTCAGAGTCTCTCACATAGTGTTATATGCTGCTCAAGGGTATCATCCTTTTAATGATTTTTTGGCTCTGATACTTAACTTAAGGATCATTTAGAGCTCTCAGGAGTTTAAAGGTAAGTTAAATTTCACTTCATTTCTTGAGTGTTTTAAGAGTCATAATGGTAATTTAAGCTATTGAATTCATACAAAATTTGAATACACTGATGTGATTAGTTCCTCTTGAAAAAAATGACCTAAAATAACGAGACACTGACAAAAACACAGATATTCCAAAAGACACAAAAAAACTACCTAAATTAAATTAAAATATTTTATTATACATTTTCACACAGTTATTAATAAAATTAATAAAATTGTATATACTTATCTAAAATATGTAATTAAATAAAAATATTATTAAAAAAATCATTAGTGTGAATCAGGTGTTGTAAAACTCATTTCATATATACTATAGTAGATTAAGCCTTCATATATTTATAAAACACCTTAATGTGTGCAGCATTAAGCAAAAAGGAATACCATTTCTCCATCTTTTCTACCTAGAATATTCTTTTGTATCTCTAACTAAATTTAATGGTCAAAATCAAATCACACCACCTGTACTACAGACCTGACAACCACCTTACCATAATTTGGCAATTGTCTTATGTACCTTGTATTGAAATTTATCTTTTCAATGTTTATATTTAGAAGGTAGTATAGAAAAGTAATTAATATTAGGGATGGTTGTCAGGCTATTTGGGTTCAAACCCAGTCCTGCCACTTACTGACAGTGTGACCTAGGCAAGTTTCTTAAACTTCTCTATGTTAATTTCCCCCTTGATAAAACCAGGATAACAAGATTTAAATTAGAAGACTTTTATGAAAATTAAATAACAATACATGCACTGAAAGCAGGGTTGTGTTGGGGGGGGTATGCATATGAGAGAGTGTGTGTGTGTGTGTGTTTTGAATAATGATTTAGAATGTAAACTCCTTGTTGATTGGGTGTATGACCTGCTGGCTAATACTTCCCAGTATATCTCAAAGTGTTAGATTGCTAACTGAAGTTATAAAGTTATAGTGGTAACATAAAGTAATTTGATTCCTGGTTATTCTTTCTAGCATTAGGGAAAATTCATTTCATTTCAGTACACACTTTTTAACCTCAACAAAGTAAAGACTTCCTGGGACTAGGAACCTAAATTCTAATCAAAGAAACAGACACTGAATTGTTAATAATAACACTTTAAAAATATATAAAATAATATCAGTATATTCAAGAGAAGAAAATGAAGAATAGAGAGTAACTTTGTTTTTAGGTCATGAAGAAGGCTTTTCCAAGGATGTGTAATTCGTACAAGATTTTGAGAAATGCACAGGAGTTTTCCCTGTAGACAAGAGAAGTAAGAGTATCAGCTCAAAGACAGTAACAGGCAATTGCAACAGCTAGATGTGAGGGGGTGGATGCTTTTTTTTTTTTTTAATTGCCTGTTGCTAGAGGCTAAAGTCTAAGTGCAATGAAGGTAATCAGAGAGGGTTGGTCAACTCTTGAAATTTGATCCTTTCAGTCGTGTGGTTGTGCTCAAGTTTTAGTGAGAGTTGGCAAGGAGATGGGAGGAAGTGAGTTTAGAGATAAGGGGACAAATTTTAAGACCATTGTCATAGTACAGAGTTTATGATGATAAGGACATACATTAAGACATACCTGTACTTTTGGGGAGGGTAATAATAAAAATATTAATAATGGTTACCCTTTACCAAATATACACCATGTTTTATCAACATACATAATATAGCCATCATATTATTTCTCTACCACAATAGCTGAGTAAAGTTACTAAATCTTCACCACCATTTTAAGATTAGAAAATTGAATTTAGAATTTTGATTTGTCCAGAGTCACATTGGTAGTGAATGACACATCTAGCATATTAATTATAAATCTGGCAACCTTACAGTCTTAACTGCTAAGCTAGTTCATGAAGGGAAGCTGCTTTCCCCCATGGATAGTTGAAAGAAAAGAAAAATCAGATTTGTGAGCCAATTGGATTTAGCAAAGTCGAAGAGAAGACAGAATCTAAGATAACTTCCAGATTTCTGAGTTTAGTGATGAAGTAAATGTGGTATCACATTTACCCTAGGACAAGAACTGGTCACTGAAGAGCAAGGCTCATGAGTTAAATTTGTGATTATTAAATGTGAAAGGTCTAAGGAACATCAGGGAAAAATGGGTAATAGCATTTGAATATACAGATCTTGAGTTCAGAACAAATTAATGATAAATATACTTTCTGTAGGATCAGCTCACAGGTGGTTGTTAAAATCTTGGAAAAGTATATACAATAAGAGCCAACTAGAAACTATGGGACCCCCCAAAAAACAGCAATTCTATCCTAAGTATTCCTTTGAAAAATTGAGAATTAAATAGATAAAAGATCAATCAGAATGTGATAATATAAAAATCAAGAGAGTTTCAGAAGACTATATGGTCAATAATATCAAATTCCATATATAAGAATACTTTGAAATCATGGAGCATGATACCTGTCCAGCTAGTTTTGTTCTTCTTTATCAATATTACACCTGTCTTGGAGCAACCTGATCAAGCTGACAGCATAGGCAGACATGGTTCACCTCTTTGCACAACCACATTAAAATTGCAACTAAAATATAGAACAGCCATCAGCCAGAACCATAAGAAACTGAGTTGAATGGAAGTCTGACAACTACAGAATTAAAGAAACCACACCCATGGAGACAGAGCTGGCAGGCTGGTGCCATTCATCTCTGAGAATCCATTAACCTGGCTAACTGTGATTGACCCACTTGGGAGATCCCCAGAGACTCCACCCCATCCAACTTACTTGCCCACCCAAGCTGCTTTTCCATATAAATGGCTGGTCTTTGTTCATGCTTCACAACTTTCTAAATTCTATCAAATAATTAACAGCTGATCTCAGTGAGCTCAAGGCCCAGCATTACCAACAGACAGCTTAGACCCACAGATTGGCTTCTCCTGAGAATCTGCAAGCTCAGCACAAGTAGCAGCTATCTGTTTGCTTTAGGGTGCCTTGGGCAAAACATACGTGGGGTCTGACCTTGGCCTGCACTACCCAGGAAGCCCCAGGGTCAGCACACAAAGTGGACAGCTAGAGACTACATCGGAGCACCACCACCATGCCCCTCCACAGCTGGTCCTCCATGGTGGGTGGAAGTTGGTGGTCAGTGGTCACAGCCAGTCCTTGCAGTGACTGGCAGAGGTAAATCCTTCCCATTGACCTGTCAACAGCAACCAAGGCTTAACTGCAAGAGGAGAGTGCACTCTGCCCACATGATGGGTGCATCTTGAGTACCCAGCTTGGGGAGGCTATGCCACTGGACCCTACAAGACACCTATTACATTAGGCCACTCTACCAAGACAGGGTCAAAAGCAGCTCTACCTAATACACAGAAACAAGCATAGGGAGGCTGTCAAATTATGGAGGCAAAGAAATATGACCCAAATGAGAGAACAGAATAAAGCCCAGGAAAAAGCTGAATGAAATGGAGATAGGCAACCTATCAGATGCAGAGTTGAAAACACTGGTGATCAGGGTGCTCACAGAAGTGATTAAATATGGCCCCAAACTAAAGGGAAAAAATGAAGGTTATACAAAGTGAAATAAAGAAAAATATACAGGGAACTAATAGGGATAGGAAGGAAGCCAGTACTCAAATCAATGATTTCGAACAAAAGGAATAAATAAATGCTCACCTCGAACAGAAAGAAGAAACAAGATTTGAAAAAATTGAGGAGAAGCTTAGGAAGCTCTGGGACAACTTTAAAAGTACCAACATCCGAATCATAAGGGTGCCAGAAGGAGAAGAGAAAGAGTAAGAAATTGAAAAATTATGTGAAAAAATAATGAAAGAAAACTCCCTTAATTCAGTAAAGGAAACAGACATACAAGTCCAGGAAGCACATCATAATTAAGATGCTGAAGGTTAAGGATAAAGGGAGGATCTTAAAAGCAGCAAACAAAAAGAAGAGAGTTACCTGCAAAGGAATTCCTATAAGACTATCAACTGATTTCTCAAAAGAAACTTTATAGGCAAGAATGGTCTGACAAGAAGTATTCAAAGTAATGAAAAGCAAGGACCTACAACCTAGATTACTCTATCCAGCAAAGCTATCATTTAGAATGGAAGGGCAAATGAAGTGCTTCCCAGACAAGGTAAAGATAAAGGAGTTCATCATCACCAAGCCCTTATTATATGAAATGTCAAAGGGACTTATTTAAGAAAAAGAAGATCAAAACTATGAACAGTGAAATGACAACAAACTCACAGCTATCAACAAGTGAATCTAAATAATAAAAACAAAGCGAACTAAGCAAACAACCAAAACAGGAACAGAATCATAGGTACGGAGATCATTTGGAAGGTTATCAGCTGGGAGGGGGAAGGGAAAGAAAGGGGAAAGTGGTGCAGGGATCAAGAAGCATAATTGGTAGGAATAAAATAGATAGGGGTGTGTTAGGCAAAGAAAGAAAAATACTATATGATATCACCTAATACAGGAAACTAAAGAACAACACAAACAAAGAAACTAAATAGAACAGAGAGCAGAATAGCAGTCAATAGGGGGGAGGGGAGAGGGAGAGAAGGGGGATAAATAAGGGAAGGGATTAGTCAAAGAACCCGTATAAAAGACTCATGGACATGGACAACGGGGAGGGATATGATTGCGGGAGAGGGGGTGGGTTGGGTGGAGGAGAGAAATTAGGGGAAAAGGGGACAACTGTAATTGAAAAACCAAATAAATAAATAAATAAATAAATAAATAAATAAAAAGAATAGTATAGGAAAGAGTGAAGCCAAAGAACTTGCATATGTAAACCATGGACATGAGCTAAGGGGTAGGGGATTGCTGGAGGGAAGGGGAGTACTGGGTGGATGGAGGCAAAGGGAAAAAATTAGGAACACTGTAACAGCATAGCCAATAAAATATACTTTAAAAAAAGATTGCTATGGTTATTTTGGTTTTATCTGGTTCCATACAAATTTTAGGATTGTTCTATTTCTATGAATGATGTCGTTGGAATTTTCATAAGGATTGCTTTGAATCTATAGATTACCTTGGGTGATATGGACACTTTAACAATGTTAATTCTTTTAATCCATGAGTACAGAATATCTTTCCATTTATTTGTGTTTTCTTCAGTTTCTTTCCTTTAATATCTTTTAGTTTTCAGTGTATAGGTCTTTTGCCTGTTTGGTTAAAATTATTTTATTTTTTGATGCAATTACAAATAGGTGACTTTATTAATTTCTTCTTATGATAGTTTTTTAAATTAGTGTATAGATATACAACAGACTTAAAAATAAAGAAATAAGAAAAGATGAGAAATGGCACTTTCGAAAAGGTACACGTTAAGTTAGGTCTGCTGACTTCAGAGACTTCTGATTTTAATTACTGAAGAAAGATTCAGCAGCTGCTAAAGGGCCTCAGGAAGCCTTTTAAGTCATTTTCCTAGAACTTTAGAGAAAGAAAAATAACCAGTCAGCTCATGCTAAATTTGGAAACAACATGTTTTGGAGTAGAGCTTAGGTTATAGTTGAAGCTTTTCCACTTTTTACTTATGGCAGATGAAGAATATAAAATAACATATGATGTCACTAACGCTAAAAAGTTCATCAGAGCAATGTATTTCCAGTGCTATACTAACCTCAAGTTCTTTTCTTCTTGACACCCTCCCCCCAACCTTTTATTCTTGTGGTTTCTTGTAGATAACTTAGAATAATTTACTTTTACCAGCCCAGGCAGTAATTTAATGGATGGAAGTACTAAGGCCACTTTTGGTTTTATAGTTAATATAGTTCAGTGCAGTTACGGGGTTTATTCAGACTTCCACTGCAATGAATTGGCAGTGCTGTGGTTAAGAAAGACACTTCTAACTCCAAAGTCCTATAACTTTATTACATATCTTAGAAACCTTTGCCTGAGGAAAAGCTGTACACAATTATATACACATAAAAAGTATTGATGATATTATTATATAAACATCACATATGAAATAAATTGTGCAAGATCTTACTGGTTTTTATAATATATTTTTTCCTTCTGCTGATTCATAATGCACAGTAGTACTGTGATCTGACGCTGCTAACTCTAGAGGAATTAAATATTTTATTCAATAAAATTTAATTCATTTTTAGTTGTATCAATGCTATTAAAACAAAGACTTTTTTACATGTGCCTTTTAATATGAAATGTAGTTTCTTCTGAAATGGACAACAAGCTGGATGTCTTCAGAAGGGAGTTAGTGGATGTTCAGAGTGTCCCTCTCTTCTGGTGCATTGCTGAGGAGTGGTCCCAGGTGGAGTCATTTGAAAGCCGACCCGATGACCTTTTGATAGCTACCTACCCCAAATCTGGTAAGAGATTTTTATTTATTTGTACAGTTGACCCTTGAGCATCATGGCTTTGAACTGCACAGGCCCACTTATTTATGGATTAAAAAATACATACGAAATTGGCCTTCCGTATCTCCGGGTTGTGCATCAGCATATTCAACCAACCACAGATGGAAAACAGTATCTTCGCTCCTCAGATGGGAATCCGTGGGTGTGGAGGGCTCACTGTGTGCATTGCTCTGCACCATTTTGTGTCAGAGACATGAGGATCTAGGGATTTTGGTATCTGCAAGGGTCCTGAAATGAACTTCCTATGAATACCAAAGAGGCATGTCTGTAGTTAATTCTGGGGTAGTCAAATGTTAGGTTTACAACCCTTAACCCTATCACTGTTCAAGGGTCAACTGTACTTGTTGACTAGTTATTGATCCATATGTGGAAGCCCACTGATCTGAAGATCAGTTGTGAAGCAAATACTGGAGCTGTTTTGGGGATAATTTTGTCTCAAATTAGACAAACTCACTTTTTATTCTTGAAGGCCCACAGTTAAATGAAGGCTCTATCTGAAGGAAAATTAATGCTGTTGTTTTGCTTTCCTTTTTAAATTCAAATAAAAATTATTAAAGTTGCATATATAAATGATGTTGGTACATTGGATTATGAATATATTAATATATATACTCCTATACATTTTTATGTTTAAATATTTTGTTCATTTTAATATTTTGTAAAATATTTTATCACTTTAAACATGTTTTGTAAATATGTTCAGAGGTACTGTTTTAAATTTAAAGAACTGCTCTCTATAGCCTCAGAAAAGAGAATTTAAGATAACTCAGTAAGAATAACTTTTATTTCTTCAGATCTTTTTATGACAGTCTTTCAACTTGCTCAGTGATAGATGTACAGAGAAATACCAGAGAAATGAGGCTCTCTTTAACCTTTTAACCAACTAATTTACTTGAACCCATGATCAATCAACTGCTCTAATTACTAAACTCTCTAATGTCAACTTTGATATTCCTGTCTCATTTCTTAATAGAAATGAGAAAAAGATGTTTTTAATTAGTATATGGACCACTAATCTTTTTATTATAAGTACTAAAATTACTTCAAAGAAATACGTAACAAGTCCTGGGAGGAAAGCCCTGAATTCGGGGAATTCTAATGTGCCAATATTGCAAACATTGCCAGTGCAATATGGTCCTTCCAGAAAGTAAACAAATGCACCATACGGGTTTTTGTAGATATAAAAAACAAGCTTGTTTTGGAAAAAGTTTGTTTTTTCTTTCTTTTTTACTAGTTACATTGCTCTCTGAGTAGTTCCCCAAACCCACATTATTTAAGACCAAAATTACTTTTCATTTTCTTGTTGAGATACAAGGTTAGAAAAGGAAGGGCAATCACTGGGAATGTATGTGCTTGTTTATTTTTTCTACTTATCACATATTTACAGATAGGAAACCATTAAGATGATCTTTGGAAGGTATCATTGCACAAGTAGTTCATCTACAAAGGTGCTGTTAGTTGGCTAGATAGTTACAAATAAATTAACCATATATTCTTTTTGTTTTTTTTTCTTTTTTCTTTTCTTTTGTTCTATTTTAAGATTCAAGTTAACTATCTCTTTATGGGCTAAACTGTGTCTTTTCTTTTTTATTTTTTTTCAAAAGTCATGGAAAATAAATATTTCAATTCAAAGCATGTCTATATTGGCTTTTCTTTCAATCAGATACATTGGCCAAAAACTGAACCACCTACTGATAGAAAATGTGTTGAATTTAGATTTCTTTTGTTCTGTGAATCTTTGCTTATGCCAGAATAGACATAGCACTATAGCTGTCTGAGTTAGAAGGATGGGAATGGGAGTCTTGTACTCATGATTTAGGGACAACAAGGAGTAAGAGTCATCCACAGAAAAGACTAAATAAAAATGAGCCCTAAAGTATTCAAATATCTGGAACCAATTCAAAGGTACCTCCAAATAAAGATTATTATTCTAAAAATTTGCTGTTTTCATAGATTAATTTTTAATTTACTTTTTTCGTTTCCACTCATGATTATTCTATTTAGAAACTATCATTATACATTTGGTAAAGAGGAAGAAAATGGGAACAGTTAAGAAGATACTTTTCTCCTATATCTTATAAAGGCTTTTTTAGCAATACCTTGATAATTTCATCATTGAGGGACATAGATGATTAAGTTGACCATATGCTCATGTGCATTAGATCCACTTCTCAAAGACTGGTGAGACATAATTTATAAAGATTAGAGTGACTTGATTCACTGTGCTCAAACAGGATATAGTCTTTGATTTTATTAGTGTCCCACTGGTCACCACAGATACAATCACAAAGTTATCTTTGCTTCCCTTCACCCCCTTGTTCCTCTTCACCCCTCCACCAAATGTCAAATATTTTTGAAGTTCTCTTCAGTTCCAAAGAATAATAGTCTTTTTGATATCAATAGGAAATGTACAAACTGATGTTCAGACTCATTAAAATTGGCTGCTTTCTCCATCTACCTCACACAGGAAGGTGAACTATCTTACACAATCTCTCTCTCTCTCTCTCTTTTTAAAAATATTATTTATTGGTTTTGAGAGAGAGAGAGAGAGAAAGAGAGAGAAACATTGGTCTGTTGTGGCACTTATTTGTGCATTCATGGGGCTTGACCACAGCTCTAACCCATAACCATGGCCTGTTGGGAGAATGCTCTAATGCAACAGAGCTACCCAGCAAGGGCTCACAATGTCTCTTTCATACCCCATGTTTTACTTCCTTTTCAAGTTTTACTTTATGAATATCTTAATCAGATTTACATACAATACATATATGTATGTGTTAAAGATAGATAAGAATGTCTACTAGGAGAAGGGAGAAGAGAGAAAAGAAATGACTATGAAGAGCACATTTTGGTTTTTGATGTTATACAACTTCTTGTGACCCTCTTACACTCTTTTTGACACCAAAGTTTAAAGTACCTTCTATTCTTTTTTTTCCAGGCACAACCTGGGTCAGTGAAATACTGGATTTGATCTATAACAATGGGGATGCAGAGAAATGTAAACGGGATGCAATATACAAACGAGTGCCATTCATGGAACTTATAATTCCTGGACTTGAAAATGGTATTTTCTCTTAATGTTCTTTTTCATCATAGGAGTAAATTTCCCTGTTTTTTTTTTCCTGGTGTCTAGAGGAGTAATGATGGAAAATAATACAGACAGAGCTTGAACAGTTGAATCATAAGTTTCTATAACAAAAGAGTATGAATTTGGTATTCTAATAACCATATTATACTCCTCTTCCACCCAAAGATAATATCTATATAAGAAGAGGTTTTATTGAGTATATGTTTTATTAACAAGACAGGAAGAAGTCTTTAGCATTTGAATATTGGCTGATCATTAGACATTAAAAATTCAGGGTTTTATTTAAGATAGAATCACATATACTGCTAGTTAGCTGATGTTCAGACTCAAGAAATAGAATTATGTCCCTATAAGGACTTACATCATTGAAATTTTTAAAATTAACTATGAACCTCACAACTTAATTTGATTTCAGAATTTTAATATAAGAAAGTTGAAAAGAGATTAAGAAGTACAAACTGCCAGTTATAAAAATAGTCACAGGGATGTAAATGGTACTAGACTTAAATTCGGGTGATTATTTAATAAAATATTATAATCTATAATCACTATATTGTACACCTGAAACTAATATATATTGTTTGTCAAATATGTCAATTGTAATTAAAAAATAAATTTAAAAAATATATTTTAAAGTGTCTAAAAAAGAAAGCTTGAAAGGGATCTTCCACATTGTAAATGAAGCAAAGAGGAACGTAAATGAAGGAAAACTTTTGTGTTTTTATAATGACCTACTGCTATTTCTACCTCACCAAGGTATTATATCTGAAGATTTTATAGACACTTATAAAGATAATAACCCCTACTATTCATAGGCAATTAAACAGCCTAATTAACCAGAATTTATCTTTAAAAAAAAATCTCATTACAGATTTTAGATCTGAGGCCATTTAGCCATGTAGCCATTTCAAGTCATATAGTTGGGTTAAAGTTTACAAAGTCTTGGGTTATATTGTAATTGACCTTTATGATTCCACATTTATAATGTAATTTAACTTTTATGATTATAGGCATTGAGGATTTGAAAAACATGCCATCTCCTCGATTAGTGAAAACACACTTGCCTGTTCAACTTCTTCCTTCTTCATTTTGGAAGAATAACTGCAAGGTAGCAAATTTTAAAGAAAAAAATTCTTATTTTTTTTCTTTTTTAAAAATTATGCTTTAACGATTTTGCTGTTACAATGTCCCAATTTATTTTCCCTTTGTTCCCCTCCACCCAGTGACCCTCTGCCTTTCAGTTGTCCCCCCTCTTAGTCCATGCCCATTGGTTGTGCATATAGTTCTTCTCAACATCCTCCTATCTATTCCACTCCCTCCTACTATGCTTAATTCCTGTACCATCTTCCTTCCTTTCCCCCTTCCCCCTCACTGCTGACCTCCCCCCATAATGTTCCCCATACCTATAATTCATTTCACATGCTCGTTGCCTACTTAGTTTGACTTTGTTTTGGTTCCCAGCTTCTGCTGTTGGTTGTTGTGATACAGTTTTCATTTTAATGTTCATAGTTTTGCTCCTCTTTCTCCTAAACAAGTCCCTTTAACATCTCATATAACAGTGGTTTGGATCTGATGAACTACTTCAGTTTTACTTTGTCCTGGAAGCACTTTCTCTGCCCTTTTGTTCTGAATTACAGCTTTGCTGGATAGAGTAATCGTGGTTGTAGGTTTTTTCTTTTCATTACTTTGAATATTTCTTGCCAGTCCCTGCTTGCCTGCAGAGTTTCTTTTGAGAAATCAGCTGATAGTCTTATTGGGACCCCTTTGTACATAATTCTCTTCTTCTCTCTTGCTGCTTTTAAGATTCTCTCTTTATCCTTAATTTTTGACATTTAGATTATAATGTGTCTTGCTGTGTTTCTCCCTGGGTCCAGTTTTTTTGGAACTCTCTGTGCTTCCTGGACCTGTAAGTCTATTTCCTTCCCCAAGTTAGGGAAGTTCTACTTCATTATTTTTCCACATAATTGTTCAATTTCTAGTTCTTCTTCCTCACCTTCTGACAACCCTATGATTTGGATGTTGGCCCTTTTACAGCTGTCCCATGGGTTTCTGAGCCTCTCCTCATTTTTTTTTCCTTTCCATTTCCTCTTTCTGCACTGGTTGACTCTTTGTTCCTTCCCTATGTTCTGATTTGTTGATTTGATCCCTTGTTTTCTTTCTCTCACCACTAGTTTTGTATGTGTTTTTATTCATTTCAGCAGGACTAGCCTTCATTCCTTTCCTGTCTTGTTTAAGTTATGCTGTTAGGCCTGTATGCATTCTTATAACCAAAGCTCTGAACTGTGCCTCAGAAAGATTTCCTATCTGCTGCTTCATTAGATTAGATATTTGCTCTCTGGTCAGCTGTGTTACTGGGATCTCTATGATGATCTGTGCCATCCTGACAATTTTGTGTTTACCTTTGCTTCCTGGGTGGGGTGTCACATCTCCTACGCTATAGGGGACGGAGCCCCACACACTCATCACAACTGGGTGACCCTTCTCACCACACTGTGGCACTTTGTGTGGGTTGGGGGTCCAAGATGGATTCCTGCCATTCACTCTCTGTTGAGAAACTGGGAGCCTCCTCCTCCATTCCCGCACCCTCCAGACCTCACAGTCCAAGGCAATGGGGGTCTGCCTTCCCTGGCATTGGAATTACAAGGTGATGGGTCTGGTCTACAGCCGGGTGTGCTCCCCAGGCGCTTCTCGTCTCCCCTTAAATACAGGTGTCTGTGCTTACCGTTGTCCCACCACCATTGCAGCAGCTGCTGCCACCAGCACAGCTTGATCTCTCCACCCCAGCCTCACCCCTCCTACTGGTCAGGACAAGCACCTCTTCTTTATAACTTCATACATTGGGCTTCCATTTATTTTCTGGAACTTCTGGTTATTTCTACTTTTGTGATAGTTGTATTCCTTCTTATTTGTGGAAGGAGATGGAGTGTGTCAGTCTAGGCCTCCATCTTGGCCGGAAGTCTTCTGTGTGTGAAAAAAATTCTTATTTATGTTGTAATTTCTTTTACAAATTATGTAGACATTAAGATGGTGGATTTCAACCCCTAGATAAATCATTGTAAAAATAACAATGTGGTCCCTGTATCCTGAAGATCAAAATAAAACCATTGATTTTTAGTGCTAATGTAAGAGATTACACTCAGTGCCCATGCCCTGAGATTCTCTCAGGGTTTTAATTCTCTAAAATGCCAATCTCTCTGTCTAAATCTATTCATCACTGTCTACTTATAAACAATAAATATTTAAATAACCTCAGAACTGGTTATGCATAAATTCAGTATAATAGCAATTTAAAGTATATAATTTTATATATAATATTTATAAATACATAATTATATAAATTATATATACAGTATATAATATATAATATTGATATATAATTGATGTGTTTTATATACTTATACATTTATATATAGATTCAAATATTTTATATATATTTATAATTATGTATTATATAGTTATATATTATAAATATGTATAAATATAATATATAAATTACATATATAATATATAATTTATGGATTAGTTATAGACTTCTTTTTTTATAATTATTTTACTACAAGAGTAGTATTAGAGAAAAAGTGCATATATTATAATCTATACCTTGATGAATTTTCACAAAGTGAGCATACCCATGAAACCAGCACCTAGATCAAGAAATTGAACATTATACACTGGCTGGTGTGGCTCAGTAGATTGAGCTCCATCCTGTGAACCTAAAGGTCACCTGTTAAATCCCCACTCAGGGTACATGCCTTGGTTATGGGCCAGGTCTCCGGCTGGGTACATACAAGAGGTGACTGATCTATGTTTCTCTCATGCATCATTGTTTCCCTCCCTCTCTTTCTTCCTCCTCCCCCATCTCTCTAACAAGAAATAAAATCTTAAAAAAAAAGAAATTGTACATTATCAGCACCTTAAAATCTCTGTTCCAGTACATTTCTAGGCAAGAATTCCTTATCTCCAAAGATTACCACTATCCAGAAAGTTTTTTACCATTAATTAGTTTGTTTTGTCTGCGATCATCAAATGTATAGTCTTGAATAGCTAATTTCATTTAACGTAATTTTTGTGAGATCAATTCTTATCATGCTTGTTATTTTGCTTCTGTTTTGTTTAATGTAGCCATCTGGATCACAAAATGTGGTACCTTGAGCAAAAGTTGCTAATTAGAGATGCAGACTCTCAGGCCCAATTCAAACTTACTGAATCAGGAATATTGGGTTGAGATCCAGCCACCTGAGTTTTAAAAAGACTTCCAGGTGAATTTGATTCATGCTTACATTTGAGAACCACTGATATAGGCATTTCCTTATGTGTATTTGACTATTTCATAGCTTACTTATCCATGGTACTATTGGTGGACTATTGACTTGTTGTTAGTTGTTAGAAATTAAAATAGTGCAGCAATGTACATTCTTATACAAGTTTTTCATTGCATATATATGTACACATTTTTCTTGGTTAGATATATTGGGATGGAATTGTTGGGTCTTAAGGTATGCACTTGTTCATCTTTAGAAGATATTTTCAAACATTTTTTCAAATCATATGCACCAATTTAAACTTTGAACAACATTGTGTAAAACTTTAAGTTACTCTATATTTTCACCATCACAAGCTATTGCTAAAAATATTTAACTTTAGCCATGCTAGTAAATGTCAGGTAGCATCTCATTGTGGTTTTACTTTGCATTTCTCTAATGACTAATTAGGTGAAGAACATTTATATAGCTTGGATATTTTTTTCTGAGGTATCCTATAGAGAAGCTCCTTTCTTTTTATTATTAAAGAGAAATATTCCATATGCTTTTAATACAAGTCTTTTGACTAGATAATTAACTTTCTTATATATTTTTTAAAAATATTATTGAATTTACTGGAGTGATATGAGTTAATAAAGTTATATAAGTTTCAAGTGTACAATTCGATAATACATCATCTGTATATTGTACTGTGTTCATCATCTAAAGCCATTTCCTCTTGTCACCATTTATCTTCCTTTTACCTTCTTCTATCTCCCCACAACCCCATTTTCCTCCAGTAAATGTCATACTGCTGTCTGTGTCTGAGTTTTTACTTAATTTCTTTATCTTTTTCACCCAGCCACGCAATCCCCTTCCCTTTTGAAAGCTGTCAGTCTGTTCTCTGGGTCTATGAGTCTGTTTCTATTTTGTTTCTTTATTTTGTTCATTAAACTTCACATATATGTGAAATTGTATGGTATTTATCTTTCTCAGATTGGTTTATTTCACTTAGCATAATACTCTCCAGGTCAATCCATGTGGTTGAAAAGAATATTTTCTTTTTTTTTTTTTTCACAGCCAAATAGTGTTTCATTGTGTAAATGTACCACACCTTTTTTATTCACTCATCTACAGATGGACACTTGGGTGGCTTCCAAATCTTGGCTACTGCAAATAATGCTGCAATGAACACAAGGGTACATATGTTCTCTCATTTTAGTGTTTTGGGTTTCTTTGGATATATTCCCAGAAGTAGAATCACTGGGCCATGAGGCAGTTCCATTTTTAATTTTTTTGAGGAAACTCCATACTATTCCCCACAGTGGCTGCACCAACTTACATTCCCACCAACAGTGCATGAAGATTTCATTTTCTCCACATCCTCACAAACACTTGTTGTTTGTTGATTTATTGATGGTACCAATTCTGACAAGTGTGAGGTGATATCTCATTGTGATTTTACTTTGCATTTCTAATTAGTGATAATATGCATTTCTTTATATGTCTATTGGCGATCTCTATGTGCTCTTGAAGAAGAGTCTATTCAAATCCTTTGCTAATTTTTTAATTGGATTGTTTGTATTTTTGGTGTTGAGTTGTATATGTTTTTATAAATTTTTGATATTAACCCCTTATCAGATGTGTCATTGACAAATATGTGCTCTGGTTCAGTGTGTTGTCTTTCATTTTGTTGATGATTTCCTTTGTTGTAAAAAAAACTTTTTAGTTTGATGTAATCTCATTTGTTTATTTTTTCTTTTATTTACTTTGCCTGAGGAGCTATGGAAGAAAAAAATTGTTATGAAAATTATTTGATGTTTTACTGCCTATTTTGTCTTCTAGCATTTTTATGTTTTTAGGTCTTACATTAAAGTATTTAATTCATTTTGAGTTTATTCTTGTGTATGGTGTAAGAAGATGGTTTCTTTTCTTTTCTTTCTTTTTTTTTTTTTTTTTGCATGTGTCTGTCTAATTTTCCCAACACTGTCTTTACCCCATTATATGTTCTTTCCTTTTTGTCAAATATTAATTGACCATAAAGTCTTGAGTTTATTTCTGGGCTCTCTATTCTCTTCCAATGATTTAAATGTCTGTTTTTATGCCATACCATTTTTTTTATTATTATTACTATGGCCTTGTAGAATTGTTTGACTTTAGGTGTCATGATTCCTCCATATTTGTTCTTTCTCAATATTGCTGTGGCTATTTGGAGTATTTTGTGGTTTTATGCAAATTCTTGGAATATTCTTGTTCTGTGAGATACTCATAAGCCATTAGTGTCTTGATAGACATTACTTTGACTCTTTATATGGCTTTGGGTAGTATGGACATTTTAATGATGTTAATGCTTCCTATCCATGAACACAGTATATACTTCCTCTTATTTATATCTTTTTAATTTTTTTTTTTTGTATAATTTTCCAAGTATAGGTCTTTTACACTTTTGGTTAAATTTATTCCAAGGTATTTTATTTTATTTTATTTTATTTTATTTTGATGCAATTGTATATAGGATTATTTTCTTAGTTTTCCTTTCTGATAATTTACTATTGGTGTATAAAATGCCACTAATTTCTGGGTATTTATTTTGTATCTGACACTTCATTGAATTTGTTGGCTTCAGTAATTCTTTGGTGGAATCTTTAGCGTTCTCTATATTTATCATCATGTCATCTTCAAATAGTGCAGTTTTCCTTCTTCCTTTCCAATATGAATGCATTTTATTTCTTCTTCTTGTCTGATTTTTGTGGCTAGCACTTCCAGTATTATGTTGAATAAGAGTGGTGAAAGCAGACATCCCTTCATTGTTCCTTATCTTATGGGAAACAATTTTAGTTTTTACCTTATTAAATATGATGTTGGCTGTGGGTTTAATATATATTGCCTTTATTATGTTGAGGTATGTTTGCTCATTCCACTTTGCTGAGAGTTTTTATCATAAATGGGTGTTGGATTTTATCATATGCTTTTTCTGCATGTATTGATATGATCATGTGGTTTTTATCCTTCATTTTTAAAATATGGTATATCACATTAATGAATTTTCAGATATTGTACCAACCTTGCATCCCCAGAATAAATCCTACTTGATCATGGTGTATGATCCTTTGACTGTGTTGCTTGATCTGGTTTGCTAATACCCTGTGTTGAGGATTTTAGCAACTATTTTCATGAAGGTTATTGGCTTATGATTTTCTTTCTTTGTAGTGTCTTTATATAGTTTTGGAATTAGAATAATGCTGGCCTCATGAAAAAAGCTTGGAATTCTTCCCTCCTCTTGGATTTTTTTTGGAATAATTCTGAAAGAATAGGTGTTAGTTCTTCTTTGAGTAAAATTTATCTTTGAAGCCATTGGGTCCAGGACTCTTGTTTATTGGGAGTTTTTTGATTACTGCTTCAATTTTATTATTTGTAATCAATCTATTCATATTTTCTGATTCTTCCTGATTCAGTTTTGAAAAATTGTGTATTTCTAGAAGTTTATTTATTTTATTCAGATTACCCATTTTGTTGGCTTATGGTTGTTCATAATATTTTTGTACAGTTGTTTATATTTTTTGGTGCCAGTTGTTTCTTCTCCTCTTTCATTTTTTGATTTTATTCATTTGGGTTTTTTTCTCCTTTTTTTTTTTTTGATGGTCTGGTTAAGGGTTTGTCAACCCAGTTATTGTTTCAAAGATCCAGTCCTTGGTTTCACTGATCTTTTGTATTGTTTTTTTAGACTCTATTTCATTTATTTATACTCTGATCTTTATCATTCCTTTTCTTCTACTCACTTTGGTCTTTGTTGTTTGTTTGATTATTTGAAATTGTTCTCGTTTCTAAGGTATGCTTATAATGATATGAATTTCCCTCTTAGGACTACTTTTACTGTGCCCCATAGGTTTTGGTTGGTTTGTCCTAATTTTTATTTGTTTCAAGGTATGTTTTGATTTTTTTCTTGATTTTAATGTTAACCCACTTATTGTTTATTAACATGTTATTTAGCCTCTATGTTTTTGTGTGTTCTTCATTTTTTTTTTTCTTGTGGTTGGTTTCTAGTATTATAGCATTATAGTCAGAGAAAATGCTTGATGTGATTTCAATCCTCGTAAATTTATTGAGACTTGTGTCCCAACATGTGGTCTGTCCTAGAAAATGTCACATGTGCACTTAAAAAGATTATGTGTTCTGCTGATTTGGGGTAAAATGCACTGAAGAAACCAATTAAATTTTTCTGGTCTGGTGTGTTATTTAAGGCTGCTGTTTCCTTTTTGATTTTCTGCTTAGATTTATCCATTGATGTCAACTGTGGTGTTAAAATCTCTTACTATTACTGTGTTACTATTGTTGGTCTCTCTGTTTATGTTCAAGAAATGCTTTATATATTTAGGTGCTTCTATATTGGATGCATAAATGTATACAAGGATTACATCCTTTTGTTGTCTTGATCCTTTTATCATTATGTCATGTCATGTTCTTCTTTTTCTCTTTATAGTCCTTGTTTTAAAGTCTATTTTGTCAGCTGTATTATTTTCTACATGAAATCTCTTTTTCCATTGCTTTATGTATAGTCTGTGTGTTTCTTCACCCTGAGGTGCATCTGTTATATATTATATATATATATATATATATATATATATATATATATATATATATCTTGTTTTCTTATACATTCAGCTACCCTATATCTTTTGATTGAAGCTTTTAAGTTATTTGCATTTAAAGTGATTATTGACAGGTATGTATTTATTGCCATTTCATTCTTCACAACTTTCTTCTCCTTCTTCCTCTCCTGCTCTTCCCTCTCCATCTTTTTCTTCCTGGTTTGATAGCAATGAACTCCCTTCATGTTTTTTTTTTTTTTTTTTTTTTCTTTTTTCCCCCTGAACCTCTTTGTTTCTCCTTCGGTTTTAAATGATAGCCTTGCTGAGTAACGTACTTTTGGTTTTAGGCCAGCCTTTTCTGCCTCTCCACCCTTCCTACTAGTCTCAATATGGCTTCATCTATAAATCTTTGGTTATAAGACTTCTGTTCAGCTAGTCTTCAGTTGGTTATTCAGACTGATTGTTCTATATTTTAGTTGCATTTTCAGTTTGTTCCTGGGAGGTGGTGAATGTAGTTTCCACCTAATTCACCATCATCTTGGCTCTCTTAAATTTCACAATATCATAGTCCACTCTGTATTTCCTTTTTCAAATTTACAATAATATCTTTTAAAGTTCTTAATTTTGTAGTCAGTATATCAGTATATCATATTTTTTTTGTTAGAGCATTTTGTATTTGTTTTTAAAAATGCCATTCCTCCAGATCATGAAGATATTCTCTCTTCTGTTAACGTCTACAAGCTTTGCTCTTTCAATTATCACATTTAAATCTAAATATATTTAATATCTATAACTTAATTATTCTTTAAAAATGTTTTGATATATTGATTCATATTCTCTTTTTTCTCTCACACATGCACACATACACAAACACATTCACACTATTTTCTAAATATTTGTTGCTAGTATATTGAATAAATCTTTTATCCTGACACCTTGATCATCATTATAAATGCAAACATGAATAAGCTATTCTCTGTTATCTAAAAATATATTATCTTATTTAATTTCCACAAATACTATTGAGCTTTGTCTGCTTGCAAGTTACTTTTCTATGTTATATTATACAATGGTTTAAATAGCATATGGTCCTGCAGAATACCTCAAGTAGTGGCAAAAAGATATTAATGAAAAATAATTACGTATTAGTAAGATAAGTGCTACTATAGGACAACAACATCTTATAATAAGTCAGCATCCTAAAAAAAGAGTAGGATTCTTTTTTTTAGATGCACAAGGTCATTTTACAGAAAGAAAACTCTGTGTACATAAGATAACAGATGTGAAACAGCAAGGTGTGTGTTGAATTTTATAAGTGGTTCAGTGTGGTTAATCTGGACAGGTAGGAAGTCATTAATCCTAAATCTGAGAAAGATGTTTAGAGTTCGCTTTACCATAGTACTTTTAATAGAATGACCAAACATCTGTTGTTTCTCTTTTGAAAAATTGATTATAATTTCAACTTTATTATGTAAAAAGTTGTTATGTTTTTCTGTATGACTTATTTTTTCACTCAAAGTTTAATTAAAAGCAAAAGTGATAAGAAAATATGAATAAAGGTTATAGTTCTTATTCCAAAAATAAAAATCCATAGAAGACTCGAGAATCTATGCCCTTGCTATTAAGAGAACTGGGGGATATCTCCAAGATAGCCTTCTGTCCACACTGAGGCAAATGGAAACAGACCTTACTAAGGATTTTAAAGTGATGATGATAGGAAAAGAAAGCAGTTTGTTCATTGCCATAATCCCTTGGTGTTGAAATAGGAAGTAATTGGTATTAGTAAAGGTTTAGTGTTTTCTCCCCCTGGCTGGTTTGGCTCAGTGGATTGAGCATCGGCCTGCGAGCTAAGTGTCGCTGGTTCGATCTTCCAGTCAGGGCACATCAGAGAAGGAAAACTCTGATTCCAAAAAACCTCCGCTGCCTTGCGGCATACCTCTTCAGGGGAAAGGCTAAGGGAGTAAACCCCGACAGAAAATCCGGAGCCGGAGTCCCTAAGGCAGTTTGACGTTGTAGTCAACACCGGCAACTCCTGCGGCGCACCTGAAGCCAAGCTGTATCGACTCCGTCTTTCCCTTGGATCCTTCAGCTGCGAAGAGAGGGGGGGTCTGCTGCATGGGCAACAGCAGACCCTCCATATCACCCTGCCCAGGCTCTGTAGCTTCAGCTTCACTGGAGAGGACACTCCAGCGTCATCGCAAGATGTCGATTCAACACAGGAGGAGACAGATACCGTGTCACTCCCAAGTCGGACTGCACAGCCATTCTCGGCGGTGCAGATAGACTCTTAAGAAGCTACACCATCGTCTCTCGAGACGGACGGCTGCTGACGACGACGAGTGTTTTCTCAAGGAATTACACCAGCAGCATAGTCTCAACTTTTAGAACTCAGTAATCAATCTTTTGAAAATTCCCTTTCCAGGCATTCTCTTCCTTCTTTCATTTTTGTCTCAGAATGTGAGTACCAGTTACTTGGGAATACAAAAGTTCTCACTTCCTTTTTCTCTCAGTCAGAAGAGCAGAAGAAAGTCTGAATCTACTAAGATAAAAGGAGATTTCTTGCTGAGTGTATTTTCTTTTAGAAATATTTTACTGCATGTGTGGCTGGAACCTCAGTTTTATTAGCTGTGCTTCAGGAGAGAATTAGACTTAAAGGAATCCAGCAGACTTGATGGAAAACTTAATGTCAGTGAGGCATAATAATGTCATTTCTACTGGGAAATATGTTTAAAATTTGTACCTGTAAGAAGACTGGAGGCCTTCAACGTGAAATAAAATTTAATTTTATACTAATCATTATAAACATGGACTGAATGAAGAATGTTTAATCTTTATTGACTAAATTTATGCAAATAATAATTTATTTTTATTGAAAAATGGAACATTTTTCTACTTTAAAAAAGTGTTTCTTTTTATCCATTTTAATAAGTGATGATACAGAAAAATATTCTAAATTTTAGAATAGTATTGTTTTGTTAATTTAATATTTACTGTTATTCTTACTATACTTGGTTTTCCTGTTTCAAGAGATGTTCTTTTCAAAAGAAAGAGAACTCAGTGGTGTGAGAGTTGAGAAGTCTTTGAATTAAGACAATTAAGTAGTTGTGAATATCCTTTTATCAGGATATAGATATACACACCCAGATCAGAAAAAATGAAAGAGAAATAGGCATTCTGTCAAGGTAAGCAAAAGTTTACAAACTATTAAAGAATAGAAAAAAAATTATGATTTCTCATATTCCCCACAGATGGTGTATGTGGCACGGAATGCTAAAGATGTGGTTGTGTCTTACTATTATTTCTACCAAATGGCAAAACTGCACCCAGATCCTGGTACCTGGGAGGAGTTTCTGGATAAATTCATAACTGGAAAAGGTGAGTCCAACTCTTATTTTAATCATGAAGTTCCTTAATAAAAGGAGTTTTCTTTTTGCAATGAGATATAAAATTTAGATATCATTTTGTATTTATTATAAACTTAATACGTGCCCACCACTCTACTAATGCATTAGGAAGACAACAGAAGACGAAGAATACATAGTCATCTCTTCCCTTTAAGGACTTTTGAGGAATATGTGACACATATTTTTCAGACATTTGTCTCATTGTTTCATTAGTGCTTGATGACTACTTCTGGGTACTTTCTTCTCTTGCTGTCTGTCATTTTATTGTTTTGATTTCATACATATTTCTTGGACTCTCTTTGCTTTATCATTCTTTCAGCTTTATTCTATTTACCGAAAATTTTTGAATGAAGATTTTATCCTCAAAGTTTTCTTTTTCTGTATATCCCGTCTTTCAGGAAAACATACTCATACCCATGGTGGTAACTCTACTTTTAATTCTTATATAAACATTTTTCATTAAAAAGTCTCTTTTCAAGGCAAATGCATCTCAATGGTATCTTGTGATTTTTTACTACTGCCTTAGTTTGGACTATTCTCTATCCACAGACTGTCTACTCATTCTTATCAATGCCCAACTCTTCTTAGAACCAGATACACTCTGCTTCCTCCACAGCCTTTCATTTACCTCTCCATCCCAATACTTTTCACTTTCTATTTTTCCCTCCTTTGAACATCTGTACTACTTATTGTTTGCATTACTATCTGCCATCTTGCTCTTCCAGTTTTAGTTTTATTTATCAAAAGCTGTATTCATTTGCTAAGGCTGTCTCAAGAAAGTACCAGAATGAGTAGTTTAAACTACAAAATTTTATTTTCCCACATTTTTGGAAACCAAAGTCCAAGATCTAGTGATTAATTTTTTTTCTGAGGCTGTTTTCCTTGGCTTGTAGTTGGCCATCTTCTCTCTGTGTCTTCACATGGCCTTCTCTCTGTATGTGTCCATGTTGTAATTACTTCTTCTAAGGAAGCCTGTCCTATGGAATTAGGATTTGTTGGGAATGTGGAAACTTCCTCTTTTCCCTCTTAGTTATTCTGGCTTATAGAATGATTAAAATGATCTAAGGCAAATTAACAAAAAAAAAAAAATCAAGTTTTAATACATGCACATGGAGAATTCACATAAAAATGACAATTTCAAAGACAGGAAGGCAAAATGAGGTATACATGTCATTCCAGACAAAGGAGGAAGAACGAGGGAAGTAAGGCAAATGTACAAGGGGTTTTTAGTAAACAAAGGTTTATGGCTGTCTTAATGGAACACATGAAGAACTTCAATCAAATGGTCTCTGCCAGGTTCCTCCCTAGTTCTAATTAAACTGGAATTACCCATAATGATATCTCCCTTCCTGGAGCACGTCCACTATCTTAAATACTTTGAGCCAGTAAAAGGGAAGGCCAAAGTTTCTTCCTGAGCCTCTGAGCCTTAATGGTTTTTAGCTTGAAATAATCTGCATACCAGAATGGCACATCTTGGGGAGACTCATTATGAACCCTCACAGACTCACCTTAATGACTTCATTTTAACGTACCTGTTTAAAGACACTATCTGCAAATACCAGTACCTCACATTCTGAGGTACTGGGCTTAGAACTTCAACACATGAATTTAGGGGTATACACTATTTAGCCATACTACCTTGCCTTCTAGTCCCCCCAAATGTATGTCCTCACATACAAAATGCATTTACTCTATATCCAGAGCCCCCCAAATCTTAAACTATTCAAGCATCAACTCTGAGTTTAAAATTTCATCTAAATATCATGTAAATCAGGTATAGGTGAGAGTTAAGGTATGATTCATATTGAGACAAAATTCCTTTTTAGCTGTGAACTTGTAAAACCAGATAATTTTCTTCCAAACTAAAGTTATGGGACAGACATAAGATAAACACTTCCATATGAAGAAAGAGAGAGAGAGAAATCAGAGAGAAAAAGAACAACAACAAAAAACCCTGAAACCTAACAAGGCAAATTCCATTAGATTTTAAGGCTTGAGAATAGTCATCTGGATTAGGACCCACCCTAATGACCTCATTTTAACTTAATTACTTCCTTTACAGGTCCCATGTCTAAATTCAGTCATATTATAAACTATTGATTGGAGTTCAGGACTTCAACATAAGAATTTGAGGAACACAATTCATCCCATAACATAAGCACTTCATTCTGTTTTTAGACTGTAAATTCATGGAGAACAGGATGATGTGATATATTTCCCTTATACTATTGTCTCTTTTTCATGAACTAATAAGTAAATAGTATGTATGTATTGATAACAATAACTTGCAATAACACTTAATAGTTTAATGATTCTTTGTATAAGTAGTTTTAATTTTCAAACATTTTATCTTTTAATATAGTGGCTTTTGGTTCTTGGTATGACCATGTGAAAGGTTGGTGGGAGAAAAGAAAAGATTATCCTATCCTCTACCTATTCTATGAAGACATGAAAGAGGTAAGAGACAACCACGGTTTCTTCTTTATTTTTTAAGGAAACCTAAGCTTCACCTTCTTCAGGTCACACTTTCCTTTCCTCTTCATCTATAAATATGACTAATCTACTATCTTACTAACTCTGCTTTGACAATTTACCTTTCACTCAACCCAATTCTTTCTACCACAACTGCTTCTTACTCTAGTTCAGACAACTATCTTGATTTATTCAGACTATCTCATTTTGTGTCAATCATCCACTCAGAATGATCTTGAAACCTAAATCAAAATAATGTCAACTTCCTCTTTCAAATCTCTCCATGGCTTCTATCTTTATATGAAATATAAGATCATTAAAATAATGTATAAAGTTAAACATTATTTAGTTCTTATCTCTCCAACCTCTACAGGTGTCATCATTTTCTTTCTCTGTGAGACTACATGTTTTCACTTAAATGTTACTTCTTCACAAGGTTATTTTATGTCCACAATGTCAAATAATCTACCTTGTTATTCCTAATTAGAGTCATAGTATCTACTACCATTTTGAATATTTTATGTATGTGTTTCTTTTCTTAATATTTTCTTGTCTCCTTTACTATAATATAAGCTCTGTGAATGTAGAGACTAAAATTATCTTATCCAAGTGGCAAGCACAGTGGGGCAACAATGTAATTTTCTTTTTTAATCTAGTTTTTATTTTCTCATATTTCACCCGATTTTTAGAATGGAAAATAACTAACTCTCTAATTTGACCTAAAATTTATTCTGATCTTTTTAAGTGATCTATTTAAGAAATGTTCCTCACCTCCTTATAGATAGAGAGCAGGCTGATAACTGTTAGAGGGTGTTACTGGGTGGGGAGGATGGAGACTGAGCAAAAAAAAAAGAAAAAAAAAGAACTCATGGATATGGACAACAATGTAGTGATTGCTGAGGTGAGGGAGTGGGAAGAGATGGAGGAGGGTAAAGGGGGATAAATGGTGATGGAAGGAGGCCTGACTTGGAGTGGTAAGCACACAATACAGTGAACAGATGCTGTGCTGTAGAATTGCACACCTGAAACCTGTATAATTTTGTTAACCAGTGTCACCAGAATAAATTTAATTTAAAAAATGTTTCACATTTCTTAAGTTGAATGTTTCACAGATAGCTGATCTACACATCTCTTTTCTCTTTAACATGGTGTCTGTGTGTGGGGGTGGGGGTGGGGGGGCAATGGGTAAATTACATAAGATATATAATAAGAAAGAGGACAGCTGGGACCCCTAGAAACAATGTCCATTGACCTCCCTTTCCCCACAGTGTACCTAGTTTTTCTGCCTCAGTTGCTTATTCTAGTACCTTGACTTGGCCTCATCTTGGTCCTTTAGATTTCTCTGAATTCCTTTAGATGACTATGACTACCAATAGAAAATTTGTTCTACAGCCTCTTGGGAAACCACCTTTCCCAGCTAAGGTGACCCCCTCTGGGAGATTCCTTAGTCAAATTCTCAGTCTCTTCTGCATCCTATTTATGCCATTTTGTACCTGTGACTTTGAAATATTCTGATATATTACCCTAGTTGTGGGTCTAAAAGCAACAAATAGTGATTGGAGTGGGTCCTGAAGAGGATAGGCATTATCTTGAAAGAAAACTTCTCAAATGAAGTCATAATAAGGTCTCCAGAAAAGAAGTTTAGTTTCTTCAAATATGGAAAGAAAATCTATATCTGCTGGCAGAAAGGTTCAAAATTACTCAAAGGTCTCAGAGTCTGTGTCATCAGATTCACTCCAATTTCTCATTATAAGCTAGAGCAGTCCACCCTTTCTCTATTACTCTTCCACTTAACTTTCACATGACAGATTTGGCACAACTAATAATTCAGCTTTCTTAGTAATTTATCCACTAGACTAATAAAGGTGTTTGCCTAATTTTCAGCAAATTCAGTTCTGTAGCTAAAATAAATAGACTATTTTAGAGCCACTACAGAAACTCTCTGATTCAGTTTTCATGAATTGAGAGGGGTAGCTCAGGAAAGCTAAATCTCATATTGCCCTTCTTCCTGATCTCCCCAGGTCACTAAGAGTATGGCTCTATTTCTCAGTTCAGTTTGTACCACCAAGAACACCTCCTGATGTGTAGCAGGGAAAAACTTTTTGGCCTAAACACCATGCTTTCATTTTATCTAAAATGCTGTCCTATGCACAATCTGAATCACAGGAAAGGGAAAGCAAGACCTTACTAAATCCATTCAAACAAGCAACAGCTGAACCAAGCCCTTGTACCTCTCACTGAGTAACCCCAGGACACACATTAGCAGCCATCTTCAGATTGCTTTATTGCTTATGCCAAGGGGCCCCAGACAGAATATAGGTGGAGGCTGATTTTGGCCTGCACCGTCTTCAAAACCTCAGAGCCTGCACACACAGCAGACAATTACAGAACACACCATGAACCACTCAACCACCTCAAGAAGCCACAGAGAAAGGTGGTTGTTGGCCGGAGTCACAGCCAGTCCTACCACCTGTCCGAACTGGGTCTGCACATCTCTCCCATTGACCTGCTGACAGCAATCAAGACTCATCTATTAGAGAAGGGAGTGCTCAGCACACAAGGGCACACTTCAAATACGTAGCTTGGGAGATAGCTGTGCCAAAGGGCCCTACAAGTCACCTCCTACATTAGGCCATGCTACCAAGACAAGGAGTCAAAGCAGTTCTATCTAGAACATAGAAACAAACATAAGGAGGTTGTAAAAATGAGGAGACAAAGAAATATGGCCACATGAAAAAATAGAACAAAACTAAAAAAAAAAAAAAAAGAACTGAATAAAATGGAGGTAAGCAACCTATCAGATGCAGAGTTTAAAACACTAGTTATAAGGATGTTCAAGGAACTCAGTGAGTACTTCAACAGCATAAAAAGAGCTAGGCAGAAATGAAGGATATACTAATTGAAATAAAGAATAATTTACAGTGAATCAACAGTGGAGTGAATGAAACAAATCAATGATTTGGAACATAAGGAAGAAAAAGACATCCAATCAGTAAAAAAAAAAAAAAAAAAAAAAAAAGAAAGAAAGAAAGAAAGAAAGGGCAGAAAAAAAGAATACAAAAAATCAAGGATAGTGTAAAGAGCCTCTGGGACAAGTTCAAATGCTCCAACATTCACATTATAGGAGGGGTTATAAGAAGAAAAAGAAGAAGAAATTGAAAACTTATTTGAAAAAACAGCAAAAGAAAACTCCCCTAATTTGATGAGGAAAATAGACATACAAGTCCAGAAAGCACAGAGTCCCAAATAAGTTGGACTCAAAGAGGACCACACCAAGACACATCATAATTAAAATGCCAACGTTTAAAGGTAAAGAGAAACTCTTTAAAACAGATAATTAGTTACAAAGTAGTTCCCATAGGACTGTCAGCTGATTTCTCAGAAGAAACTACAGGCAAGAATGGGCTGACAAGAAGTATTCAAAGTGACAAAAAGCAAGGACCTACAACCTAGATTACTCTATCCAGCAAAGCTATCATTTAGAATGGAAGGGTAGATAAAGTGTTTCCCAGACAAGGTAAAGCTAAAGGAATTTATCATCACCAAGCCATCATTATATGAAATGTTAAAGGTGCTTATTTAAGAAAAAGAAGATCAAAACTATGAATATTAAAATGGCAATAAATGCATAAATATCAATAGCTGAATTTAAAAAACAAACTAAACAAACAGTCAGAACACAAACTGAATCATAGGTATAGAGAACTTGGGATGATGGCCAATGGGGAAGAGTTCTGGTGGACTGAGGGTAAAGGTGCAGAGATTAAGAAGTACTAATTGGTAGTTACAGGATAAGCGGGAGGATGTTAGGAGCAAGTATAGGATATGGAGTTGTCAAAGAACTTATATGCATGACCCATAGACATGAACAAAGGAGGGGGAACCACCTTAGGGAGCGGGTGGTGCTGGATGAAGGAGGACAAAGGGGGAAAAATTGGGACAAGTGTAATAACATAATCAATAATAGAAAGGAAAAGAAAGAAAGAGGAAGAAAGGAAGGAAGGAAGGAAAGAGGGAGGAAAGGAAGGAAGGAGGGGAGAGAAAGAGAAAGAGAGAGAGGGAAAGAAATAAAAGTGAAAGCATAATAAATACATTAAATTTGTCTTTCCATTGTTTTTTCTTAATCCTCCCCATCATTTTTTTAGGTTGGAAAATTGACAGGATTTTATTTTACTTTTTCCTAATGTACTCATATTATATTTTAAAAAATCTATATGGGTGTGAGAAGTATGAATAATATTTTTTCCACTATGAGAACTTTGAGACAAGTAATCTCTTCTTTTATTGAGGTATAATTGATATAGCATAATGTTGGTTTCAGGTGTACAATATAATGGTTCAATATATGCATATATTGTGAAATGATCACCACAATAAATCTAGTTGACATCTATCACCATAAATAATTACAAGTTTTTGTATGATGAGAACTTTTAAGATCTGCTCTCTTAATAACTTTTAAATATATTATACAATGTTATTAACTGTAGTTAACAATTGTTCTTGATCTTAGAGGAATTACTTTTAGCTTTTTACCCCTGAGTATGTTAGTTATGGGCCTGTCATATATGGCTTTTATCGTGTTGAGATATATCCTTTCCATCTACTTTATTCAGAGTTTTTATTATAAATGAATGTTGAATTTTGTCAAATGCTTTTTCTGTATCTATTGAGGTGACTATATAATTTTTATCCTTTGATTTGTTAATGTGGTGTATCACTTTGATTGACTTACAGTTGTTGACTATCCTTGCACCCCTGGAATAAGTCACAGTTGATCATGACATATGTTCCTTTAAAAGTGCCGTTAAATTTTGCTTTTTGTTTGCTAGCATTTTGCAATCATGTTCATCAAGAATGTTAGCCTATAATTCCTTTTTTTTTGTACTGCTCTTGTCTCGCTTTGGTATCAAGGTAATATTCGCCTCACAAAATGAGATTAAAAGTATTTCTTCCCCTTCAATTTTTTTTTAACAACTTGAGGAGGATTTGTATTAATTTTATCTAAAATTTGTGGTAGGTAATCTATTCTTGATGTTAGGTTTGAAAAAAAAAACAGACTGGGGGATTTTGGAAATTATACCTTATGATAATAATAATTTCCTTTGTCACCATCTGCTATTCTGTTTTTGAATGTGAAAGGTTGAATACACAGGAGAACAATTTTTAACATAATTCCTATTGAGTTTGACTTTTCTGCTGTTTTAAACTTAAATAGGCATGCTGATTCAAAACTGCAGTTAGCTTTCTTCAATCACATCAAGTTTATTCTCTACAGCTTATCTTAATGTGACCACTCTAGGCTGGATCAAGCCTGGATTGAGAGAAGCACTAGTGCTCTCCTATTGGCTGAGAACAAACCTCCCTCCAGTATAAATGGAGGGTAGGGGGACAACCTTGGAGACCAGCGAGAGGTTCATACTTGTCTAGGCTATTCAGTTACACATGAGACAGTGTGGTGAGAGGTTGTGTTCCACTCTATACAGTGAATTGCATTCTGAAGTGTAGTCCAAATTCTTGTCTGTATACAAGGAGTTAGCAGAATTTATATTTTTATTTACATACGTACTTCTTTTCCTTCAGATCATGTCTGCCTCTGCTATTTCACATCATAAATGCCTAAACAACCTCGATTCATTTTGTTATATCTGTGGCAGTTTCACCATTTCCAGTCAAAGGACAAATATCAGTGCATTTGTCAGGCAAGCCTATTTTGCATATTTTAAAGTAAAACTTGTTGCTCAAGATTAGTCTTGAACCCCTCACAAGATGTGCAAGCAGTGTGTTGAGAGTTTATGGATGTGGATGAAGGAAACACGTGATAAATTGCCATTTGGTATACCTATTGTTCGGTGAGAGCCCAGAGATCATTCAAGTGACTGTTACTTTTGTATAGTGAAAATGTCAGGATAGAACAACAAAAAAATAAATGTAAAATAGAGTATCCTAATCTACCATCAGCTATACACCCAGTGCCTCATTCAACTGAAATCTCAGTGTCAGTTTTCATTGAACTACCCTCTTTCGAAAAACAAGAGTATGGTGAAGAACTAAGTGACAGCAACGATGAAGATTTTTAAATTGAAGATGACTCAGTTCGTAAGGGATTTGATCAGCATGAGTTGAATGATTTGGCATGATATTTAGGATTATCCAAAAAGGCTTCGGAACTCCTAGCATCAAGACTGCATGAGAAAAACTTGCTTGAAAAAGGAGTGAAGGCATCCTACTTTCGATCGAGAGAAAGTGCATTTCTGTAGTACTTCCAAAGTGACAGTGGCTTTGTGTATTGCCATAACATACATGGTTTAATGGAGGAATTGGGGATTCCAATCTATAACGCAACTGAATGACAACTGTTCATTGATAACTCAAAACAGAGCTTGATGTGTGTCCTTGTCCACAATGGCAATTCATTTGGTGCAGTCCCAATTAGCCATTCAGTCTGTTTTTGTAAAGAATATGAAGACATAAAGAGAGTTATTGTTCTGTTGCAATATCACAAGCACAATTGGATCATCCGTGTTGACCTTAAAATGGTCTGCTTCCTTCTTGGTTGGCAATGAGGATACATCAAGTACACTTGTTTTCTGTGTATGTGGGACAGCAGAGCTCGTGAGAAGCATTGGGTGGAGTCAAACTGGCCTCCAAGATCTGACCTCAAACCTGGTTATCCAAACATTCTACATGAGGCATTTGTTGACACATAAAACTGGGTCTTATGAAGCAACTTGTTAAAGCTTTGCCAACTGAAGGAGATTGTTTCAAGTATCTCATTTTAGCATTTCCTAGCCTGTCATTTGAAAAGATAAAGGCTGGTGCGTTTGATGGTCCACAGAAATGGGAGCTCATTAAAGATGAACATTTCATCGGGACAATGTCAGAATTCCAAAAGAATGCTTGGTTGTCATTCAAAAACTTTGTCAAGGACTTTCTTGGAAATACATGAGCACAGAATTACACAGAAATTGTCCAGAAACTCTTGGAGAGCTTCAAAATGCTTGGTTGCAAATGAGCATCAAGGTGCATTTTCTGCATAGCCATCTTGCTGACTTCCCAAAAAACCTTGATGCAGTCAGTGATGAGCAAGGTGAATGATTCCACCAAGATTTGAAGGTCATGGAGGCACGGTATCAGGGTAGATGGGGTGTATATGTGATGGCTAACTATTGGTGGAGCATCAGGCGAGATTGTCAACAGATTGAACACTCCAGGAAAGGCTGTAAGCTTAAATTTTCACCTTAATATGTATGTTTGGTAGAAGAACTTTACCCACTTGTACACAATTTGACTTACAGTAACAATATATAGTCTTTATATGAATGAAATAACTCTAAATAAATAGTATATTCAGGTAACTTTTTCTTTATTTTCCTTTGTATGTACATTTTGTATGATTTTTGGGACAAAGGGAGGGCATCCTGTACCTTAAAAAGTTGATGTGATAGAGAAAAACTGGGGTCATTTTTGGATTCAGATGCCAAAAGTTAGTCAAAAACAAGTGTCAGATCTAACTCAATGAAAATTTTGTTTCCCAGTGTAATTCTACATATTCATTTTTTCAGAAAATGTGCTACAAAGTACAGCACATCAGCACATACAGAAAAGAACACAGAAGACAAAGGTACAGATTAGTGAACTGTCACAAAGCATACACTCATGTAATTGTCACCTACTCAAGAAACACACAATCAGAATGCCAGAAGCAACCTCCCTCAAAAAAGTTTCTCCCAGTGAGCTTTCTTTTTTCTACAAAGCAAACACTACCTGGACTTCTAAGTCTACTTTAGATCTAGCAGTGTTTGATTAGTACAGAAATAAAAGCATGTGGCTGATATAATTTTGTGTCTAATTCTTTCATTTGTGAGATTCATATATGTTTCTGCATGTGTCTGAATTCTTTTATTTAATGTGTTGTAGAGTGTTATATTAAAATACCACACTAATATAATAAAATAAGATATATAAATTATGCAGTCATTCTACTGCTGATAGGCTTTTGAGTTGCTTGCACTTTGGGGCTATTAGAAATAATGTGGTCAGGAATGCTCTTACACATGGCTTTTGGTGCACAAATTATGCCTTTCCTGGTGGGTTTAGAATAGTAGTGTAATTTCTGGGTCTCAAGACTGGTGCATATTCTGCTTTACTAGGAATACCAAATAGTTTTCCAAAGTGATGAAACAATTTACACTCTCAACAGCAGTAATTTAGTAGCTCCTCTTTTTCACCAACCCTTGGTATTATTATTTTACTTAAACTATTTAGTCAATATGTACTGGTTTTAATTCCCTGATGACTAGTGAAGTCGAACATCATTGCGTATGACTATGGACATCTGTATATCTTTTTTTGAACTGCCTAGTAAAGCTCTTTTTTTTTTCTATTGGGATATCTGCCCTTTTTAAAATTATTAAATTTATAAGCATGCTTTTTAAAAATTCTGGCTGTGTTTTGTCAGATAAATGTATTACAAATATGTTTTCCACTCTGAAGCTTGCCTTTTGTTTTTTAATATGCTTTTTAATAAAAAGGAGTTCTAAATGTACTTCAATCTATCAATCTTTTCTTTTGTGGTAAATGCTTTTTTGTACTCTTTATGTGAAAACTTTATTTTCTTCCAGATCATGAAGATCTTTTCTTAAGTTATTTTCTAAAAGAATATTGTATTACCTTTTACAATACAATGTATGATCCTTCTAAAGTAGATGTGGTGTAGGAATCAAGTTTTTATATATAAAAAGATATCCAGTTTCAAACACTGAGTATATTCTAACACTAAGAATGTCACCTTTTAGGAGTCCAACTGAAAGCATAGTCATGTTATCAACAGCCCACACCTATAACAGGCCATGAATTCCAACTTCTGACCCTGTTGCCCTGATACTGTCAGATGATGCTGCCTTCTGCTTTTCAGATTCACAGATTCCTTTTTCAGAAAAGGCAGTTTCAAATAGCAGGCTAACTTCTATGGGTTAATCTTCACTTAGATCTAGGCCGTGGAATCCTTTGTTGTCTTGTTAGCTTCAGTATCACTTCAAAATATTTTTTAACTATATATTTTATCCATCTCTCCCTCTATAATTATCAGAAATACTGGTCTGAATTGTTTAGTCCATTATTACCAGAAATATCAGTCAGATCTAACTCAATGAAAATTGTGTTACCCAGTGATATCAATTCAATATTTTTCTTTGTATTTTTTGGAAACAAATTTCTCTAGGAGATGATTGCTTGTGACAACCAAGAGTAGGATTGTACTTGGGAAATCAAAATGAAAAGTGTGGATAAAATGTAAAATAATTTCCTCCACCATATTGACATATGTAGAACCTAAATGAATGTATTTGCCTACTTCATGACTATATCTACCTGAAATAATTCCTTGTCTTTATAATTCTTTTAGGATCCAAAGCGTGAAATTCAGAAGTTGTTGAAGTTTCTAGATAAAGACCTTCCAGGAGAAACTGTGAATAAAATCATCTATCATACTTCTTTTGATGTGATGAAGCAGAATCCTAGTGTAAATTATACTACTGTACCAACATTTGATATGGATCATACTGTATCTCCCTTCATGAGAAAGGGTGAGAACATCACATATTAACTTCTGTAGAGCTTGCTAGTCATTTGAAAGAGAGTATAGATGGATAATAGAAGTAATATGATAAGAAATAGAGAGATTGGACAGGAGACGTAGTTCACGTGCAGGCAGCGGTGGATCGTCTTCCTACATCTACCATGGCTCAACCCGGAACTCTGAACCTCAATAACGAGGTTGTGAAGATGAGAAATGAAGTGAAGAGAATCCGAGTTTTGGTTATCCGAAAACTTGTCAGGAGTGTTGGAAGACTGAAGTAAAAAAAGGGTACTGAAGATGCACTGTTAAAAAACCAAAAACAGGCACAACGATTAGTTGAAGAAATTCATGCCATGAAGGAATTGAAACCTGATATAGTAACAAAATCTGTTCTTGGTGATGATATCAATTTTGAAATAATCTGCAAAAAGCCTGATTCTACTGCAACTGAAAGAACAACTGCCCGATTAGCAACACACCCTCTTCTGAAGAAAAAAATAGATGTGCTAAAAGCTGCTGTCAAAGCCTTTAAAGATGCAAGACAAAATGATACTGAAGTTCAGTCTTCAAAGAATGTTTCAGGAGAAAATTATTCCAAGGATGCTTTACATTCAAATGATGATACCATTAAGTTAGAGCATGAGGGAACTACTGTCACTGAGCAAAAAGACAAAGAAGCCTAAATGTTGGCAAAGAAACCAATAAATATTTCAAAAGAAAAAATAGCCAAGATGGAACATGGACCCAAAACAGTGAAAAAGCCTCCCTCAAAGCCTTCTGAAAAGAATTCTGTAGTTCCCTCTGAACCCCAGAAGATACCTGCTAACCCAAAAATGAAACAGTTACGTCAAAACAAAGAAAAGAAAGAGTCCAATAGCTCACTTGATGGTAACAGTGGTGGAGAAGAATTACATGAAGAAGAGAAGGAGTATTTTGATGATAGCACGGAAGAAAGGTTTTACAAACAGTCTTCCATGTCTGAGGATAGTAATAGTGGTGATGACTTCTTCATTGGAAAAGTCAGACGGACACAAAAGAAGGAAAGTAGTTGCCATTCTTCAGTTTTTGACCAAAAATCCCCCCAAAAGATGTTCCCTGAAGAAAATATACTTGAAACCCATCAGGGTATAAGAAATAATAAAAACAAGCCAAGTATAGAAGCAAGGAAGTTTGAATCAGTGTTTTTCCATTCTTTATCTGGATCTAAAAGCTCTAGAAGAAATTATAGAGAACAGGCTCCGAAAAGCAACACCCCAGATTTTCAGCAAAACGAACCTCAGCTCGAGACTCAGTTTAGTAAGCATGCATAAAGAGGACCCAAAAATACAGAACAGCAGACACAGCTGCCTCTTCATCCTTCGTGGGAAGCAAGCAGGAGGCAAAAGGAACAGCAATCTAAAATTGCTGTGTTTCAGGGGAAAAAAATTACATTTGATGATTGACTAGTACCTTTTTTTGTGAACTTTTCCACCTAAATTTTTTTTTCTTTTTGTGTTTTTACAGTTCATTATTTAAACTCATATTTGAATAAGTCTCTTGGAGGGGGTGTAGAAATAAGTTTGTTGTTCTCTTTTTTTAAGTGTGTTCAAGTTATGTTTACATAAACCTTCCACAAATCAACCGCATAAATTGGCTTTTAAAAATTTACCCTGATAGTTCCCTTTATAAAAGAATGTTGAGTTTATAACTCTCAGATTTCCTCATTTGTGCTTACCATGAAGTATACTCACTGGATTAAGTCTGTGTTTCTTTGCCTTGAAAATAAATGTTGAGATATATTTAAAATAATAATGGAAAAATATGAGGAACTTATAGTTATCTAAAATATAGATCACCTTTGCAAAACTAAGATTAAGATAATAATGTTTATTATGGGCATACAGATAATAAATTATACAAATAAATATTAATTTTTATTATTGTTTAAAAAAAAAGAAATATATTGATAGTAAAATTTAGCAAAACCAAAACCTTTAGAGAAAATAATTTATGGCAAAGAAACTTTATCATTGCTTTAATTCTAATAGGTAAAACAAGTCTTTAATGAGAAATGTTTATATCAATAAGCATGAGTCTTGACACCACTTTCTATATCAGAAAAATTCCCTTCATTTGTCTGAATCATCTATATTCTTCATTCCTTAGAAATTTTTCTGTAGGAGGTGGCAAGTTTACACAATGTTAGACCTACTAAGTTAATAAGGGAGAGTGTCAACTCCTTGAGGTTGTTGCTATTATCATGGTAAATCATTGCATTCTTGGCTTTGAACTCAATGGATAGCTATCATCTTACACAATATAGTACTTTAATAAATAATAAATGAGTTGTATTAAATTGTGTGTGATTGTGTGTGTGAGAGAGAAAGAAAGATGGATTCTGTTCGTTGTGTATGTCTTAGCTTTGTTATAAAACCAACTCCAACAATCTCAATGACTTAAAATCACAAAAGTAATTTTCATTTAATGTTGGTGGTTGGTGGTCACCTGTGGCTGCTATAGTGATGCTCAGCTCTTTTTGAGTCTGATCAGTGTGTTTTTTGCTATTATGGGCTTGAGTAGCTTCTTGTGTCTTCTCTTTCTGAAACGCAGGCTGAAAGAGCTGCCCATTTGTGGGATGTGCCAACATTATGGTATAGAGGAAAAGAAAGAGAGGTAGCATAAACTTGCAATGCTTTTTAAAAGTTACTGTTCAGATGTGGTATGTAGTATACCTATTGAAATTCCATTGGTCTAAGCATATCAAAAATTCAAGCCCAAAGTTAGGGAGGCAAGAAGTAATCACACAACATATAACAATTGTCAGAGATGTAAAATCTTCTTACAGTGAAGGAGAGAATGAATCATATAAACTGAGACAGTTTTGGAGAAAAAGGTGTTTTAGTGAGAGCCTACAAAGGGAACTATTAAGGGTAATTTTAATTACAATGTGTCCTCATGCATTCTAGAGAATTTTCTTTTAAAAAGTTAGTAAGTATGTCAAAGATAAGTATTGCTGAGGATATCTGAATCTTAATCATGTATGGTTTGCCTCCCAGGAAGCACTTTGGCAATATCTGGAGGTATTTTTGATGGTCATGATAGTGGTATGTAACTGGCATCTAATATGTAGAGGCCAAGGATGCTGATAAACATCCTGCAATGCAGAGGAAAATCCCACATCCTTTCCAAAAAGAATTGTCTGGCTTCAAATGTCAAGAATGGAGTTATAAATAAAATGCCAAAGTTGAGAAATCCTCAGCTTCCAGATGTGTCTTCTGAGTACTCTGTGAGATATTTTATGAAAATGGCATTTTTTTAAATCACATTTATTGCAAATGTGGTATTCTGTATCCTTGCTTTGAAATTTAAAATATGGTTAGTACATTGAAGATGGAACAAATTTATAATAAAGACACGTTTAACTACATTTAACCCAGTAACTTTTTGATCTTACTTGACCATAAAACTTTTTAAAATAATCATTTGACATTGAAAAATAAGGTTTTAAAAGGACTGAAAAATTCTATCATCTGTTAACAAATCTCTTAAAGCCAAAGAGTAAATATTTTGATATGTTGGATATTCTCCCAGTGACATTTCTTGAAGCCACTTAAAATATTTTCTTCTTCATATAAGATCTGGGAAAAATGCATGGGAATTTTTGGAAAGCTAAGAAGGCCTAGGATTCTGGGAGTAGTAGTAGAAGGTAAGGAATGGAGTTATGGAGTAAATTTGACATTCTAAAGTTAAAGTCTTAAAGATGTAAGTGTGATCATTCAAATGAAAACTGATCTTAGAAGGAACTTTTACAGTAACCTAAAATTTACCATTTATCTTTCTTTCAGGTATTTCAGGAGACTGGAAAAACCACTTCACTGTAGCTCAGTATGAGAAATTTGAAGAAGATTATGAAAAGAAAATGAAAGGATCTACACTGAAGTTTCGTTCAGAGATCTAAGAAATACCAGCTCTTTGTCCAACTCCTTTAATGGCACTTAAATTAGAAAAAACATCTCTTTAAACATTTAGTGAGAGAAAACTCTATATGTGATATTTCCTTATTTAATAATATTGGTGATTTGTAATAGAATATTCAAAGAATTTCTAAGTCTACATATAAAAAATCAGTACTGTCTCTATGATTTTAACTACCTTCCACAATGTTTTACTATTCTTGAAGACTAAACAGTAAAATAAAGTTTAAAATCTATAAATTTACCTGCATTATTTTTTCTTAATTCGAGCTCTGAGTCTTTGAACTTACAAAGAAGATATTTAGGTGAGTCTTCAAGATAGATCAAATAGAACCAAAATATCCCGCAAAAGGCTTTATTTTCTCTTTGTTATATGCTTAGAATGATAACTATGTGTGGCAATGGAGGTTAACTAGACCTGTGGTGGTGGTCATTTCAAAATATATACATCATTAAATCATTTTGTTGTACATAGGAAAGTAATATAATGTTATACATCTATTATAGCTCAATTAAAATAACATTTGAGAGTGCCACTGTCAACTCCTTTGTCTTCCTGGAATTTCTGTTTTCTCAGGATATTTTTGGTGCTATTATATGTGATTCATGATCACCTGACATGAGTGAAACCAGAAAAGTAAGCATTTGTGCTGCTTGTCACTACTAGAACCAGTAAGTAGAGACAAGGATTGAATCTTTATGGATGCTTTATTCAGATACCACTGATCTGAGAAAACAGTGGGTTATGTACTCTCAAAAACCATCTTAAGATCTCATCTCAAGCCAACCTTTTTATAAGGAGATAAGGGGTTTGGAAAAAGATTAATTGGATAAGAGTTGTAGTCTGGAGAAATTTTCCTAGTATTTCTTTATCTGTTGATTAACAGTTCTTTACCTGCATCACGGAAGTTTCTGCAACACAATGGCTCAGATACCATCTCCATTCTACAAAGGTTGAATTGCTTGTCCACCTCCTGGAGTCATAAGTCATGCATTCCAGTTCCTAGAATAACAGCTTTCCACATGCATTAATCACCTAAGCCTATCAACTAAATCTAAAGTCCTTAACTCCTTTTGAGTTCTCCTATCCTAAGGACAAAGTAAGGATGCTAGTGTGAGTCCATAAATTGCATTGTAATAAAGTTCAATCTTTTTATTTTTGTCATATACAATTATACATAATTGCTATATATATATGTATATATCGTCGTCGTCGTCGGCGGCAGCCGTCCGTCTCGAGAGACGATGGTGTAGCTTCTTAAGAGTCTATCTGCACCGCCGAGAATGGCTGTGCAGTCCGACTCGGGAGTGACACGGTATCTGTCTCCTCCCGTGTTGAATCGACATCTTGCGATGACGCTGGAGTGTCCTCTCCAGTGAAGCTGAAGCTACAGAGCCTGGGCAGGGTGATATGGAGGGTCTGCTGTTGCCCATGCAGCAGACCCCCCCTCTCTTCGCAGCTGAAGGGTCCAAGGGAAAGACGGAGTCGATACAGCTTGGCTTCAGGTGCGCCGCAGGAGTTGCCGGTGTTGACTACAACGTCAAACCGCCTTAGGGACTCCGGCTCCGGATTTTCTGTCGGGGTTTACTCCCTTAGCCTTTCCCCTGAAGAGGTATGCCGCAAGGCAGCAGAGGTTTTTTGGAGTCAGAGTTTTCCTTCTCTGATGTGCCCTGACTGGAAGATCGAACCAGCGACACTTAGCTCGCAGGCCGACGCTCAATCCACTGAGCCAAACCAGCCAGGGACTATATGTATATATATATATATATATATATATATATATATATATATATATATATATAAATGGAGAGAAAGATACAGTGAGAGAGAGAGAAGTATGAATAATATATGCAATTGAATCATATTTTAGTGATTTTGGTGCTCCGTGGAGTGCATGGATGCTACTGGAGACCAATCTTATAAATCACAGATAATAACCCTTGACTTCTTCTATGCCATAAAGGAGTTAATTACTTGTTTGCACACATTTTTACCACCAACATATTAAGTTCAGAGGCTCCAATATCTTTCACTGACTAAGGATTTCCCATTACTCTCTATATAGTCTCTTATGCTCTTAGAACCCTGGTTTCTGAAGAATGTAGTTTGACTCCAGCATTTAGGTCACCATTGAGCCAGAGATAATAATTAACTCATTGAGTTACTCTGAAGTTATTTCATATCTTGGACATAATGACTTTGATATAGATAATTTTATAGGTCATGATGTCAGAATACCTCATTTTAGATATATTTCAAAAGAATGGGTCAACACTGCTAATTTTGAATCATGTAAAGCAAGGAAGAATAAGATGATCCAATTACTTTTATTTTTATGTCACATATTGAATCTATCCTAAAATTCTGTTATTGTAGCTGGTGATATTTTCTTAAAATATTCCCAGCAGACCAACCTTTTTTTGAAATATTATTTAAATTCAGATGGTTTATGCAAGGGTTTTCATGTATAATGAATCACCCTTCAGTCAGACCTCTTCGCTTTACCTGGCTCCTGGCCTACATCAGAGTACTTGCTACATAGCATTTTTCCCTCTGGCATTCACCATTCTTAGTTGTGGACCAAACCCTTTTATCCTAGATTCACTACTGAGCAACAAAAAGAAACATCAAACAATTTGAAAAAGTCTCCAGGGATTTATGTGGAATAAAAACATCTAGTTCCCATGCATCAAAGACTATATTATTTCATTTTTATTGTAAAAAGTGAAATAAACAGAAGCATTCCAAAATGGAGTCTGAGGCACCAGGCCAGGGGAAATGCTTTGCATGTCTTTCTCCTTGAACCCTTTAGAATATTTGTTTGGGGCAAAATAATCTTCGGGCTGGTCTAAACCAGCATTATCTTATAAACAACTGTAAAGCTAACAGGAAAAAGCAGACATCCTGACCACAAAGAATAATGATTATGGACATTCTTTAGAATCAGTAACCAGTAATTTAGCTTGTTAATGTCAATAGAAATTTCTTTTTCTATTCATGTAATTAGTTCTTTTTCCCTTTCTTATACAACCCTTTGACTTCACCCTGAAATTGGAGCACTATTTGGGTTTCTGCCTGAATCAGTGCTTACAGGATTGCAATCCTTTGATTTCAAATTAATGTATATTTTTTCTCATTCTGACTTTTTGCTATTCAGGTTAATGATATAAAATTCTTCAAATGACAAAAGTTATGAAATGGAGAACTAATTGGTGGTTGATAGACTTTAAAGAAGGGGCTGCAGTGAAGTAGGTGAAGCTATAAAAGATAACCTAGGCAATCTTGTGGTGTTAGAAATATTCTGTATCATAACTCTTAATATCCTGGTGTTGATATTATACTACAGTTTTGCAAGATGTTACCATTGGGGAAAACTAAGTAAAATGGCATTTAGGATATTTGTAGTATTTCTTGTAACTTCATGTGAATCTACAAGTATCTTAAAATGTAAATATAATAATTAAGAAAAGAACGATTTGGAGAAAGCCATATAACTACAGTCTGAAATAAAGCTTAGTTAAAGAAAATTAATTATGATCAATTATGGTACAGTTTAATAGGGTTCTAAGGCTTGATTAAGGGGTGTGATAAAGGGAAACTTTCAAGTAGAAGACACCTTAATCACTGGGCACTTGGCTCCCTGTTAATATGGCTCAATTAATTCTGAGCCTTGGAATACAGAGATGAGTATGCCCTCATCTTAAAAGATTAACAGTCTTGTGATATTAACAGGCAAGTATTAAAAAATAATAATAGAAACTTGTTCAGACTTCTATGATGACTTTGAGTGAAGTAAGGTTGAATCAAATACTTTTCTCAATAGTTTGACTTTGCAGCTATTGTTTGTAGAATAGCAAATAAAGAAAATAATACCCATGAGCGCCCTGGTGGTCTTTTAATAATAGCCTCACATTATTCAATTATATGTAAAGTAGTGATTGTATGATTTATCTGTTGATATCTTAACAGAAAAGCAGTTTAATGCAAGCTGATTAAAGAGATTGAGTTTCTAGGGAAAAAAAAAAAAGAAATTTACATTCAGAATGGTCCAAAATGAAAAGAAATATATCCATGCTGTAGAATTGAGACTGAGTCTTTTAATCCAGAAGGAGAAAATCTTTTTTCTTTTTTTTTTTTTTGTCCTCAGGCAAAGTCCATTGTTTATTTGTTCATCTCAGTAACATGCACCCTTACCATACATTAGATAAATGCTTCTCAGGTTCTCAAGGCATTCTCTAAAGTGAAATAAAATATCCTACTTATTTTAAAAGTGCTGTTTTTGCATAAAATTCTAAAATTTTAGATTGCCATATTTTAAGTATAAAATTTCAAAGATAATTTTGACTAGTTCTCTACCTTTGTAAAATTATTTTCATTGCATATTTTCATTGTCTTTGATTTGTTCAGCTGTGTATATCTACTCAAATGAAATATTCAAATAGGAAATTTATTCTTCCAAAATAGAAAAAAGACAATATTTTGAAATGAGAAAGATATCTTGTGTTTTTTGGCAATGAGGAAATTTCAAACCAATTAATGAGTGAATTAATATGCTTTATCCTTTTCTCATATATATTCAGCTGCTTTTTAGATCATGTCATCAGTGTTTTGATTCAGAAAACACTGGCATTGCACTTATAATGCTTGACTTACTCAGTATAAAAATAACACTTTGGGCTTTAAAAATATTAAATATTGTCAATCTATGCACTCAGTTGACATAGAAGAGTCAAATGAACTTATCTAAATGTACATTTGGTTTAAAACATTTGATGCACAACTGATGTGAAAGTTATTTATAAATACTATAATCTCATGTCATTTTGACAGCCAGATCCTTTTCAATCCTCAACTATTCTACTTTTATGATAACCATCAAAAGCTCTAATTTGAGATTAGAAAATTTCAATGTATTGAAATTTGTAGTTGAATAATTGAGTTTGGCATTTTCTCAATCTCTATTAGAAGATGTGGTAGTTTTGTTACCAAATCAAAGTGGACTCAACTGCCCACCACCATCAAAAGACAAATTCTAAAGGCAGAGGCTGGTTCTAAACACAGCCATATAACACTTTTAAAACCAAAATGGAGACATAAAGAATAGATATTCAAGATTAAGACTGTAGGTGGTTTATCAGAGCAACAGCCTTATGTTACAGTGAATATTGTGTAATCACTTTTCTTACTAACAAACAAGTAACCTACTGAACATCATTTTAACTAACCCACCTCTAGGTGATTGAACAACTCCATGAAATGTACAAAATGTTTTATGAATTTTGTAACAATATGGTCTGTCTGTGAAAAGTCTAGCCATTTGTTAATATAATGAGAATGTTTTTCATGACATAGATGTAAACTGGCAGCCAAGGACAGTGGACTGGAATGTGCATGCATGAACAATGACAATTTTACTGTACTAGTCAATGAGGGCAGTAGACACCATTCAGTGAGCACGTGTCTCATGAAGAGTTTTTTGGAGAAACATAATCACCCAAGTAACTCAGACTCCTACAGTCCAGATTTGACACCCTGCAACTTCTGGCTTTTCTCAAAACTCAAATCATTTTTGAACGAAAAAGATTCCAGACTGTTGGTGAGATTCAGGGAAATACAACTGGGCAGCTGATGATGATTGGGAGAACTGTGTGAGGTCCCAAGATGCCTACTTCGAAGGGGACTGAGGTATCATCGTCCTATGTACAATATTTCTTGTATCTTGTATCTTCTTCAGTCGGCGGTGGCGGCAGCCGTCCATCTCGAGAGACGATGGTGTAGCTTCTTAAGAGTCTATCTGCACCGCCGAGAATGGCTGTGCAGTCCGACTCGGGAGTGACACGGTATCTGTCTCCTCCCGTGTTGAATCGACATTTTGCGATGACGCTGGAGTGTCCTCTCCAGTGAAGCTGAAGCTACAGAGCCTGGGCAGGGTGATATGGAGGGTCTGCTGTTGCCCATGCAGCAGACCCCCCCTCTCTTCGCAGCTGAAGGGTCCAAGGGAAAGACGGAGTCGATACAGCTTGGCTTCAGGTGCGCCGCAGGAGTTGCCGGTGTTGACTACAACGTCAAACCGCCTTAGGGACTCCGGCTCCGGATTTTCTGTCGGGGTTTACTCCCTTAGCCTTTCCCCTGAAGAGGTATGCCGCAAGGCAGCAGAGGTTTTTTGGAGTCAGAGTTTTCCTTCTCTGATGTGCCCTGACTGGAAGATCGAACCAGCGACACTTAGCTCGCAGGCCGACGCTCAATCCACTGAGCCAAACCAGCCAGGGTCTTCTTCAGTAGATGTCTCTATTTTTCATAGTACATGGCTGGATACCTCTGGACAGACCATTATATAAATAAACAAACAAATAAATAAATATATATATACACACATGCACACACACAAAGCGATTTTAGGTATTATATCTTGAGATATTTATTGCTTAGTATGGCAATATTTCAAAACATTAAAAACTATAAAACATAAATAAATCAAATACTTAAAGAATCATTAAATGAGACCTTTTTCTAAGCCTTACTTTTCTGTAGTTGCCTTGCTTCTTCCCATCAACCAATAGTTAACATGTTTCTACCACTATACTGGTTAATGTTAGAAATAATGATTAAAAAAACAGAGTACATAGCTCCTGTCTGTATTTGTGAAGCTTACACATGAATAAATCAAAGAGAAATGAGGGACTGTATATTATGTGTTAAGCTGTCTTCTTCAACATTAAATGCCTCTGAAATTCTGATATTTATTTAAGCTGGAAGAGACAGAGTACATATTGCCTGTGGGCAATGACATTTATTTTAAAAAAAGGTGGTCATTTTTCTTCAGGATTTTATAAATTAATTTTCTAAACAAACTTTTACTGCTCTATAAATAAAAAAACAGGAACTGAGAAGATGCAAGAAAAATTATTAGAATCAAAATAACGATACAGGTCAGAATTTCTATATTAATTAGCAAAATTTAAAGAACTATTTAAAAAATAATTTTAAAGAATTAATAAGAGAAAAAAGGGAGTAAAAGAGACAGAGAGAAAGAGAGAGACAGAGGGAATTCCATTTTATATATATGGTCTTATTACAAGCAAAAGTAGAGTTCAGTTGCCCTCCCTCACCTGTAGGCAAATTACAAAAGCAGACATTTCGTGAGAAAATGAAAGAAGTCTTTTATTCAGAGCTTCATAAAGTGGGAGGATGACAGGCTCCTGCCTCAAAGACCAACCCCGCCAAAAAGCCCCCCCAAAACCCAGTCACCCTCTGCCAGACCAGTCCAAGGCTACACGCAGACGTCCTTCTCCCATCTAAAAGTACTGTCCTTTAGGAACCACGGGTGACTGCTGCCCAATCATCCAGGTAGCTTAGCTTGTTCCTGGTTGCAGTCTTGCTCCAAGCTCCCTCCTAGGGACCTGCATTTAGAGCCAGCACTGTCATTGGCCACACGGCTTCCAGAGCCAGCTTGTCCCATATGCCCACTAGCCAGTATGTCCATTAGGTGGGTCCAAAAGAGCAAGTATACGCCTCTCCTTTCCTTGAGTTTATATCTCCCGGCCCAAACGTTCACATGCTCTGGAACGGTCCAGCCCCCTGAACCAATCTTGTCTTTTTCCCAGGTTTTCTCCAACACAGCGTCACCTCCTGCCACCATGTTGAGCTCTAAGGTTACATGCGGCTGCCTGTCTCCACCCAGGGACTGGAACGGAGTAGGAGGGCCAATCACCCTTGCTAGCCTTGTGCACACTCAGCCCAAGGAGTTGCTCCTGTTGTGACTTAGACCAGAGATGAGGGAATCTGTTTTCATGCATCACATCCAGGCGCCTTATGCACAAGGCACTAGTTACCCAGTAAATGCAGTGCTGCCATTGTGGCCTCTCCCTTCTGCATCTGCTCTCACTCCTGGCACTGACCAGGTTACCAGTATCAGTCTGAGTCCCACAAGACTACTACCTGAAAACTGAGAAAGTGAAAATTATCTTTTATTGTTTCCTGTTTGTTATCTTCCATAGGGAGATACAATTTAGAAATATTATAAACCAAAATCAAATTCCTTTAAACAAATATAGAATTATATGTGATTCCTTGAACAGTTTAAACCAAAAATAAATTAAATTTATGACTCCTTCTCATTAATATGGTTTGTGTTTCTATTTTTCAAAGTGGAAAAAAACAAGACACTATGTAAAAAAATGGAAATATATATTACATTAAAAAAATCTTAACCTGGGACTTTAAAAAAGTCCCTATTTATGTAAATATAAGGGTTTATAACTTCAACCAAATGTTACAGGGTATACCAGAAAAATTTTAAGCAATATAAACCTGGTCAAATTAAAAAAAAAAAAAAAAAGAAACAATGGATTATATTTTATATATAAATGATATAATGACATATATAATGTATATAATTTATGTATGTGATAAGTATATTATGTATATGTCTGTCCAGAAAGTATCCAGCCATGTAATATGAAAAATATAGGTATTTAATGAAGAAGATAAAAGAAACATTGTACATAAGACAATGACACCTTAATCCCCTTCAAAACAGGCACCTCAGGAACTCACACGGTTCTCCCAATCACCGTCACCTGCCCAGTCTTATTTTCCTGAATCTTATCAACTGCCTGAAATCTCATCTCTTTCAAAATGATTTTAGTTTTGGGAAAAGCCTAAAGTCACAGGGTGCCAAATCTGAGCTGTAGGAGACTGAGTTACCTGGGTGATTAGATGTTTCACAAAAAAACTGCACAAAATGTGGTACAGTGTTGTGATGAAACTGCCAATCATCAGTTGCCCGTAGCTGTGACCTTCTAAATCATCCAGATAGTTTCTCAGAGGTATATTTAAACTTAATGCAAAATTTGATGCAGACTCACTGCTCTACTGGCTCAGTCATTGTGAATGCCACACAGTACACATGCTCATTCCCTGGTGTCTACCACCCCCACTGACTAATACAGTGAAGCCATTATTGTTCACACATGCGCATTCCAGTCCACTCTCCTTGGCTGCCAGGTTACATCAATGTCATGCAAACTGTTCTCGTTATATTAACAGTGGCTAGAATTTTCCCAGACAGACCTGTACATGTGTAACTTGTACATAGTAATATATATATATGTATCATCTATTTTAATGTAACATATATAAGTATATATATTTACACTTACATATAATGTATCCAACATTATAGTCATGCAGAGTAGTTTCACTGCCCTAACAATTCTGTGTTTTGCCAATTTGTCCTTTTTTCTCCTAACTTTGGGCAATCACTGATTTTTTTACTTTCTTCACAGTTTTGCCTTTTTGAGAAGGTCATATAGTTGGAATCATATGGTATATAACTTTCCCAGGTTTTCTTATTTCACTTAGTAAAAACGATTTGTTTTCTCCTTGTCTTATCATGGCTTGATAGCTCATTTCTCTTTTGAGCTGAATAATATTCCACTGTCTGGAGTTTATCCATTCACCTACTGAAGAATATCTTCATTGTTTGTGTCTTTTGGAAATTATGAATAAAGTTGTTATAAACATCCCATGCATGTTTGTAACTGAAAATAATTTTTCAGCTCCTTTGGATAAATACCAAGAAGTGCAATTGCTGGGTTATATGACAAAAGTATGTTTACTTTTGTAAGTAACTTCCAAACTCTTACAAAATTAATGCAACATTTTGCATTACCATTATCAATAAAATAGAAATCCTGTTGCTCCACACCATGCAATCATTTAATGTTAGTGTTTCTGATATTGGTGATTCAGAGAGATATATAGTGCTATCTCATTGATGTTTCAATTTGCATTTCCTTGAAACATCGAACATCTTTTCATACATCTTCTTTGGTGAGGGGTCTGTTAAGGTCTTTGGCCCAATTTTGAATTGGGATGTTTGTTCCCTTTTTGTTAAGTTTCAAAAGTTCTTTGTATGTTTTGGAGAACAGTCCTATGTCTTCTCCAAATATTATCTCTCAGTCTGTGGCTTGTCTTTTCATTCTCTGAACAATATGTTTCAGAGACCAAAGGCCATACAATAACATACCAAAGTGCTGTGAGAAAAAAAAATATATAATTTAAATGATGTGGCTTTCACTGTTGCTTGTGAAATTTAATGATACCTCAATTATGATGTCTTTACAGGTTATCTGTCTAACTTTTAAAATATTTTTCTTTACTTTTGTTGTTTGCAGCTTTACAGCTCTATGACTACATATGGAATTTGTATAAAAATATATCTTCTATTTGCAATATAAGCCTGGGAAGTTGCATCATTCATCATTTCTGGTAAATCCTCATCTATAATTTTTAAAATAATTTACCCCCCTATTTTTCTATTTTATTCAATTTTTTTATTTTATCTTATTTTCTGTATCTTAGTCTTTTCTTTCATATTTTCTCTTTCTGTCATGCTTTTTCAGAACTGTTCATTTTTTAGTGCTGTTCAGTTTTACTATTTAGTTGCTTGTCTATTGAATTTTTATTTCAACATTTTTATTTTTAAATTGTTATTTTAGTGTTTTCTTACAGCTACACACATTGTCAATTTGATAGTTTAACTTTTAATATTTTATTTCTTAAAATATTTTATACATAATTAAGTTCTCTGATACATCCAATATGTGTCATATTGGAAGATTTATATCTATTATCTTTGTTTCTACAATCTCTATTTTATAGCAAATTTTTAATTTGTGTATCATCTAATTTTATTGTGAGGTAATAATTGTGTGAAGCATACATATTGGAATTTTAAAAGACCCATATTTAAAATATTTTTCTTTAGAAAGTATTTGTATTTCTGTCTCTTAGATATCAGTACTCATACAAACCTGTAATAATTTTATTGAGACCCATATTTAAAATATTTTTCTTTAGAAAATATTTGTATTTCTGTCTCTTAGATATCAGTACTCATACAAACCTGTAATAATTTTTTGAAGCTTTAATATCTGGGTTCCAGTTTTTAAACCTATGTAGAAAGTACACATTTAATCATAGATCCATATGACAGCAGACGTATGGTTACAAATTCAAATACAATGTTATTGTTAATATTATCAATTCAGATTCTTATCAGGGAGAAGCAGCTTTCATTGTAGGGTTTCCCTGATGTCATTAGCTCTGCAATATGTGTTATAATAAATTCTATTTTATTATGAAAATATTTTTAACATCTTGTCACACTCAAAAATCCTGTTTTATGTTTTCACTTTTTATTTCTGATATATAGAAAATGCTGATAAAATTACTGCATAATGGCACAAACTAAAAGACTTTATGCATATTTTACCAAAAAATTAAAAAACAGGGACCACACAAAAGTTTAGAAATGAAGTATGACATGGTATTGGCTTCAACGTTCTGGAGCTTTCTGATGAACTGTGGTGGTTTTTATTGCAAGTAACACTCCCCAAAATGTGCCCATGAAACCAGACTCTATTAGTATTCAGCTGGAACAAAACTGGGAAAAGAAAAAAGAAACAGTTTTACATTAGGCAAGCTCCAATAAAATAATTACAAAACCATATGTTCTGCTTCACTCTCAGACCACCAACACTCCTCAGTTAAGACAGTTTTAGAAACGAATAACATCTGTGCCTATATGGTTCTGAGAGACAAGCAATTTTCAATGAAATGTGTGCCCTACTTATATCCCCTTGTTTAGATATCTGTTAAAGATTATAATATGAGGCCTGTTGAATCAAAACCATCTTTTAACTCAGCAATCTATGGTATTCTTGTCTTTGGAAAGTAAATAAGTTCTCAATAAAAGGAAGTTTAAATTTCTTCATCTAAGTCAAAGGCACTATAATGGCTTCAAAATTCCTGAGAACAAATTTGATGAAAACAAATGTAAACAGTGTAGTGAGCAATGGTGGCTATAGATACTTAGGGTGTGTGAGTTCTGAAGGTTTAAGAGCTGTAAGAAAAGAAAATTAATAAGAGAACTAGAGAAAGAGAGGAGTGTAGACATGCATTAAAGTTTTACATGTACCTGTGGGTAGGTATATAGTAGCAGTAGTGGGCATCCCGAGGGAGCTTTCTGAGATATGGGAAGGAAAACTTAAATCTCTAGGGCTGCCTTCAAAAGAAATGTGGAGTTAGCATAGCTGAGAAGCAAGCCACCTCTCAACAGCAATTCCTGGGGGATAAAGTTAGGACTGTTGTGCTTATAAAACTCTTTGTAAGCATAACTGCCTCTCGCTCATTAAGAATTCAGCTAAGCAGCTTATTTCTGCTTAGTCACTGCTCATTGTTCTAGCCTTTTCTGCTACTGAGTTAGAAAGTGAATACAGAAATAATAATGACAAAAGTTCACACTTGCATTATGCTGGCAATCAATGGAGTACTGTAGTGAGTGCTTCACAAACACTTTTTTTAAATTGTGCATACTGCTTTTATGAATTCGATACAGTATTATCCCCATTTTACCTTATGTAAAAGTGAAGTACAGAGATAATATGTAACTTCCCTGATGTCCAGCTGAAATGGGATTTGAACCTATGTGATTCTTGCTTTGCTATAAAATCCTATCTCATCCTGACCAAAGTTAGTGTTTTATAAATTAGAAAACTGACACTAAAGAAATTAAAGAACACTTCCCAGGCTATTACTGATAGCAAAGTGACAGCATCCAGGTTAGAAAAGATCTTCAGTTCTAACCTTCACTCGTATATTTCTAACTTAATTGGCTGAAAATGGTGTAGACCAAAAAGTGAAAGTGATTTAAAGACAAAGTCATGACAAAATAAAAACAGTTAACTACATCCTGGGCAAAAGATACACAATACTGCACATGGAGTGAGGGTGTATTGTAATATATCATTCTGTGCTTCCTATAGATTTACTTCTGATGTGGTAATAAGCCTGTCTCAGAAAGTTACTGTTCTCTGGGAAAAGTTAAAATGATACCCAGAGTAGCAAATTACTGAGCCACTTATATTTAAAGACGTCTGAGTCATCATTTCCTGATTAATACCCTTTATTATTTTTTAGTATGTTGAGATATTTTCAGGGTGTATACTTAACCAACCATGTCAATTAAAATACTGTGTATCCAGGTGACATGAAAGTAGACCCTAAGTTCAGCCCACTTTTTAAAAAATATACAAAACCTTCAAGGATCTCACAGTTCTCAAGTTAACATAAACTCTGAAAAGTTTAACAGCTGTAATGCATTATATCACCACTAAACAAAAATAAAAATATTATCATTCCCTTTAAAAGATAAAATATCCATTTTATTTCATGCAAATAAAATCAAAACAATCACTTGCATTTCACACAGTCATAAAGTATGTATTTAGCTGATAGCTAGTTGATAGCTAGTTAATAGCTGTGCTAGGCCCTGGGGCAAAAGGTCTAGTGACTCTTGCCATGATGAAAAATGGCAACCGAGAGAAGGTAGCTCATTGTAGGAGGAGCCGAGTAGGAGGTCACATAGGAAAATCTGGGTCAGGATTTAAAATAAGGGTTGGCAGCCATGAGGAAAGAGAGCCATGGTGTAGCAGCTAGGAAGTTTGTAGGAGAGCTGGCCCACCATGGGAGAGGGCAATGCAGGCAGAGTGAATGTAGAAGCAAAGGAGGAAGAGTAGCCTGAGGAAGAAGCTGTGAGCTGGGAGGGGATTCAGCCATGCTGCCTGTAGTGAAGTAGAGGTTGCGCAGTTTGTAGTGAAGCTGGTCTGCCATAAGAAGGAAGAAGTAAGCAAGCAGCTATGTAGTTTGTGTCAGAATTTCACCATGCGGCCTGATGTAGTAAGGAAGCAGGAATGTTGCTGCTCTGATTGTGTTCATTCTAGATGACTCCAAAGTCACCAAGGACTCTGCCCAGCAAGATGCTGACCTGCTGCCTCTCAGACCCAGACTCTATCTGGACTCTTGGGACTCAGGACATACGGAGAGGATACTCTCTTGGGACTAATACCTTTCCCATAATACTCCACCATAATCCAGTGTAACTAGACTATTACATGAAGACTAAGGACAACATATCCCAGATCCTAAAGAAGAGAGCTGCTGCAAGAGGATGGGAACTCTGAAACCCACAAGTGTGCCTTCCAGAGGCACTGGAGAACTGTGCACAACCAGCTTAAAGATAGGGATATGGGGGACTATTGGGCTTGTTTTTGGCTTACAGCCTGCTGGGGAACAAGGAAAGGGCTGGATCTCATGGGAGAACAGAGTTATGAGCTGGAGTGCTCCCAGCCCCTCACCCAAGGTTTCACATTTGTAAATAAAAATCTGTTTCTCTCAACACTAATTGTTAGGTCATGCATGAGGAACCACATGCACAAGCCCCACTTTGCTCAGTTACACCCTCGCCTTGGAAAAGAGAAGGGAAGATTTTTCAGTCAAGCCCTTTAACTGTATGGTGAACAAGAGTGGGGTTACCCTTGCTGTATTTTTGTGACTTGGAGTGTGTGTGTTGGTCTGGTTCCCAGGAAATAAACTATTGTCCTCTATTTCGTCCTAGAAAGGTGTGTGTGTGTGTGTGTGTGTGTGTGTGTGTGTGTTGGGGGTGGGGTAGGATGTGTGTAAATGAAGTCCAAACATTCGGTTGCAGGTTTTTTATTTGCTTTTCCTGGGGCAAATTAAAGTCAAGAGTAAAGGTTTCCCTCACTACCCAAATGTAGCTTACTTATGAAAGCTTTTGTAAGCTGAAAAGGTGTAAAGCAGAGAAGCAATTCGGTAACAAGTGCACAATATTAACTGAGATAGAGTACATGTTCTCACAGACACAGTTCAAAGCTCTGATGGCTTGATGCTGAGCTGCTGAATGTAGTTCCCAGGGCAGGAGCTTGGCAGGGCTGCTCTGGCTGCTCAGGGAGCTTGCTGCCTCTCTAAAGGCTCAAAAAAAAGCTTAACATTACATTTCATTTTCACCTTTTTCACAAAGCAAATATCCTCTGCAGAGGCACTAACGCGGGTCTTTTTTAAAAGACGAATGGCCTAAAGTGAACTTTGAAAACACACGGTATATCTGTCTATACAAAAACCACAGCCGTCAAATAGTGCTTTATTCTTTGGAAGCTAAGAAAATAAGCACTCCTGTAGCACCCAAGATTACAACTTTTATACTGAGATAGTCACTGTCTATTGTTCTGTAAATTCACTTTTATACGGAGAAAGAAAGAAGACTGCAAACCCACACCCATAGCCCTAAGCACCTTGTTTTGCCTAACCAAACAAATCTCCCTTGCTTGAGGAAGAAGAAAATATATTTGGTTGCTGGCAGTTGTATATGAGAACTTAGTTTTGTACTCACTTTGATTTCAATAGTGTTTACCCAAAAAGGAACAAGTGAAAGAATTTCGGTATAAATGGAGTATAAACATCATCCAGATACTGAAATCCACGGCCTCATTGCTGTACTATGTACTCATTGAAGGCTGATTACTTGGACTTTGGGTCAAATTAATAATTAGAGATAAAACAATATGAGATTAATTGTATTCTAATATTTACCAGGTACAATTGACTAAATAAGATTAATCTATTTCCTATATCTAGGACTAAAGCTTTCATTAATATATCACCAAACTCTATAATTATTAACATAAATCTAAGGCTTATCATTCAGCAAAATATTTACCAAGTGCATTCTAAGGGCAGGATAATTGCTAGTCTATAGCACCAGCAAGTACAGCTGTATGTGTTGAACACTACAATTCCAGAAGTTACCATTCATATTGCACCTCACAACCCAGTGTCACAGCCTGGATATTGAAAGACATCCACTTTATAAGGAGGAATAAGCCCCAAGTTTTGCCCCTAGTATAGGCAGTGGACTTCTTTGTTTTTGATGACATTTAAGGACATAATATTGGATATTTTCATTTATTTCCTAATGCTAATAATTTTTATTTTTTGTGGATAATTTTTTATTCACAATTGTTCCTTCATTGTTATTATCCTTCTTCCTCATTCAAGATGAATGATAAATACAGGGATGTTAATACTCAGATGAGGGACTAATTCAATTCTGAGGAAGGGAATGAGGAAAAGGCATTTTGGTGACAAATATGTCAACATAAGAAACATTCAAATCTGTAGAAAATTTTTGTGACTATTTAAGCCAAGCTGGTGACAGTTGCCGGGAAGCAAAACCTTAACAGATTAAGATGTGCTCCAGAGAATGATAGTTTCACCGCTTATTTTACACATTACAATTAAAGGAGGAAACACAGTGGGGTTACCTGAAATCCATTGGTGATAGATTAGAGAGGTCAGAGAAAGCAAAACGGGGGAAACCTCTGGGACTGGATATGAAGTAAAATGGAGAGACACATACTTCTTTTACATAGGCGAGTATATCACAGTTAACAATGAACATTAACAGCACATGGAGATTGTATGTGGGAGAACAACACAACAATGAGGGGCTCCAGTGGTCTTTGCTCTGGTAGAAGATTGTGCCCTGAGAGGTCCAGAGAAAGAAAATTATCTTGACATTCCAGAGGTATGTTATTTTAGATGTAAGAAGACAACAGACAGGCTTAGTTATGGTACAGATTGACCTTTGTTAGGGAAAGATACTGGCCTAGGACTTGACCACCCACCATGAACTGCTGTTAGTTAATAAGTTTTAATTTCAGACCATTCTTTGTGGTTACTTTTTAGGTCTTTGAGTTTGTAAGGCTGCCACTCAGGCCTCCCCTGAGCTTGTCAGGTTAATATGTGGCTTCTTTTCTTCCACAACTGTCAGTTTAACTCCCTCAGAGAAGGAAGCAGACTCATCTCCATCTTAATCCCCTGCCTTCTCAGGCAGGTGGGATGTGATGAAACAAAAATGTCAAGGAGGTGACTCTCACCGCTATTTCTACCACAGGTGGAAAAAGATGGTTTAGTGCTCAGGAATTTAAAATGGAAGTAAGGAGTTGCAAGAAAGACTGATTTCTCCTTTGGACTCATAAGAATGGTAACAGACAAAATTTTTGTACGTGCACAATCTACTGCCGTAAAACCAAAAAAAAAAAAAAAAAAAAAATTGGAGAACATAGGTATTAGAATATTAAAATGCATACTCCTAGATAAGAAAAATAAAAACAAATTGTCCTAAAAATGTAAAAGGGAACTAGGAAAATCATCATCTGAAAAAAAAAACTATCATCACTTTTGCCTTGTGTTAAATATACAAAAATAACATTTCCAGTTACAGCATTTTTCACTTCCCATTTTGAACTTGCTCTTTAAAAAATTTAGAACATTTATTCAGTACTACAAGGTTCACAACTTGAAGGTATCTTTTTAAAAATGCAGTGAAAAATAATTACATTATCTTCACTATGAACTCGTGTGGCTAAAATTTAGAGGCCCTTTTTCAGACCAACTACATTTATAAAAAGCAGGTATGTATTTAGCATTTCTTTCTATTTATCTTGCATATGTAATTCTTTAAAAGTGTAAGTCCTAGTCCCTGTCTTCAAAGAATTTATTTTCTTTTAAGAGAGATAATAAAAAAATATATATACCTATAAATATTAGGCTATTATGCAAAACTAAATTGCATACTATAGTTTCTGTGAGAAAAGTAAATAAAATGGTAACTTGGGGAAATATTTATCCCTTTTATGGAAGAAATATTATTATGGTTCTTAATTTAGAAAGATTACTTAAAATCATAATATAAATATTTCAATACAAAAATAAGAGAAGCTCGTAACACAATGTTCAACATCTAAAAAAAACTATTAAAGAAGAATAGCATAAAAAAATTAAGCTCTGGTGTAATTAAAGAAATGCCAACCAAAACAATGAGATGATAGTTTTTGCCTGTAAGATTATACACCACCACAGAGGCTGCCATATCAAATGTTAGTCACTAGGATGGATAAGATGTACTTTGATATTCTGCTGATAAGAATTTAAATTGGTATAAACATTATAAAGTACATAATTTTATTTAACAATTCTGTTCCTAATTTTTTTTTTTTCAGAATTAGGAGATAAGTTTTCATAACAGCAAAATCCAGCTAAAACTGATATACATAATAAAATATCTCTGGGGGAATATATATATAAAGTTTTTTAGAATAATATTCTGTAATTACCCAAATATTCATTGTGGTTGTTTCTGTGTGTAAAATTTAGAACAAATTTAAATTCATATTTTCTGTACATTCTAGAATTATTTTGCAAAATGCATAATTATTTTTATAAATAAAAATGCAAATATTTAAAATCTTTAGTGCCTCTGAAATTTGTATCTTTCCCACCTACTACAAAATAATTTTCTAATTTTATTTAAATCCTCATAGAATTTATTTGTCTTTATTTATTAGACACTTAGTGAAATTGAAAGAATTCAAAAAAATACTTCTCTTTAGACTGGTTAATATGCATAAAGCAAACATTTCAGGGGAAAATGAATAAAATGAATACACTGTGAATCTTTTCTGTAAGTCTTTCTTAGTCTCTCATCTCTATTTTTTTAAAGCTACATGACTTGGAAGTCATAAGTCATTTTCTGAGCTTGATTAATTACCTAATATATATAAGATCTTACCAAATCATTTAGAGTCTCTGAATATCATGGGCAAAATTTGAACTATTAATAGATTGAGAATGCCCTCTATAAATAATTATTTATAAATCAGCAAAGCACACAGAATGCCTTTCTTTTTTTATAGTGTAGTGTCTGAACCTGTTAGGTTTGATGACTGAATAAATGAATAATGAATGAATAGATTAATAAATGAATTAACCATAGAATATTAGTATCTCCTTTAAAGCAAGGGAAGATTTTTTTGTTTGTTGTTTTGTTTATTTACTTATTTTTAGAGAGAGGGGAAAGGAGAAAGAGAGGGAGAGAAACATCACTGTGTGGTTGCCTCTCACTTGCGCCCCAACTGGGGACCTGACATGCAACCTAGTCATGTGCCCTGACTGGGAATCAAACCAGCAACACTTGGCTCACAGGTCAATGCTCAATCCACTGAGCCACAGCAGCCTGGGCTGCAAGGGAAGATTTTTATTCCTGGTTCTCAAAGTATGGTTGTCAAACTGTAATGAGGTGCAGAGTAGGGGTCCCCCAAAATAACAAAGCATAAGCCTTCATAAACCTGAATTGGGGGGAGGGGGAAGCAGACAATATGGCATCTAAGATATTTTGCATAACAATGGCAAGTTGATAACTGTGCTGCCACCCTGGGCCAAAGTATGTGTGACTCTAAGGGCATATAGTGACTAATGACATAGCCAGGGAAGATGGATGACCACCCGGATGTCCATGCATCACTGAGAACTCTTGCTCTGACTAAAGATGGCAGACAAAAGAAGGTAAAAGATACAAGAGAACTGGCAAAAATAGCACATTTCAGGAGGGGCTGGATATGAAGTTATGTAGGAAGTTCTGGGCCAAACATGTAAAATAAAGGCGGGCTGAAAGAGAAAGGGATCCCACCATGCTGTCTGTAATAAGAAAAGAACTACATCTGTTCTCTGCTTCTCTGAGGAAGCAGACATGCGGTCTGTGGCATAGGGATTCCGCCTTGTGGCCTGGTATAGTAAGGAAGAAGTAGCCACGCTGTCTGTAATGGAATTCCATCATAAGGTCTGAAAGAGAGGAGGAAGAAGCCACACAGGAGGAAAGGGTGTAAGGAGAGAGCTGATGAGGTGTGCAGGGACCTGCCTAACCAAGCACAGATTTGTGGGAAATACTTGGAGCTGAACTGAGCTGGGACTGGGAACACTGAAGATGCAGATTTTGGCTTCTCTGAACATGTGCCTCTCTGGACTCCCCCACGATCCAGTGTTACGTGGCACATGTTTTCCTGAACTACTACATGGAGGCTGAGAACTATGTACCCAGATCCTGAAGTAGAAAGCTGCTGTGAAAGGATGGCAACTCTGACTGCCCCACCAAGTACACATTCCAGAGAGGATAGAGAACTGTTTGTGTAGTTGGCTTCAGAACAGATAAGGAAATAGGAACTTCTGGGCATGGTTTTGGCTTATAGCCTGGTGGTGAGCAAGGGAAGTGCTGGGTTTCATGGGAGAACAGGGCTCTGAGTAGGAGAACCTCAGTACCCCAAGGTTGGAATCCTGTAAATAAAAACCTGTTTCCTTCAATACTAATTGTCAGGTCATATATCAAGGTGCTATGTGGCTGAGTCCCAGTAGCATCAGCATCATTTGGGAGATTGTTTGAATAACAAATTCTGAGGTTCCACCCTATACCAAAAGAATCAGAAACACCAGGAATTTGGCCCAGTAATCTGTGTTTATCAAGCTTTCCTAATGATTCTGGAGCATTCTAAAATATAAGAATCTCTTTCTTAGGTTGTTTTCAATTAGTATATGCTGATTGGAATTTGCTGAATCAGTTGATAATATGGTTTCTGGGTAACCCATGCACATCTCAAATTAACAATGTATGCAAAAGTTTGCAAATTGCACTCCTTGGCATATGCCATACAAAAGTGTTTATGTTGTTTGAGGCAGTAGTTAGTTGTTAGTACTTGAATATTTTGCATTCGGACATTTCACAAGAAAATTTAGATCTGTAAAAATGTTGCCCTGGTTTTTGGCACAGCAGGGGTATGCTGGACCTCAGTCTGTCCAGCAGCAGCATCACAATTATTCTCCTAATACAGAGACCATATATTAGTTTATTATCTTGCTTTTTTAAATCTCAAGTTGTTCTTGACAATCTATAAATGTCTGATTGACTTACTTTTCTAGTTTGTCTGGGACATTAGTTTCTATCTTTTATCTTCACACAATTATTATAGCACCTTGTTATTTCCAAAGTGTCTTGGTTTAGATCAGCAATTTTCAACCAGTATACCATGGCACAGAGGTACGCCACAAGAATTTTTAAAACATGCAAAACCTGACCTCTCTTTCCTTACATTATCAAATAAAAATACAACACCCAACAAAGCAATAGCCATTCAGTGTGAATGAATCAAAATTATACCTAATGTTTTTGTCTGATTGGCAAAAAACATTTTTTGCTGTGCTGCAGAATTTTTAGTAATAAGTTTATGTGTGCCATGAAAATTTTTTTTAAGTTGAAAATCACTGGTTTAGATGATAAATTATAATGCACCTTATTCATAGACATTTGCTTCTGCAACTTTAGGCTCACATCAACCCTTCTCAAAGTTAATATTGAAGGTTCTCTATTAAGAGATTAAAGTAAATGAGACCTGAGGTATAGAGAGAGGAAAAAGGAAAAATTTAAGAGGAAAGCCTAAATCATAAATCTATTATGATAATACAATTTAAAAATTTTGTTTCAATTACAGTTTACATTCAATGTTATTTTTTGTTAGTTTTAGGTGTATAACATAGTGGTTAGACAGTCATATATTTTACAAACTGTTCTCTCGGATGTTTCCAGTATCCAGCTGGCACCATATAGAGTTATTACACTATTCTTGACTATATTTTCTATGCAGTTATAACATTTCTTTAAAATATTACACATTGCCTAAAATCTATATAAAATTTTATTCTGCATATAATATATATTTTAAAACTAAAAGAAATTTCTTTAAAATGACAAAATGAAGAGAAAATTGTCTTCAACTTGTTTCAATCAGTTGGAGAAATGCTATTGAATTGGAATATGACTCATTGATTGTATTGAGGCTATTTCATTGGCGACCAATACATAAGGTTACAACTTACAACCAATTTAACTTCTAAATTTTGGCATTATAATATTTTGAGAATCCAGTCTCTTATGAATATATGTATAAAAATTAAAATACCATTTTCCCTAGTTTGGTAATCATGATAAGGCCTAAATATAAACATCTAGTATTTTGCCAAATATGCTAAATAGCTACCAGATAGAGACTTTTTAGATATAAACAGGTAAAGTTAATAAAAGTTTGTCTATTGGTCAGTTTTTATTTATTTTAGAAATGTCATAAGAAGTTTTTATTGAGGGAATATTGTTAATAACATTCTTAAAAATTTTACATGACACTATAAATTTAATCTTAACTTCTCATAGTTCCATAATCAGTTTTCTTCTAAACCACTGATTTGTTCTGTAGCAATTTTTCCATGAAAAGATTAGATTTTCAGTGCAGGAGTTGATCAATATGTTATTCTTTAAAAAAATAAAACATCAGAAAGTATACTTTCTAAAGGCTAATTTATTGCTTCAGAGATTTGTTCTTTGTTGGAACATTATTTTTCTTCATGCAAAAAACTGGCAATACAACCCAAATAAAAAAATCTTACCAAATTAACAGCAGTGTAGTACAGTAAGTGTTCAATGTTTTTCTCATTAAAAAACATGACTTAGCTTTTGAAAGGCTGCTACAGTCTGTGGAGCCTATCCAGGAAGGGGGGTTATCATATCCCTTCCTCCTTTCGACTTCCTGTTGCAACCAGTAAAGACTGTCATACTATTCAATTAAAAAATATAATCCTTTTTACAACATATTTTTTTCCTAACAAATCTGTTAAACACACTGAGAAGAGCAACATTTAGAAGCAGGCCATGCAATGGATATCAGTGCAGTGTGCATGCTGATTTATGAAAACTCCCAATTACAGTGTGGTTTTTGTACAAAATCTTTTCATTATGTCAGAGTATATGTACACACACGTTTATCAGTATGTACATTTTTATGAGAAGACATAAGCAAACAAAATTGACAAAAGCCTAAGTATTGTATGGAAAATGTCTTTATTAGTGCTTCCTTACCCTTCATCTATTTGACCCCCCAAAAATGACCTAATTAACACACCTTTCTCTTTGCTACACCAACAACATGGCTTAAATCTACAGTGTGGGGCTTCACAATTTTTCCTTCATTACTTTATGATGCATGTATTCATATTACATGATGATTTTAAAGTTGACTTCAACTAAGATAAATGAGTTTTAAATATTTTTGTTAGAATTTTCTTTTTCTGTTTTATTCTTTTTTTGTTCTTGTGGAGGCACAGAGATTAAACTTGAGTTTGAGATTTAAAGTTCAGGGGTTCTGGTTCTAGAGTCCATCCTTTGGCCCACTAAGCTTCTCCCACTGATTTCAGAGTGCCTACTGCTATTTTGCATAGCTTCACTAATTGTGGCTGAGATAGTGAGTGCAATAATCTATTTTACTGTGAAGTTTATTTAGGAGAATCTGAGGTAGAACTGTACAAGTGTCCAAACTCTGCCTGATTTCAGGCTGTTTAGATATCCATTATTATCTTTCCTATTTCAATTGCTCTTTTTTAACAAACACTGCAAAATTAATTTTTAATAGCAGATCTGTATATCCAATTGAAAATATAATTTCCTAAACTTTTGTTTTTTGGTGATGGTAGAACTGTATTATTAACCCTGTGTCTTTGGAACATGTCATTTGATTGCATGGTTTTCAGGAAGGGGGGGTGATTTGGGGGAGCCAATGTCTTTATGTGTTATCAAAAGAAAAAAAAATACCTTAGTCTACAGAGTCACAAAGCCATGCAAAAATAAACAAACTAGCTTAGGAATATATCTCAGAAAAATCTTACATTCAAGATCCTCAAAGAGAGCCAGATTGATGTTGATATATGATGCATCTTAATGCTCTCCAGCTTCATATATCAGATGCACTGCGGATTATGATTTTCCATAATTGCAATAAAATACAACTAAACCAGGTGTACATAAGTACTTTTTCTTTGTGTTCTCTCTATCACACACTTTTACCATCCAGACAAACTAAAAAATAAACACTTGCTGGTAAAAATTAAAAAATCTATTGGTAAAGGCAAGTTCTTTTAGAAACACAAATATATCTTTTAAATGTCTTAAAAAATCTGTAAGTAAAATGAAAGATTTTCAAAAGTATGCTAGTTTCTTTCAGGGCTTTTTGACTTCCCCAAGCCTACACTGATAGAATTACTAGGGCAAGGGGTTAGTGCTTGTGATTGTATCTAAGTTTGAGACAAATGCCCTTAACAGAAGGATTGATACCAGAAACTAGAGCATAAGAAAATCTTATAGGGTGGTTGAAGTAGGGGGTGGAGGGCAGGGGCATATTTCTTCCCCGTCACACACAAGCTTCTTGTGCATTCCTTCTTTATGTATCTGTGACTCAGAATGCAAAAAAAAAGAAAGAAAGAAGGGAGAGAGAGAGAGAGAGAGAGAGAAAGGAAAGGAAAGGAAAGGAAAGGAAAGGAAAGGAAAGGAAAGGAAAGGAAAGGGAAGGGAAGGAAAGGAAAGGAAAGGAAAGGAAAGGAAAGGAAAGGAAAGGAAAGGAAAGGAAAGGAAAAGAAAAAGAAAAAGAAAGGAAAAGAAAGAAAGAAAAAAGGAAAACCCTAGAGCAGCGGTTCTCAACCTGTGGATCGCAACCCCTTTGGGGGGTCAAACGACCCTTTCACAGGGGTCGCCTAAGACCATCGGAAAACACATATATAATTACATATTGTTTTTGTGATTAATCACTATTTTTAAATTATGTTCAATTTGTAACAATGAAAATACATCCTGCATATCAGATATTTACATTACAATTCATAACAGTAGCAAAATTACAGTTATGAAGTAGTAACAAAAAAAAAATTTATCACAACATGAGGGCTGTGACATTAGGAAGGTTGAGAACCACTGCCCTAGAGGTTATAGAAATGATTAGACTAAAAGAAAGCAAATACATTCTGAAACCATTAATTCTAGTCCTTCTGTTTCTGCTGCCAAATTTTTCTTTATCTTCAGCATATGTTTGCTCTTTCCATGATATTAGGAGCCCATGTTTCTTCCAGGTAAAAACACTCCCCACCATACACACACACACACACACACACACAGAGAGAGAGAGAGAGAAAAAACAACTTTTCATTATGGCCAAAATGGTTAGAAGACAATCTCATACATTGTAGAGAAGCAAGTCTTTCATCCACTGACTCTTCGGTTCTTTCCCTGTACACTCCTTTCAGGACCTTTGAAGCCTTAAGGGAACCTTCAAATCTAGACAATCTGACTTTGCTCACTTCTGGCTACCACCCAATCCATTTCTTTCTCAGTGCTTCCTGGCTGGGCCAGCTACTGAACCAGCATGCCTTGCCTTTGTGAGCATATGTGTGTGTGCCTTAACTGCCTATAAAGTCCCTGAAAACCACATTCAAATCATATCGTAGAATTTATTTTTTCACCTCCCAGGACTCCCTAGCCCTGCCCTTCCTGGACTACTACAAACTCTCAAGGTTCCTTTCAAGAGGAGCACTGCTGATTGAAAGTGAAAATCAAAGAGGAGGATTAAATTGTGAGGTAAACTTTACATTTTAAATCTCTCTTCTTGAAGTTCTTGTCTTGTATCCACAGAAGATTGCGCTCTTTGAATGATTTCTGTTTTGAACAAGCTTGTAATTTGAATGTTTTTGCCATATTTTTTTTTTTCCAAAGGAAACTCAGTTATGGTTATGTTGTGCAGAACTTGTCAGGTTTCCATGATCCCTTTATTCTTCTGGATTAAATCAGACTCTTCTGAAGCAGGCCTGGATTGTCTTCTCATGAAACACTGAGCCTCATAAGGGAAAAAGGAGTTCACTTCTAGTTCTCACTCCTCTCCTCTGTCATTCCCTCCACCCCTACAAACAAGTGTGTGCACCACGCGCTTTACAGTATATTGAATATGTTATTTATTTTATTTATTTCGGTAGCTGGGGTTTGATGTAGACCAAATAAAGCAGGACTTTATATAGGGTGAAACACATGGAACAAATATTCTTTTCTCATTAAAAGAAACATTCAGTTTTGAAGTCAGATGACTCAGTTTCTTCTAAGAGGTGCATTATTTTCCTTTTTTATTAATCTTTCTTAAAACCAAATTTTAAACAATTTAATTTTCAGCTTATGGCTTAATAAATAGGAAGGCTTGCTGGATCATGCAGGCTACAATACATAGCCACATAACACTGTTACTTTCTGGTAGGATTGAAAAGACTTTTTTATGAACTAACTTTATATTTGAAAGTAAATACCAACCATGAACTGTCTTTCAATGTATCTGGTTCGATAAGATTAGTTTTCTTATGTTTTCTAGCCCTACCTCCTGGACCCATCACTGCATGTCATTATGAACTCATCACCATCCACTTGTCACGATGAAGCAGTGCTAATTCAGGACTAATTCTCCAAGATTTCTGAACTGGTTACACCCATATCCCAGACATGACTAGCATGCATTGTAATCAGCTGCCTTATTTTCCTCTTGTTATTCATACCATTCTTTGACATTTTTGCAGCATGGAAAGCTTGTGCCTTTGTCAGGGAAAAGTTTGCTTTGTCAAAGAAAGATTTCCTTATAAACTGCGAACCTCTTATTTAAATAAGATAAATCATGAACATTTGTTGACTCTGGGTAGGGCCCACCCATGATAGATTTGCAGTATGATCAAGTGAGTAGAGCTGGGAAGACTGAAGTCTATTTCTGGGTCACCACTAACATGTTTTAAGTCTTTAAACAGATTCTGCATACAGTAACTATAACTATATTCAATATGTTTGAAAAGGTGGGACAGGAAACATGTAATCACTCCCAAAATGATCTTCTTGAGATGAAAACCACAATGCCTGAAAAAATGCATTGGATGGATTAACATCAGATAACACATTGTAGAAGAAAAGTTGGTGAATATAAAGGCATACCAATTGAAACACAATGAGAGAAAAATATTTTTAAAAATAAGTAAAACATCAGTGAGCTGTGAAAAACTTTACAGTGCCTTTAGTTTCAGAAGAAAGAGGGAGAGATAAAAATATATTTGTAGAAATAATGACTGTGGAACATTTCTAAAAAGCTCAATAAATCTGAAGTGCACATGTGTATGCACACAAACTCTCATAAAAATAACCACACCAAGAAACATCATAATTTAATTGTTCAAAATCAGTGATAAAGAAAAAATAATCTTACAAGCAGAGAAAATAAATGCATTATGTACAGAAAAAAATGGTAAGAAAGAAAACAGATTTCTATAAGGGAAAATGAGGCAAACTAAAGTGTAATTATGAGTAATAGTCCAGATACTTTTTGCATTAAGTCCAGATACTTTTTAATGTATTTCTGAGTAATGTGATTTTTTAATTTGAAGTAAGATAAAGTTTCATTTCTTTCCAAAGCCTCCACCAGAGACCTTTGTTCTGCTTGTCACTGAGCCAGTTGCTGCTCTTGCAATCCACAGCTTTATACTCACAAAAATGCCCTTTGTATTTAGGTCTCTGTGCGCTTAGTGTGTGAGAGGCCAATTTTACTTTGTGTTAAGTTGCAGTGTCTTAAGAATAACATTAGTTACTCAGCTTCTGATTCTTATCCTCTTTATTTTTACAGGATTTGATTATCAGTAAATACTTTATTAAGAATTTGTACAATCTGATACAAAAATGACTTCCCAAGAAGACGTCCTGAGAAAAAATTTGAAGATGATCCATGGCTGCCCCATGGTCTTTGCTTTTGCAAACAACTGGGAAAATGTGGAAAAGTTCCACAGCAAACCAGATGACATTGTGATAGCCACTTACCCCAAATCAGGTGAGTTTTGTGGCCTGACAAATGCAGGTCTGACTTCAACCTTTGTTTTCTGAAAATCAGCTTCTCTATAAAATCATTATCATCCTAAATAAAATTAGTATTCTGATCAGTCAGTATAGCCATCTATTTGAAGTATGTTAAAATGGACATTTGGGGCATAGAAAAGGAAACTCTGCAGAATTAAGTTTCTTATAAGATGTATTAGGATGGCAGGCATCCAACAGATACTTTCCCCCTCAGATTCAGGTGGTCTTTATTAAAAAATGTTGCTTTTTGACACAGGTACCACTTGGGTAAGTGAAATTGTGGACATGGTTTTAAATGATGGCGATGCTGAAAAGTGTAAGCGAGATGTTATAACTGCTAAAGTTCCAATGTTGGAAATGGCTGTCCCTGGACTGAGAATTTCAGGTAATTTTAAGCCATTTAGGAATTATAATTTTGTAATATTATTTATAGAGAATTTTAATTATTATTTATGATCTCCATTCAAATAAAATGTAGTATATTCGGTAACATAAATGGGAAGTTTGAGAATAGTACAATAACAAGGCATATAGAGACAGTGCAGTTTTAGCAAATGACATATTCGGGTATTAAACCCCAAAATGAATGAGTTCTGTTGTAGGAAACAATTAAAAATTTGGTTGATAACATAAAACAATGTTTCTTATCTTTTATTGACTTCTATATTATAGAATTTGGTAGATTAGAAAAATAAACTCCTAATTTAGTACTTCACTGTAGTTAAATAAGTAAAGAAGTACAATGCCTCTCAAAAAGTAGAATTTATTATGAATACAATTTATTTTTCATTTCACAAATATTTATTAAGTGCTTCTAAAGAACTATGTACTGTTCTATGGGCTAGATACAAAATGATTAGTAAATTAATGTCCTAAACCCAAGGAGCTTATGGTAATTTGGGAACATTAAATAAATAAATAAACTAACAATATGTGAATATTATTGGTCTTATGTGTCCAAAGAATAAAGCTCTATGAAAGGGAAAAACAGGAGAGTTTACTTTATATTGGATAATTAGAGTTACTGCTCCTAAATTAAGACCGAAAACCATGCATATAGTTGGAGAAAACATATTTCAGGAATGTGAAGTATCAGTTATAAAGACCTAGATGCAGAAAAGATATTGGTAGAGTCCAGGGACTTAAAAACAACTACAGCAACCAACAGCTGCAATAAAAGATGGGAAAATGAGATGAAAACAATTAGAGGCTAGACAGGGACAGATCATGTAGGGCTTGAGATGTTTAAGAAATGGTGAGCTAAGAGATAGTCAGATGGTGTCCTGTAGGCAAGTGAGAAGGGTTAAGTAGTGAGGCCTGGCTCTTCAAGGCTGCTGGAAACTTGGGGTAAGTACGGTGGTGAAATCGTTTATCAATTTAAAGAGAAGAATCCAAATTCTCTGCCCTGCTGGAGCTGGTTAGTTATGTAGACAAAGAAGGACCAACTGGATGTCATTCATTCTGTGTGTTTGCCTGAGGATTACTCTGGGACAAGCAACCAAAATGAGTGCAAGAATGAGTTAATACTCCAGAGCCAAGGAAAACTGGAAAGCAGCCATAGAATCAAATTAATCAGGAATAGAGGAGTGGAGATTATTGGTGAGAGATGGGGGTGGAGGTAGTTAGTGAGGTTGTGTAGCATTGCCAGAGAGTGAGTAGGTGAAGTTAACCAGGTAGAGGATAAACTGGCACTCAGCTCTACTCTGGAGCCTGAATGTGAATAGTTGTGGTGTCTTTACGTATTCCCAATTTATATCTGTTCATGTAAAGGGTTTATTTAAAGGATCTCAATGGCAAAACAATTACAAGACAGAAGAGGTTGAGAAATCTTTCAGTGAAGTTTAGAGAGGGAAGAGGAAGAACAGTGTGGGAAAAACCTCATGAAAAAAACAGACGTAAGAGTTCATGACATCATGACATTGAGAAGGAATAGTGAGTTGTGGAAGATTACAATCTTTCATTTCTAAATGCTGAGTAAAGAGGCTGTAACTATTAAGTCAGTAGAAATATAATGAATACCTTGTGGAATTTCATAAGTATATAATTAATTTTTCCAGATAAAATTCAGGATACCCAATTTAATTTTAAATTCAGATTGTTATTTTATTTAGTAAAAATATATCCCAAATATTACATGGGAGATACTTATACTCAAGGGTATATGTTGTTAATCTGAAATTCAAATTTAACTGGGAGTTTTGCATCTTTATTTCCTAAGTTTTCCAACCCCATCTGCATTGATATTAAGGGATTCTTCTTAATACAACCGTGTCCTATGCCTTAGTCTTTATAGAGCATTTGTTGGTGAAACAGGATCTATCTCTGCTTTTATGAAACCTCCATTCTAATGTGTGTGTTTGGGGATGGGGACAAGAAAGACACATAGAAACTGACAATAAACAAGTAGGAAAATGAACTATGAAACAAAAGTAAATACTGTATAGAACCTTTCAAAAGGATGTTTTACTAGAGAGACACTGACTTGCTTTTTAACACATGCAATAGAATTTTGTAAACAATTGAGGTATAGGATTGCTTTGAATTAGTGAGTCAAATAATTTTATGGGCAAGTGTGTCTTCATATGCAAAAGGTGGAAAGATAATGTAGGATTAACAAGTAATCTAGAAATTAGACTGGATATAAATGATATTGTGAGAAATATGCAGAGGACTAAGATTTATTGGATGTGAATCCTAAAAGAGGAGACAATAAGTGAGATCTTGGTGACTCCATAAGAAATGACATTTTTAACAGAGATACCTGGGATACAGGCCGAAGTCCATTATAAGAGCATTAAGTGAAAAGAGGTAGCCCAGCTCTTTCTAGTCTATGTCAGAAATTCTCTGAGTGTATCTTTACTCCACAAATGCCTTCAGAATGGCCAAGTCTCTTAATTAGTGAGATCCTCCTGACTCTAAACACAGAAAATTAAATGGGTGCTTTCTGTCTCAGGGAAGTTTAAATGTCCCTTATCCAAAGACTTAATGTGAAACCAAGTTCTACCACATATTAGTTCGATGATCTTGGAGGGTTCAGCTAATACCTAAAAGTTACACAACAGTTTTTCATTTTGCATATATATATATCTATAACAAATACAGGAAATAATGAAAATGCAAATACAACAGCTGATGCAAAACAGTTGACGTGAGACTTACTAGTTATTAATATCTCTTTGGCATAGAGAAAACATTTTTATAATTATTTCTAATATGCACCGGTATGATAAAACTCCAAAGTGCTAAGGTTGGTATTATTACTCCTCATTTTGGAGGTGAAGAGTGTGAGGCATAGAAACTGAGATCCTTTCAAATGTCTCACAGTGAGTAAGTGTTAGAGTTAGATTTTGAATCCAAGGAGGCTGACCTGAGAACCTATGCCCTTAACTGTCATACAATATTGTCTCTTAGAATCCTGGTAAATAATGCCTATGATTAGTCCAAAATTTAACAGCATTATATACTGCTTAAAAAAATTTTGGAAGGTTGGCTGAAAAAAACAGGAAATGCAGGCTCCTTGGAGACTCTAATATCTCTATATACCAAACTAAATTTTCTCAGGTGTAGAACAATTAGAGAAGACTCCATCACCTCGGCTTGTGAAGACACATCTACCAATTGATCTCCTTCCTAAGTCTTTCTGGACGTACAATTGCAAGGTACACTCTAGATTGACAGCCAATTTTTAAATGACCTTATACCCTCACTCATGTAGTAAATAATTGCTCAGATGTTTCAATGAAAGTGTTTCAATTATTTTAGTCTAAACCTACATATTGAAGTTTTCTGAAGTTATATAGCGACAGGATTCTCATCTCAGCAAAGTATTGTTACTATTATTCCCCAGCTGTCCCTAGAAGTTCTTGTCTTCTCTGAAAACTCAACATAAGGATATTGGTAGTCAGATTATTTCACCTTAGCTGACTTTTACTAGTTTGTGATACGTGAGGAATTCTAAGTTGTTGAATTCTGTAATGAAAAGTTGTTCATGTAGTCTCTTCTTATTCTTTCTTTCAACAGACTTTATTTTATTCTACAGCAATTTCATTTATTTATACACCAATTTTAGTACACAGAAAAACTGAGTGGAAGTCAAAGGGATTTCCCAAAAATCCCTTTTCCCCACACATGCTTAGATTCTTCATTATCAGTATCTCCCACCAGAATGACACATTTGTTACAGCTGATGAACCTACATTGATTGACACATCATTATCACCCCAAACCCTTAATTTACATTAAGGTTCAGTCTTGGTATTGTACATTCTATGGATTCGGATAAATATGTGTATATATATATATATATATATATATATATATATATATATATGTGTGTGTGTGTGTGTGTGTGTGTATGTGATCATACAATATGGTATCATACAGTGTAGTTTCACTGCCCTAAAAATCCTCTGTGCGGCACCTATTCATCCCTCCCTCCCCAACCCTGAAAACCACTGTTCTCTCTCTATAGTTTTGCCTTTTCCAGAATATCATATACTTGGAATCTTACAGTATGTAACCTTTACAGATTGTGGTCTTTCATTTAATATTATGCGCTTAAGATTCATTTGTCTTTTCATGGCTTGATAAGTCATTTCTTTTTAGTGCTAATATTCTATTGTCTGGAGATTATCAAAGTTTATTTAGTCACTCATCTACTGAAGGACATCTCAGTTGCTTCCATGTTTTGGCAATCTTGAATAAAGCTGCTACAAACAACCATGTGCAAGTTTTTGTATGTACCTTATTTTTCAACTCCTTTGGGTAAATGCTAAGTAGTGCAATTGCTAAATTGTATGGTAAGAGTATGTACCATTTTATAAAAGAATGGCCAAAGTGTCTTCCAAAATAGCAATGCCATTTTCATTCCCACCAGCAATGAATAAGTTTCTGTTGCTCCAAATCCATAACAGGATTTGGTGCTGTCAGTGTTCTGGACTTCAGTCATTCTAATAATTATTGTGGAGTGGAATCTCGTTGTTTTAATTTACATTTTCCTGATAGCATGTGATATGGGACATATTTTTATATTCTTCTTTGTATTTTCTCTCTTTTATGTTGTCAGTCTTGCTAACTGTTTACCAATTTTGTTGATTTTTTTAAAAAGCCCACGTTTTGTTTGATTAATTTTCTGTAACATTTTTCCTGTTTTTAATTTCATGGATTTCAAATACATTGCTTTCTTGCCTATATGTTAACTTTTATTTTCCTAAATAAAATAGCATCCATTTGACTTCTTCCTCCTCTTCCTGCAGATGATTTATGTGGCTCGAAATGCCAAGGATGTTGCAGTCTCATATTACCATTTTGACTTAATGAATAATTTGCACCCTCTTCCTAGCACCTGGGAAGTGTATCTGGAGAACTTCATGGCTGGAAATGGTAGGTAGGCCGTGGCCTAAAATTAATAAGTAATTTTTAAAAATTTTAATGATAGTATTAGCTATTACTGGTATAATTTTTCTTTTCTAAACACTTATTTTTCCCATCAGTAACAAGTACATTCAAAAACCATTTAAAAAATTAAGTCAAATATGTCTAATATTTTACTATAACATTCAATATATAAACATGGTATTAAACACTGGCTTAATGAAAATATTCTCTAATCTCTTTTCAGTTGGTAGAAGCCCAGTCTCTGCTCACAATAGAAATTGTTTACCTTGTCCAAACAATTAGTAAAATATGTCACATGTATATTTATAATATAGATAAATTGTTGATATGTGTACTTTATAAAATAATAGTTTTCTTCCATGTGAGGCTAAGTATAATCTATTATAGGTCAATGTATTTTCACTCGAAATACTTCCTTGTACTTTATATATTTTTAATCTGATTGCTTCTAAATTAATATTTGGTTGATTATATATATATTTAAATTGGCTTTACATTCTCAGATCCCTTGATTATTAAATTCCACAAAATGTTTGCACAATTTGACGTATTGTTCAGAAACAGATCTTTAATTTTATGAATGCTTATGGAAATAGGCTGTTTCTCTGGTTTTAGTGGCCTATGGTTCCTGGTTTAATCATGTTAAGAGCTGGTGGAAGAAAAAAGAAGAACATCCAATACTTTTCTTACACTATGAAGATATGAAAGAGGTAAAATGGTAGAAATTAATTCTAGATAATTTCCCACTACATCCTGGGGTAAAAAGATTAATATAAAATTTTCAACTTTATGGAGTTCAAAATAATATGATTGCTTTTTCTATTCTTCACGCCTGCTTACCTAAAGCTTGTCAAGATCATTAATGACTTTCTAATTGTGAAACCTATGATATATTTTTTCTCTTATTATTTTTAATCATTGTTTTTCTTTTGGGCATCTTTTCCTTCTGAAATTTTCTTCTTTGTTTAACAGGTTGTCACACTCTCATGGTTTTCCAGTGAATCTCTCTCTGGCACTCAGTCATTCTTCTTTTTAAGCTGCTTGGCATATTTTGGTACTCATCTCCATGCCCACTGTTGTCAAAACTATTTATGGGCTAATGAACTCTCAAAAATTATTTTTACTTCTACTTTGAATTCAAACCCATTCTTTTATTAAAATGACCCTCAAATCACCATATTCAAAACTAATCTCATCTTGTTTCTTTCTCTCCAACATGCCATCCTCTTCTTCTTTCCTTCTCTCTTTTGGTTAATGTTGTTATATGTCCCTTCAGTTTTCAAAGCTCAAAAGTTAATGTTCCTCATTGGCTTCCATATGGTGGATATATTTCAACTATATCTTGAACATCTCATTGGTTCACACGCCCTAGCTATTATATCCTTTGAATGTACCCCCTTCCTTTATTTTCTTACTACCTCCTTTTAGGGACTCATAAGCATTCATTTAACTTCCTGTATAAAATAGCATTACTTCAAATACTACTTCAAAGTTCTAGGCTTATTCTGGGCTATTTTACTTAAATTAGGCAAACATGCACACACACATGGCAAATATGTTGAATCCAAGATTCTCTAGTTCTAAAAGCCAGAGTATACAAATAAAGATGTTTTTTAGACTTTCAGATTTGTGAGGGAAGGTAACATATGTGCCATTCTTGTGACAGCATCTGTAGTACCTAATATAGCACCTACCACATAAATAAGGGCTCAACGTTCATTTGTTGTATGAATAATTGATCGCGTGAATGAATGAATGAATAAGCAGTATAACAAAAATTTTAGTGACAATTCTACTTAGCATAACAGAAATCATGTCCCAGGTAAAAATCTGCCTTGTCCCAAGTATTTCTGAGAAACCCCAGATTATTTCTCACATTTTAGTAGGGAGTTGCCTGCATTTTTTTGCTCTGCACAGGCTCTCACCCTCTATCACACTTGTTTGCAGCCCATAGAGAACCCATGGTCTAAATCTTATCAGTGCTTGAAGCAATTAATGTAAATTTGCTGGCATACACAGCTGCAAAACTAAAGTGGTTTTGATTAATCAGGTTAAATTGTGAATTCTTTATAAGAGAGATAATTGTTCTTCTGTACCAAGTATCTCTCTTTCTTCCTGGACACATGAGTAGTATTTATTAGCTCTATGAAAAGAGCAATTTTAGCTGCTAAATATAGTCCCTATTCTCCACAGAATAGAGAAATACATTTCCTGGGCTGGGCTGGTATCCAAAATCTGACTCACATGCTGTCTGCCACATGATGCTCTCATGTCAGCCTTTTCTCTTTATTTGGCTAAACGGCCTTATTCAAATCAACTCATTTATATTCATTTACGGTCTGTCCTAATCAGCTTTATAAGCATATCCAGATACTTTGAGTCCCACTCAAGTCTTCTATAAGGGTCATAATTACAAGACAATGTTTTTCTACTGCCATACAGACATTCTTAGACAATGCTAAATAAAGAGGTTTCATAGAACAATAGAGCAAAAGTATAATTACATCTCAAGAATAAAATTCAGAGAGAAGTTCAATCATTTACATCAGGTTTATGAGTGTCTGCATAAGTTCTCAATCAACTGGATGTAAGACAAATGCAGCAGAGGAAGATTCAATAGGAGCCAATACTCTGTACTTGAACTGCTACTGGTTTATAAACTAACATCATCATTGATACTTTGGCTATGGCCAGATTATTCTCCGAACACTTTGAGTCACTAACAGAAATTGTTGTCTATTTGCCTGTCCATCTGTGAGTTTTCCTAGTGCTACTACTAACTTCTCTTTTGGCTTCTTCTCCACTATCATGATTTCTGATTTTTTACTCATTCCAAGCATTGCCACCCCTTAATTAGACTTCTCATTCTTCTCTCATTAAGGTCTCACACATAAAATATTACCAGAACTTCCATTCTAGGGAACTCCCTGCCAAAACATAATCATGTGTATATATGAACACACACACACAGAGTTAATAAGACATTATTAAAAACTGTTGGTTCACTTTGGCATTACAGATACAGTTCAAATCCTTCCACAGGACACCCAAGGATGTTCTCAATTCAAACCCAATTTATCTTTCTAGTTTTATAAACTCTCTCACTCCCATGAACACCTCAAATCTAATTCCAAGCATTTTGCTTTTTTTTCTCCCTTGAACACCCTATGAGACAGAAATACCTCCAAGAGTTTTAACTTTTTTTGTTATTGGAAATTCACTGTTTGATACCACAAAAAACCTTGCATGTTGGAAATTCTGACTCATCTTTTTTAACTCAACTTAGATATTATCTTTTCAAAATCTTTCTATTGTATTCATGCAAATTTTAGTTTGACTTCCTAAAAAGTTGAAAATATTGTTTATGTCATCAAAATCTGGAAAACGATCCATTTCTCAAATTTTGTTCTTTTTATCCTTGATAGTTAATAAATAATTTAGGTCTTGATATCTATGCCATTTATTAGCTTATTTTTAATAGCATATATAAGAAAGGTCTGATCAGTATTTAAACTTTAAGGCAAATATACTTGAAGTTGTCCATGAATTCATTATTTTTGTTCTTAAATACTGTTACTAAAAACAACAAAAACTTATTTGATTAAAAGCAGGAAAAAAAGAGCTGGAAAGGATAAAAAGAAATTGGGTCTCTAAAACATGCACAGTTCAAATCTGATTACAAATTGAGCTTAAAATAGCACTTAGGATTTTTTCTCTAGGTATTGTTAATATTTAGCCCAAACTTTGTTTTATTGTACTTTAAATGTAAACTAAAAAATTTGTAACAAACAAAACATTTCTACCCTATTTTTGTTAAACATAAATTAATTTCTTCATTTTTATAATTAATCTTTAAAACTTAATGGACCCAACAAAATATGGATTCAATATTCAGAATAAACATTTAAGAAAACAGATTATAAATATTACAGTCTTTTATATTATCTTTATCATTTTCTTGGATGTCTCTTTACCCCCTAACAGAATCCAAAGCGAGAAATCAAGAAGATTGCTACATTTCTAGAGAAAAACTTAAATGATGAGATCCTGGATAAGATTGTCCACCACACCTCATTTGCAATGATGAAGGATAACCCCCTAGTGAATTATACACATATTCCAAGTGCAGTGATGGATCACAGCAAATCCCCTTTTATGCGCAAAGGTGAATATTTTTCTAAGTTTAATTTCCTTTTTTACTTTCTTATACATTACTCTGAAATGAAGATTCACTTTGTGATCCCTACCAAATTACTTAGTCAGTTTGGACATCAATTCCCTCATCTGTAAAATAAGAACACTAAAAATACTACCCCCCCCCAAAAAAGAAAACCTACAAAAAAAACAACTGCTGAATCAGATTAGAAATTATTAAAGGAAATAATGCATGTAAACCTATTGTCAGAATACCTGGAATATTTGATAGGAATTTCTCTTCTCATTTACTACTCTGCTAAATGGGAGTGGTCTTGTCAATTCTGATATGTCATTCCAAATTTGTTGCATATAAATCTTCAATCTGTGTCCTTCTTCTCATGATAAACTAGTGTCAGTCAACACAGTACCATATTCTTTTTAAAGATCTCATTTAATTATTTTTAGAGAGAGAGGAAAGAAGGGAGAAAGAGAGAAAAACATTAATGTGCAAGAGAAACATACATTGGTTGCCTCTCACCCACTCCCAGCCGGGGGCCTAGCCTGCAGCCCAGGCATGTGCCCTGACTGGGAATTGAGCCTGTGACTTTTCTGGTTTGCAGGAAGGCAACCAATGCACTGAGCCACACCAGTCAGGACAAAGTACCATATTCTTTTAAGATCCCATATCATTTAGAAAACAGTGGTCACTTCGTTAAAAAGGATTTGTCAAGATAAGAACCTTTTCTTTACCTTATGGGAAGTTTTGTTACCTAAAAATACAGTCTGAATTATAGGAAACATGGAATCTAAATTTAAGTTGAGAAGATGAAAATAGAGGAATATGGCACTCATTGTCGAAATACGGCTTTGCTTCCATTGGGGCTTGCTGTCTATAATTGGTGGTAAAATGTTTTGTTAATGATAAAAATAATGCATTTAACAAATTATTAACTTAAATTTGAGAAGTTACCCACCTAATAGTACCACCCTCTGATTTCAATATTCTTTATTGAGTTGAAGGGAAAGGGGTAGAATTTCAGTTGGTGCACTGGGAAACAGACATATCCCTAGGAATGTACTGTGTACAGGAACATGTGGAAGAAAACCCTTAATTTCACAAGAGTTATATGGTTAAATTTTCTTGTAAAACATTTATCTCCATAACTTATTAAAATAGAAAATAGTTCTAGTGTTTTAAAATTGTTTTAACTTTTCAAAAGTAAACTCTAGTTTACTATTTTATAGTTTGGTTGTGCTGCTGAACACACCTTTGTACAGTTTCCAAAGTAACTCACGATGTAAAATATGTCCTGACCAGTGTCCAGTTGTAACCCTATGACCCAGAACAATTAGAAATACTAAAGAATTTCTTTTAGGGAACTACATATTATACAGTCCATAAATTTAGACAAAAAATTAACCCTTTTCAAATATGTCTTTAAATGTCAAACTCTATAGTTATAAGCCACGTTTTAGATGGGAAGAAATACCAGTAAAAGAGAAATGACATTTTAAAATTATCAAATAGAAGGAAAATCTTTCTTTAACTTTTCCAACCTTTTCTTTTGGAATACATTAGCTTTTCCTTCATAATGGAAATGTTTTACTCCTTCATATGTTTCTGTATTTCTTATTTTTAGGTACTACAGGTGACTGGAAGAATTACTTCACAGTGGCCCAAAATGAGAAATTTGACGCCATTTATAGGAAGGAAATGTCTGGAAGTACACTTAAGTTCCGCACAGACTTCTAAAGGGCCGAAGCTGCAAATGTAAAAGAACCTACCTGTAGTTTGTTGAAACAGGGGCAGTTATGACTTGACTTGGGCAATCAAGTGGGTTTTTAAAAGCAGATATACTTTCAAAACTTTGATTTCTCAGTGTTTAATCAGTTCCCTGTTTTGCTCCTGACTCTGAACCTCCAAATTCTCTCAAGTTAAGGCCAATCATTACCTTTTCGTAAACCATCTGTGCCTTTTCCAAGACTAGTACCACCAAGAAAGTATTTATCCTACCCAATCTCCATATGCTTTGGCTTAAAATTATTTTTTCTCCCTATTTACATGGCCCAAGAAATGTTGTTTGCACACTGACACCGTATTTCCTGGCTCTGCCCCAATTTCCTTTCAAAGAAGGCTTGATTCTGGGCACTCCATTACACTGCTGTCTCTGGGTTTCAAATTGTTGGCTGAGTCACAGCTCACATCCTTGGAGTGTCTCTACTGTGATAACATGGTTCATGTCCCAAGTAATATGGTTCAGATTTTGGAAATCCCAAATATGAGTGTCCAGATTTCTAATTTCTGCATTTCTGAGGGTGAAGGGTCTATGTTAGTCTCCCTTGGGCTCTCCTCTGGGAACTGGAGCTCTGCTCTGAGAGCCTGACTTTCCTGGAAAGAATCCTTCCCAGATTCGACCAGCTTGTTATGAACTTCTGTGAATTGCCTATTGTTCTCTGGTCACCATTTGGGAACTTTAGTTTATTTTCTGTTGGTTCAAACCCCCATGAGTTCTTATTTGTTCTGGAAAGGAGTTTTAACACACAACTCATCCCCCTGAGCCATAACTGAGGTGGCTACAATAACTTGGGTTACAACATTTTGCCTTCCTAGGTGAATCTCTGCTGCAGGCCTCTGCCCCTGGAACAGCTCCTCAAGCTGGTAACTCCTCTTTCCCAATCCCAGGAGAAGAGTGATCCAATGCCGCCTGCAAACTTCCTACCGTGTTTCCCCCAAAATAAGACATCCCTCGAAAATAAGACCTAGTGCTTAGAAATATAAGGCCTCCCCTGAAAATAAGACCTAGCACATCTTTAGGAGCAAAAATTAATATAAGACACTTGTCTTATTTATGGGGAAACAAGGTAGGAGTGATATGTCTGTGATTCTAGAGATAGTTGTTTTGAGATTTATTATCTATCATTTGCATTATAAATTATTTCAGGGAATAAAATTTGTGTTTGTTAGAAACAAATTTAGAAGTAATCTTGACTAGCTAAGGGTAGAATACTCTTGCAAACTAAGAGGTAAAGCCAGTCATGTATCCGTTTGCTTTATTCTCTTTATTAATAATAAGTTAATGTGGTACAAACTTCTGACACGATGGTCTGTTTTTGAAAAATAATTAAATATCTCTGAACTAGCCTTTAATCTGTGTAATAGATTAGCTGCACTAACTAACAATATGAAATAGTATCTACTTTCCTTAGTTTTCCTTTGTGGAAATATCTCTGTAACTGGACTTTAGTCAAAAAATTTAAGTGAGCTTTAGCTATGTCCCAGGTAGTTTTTTAGGCACTAGAAACACAGTGGAGAAAAAAGTAGAATTTAGATTTTCTTTTTCTTTTCTCACAGATTGTTGCCTCTTGTCCATTTTTTAATCTTTGATATAAATGGCAACACCTGGTTCACTGTCTCCTCAGCTATGCTTGACACCACACAGAGGCACTCTCACTAGAATTCCAGCTTCAAAAGTCCCTAATATTCTTTGAATTCACTCAGAGAACTTCCACCAAATTAATTTTCCTAAAACAATGAATTTATCATTTTTTCTCCTTTTCAGCAATCATTGATATAATTAAAAAGAAAAACACTTAGAATAATCTAATTCTATTTTCCTCTAACTCTAGCATGTGACTTAAGGACAGTGACAGTAAATATACTGGCAATGATGTGATTACTCCCTCATTCATGGTGCCACATGAAGGACTTCAAGGAATTGTTTTTTTAAGATGTCAAAGTATGGCTTAAAATTTTTTTTTTCATCATGACATTCAAAGCAAGTGCTAGAACTTGTTTAGAGTACCTATGGTAATAAGTACCTATTGTGAATCTTTGTCATTATTGATAAAAGGAAAAGAGCCAAAAACACTTCCAAGGGAACAATATCTTGGATTGTCCTTTAGTGAGATGCTTAAACTTTAGAAAACTGAATAAATAAGATTTTAGTTTTCTCTGTAAAATTAAGTAATTGGTTTGTGTTTCTTCCACATTCTAAAATTCTCTGGCTGTATTTGATTTCTTATTTGTGGCAACAATAATTAAAGTGTCTTCACATGTATAAATGTGTACACATGTGTATATGAAAGTACATATATACATGTATGCATGTATACCTTTCCCATTGGTTCTGTTTTTTTCAATGAACACAGTACATATTCTAACCTTATTGCTATTCTACATTTCCATTAAAGTTTTGGACCAAGTCATTTGATCATTCACCGTTACAGAAGTACAGTAGTTCCTCTCTATATCACGGTTCACTTATCGCAGCCTCACTGTATAGCGGGATTTTTTAAAACATATTTAATTAGTTATCACGAATTTTTTGCTATATCTCAGGATTTTGCAGTACTTTACAGTAAATACTAAAATAAATGTAAGGTTCCTACTTGGCAGATTTTCACCTATCGCGGGGTTGGGGGGGTCTAGAACGCAATACCCTTGATAAGTGAGGGATCACTGTATTGTGAACTTACAATAGGTTAAAAGTATTTAATACTATAAGATTTCTTCTTCATAACTCTTCTATTAGGTAGTGTAAAGTAGTATTACAAAGCATTCAGCTTTATACACCAGCATCTACTAATAAGGAGGCCCAAATATAACTGTATTTCCTTGTTCTCTGCCCTATTAAGCACTCTAAGATACTTGTCCTGAAAGATGCTCCTGAGTGAGATGGATTCAGGTGATCAGGTCAAAATTCTACTTCTAGGGCATCATTCTAATCATTTGGTCATCTTAAAAGTTTAGTTTGTAGTGGCTTTGAAAGAATGGCAAAATTACTTTACCAAGACTTATCGTATAATCTTTAATTACCGATGCTACATTTTCACTTAAAGCAAATTATTTAACCTGATAAACATTTCAAATATGGGAAAAATAAAGTGCTGTTAATTAATTAAGATATACTGTTTCCAATTCATTATTTCTGATAAACTTTTTTTATTGTGTGCTTTAAATAACTTTTCTTTAAAACTTTGGGATTTATAATAGCACATTCAATCTGCCATTTACACTTATTGCTAATGTCAGTCAATATGATCACACATGCATTAAAACAGATTTATTTTTATTAGCACTTTATTATTTCACAATGAAGAACATTCAAGTAAATTCAGATAAAAGGTAAGATTTTACAGTATTAATAATCCATCCTCAATATCTTAGCTTCTCCTTTCCAGATCTTGTATAATTATAAAACAATCACCTTTACTTAATACTTTTTAGATACACTGAAAAAAGTACCAAGTGCTTTGGAGTTCTAAGGAGAGTGTATTGGTCAGCATTAAACTTGAACCTTTAAAGAAAAGATTACACCAAATTAACTTTATTATTTTAATAAATTAACAGGCCTTGAAAAAATGAATAAATTTGCCATTTACTAGACCTCAGTTATACTTCAATTTTCATCATCTAGTTTTACTGACAGTTAAGTCCAAAGGTTTATGGATCATACTGCAAAGCATTCCTGGTGTCTGTGTAGGTTTTTCCGGAGGCTGCCAAGAGACTGGAGATGTGACAATAGAGGTGATGGGATTTGGCCTCCCTCTCTGGTTCAAGTACAGCAGGCTGTGTTTTTGTTTTTAATAAACTTTTCATCTATAACCATTTTAGTTTTACAGAATTATTCCCATGATAGTACAGAGAGTTTCTGGGTACCCCACACCCAATTTCCCTTATTATATATATTTTACATTAATTTGGAACCAGCCAGTCGGCAGCCGTCCGTCTCGAGAGACGATGGTGTAGCTTCTTAAGAGTCTATCTGCACCGCCGAGAATGGTTGTGTAGTCCGACTCGGGAGTGACACGGTATCTGTCTCCTCCCGTGTTGAATCGACATCTTGCGATGACGCTGGAGTGTCCTCTCCAGTGAAGCTGAAGCTACAGAGCCTGGGCAGGGTGATATGGAGAGTCTGCTGTTGCCCATGCAGCAGACCCCCCCTCTCTTTGCAGCTGAAGGATCCAAGGGAAAGACGGAGTCAATACAGCTTGGCTTCAGGTGCACCGCAGGAGTTGCCGGTGTTGACTACAACGTCAAACCGCCTTAGGGACTCCGGCTCCGGATTTTCTGTCGGGGTTTACTCCCTTAGCCTTTCCCCTGAAGAGGTATGCCGCAAGGCAGCGGAGGTTTTTTGGAGTCAGAGTTTTCCTTCTCTGATGTGCCCTGACTGGAAGATCGAACCAGCGACACTTAGCTCGCAGGCCGACGCTCAATCCACTGAGCCAAACCAGCCAGGGGTATAATTTGGAACATATAACACAATTAATGAACAAATATTGATACATTACTATTAACTGAAGTCCAAACATTATTTAGATTTCCTCCGTTATTCTAAAATACCATTTTTCTGTTGCAAGATCTCATTCAGGGCACCACATTGAATTTAATCATCTTGTTTTCTCAGGTTCCCCATAGGTGTGAAAGATTTTCACACTTCCCTTGTTTTTGATAACCTTGACATTTTTAATAATTAACTATTTTGATCCTGACCAATGTGGCTTTGTTGGGTGTCATCCACAAAGCGAAAGGTCACTGGTTTGATTTTCAGTCAGAACACATGCCTAGGTTGCGGGTTCAGTCCTGGGTCAGGATACCTACAATCGATATTCCTCTCTCACATCGATATTTTTCTCCCTCTCGTTCTCCCTCTATCCTGCTCTCTCTAAAAATAAATTTAAAAATCTTTTTAAAAATAAAGTTACTTATTTTGTAAAATGCCGCTCAATTGGGATTTATGTGATATTTTTCTCACGATTATACTGGGCTAATGTGTATTTGGGAAAAAGACCATAGAGTTAGAGTACATTCTCATGACATCACATTAAGGATATATACAACTATATGATTTATCACTGCTGATGTTTACCTTGATCACCTCTTGAAGTAGTAATTTTTTAGGTTTCTCTACTGCAAAATTACGTTTTGTTTTTCTTTTCCTTTCCATATTATACATTTGGAAGAAAATCACAGTCTACAGTTTATACTTAAAATTAGTTAGGATTATTCTGCTTCAGAGATTTTTTTTAAATTCTTCATTTATTTATTTATATAGTTATATAATTATTTATTTGTATCAGTAAGGACTTATGGACATTTATTTTATATTTTTGGTTATAAGTCTGTAATACTGCATCTTCTTGTTCAAATTTTTCAGTTTTTTCTATTGGGAGCTCTTTAATTTCTTGTTCCATTTTGTTAGCTGGCTTCAAATTATACAGATATTTTGCAAATTACTGAGAGTCAAAGAAGTTTTTGACTTGATTAACATATATGTCAACTGTATAATGTAAAATTAAAATAATATATGTGGATAATTATTACATTTTATTTATTATTAACATTTGTATCAATCATGTATTAGATGTCAGGGAATATAGAAGTATTAGTATGCCTGTTATAAACTGAGAAAACTCAAGCTTTGAACTAGACTTTAAGTCTAACTGTTTTAACTTCAAACTGTCATTCTTAACCACTGTATGACACTGTATAGAATTATAAATAATTTCCTTCAGATATTAGATATTAGATTATCTCTCAAAACACTACCATAAACATAATTAGGTGATGGGGTCCAAGCTAACAACGTTAAGGTTCCAAGCTCTATCCAATCTTAGAGCCTGACTGTTGCAGGGACCCTGCCTACAAACCTGTGGAGATTAGATTAGTAAATGCTTTCCTTCTATAAGCTGTATCATATTGTTTCTTGTGTTTATATTAAGATGGCAATATCATAGTTTAAGCTCAGCTAGGCTAATATAAATTTTGAGTGTTTATTTGAAAACTTACTCATTAGAAATATCTGCGTTAAAATGCATAGAGTCCAAATAAATGACTAATAAGACATTCTTTGTAATGCAGCCTATTCATAAGATGGGAGGACTGACTGTACTCTGTCCTGTTCTCTCCTATTCAGGGAGGAAGGGAACAAGCTGTAATAAATTTTATGAAGAAACTTCTCATGCAGTTTTGAACATGGGAGAAAAAGGAGGAGATAGAACAAAATATTTTCTCACAACTTGTATCCTTTCTATCCCTCCCTCCCTCTAATCCTATTAGCAGGAGTACCAAATTTCCTGAGCTTACTAAAAGCTTACATCAAAAAAAAAAAAAACAAGATTCTTGTGGTTTTCCTTGGAGATTCTGATAAGATAGCCTGGGACAGGGTGCCCCAAGTTATGCATTTTATATAAACACCAAGATGATTCAATGGCTGTATTATCTGTTGCTGTTTCCAAGTAATGAAGATTAACTGTTCTGTTTTACAAATAGATGGTTAGATGGATATACAGATAGACAACTAACCAGCTAGCTGGATAGAGATAGGTGGGTAGAGGTAGAGAAATGATAGATAGATATTTATAATGGCTTAAAAAAAAAAAAACCCTCCTTTTGTACAGATTGAATTTAGATCTGGAGATGAAAAAAAAAGTAAATAAGACTTAAAATTTAATTTAAAAGGAAAAAGGAAGTCCAGTGAATTATAGAGCTCAACTCTGGGCTTTTATCCAAATATGCACTGTGTTTTAAAATAAAAGAAATGGGTGACTTTTCTAGTACAGTTTGCTTAGCGTATGAACTATTCATTAGCTTAAAGAACGGGGGTAGATTCAGTTTCATTGCAAATACTTTTGTTTATTTTCTGGGTAATTATACTTTCCATTGGCTAAAAGTTAGTTTTTAAAATAGATTAGTATGTGGGAAAACTATATTCTGCCATTGTTTTGCTTGAATTCTTATTGACATATTTTGGGGTCTTAGTTTTGAAACAAACTAGATCTCTGCAACAAAGCCAAAACACAAAAAGAGAGTAAACTAGAAAAGGAAAGGTATATATAATAAAATAAGTACATATAAAGCAAATTATTTTCAAAACAGCCCAATGGCGAAGGCACAGTATTTGTGTGGTACAAATCTTCTATCCAAATACCAGAATTTTCCTTGATCAATGCAGTTTTACTTTTTTTTTCAAGTATGACATACACACAGACTAGTTAACAAATAATAAGTATCCAGATAAATCTTCCCAAGTAAATGTATCTGAGTAACCATATCCATATCTTAAAAAAGAGAGCAATACCTGTATACCAGAGTCTTCCCCTTTCTTGTATCCTTTTCCAACCTATATTCCCAATAATGAAACCCACAATCCTGATTTCCAACACCAGATATTAGGTTTTTCTTTTTTGAAATTTATATTGATGGACTAATACAGATGGATTCTTTGACTTTCTGACTTTTTTCATTCAACACTGTATGTAATTGGGAGATTTATCTATGTTACATGTAGTTGTAGTTTGTTTGTTTGTTTTTAACTTAAATTACTATGTAGTATTCCATTGTGGGAAGATACCAATATTTTTTTTTGCTCTTGATGGTCATTTGAAGAATTTTCAGTTTGATTTTTACAAATACTACTATTCTAAACATTCTTGTTCACATTTATGTTATCCAGATTTTTGGTACATTTACTTTTTAGTTCAATCTAAGGGTTAAATTACTAGATAATATGATATGCATAGATTTAAAACATGCCACCAAAGAGTTTTCCAAAGTAGTTATGTGATTTATAATTACACTAACAGTGCATGAAAGTTTCAGTCTCATATTCTCTCTATCACTTAGTATTTTATGTAATTTTCACTTTTGTCATCTTAGTGAGTGTGTATCATGCTTAGTTGGATTTTGTTTTTATTTTTTAGATTCAGTTGTTGATAGTTGTGAGTTTGTTGTCATTTTAGTGTTCATAGTTTTGATCTTCTTTTTCTTAAGTAAGTCCCTTTGACATTTCATATAATATTGGCTTGGTGATGATGAACTCTTTTAACGTTACCTTGTCTGGGAAGCACTTCACCTGCCCTTCCATTCCAAATGATAGCTTTGCTGGATAGAGTAATCTTGGTTGTAGGTTTCTTTCCATCACATTGAGTGCTGCTTGCCAGTCCCTTCTTGCCTGCAGTGCCTTTTGAGAAATCAGCTGATAGTCTTATAGATACCCCGTTGTAGGCAATTCTCCGCTTCTCTATTGCTGCTTTTAGGATTCTCTCTTTCTCTTTCACCTTTGGCATTTTAATCATGACGTGTCTTGGTGTAGTCCCCTCTGGGTTTAGCTCACCCAGGACTCTCCGTGCTTCCTGGACTTGTATATACGTCTATTTCCTTCCCCAAATTTTGAGAGCTTTTCTTCGCTGTTTCTCACATAAGTTTTCAACTTCTTGCTCTTCCTCTTCTCCTTCTGGCATGTCTATGGTTTGGATGTTGGCATGTTTAAAGTTGTCCCATAGGTTCCTAAGCCTGTTCTCATTTTTTCAATTCTTGTTTCCTCATTCTGTACTGGTTGACTGTCCTTTTCTTTCTTATGTTCCAGATCATTGGTTTGAATCCCAGTTTTGGTCTCTTCACCATTGGTTTTGTGTGGATTTTCCTTCATTTCATTTAGCATAACCTTCATTTCTTCCCTTATGCATCTGCCATACTTAAGCATATCTGTCAAGCCTGTGAGCATCTTTATCACCAATGTTTTGAATTCTGTGTCTATTAGGTTGGCTATCTCCTTATCACTTAGTTCTCCCACTGGAACCTTGACCTGTTCCCTCTTTTGGGTCATACTTCTCTGTCTCCTCATCTTGACAGGCTCCTTTGTTTGCCTCTGTGTCTTAGGTAGAGCTGTTGCTCCTGTTATGTTGTAAGGGGCGGAGCCTTCGGTATTTGTCAGTAGAGGGCAACCCGTTTCACCACGTTGTGGTGCCGTGTTGGGGGAGGGGTCTGAGAGGGAACAATGCCGCTTGCTCAGCACTCGCCCCTTTTCCAGGCACTTCTCCCACTTTGTATTGGACTGACGCCTCTCTAGCTGTTGCCCTGGCTGTCATTCCCAGAGTGGGTGGGTCTATGGATATTCTAGGACTGTGGGGGTCCTTTAAACAAGCAGACTCTGCTGAGACCGGCAGTTTCCTCCTCTGCCCCACCCCATTGGTTTGCACAGTCAAAAGCAATGAGGCTTTATTTTCTCCAGCCCTGTGATCATGAGCTATGCAGTCTGGTCTTGTGCTGGGAGTGCTCCCCAGGTGTCCCTCCTAGTTTTTAAAATGTGTGACTGCACTTTCTTCTGGCCTGCCACTGCTGCTGCCAGTGCTGCTGCCACCACACCTTGTCCTCTCCACCCCAGCTCCGCTCCTCCTACCTGTCTGGATGAATATTTCTTCTTTATCTCTTTGTTTGTGGGACTTCCATGCAGCTCAATTTTCTGGAACTTCTGGTTTTCTCTAGTTTTGAGATAGTTGTATTCTTTCTTAGTTGTGGAGGGAGACACAACGTGTCTGTCTAGGTCTCCATCTTGCCCGTAAGTCATTCAATTTTTGAAAGAAGTAAATCTTTCTATGGCAAGACTCAAAAAAAAAAAAAAATTCCCAAATGGAAAGCAATAAATAAAATGTCCAAAAATGAGTTATTTTTTAAGTAAGAAAAAGTGCCCAACATTAACAACTATGCCATAAAACTAAAGGGAAAACTAAAATTGACCCATAATAAAATCTCTACCTGCAGAATTCCTCCCCAATGCATGATTCCCAGTACAACAGTGTTTCTGGTACTTTCTAGCCAAGCACCAGGAAACATCTTCTCATTTATCTCAAAATGATAAAATTGACTTTTGGGATGGGTTTGGCAGGGGTAGTAAATAGATGGACATTGCACAGTGAGAGTGAAGGTGCTTCTCCTGGGCTTTCCCCAGAGCGAAGTTGGTTTGGTTGTTTTCTTTCTAAATTACTTTTTTCTCCTTTGCTCACTCTGTCCCTGGAGAGTTAGAGTGTCATAGCTAACTATCATAACCAGTAAACTTAAAAGAATGGCTGAAACATCCTGCTCATCACCTCTTTCTTCTCCTGGGAGTGAGCCTATACTCCTTTTTGACATAAATTCCTCCTAACTCTCTTTGGCTGGGACATGAAGTCATATTTTCCAGCTTGGCCTCTGACAATAATGATGGCAATAATTTAGCCCCATTTTTAACCATTTGTTTTATTTTTTTTAAGTATATTTTATTGATTATGTTGTTACAGTAGTTTTAATTTTTTCCTATTTGCTCCCCTCTGCCCAGTAACCCCCTTCCCTCCAGCAATCCCACCCCCCTTAGTTCATGTCCATGGGTCGTGCATATAAGTTCTTTGGCTTCACCCTTTCCTATATTATTCTTAACATCCCCCTGTCCATTTTGTACCAACCAATTATGCTTCTTAATCCCTGCACCATATCCCCATTTCTTCCCCTTCCCCCTCCCAGCTGATAACCCTCCAAATGATCCCCATACCTATGATTCTGTTCCTATTCTGGTTTGCTTAGTTGGATTTTGTTTTTATTTTTTAGATTCAGTTGTTGATAGTTGTGAGTTTGTTGTCATTTTAGTGTTCATAGTTTTGATCTTCTTTTTCTTAAGTAAGTCCCTTTAACATTTTATATAATAATGGCTCGGTGATGATGAATTTCTTTAGCTTTACCTTCTCTGAGAAACACTTCATCTGCCCTTCCATTCCAAATGACAGGTTTGCTGGATAGAGTAATCCTGGTTGCAGGTTGCCTTTCATCACATTGAATACTGCTTGCCAGTCCCTTCTTGCCTGCAAAGTGTCCTCTGAGAAATCCGCTGATAGTCCTATAGGCACCCCCCTGTAGGCAACTCTCTGCCTCTCTCTTGCTCCCCCCAGGACTCTGTCTATATCTTTCACCTTTGGCATCTCAATCATGATGCATCCTGGTGTGGTCCCCTCTGGATATAGCTCTCTCGGGACCCTCTGTGCTTCCCAGACTTGTATGTCCATCTCCTTTGCAAAATTTAGGATGTTTTCCTTACTTTTTCAATTCTTGCTTCCTCATTCTGCACTGGTTGACTATTTTTTGCTTCCTTATGTTCCAAATCACTGATTTGAACCCCAGTTTCCTTCCCTTCACCATTGGTTTTGTGTGGATTTTCCTTCGTTTCACTTAGCATAGCCTTCACTTCTTCTCTTATGTGTTTGCCATACTCAAGCATCTGTCAAGCCTGTGAGCATCTTCATCACCAGTGTTTTGAATTCTTCATCTGTTAGGTTGTCTGTCTCCTTGTCGCTTAGTTCTCCCACTGAAACCTTTATTTGTTTCCCCTTTTAGGCCATACTTCTCTGTCTTCTCATTCTGACAGGCTCCTGTGTTTGTTTGCTTCCATGTCCCAGGTAGAGCTGTTGCTTCTGTTACATTGTAAGGGGCAGAGCCTTAGGGATTCATCAATACAGGGCGACCTGTTTCACCACATCATGGCACTGTATCTGGGGGAGGGGTCTGAGAGGGAACAATGCTGCCTGCCCAGCACTCGCCCCTTTTCCAGGCACCTCTCCCACTTGTGCATGAGACTGGAGCTCCTCTAGCTGCTGCTCTGGCCCTTGTTACCAGAGTGGGTGGGTCTGCAGATGTTCTAGGCCTTGGGGGCCCTTTAAACAAGCAAACTCTGATGAGATACTGGCAGTTTCTGCCTCCACCCCAACCCCTACTGGTCTGCACAGTCAGAAGAAATGGGGCTTGATTTTCCCCCGTGCTGGGACTGTGAGCTGCAAGGTCTGGTGAGGAGCTGGGAATGCTCCCCAGGTGTCCCTTCTGACTTTTTAAAATGCGTGACTGTGCTTTCTGCCAGCCTGTGGTTGCCGCTGCTGCTGCCACCACCACACCGCATCCTCTCCGCCCCAACTCTGCCCCTTCTACCTGTCTAGATGAGTATTTCTTCTTTATATCTTTCTTTGCTGAAATTCCATGCAGTTTTATTTTCTGGAACTTCTGGTTGTTTCTGTTTTGAGGTAGTTGTATTGCTTCTTAGTTGTGGAGAGAGATGTAGCATGTCTGTCTACACCTCCATCAAGGCCGGAAGTCATCTGTTTTATTTCTTAATGTTATACTGAAGCTAGGCCAGAAAAACTCATGTTTGTGGATCCCAAAAGGACACATACATGCTTGGGCTGAGAACATTGAAATATAAAATAAGTAAACGTTTATAGGTAAAACATACACAAGGAAAGGCTTTTGGCATGAGAATGGCATTTGGTTAATTCCTTTAAACTTTAGTATGTAAGAAGTTATTTACTGACATTGATGCTTAAATAAAGATTATATTTAGCCAGTCTTGACCCCTGAAGCTTGGGTAAGAAGCTTTATAACAATCATAATAGTGACATTGGAGGTAACTGCAGCTTATATATGATTTAACCATGTGTGAACGGTTCTTAGAAAAGGTGTTGTGGTCCATCAGAATGGCCTTGGTAAGAGCCAAAAGAGGACCCAGGCCAAAAGGTAGTTAAATGAATGACCTCAAGGAATACAAGGGATTCTGTAAGAGAGAGTTTGCAAATATCAGTAAAATTTTCTCCTTTGCCTTAAGTGAAGGATTCATTACAGGCACAGATACATAAGAGCACCAAAGATAGTACCTCAAAAAAGAATGGCCTTGAACTTCCGGCCAAGATGGAGGGTTAGACGGACACGCTAAGTCTCCCTCTACAACTAGAGAGGAATACAACTACTTCAAAACAAAGGATAACTAGAAATTCCAGAAAACAAAACTACACGGAAGCCCAACATATGAAGTTATAAACCAGCGGTGCCATTCGGGCAGGTAAGAGTTAAAGAGGGAAAAGCTGTTTGCGGAGCGGCGGGGCTGTGAAAAATCCCGCGGCAGTCAAGCCCCTGGCAGTGCGCGACCCCAGCGCTGGGGAGAGCGGCCACTGCATCGCCTTGAACAGTGAGGCCCAGGGGGGCGGGAGGACGGATCCCGGTCTCCTAGCTGAATAACTGTGTGAATCCATTTTGGACCCCCGCCCCCAAAGAAAGAAAGCACCACAGGGCTGCGAAATAGGTGGCAGACAGGCGCCGGTCGCTGACTTGTGACGCCAAACGGCGCCGGTCGCTGGGTCATTACGAGTATACAGGCACTGCCCCCGACAGCTGGCCCAAGAAAACAAAACGCATCTGTCAAAATGAGGCAGACAACTATAGAAATCCCGGTGACACAGCTCACCAGGCAGCAGATAGAGAACCTGACAGATGAACAGATAAGAAACCTGTCAGAGGCTCAGTTCTGGGCCATTGTTATCAGGTGGCTTACAGAATTCACAAAAGAGCAGGAAAAAGATAAGAAAGAAGCGAAAAACTTTCATAACGAAAGGAACAAAACCGCATACGAGACAGATGGTGAGGAACAAAAATCCAGAGTTCATTTCAACAAACTGGAATATGGAGAAGGAACAAGCAGTCAACCAATGCAGCGAGAGGAAATGGGAAGCAACAATGAGAGGATCAGAAACCTCTGGGACAGCTATAAAAGGCCCAACATAAGAATCATTGGTTTGCCAGAGAGCGAGGAAGATGAACTAGAACTTGAAAAATTGAGTGAAAATATAATAAAGGAGAACTTCCCAGACTTGGGGAAGGGAATAGACTTGCAGGTCCAGGAAGCAAGGAGAGTTCCCAAGAGACTGGACCCAGGGAGAACCACTCCAAGACACATTATAATCAAAATGTCAAAAATTAAAGATAAAGAGAGAATCTTAAAAGCAGCAAGAGAGAAGAAAAGAATTATGTACAAAGGGGTCCCAATTAGACTATCAGCAGACTTCTCAAGGGAAACCCTACAGGCAAGAAGGGACTGGCAAGAAATATTCAAAGTAATGAAAATCCAAAACCTACAACCACGAATACTCTATCCAGCGAAATTGTCATTCAGAATAGAAGGGCAGAGAAAGTGTTTCCAGGACAAAATAAAACTGAAAGAGTTCATTAGATCCAAACCACTGTTATATGAGATGTTAAAGGGACTGGTTTAAAAAACAGAAGCTAAGGAGATGAAACAAAGGCAAACTAAATAGGCAATGAGAGTGGAAAAGGAACTGTGGGTACGGGAAGCATATTGGGGGGAGGTCAACAGGGAGGGGGAATGGGGAAAGGGAGGGAGATGATATAGGAATTGGGGATCAAGGTAGGAGGGAATGGAATAGACGGAGAGAGGTTGGGAGGAACTGTATGCACAACTAATGGACATAATCTAAAAGGGGGGGACAACTGGAGGGAGGGGGGCCACCGGGTGGAGAGGAGCAGAGGGAAGGGAAATTGGCACAAATGTAATATTTTAATCAATAAAACACATTAAATCTGAAAAAAAAAAAAAAAAAAAAGAATGGCCTTGAGGCCCTTTAGCAGGCTTTGCTTTTCCTCAACTGGAGTAGCTGACAAAGTTCCATACAGGAAAAAGAGCCCTTATGGCCTGTTAATCACTGATAGACAGAGCAGTACTGGCTACTTCTAAACTGAAAAACAGTTGAATTCCCTGTACATTACAGATATCAGGTTTTAGCAGGATCTAGACAGCAGTAGAACACACAAACCCAAATCTTGTTCTGCTCTTACAGCCATGGATAGAGCTGTAGAAAGGTTCATTTTGGACTCATCTGGTGCTGAACACAAGCTCAAGGGATACTCTCCTCCCATGACATGATTTAAGTTAGCTACTAATTTATTTAATCAGGAGAAGTATAGATGGATTCCTCCAGATGCTCACCTCTCTGCAATATAACAAGACTTTTTTTTTTTTCAATTTTATTTTGTATTGGTTTTGGGTGTACAGCTTAGTAGTTAAATAATCTTATGCTTTACATAGGGTTCCTCTTGATATTATCAATAATCCAGCTGACATCATACACAGTTACTGCATATTATTGCATATATTCGCTATGCTTTACTTATTTCCCCAAGCCCTGGCTGGTTTGGCTCAGTGGATTGAGCGTCGGCCTGCGAGCTAAGTGTCGCTGGTTCGATCTTCCAGTCAGGGCACATCAGAGAAGGAAAACTCTGACTCCAAAAAACCTCCGCTGCCTTGCGGCATACCTCTTCAGGGGAAAGGCTAAGGGAGTAAACCCCGACAGAAAATCCGGAGCCGGAGTCCCTAAGGCGGTTCGACGTTGTAGTCAACACCAGCAACTCCTGCGGCGCACCTGAAGCCAAGCTGTATTGACTCCGTCTTTCCCTTGGACCCTTCAGCTGCAAAGAGAGGGGGGGTCTGCTGCATGGGCAACAGCAGACCCTCCATATCACCCTGCCCAGGCTCTGTAGCTTCAGCTTCACTGGAGAGGACACTCCAGCGTCATCACAAGATGTCGATTCAACACTGGAGGAGACAGATACCGTGTCACTCCCGAGTTGGACTGCACAGCCATTCTCGGCGGTGCAGATAGACTCTTAAGAAGCTACACCATCGTCTCTCGAGACGGACGGCTGCCGACGACGACGACGACTTATTTCCCCATGACTATTGTTAACTACCAACTTGTGCTACTTAGACCCTTTACTTCTTTCATTCAGACCCCCCCAAATCCCTCTCCTCTGGCAACCACTAGCTCTCTCTCTGTATCTATGAGTCTATTCCAATTTTGTTTATTCTTCAGATTGCACATATAAGTAAAGTCATATGGTATTTACTTTTTCTGACTAACATTTTACTGAGCATAATACCCTCTAGGTCTGTCCATGCTGTTGCAAATGGTAAGATTTTGTCCTTCTTTATGGTTGAGTAGTATTTCACTGTGTATATGTACCACAACTTTTTTATTCACTCATCTATTGATGGGTACTTTGTTGCTTCTATAACTTGGCTATTGTAAATAATACTGTGATGAACATATGGGTGCATATACTCTTTTGAATTAGTGTTTTGGGTTTGTTTTTGTTTTTTTTTTTCTTGCAGATAAATCCTCAGAAGTGGAATCACTGGGTTGTAAGACAGGTCCATTTTTTTAAGAAACCCCATGCTGTTTTCCATAATAACCACACCAATATGCATTCCCAGCAACAGTACATGAGGGTTCCCTTTCTCCACATGCTTGTCAACATTTGTTATTTGTGAATTTATTGATGATAGTCATTCTGACAAGTGTGAGGTGATATTTCATTGTGGTTTTAATGTGCATTTCTCTAACAGTTAGTGATGTTTGACATATTTTCATATGTCTATTGGCCATATGTATATTTTCTTTGGAGAAATGTCTATTCAGATCCTGTACCCATTTTTTAATTCAATTGCTTTTTTGCTGCTGAGTAGTATGAGTTTTTATAAATTTTGGATGTTAACCCTTGGATATTAAGTGTATCATTGGAGAATATGTTCTTGCATTTAGTATGTTTTATCTTCATTTTTTTGTGGTTTCTTTGTTGTGCAAAAATTTTAATTCAATATAGTCCCATTTGTTTATTTTGTGTGTATGCCCATTCCCCAAGGAGATATATCAGAAAAAAATATTGCTAAAAGAAATATCAGCTTTAATGTAGAAAGTCTTGAGTCAAAATTAACATCCTTCTAAGAGTTTAAATATATTATTTATATAAATACATATATTTGCACACTCATGTATACATATATGTGGGAATAGGTAATGCTGAGCATTAGTGGAGAATGTTTTTCCATCCACTTCCTGTTTCCTTTTTGTGAAAGGAACTCTGTTAATTCCTTCAAGACTCTTTCCTCTACTTTACTGATTCTAACACTGGTGAAGTTAAATCAGTACATTATTAGTAAATTAGGAGAAAATAACTGGGCAACAACTGGCAGCTATTATGACACCTAAAATATTCTTCTTTTCTCTTCCAACTGTAGAGCCCCATATAGACATATAGACCTACCCCAGGTCAGAATTACTTACGTAAGTCTGCCAAATTTTGATGTCAGAATTAACATGCCGATCTATTCAACAAACATAAAATTAAATCTACTGACTTGGTTTCAATTAATAATAAAATTATTTTGGCTTTTATCTTTACCTTTTATGTTCTTTCTTGGAACATAAGTGGAAAAACAGGGGTTTTCTATATTGAGATCTATTCAGAGACCTTAATATCTGTTCTCCAGACTGTGCCAGGCACAACTATTTAACTCCAATCCCCACATTCTCAATTGCCCTCTTTCCCTAAATAAAACTTATTTTTCATTTCTAATGCACAAAATTCATATCAGAGCAATGAAGCTAGCTAACTAGCTCTCTCACTACCATCTTATTGATCAGATCATTTCCTGCCATTGATTTAACAACCTCATGTACATTTTTTAATGAAACACATTATACACATATGCACACATTTCTGGATAGAGGAAATACAAAGAAAAGTTGCAGTCTTAAGTCATGAATTGTTTATCTGTATGTATAATGTGTTTATTGTATTTATTATATGATTTTTCTCTGCTGAAGCACAAAGGACATTTATTAAAGTATTTCTTAGCACTCTGAATTATGTATTGATATAAGTAATTCATTGTCTATAAATGGCAATATGTGTAACCTATTTTTGTTTTTCTTTGTTCCTAAGACAGTGAAGTCACAAAATAAAGTGCTGTTGAATTCATTCATGTAAACTGTATGCCTTACACAAAAATAAATTGTGGAAGTGATTATGAGTATTGTTAAAATATTTTCTTAATTTTAGAATGTAAGACAATTGTTGCTTTTTCTGCTTTGTTAAAGTTTGATATAAAATGTTTTAAAACTTTACAACAATCAGGGTGATAAATGGGTTGGCTTATAACTTTCAAGTTGGAAGCTTTATCTCATGGGCTAAATTTTAATACGGATTTTAACATAAGATGATACTGACTACCAATCTTTCTACTATAAGGTACATTCAATAGATGGGTATATTGGTAGACAGTGAATTTTAACTGATATGTAGTTTCTTTAGTTATGTCTGTGGTGGCAGTGAAGGATTTAAATATGCCTTCCCATGTGTGGGCCCACACAGCTCACGTAGGAAGGGAAGAGAGTCAGAACACAAAATTTGGTTCACAAGACAGTAGGCCAGTGTCTGTGGGGTGAGGTAATTCTTAATGCTGTGTGGGAACTCTCATTCAGATTTCCCTCTATCATTATCACTCAGTGTGTAATGATGCCAGGGTAGATAAAACTGAGAAAGCTTCTAGCTTTCACTCATCAGTATCCTGAATAAGGAGACTGGCAAGTACTGAGAATTTCAATGTCATGACTTTTCAATGGACACACCGTGTGGTTACGGTGCAGGCGCTGGCAAGAGGTCATCTTCATGAGCTGAGACATGAGAGAAAATTAGAGACTACCATGGGAACCTGGGATGGGACCTGAGATATCTCCTGATGGCTTCCAGAAACAAATCTGGGGAATTTAAGGGCAACTGAAGTTCCTGTCTGACCAACAAAATTTTTAAGGTTGTTATCAGTACTGGGGCTTCTATCTGATTGGTCTTTACTTTTTTAAGAACTTGAATATCCTTAGCTGGGACATGCAGTCTCTAGTTTAACGTATGCTTCACTACTGTCTCTTGTTGACTTATGCATTTGCCTGATTTTTTAAAAAAACATTTTAATTTCTAGCTTCTTCAGGAAAGTCTCATCTTGTTCTTCCCTAAGATTTATGGTTCCCCATCCTTGCATTATTTTCTGTTTACACAATTTGGTTTCAGATGTAATTTTTATTTGAAGTTGAAACCTATTAGTTTGCTAAGTCATTCAGTCTTCCCTGTTATCAAACACACACACACACACACACACATGCGCACAAACACACACAGTGAGTAGGATCTCATAGAGAGAAGGATTAAGAATATTTCTTAATGTACATTTTTCATGTATTTTTTAAAATTTATTTTTATAATTTATTTGTTTATTTATTTATTTTTAGAGAGAGGAGAAAGGAGAAAGAGAGGGAGAGAAGCATCACTGTGTGGTTGCCTCTCACTCATGCCCCCAACTGGGGACCTGACGTGCAGCCTAGTCATGTGCCCTGACTGGGAATCGAACCAGTGACACTTGGCTCGCAAGCCAATGCTCAATCCACTGAGCCACAGCAGCCAGGACTCAAGATTAAAAATATTAATCTCCAAGCTACTACTCTGTACCATAAGGAAGAACCACATTTGAAAACAGTATATTGAGTTGGCCAAAAAGTCTGTTTAGATTTTCCATGAAATAGAAGACACATTTTTCATTTTCACCAGTAACTTTATTGATTTGGATATTTTGAGTATGTTGGCTATCTCCCACTATTGGCTTCTAGTAGGAGGAGGCCAGGGGTGCTGCTAAATATCTTCCAATGCATAAGACAGCCCCACAGCAAAGAATTATTTGGCCAAAATATCAATAGTACCAAGAATCTTCACAAACCACTTTTGACATGTCCAATCAGTCACAGCACCTCTTCCATACACTGCACAAATCTTATTTTGCATTTCAGTTGTGTTTTTACCTTTTTTAAAATAAAGTATAATATGCTGAAAATGATGCTTGTTTTCTCCTGTCTTCAGTATTAAAATGACTATGTGTAAACCCACCAATTTTGATTTTGTTTTTTTATTGCACACTGATATGACCCCTGTCACAGTACAATCTAACAAAATTACTTCAAATAAAATTAAAGACAGCTAAGCACTACTAGAGTCATTGTACAGAAAAAAACTAAACACACTTTTTGGCATATCCAATATTATTGAAGTTTCACTACAGTGTCTTAGATCAATAAATTCTTACTAAATTTTAATGGACAGAATTGTACTTGCAACTTTTTAATTTAATATATAAGTGAGAATTCCAAAGTTATTAACAGAAAATTGTGTTCAAGTTATTCATTTTGAAATAAGAATGTAGGAACAAATGACTATTAATGTAATAAGCATACAGAGAATATTGCTTTAAAATTGTTCTATCAAATCCATCTGTCACATGTTTACTATGGAATGTGAAATTAAATATGATTAATCTTGTACAGAGGTATGCTTAAAACACACTAAAAAAAAAAAAAGGAAAGAAAGAAAAGAGAACACAGGTATGCCAGAACTAAGAGGCAATTATGAACTGCCTTAGGCAAAACTGTTTTGTAGCTATGTTAATTCTGCCCCATTCAGCTATTATACAGGTGTGTTTACTTCAAAGCATTTATCCAGTAAAATTTCCCAGATATTGAGAACATTCTGACATAAGTAATCATGAGATACTATGTGTTTGCCAAAAGCAATGTTATACAAGCCAGCTTTAACATTCCTACATGGATCCTCTCAAGTGTAAGTAAATGCCCCCCCCCCAAATAAACAAAAGTCTAATTTTATGTTTCATGGCTTGTTTATTAGAGACAAAAGAACTCTTGGATGCTAAAGATCAATAAGAGAAGTTGGTTATTATTCTTCTGAAGTGAGAATGTTTCTAAATGCAAGGTTACTAAAGAGGTATGAATGATATTCAAACATATTTAATGCATATTTCTGCAGTTTTATGCAAAACAATTTAACAGGTTTTAATACAGCTCAATGAAGAGGTTTAGTAAAAGAATTTTCTTTTTTCAAAATTTTCCTCTCAAATTTCCTTATTTTCACAATATTATAATTGTCTCTTCTATGAGAAATGCTCACAATAAAAACACCGGGACATAGGGCTTTAGCAGTAACTGAGGTAGTTGTTTATTCACAGATCTGCAGCTCTGGGTGCAGCCAAAAAGCCAAATCAAAGGTGCATGCTGAAAAGATGGAGCTGGCTATTTTTGTCCTAACACGAATAAAGCTCCCCCCACCCAAACCCCTGCTTCCCTTTTCCCCCTCCTTCTCCTCCTCCTTTTTTCCATGCTGGATACTCTGGAGTTTCAATCTAACGTGATTAACTAAATTAACTGAGGGTGATAATTAACTCAGGGTGATCTGGTTATAGGTCTGTCTCCAGCTCTTCTTTGAAACTTCTTTATCTTGTTTGCTGGGCTGTCAGCTACATTTTCCCATTTCCTGGAATTTGGTGATGAATATCTCCCCCCACTTTGATCTCAGATATCCTATGCCTTTAGAAACATTTGTTCTGAGCTGTGGATTGCCTTCTTCCTGACTTGTAAGTGTGCTGATACTGTTAACTCTGGCTTGGAGACCCCCTTATTCAAGATATAATTACATTTGTCCTTTGCTGCTAATTATTTTCTACTTGTTTGACAGTCACCATTTCCTTGCCCCTTACACTTTCATCTCACTATATATATGTTAAAAATAATCCCAATAATTCTACCACATTTCCAGATAAATTGAATTTAGAATATGGGCATGAAAATATTACATTCAAAAAGTTGGACAATCAGTTTCCTTCTTTAAAAAATGTTTATTTAATTTTTTTAAATGCATTTTAATGGGCTTTTAACCAGACTGAAATAGTTTGAGATAAAATACTACCGGGGCTATATATATCTGGGTACACATTCAAGTTAGAAAGCCTAAGTGACAAAAATAAACAGCTTGAATTGAGAAGAGACATTCCAAACTACGACCTGATTTCTAATTCTGCTGAAATATCTTTGGGATCATAGAAAACTCACTTTATTTTTCTATGCCTAGTTTCTTCTTCTTCTCCCAATGGGAATAATCATATCTTGTCTGAGTGTGATTCTCTGTAATCACAAAATCACTTCTCTCATTGAGATGAATGTTAGAAATTGCTGAATATGACTCTTCTGTAAATAATGGTGTCTGCTGTGAAAAAACCAAAATATCTCTAGAGGAAGGCAGTATCACAGATGTTCAAGCAGACAGTTTGCATTAAGATGAAAGTGGAGCTCATGAGGCTTGGCATGACCAAATCACATACAGAATTAGGAATTTAAAAAAAATTCTAACTATAAAAGCAAGAGAAAGATGAAAAGAACTGTGGGAGTGTGTACGTGTTACTTCAGTTCTTTCCCTCCAAGAATGTTTACTGTCAGTGGCCAAGAGCAAATGAGAAATGAGGAAAAACTGAAAACATTGATTATAAAGAGTTAAGAGAAAGTATGATGAGAAGCACTGCAAGATGCAATGGTCTAAATCAGAGCTACTAGGTGAAAAATGTTTACCTAGTTTACCTTCTTTTTATTTTTGTAAATCTATTTTTATTGTATCTTTTCCATTATCACTTAGTCCCCTTATACCTTCCTCCCCTCAGCAATCACCACATGTTGTCCATGTCCTTGAGTCTTTTTCTTTTTGTGCTCAACCCCTCCACCTCATAACATCCCCCCCACCCCACACTTCTACTCAGCTGTAAAAAAGAAGAAAATTTTACCCTTTGCAACAATATGGATTGACCTGCAGAATGTTGTGCTAAGTAAGATAAGCCAGTCAGAGAAAGACAAATACCATGATTTCACTCATATAGAATCTAAAGAACATACCAAGCTATTAAGGAAAGTGGGACAGACTTACAGATGGAGAGCAGCTGACAGATAGTGAGAGGGGGAGGTAGTCTTCTAAAGCTCAATAAGTGATTTCTGTACAAAGTAATAATTTTGTCATTAGAACGTTGAAGGGAAGTTTTGATGTGAAGATTGTCTATAACACTTAATGTCAACCTGCTTGGGTATTGAGAATCTATTTTTCTTATGCCCCCAAATGTATATATTTTATGATAAATCCTATTAAAGGCAACACAAATTTTTTCAAATTATTTTTTCAAACAGCAATAAAATACACATAGCATATCTAAGAATTTTAACACACTTATACAAATGAACCAATCATGCAATTTTAGAAGTGGGAAACTCAGGAAAGGTCTATGACATCTGATACAGTGCAGTGAAGTATTCATTGGTTTTATTAAAAGTGGTCAAACAATTGACTATATAATCAAAGAACAAATAGCTTTACTACTTAATGTAATATTTTGGTATTTCTCATTTGACATATATTCATATGTATGCAGAATAAACACATAGACACATACACAGAGACAATTGTTAGTATTTCAGGTTATCTATTTTTATTTAACAAACTATCCCAAAATGTAGGAATATGAAATAAAACTATATTCTGGTGTATGGTGTAAGTTGGTGGTCTAACTTCATTTTTTGTATATACCAGTCCAGTTCTCCCAACACCATTTATTGAAGGGGCTATCTTTACTCCATTGTATGCTCCTGTGCCCTTTGTCAAATAAAGACTTGGGTTTACTTCTAGGCTTTCTATTCTGTTCCATTGATCTATGTGTCTGTTCTTATGCCAGTACTAGACTGTTTTGATTACAGTGGTCTTATAGTATAGTCTGTTATCAGGCATTGTGATCCTTCCTACTTGGTTCTCCTTTTCCAGGATAGTTGAAGTTATTCAGGCTATTTTCTGGTTCCCTATAAATTTTTGAAATATTTGTTCTAGATTTGTGAAATGTGCCATTGGTGCTTTAATAGGAATTGCATTGAATCTATAGATTGCTTTGGGTAGTATGGACATTTTAATGAGATTAATTCTTCCAATCCATGAGCACTATATATGTTTTCATTTATTTTTATCTTCCTTAATTTATTTCTACAGTGTTCTGTAGTTTTCTGAGTACAGGTGTTTTACTTCCTTGGTTAAATTCATTCCTAGGTGCATTATTTTTCTTGTTGCTATAGTAAATGAGATCCCCCCCACACACCCCATTTCTGATATTTCATTGTTGGTGTATGAAAATGCCATCAATTTCTGAATATTGACTTTGTATCCTATTTTGCCAAATTCACTTATTAGGTGGGGTAGTTTTTTTGGTGGAGACTATAGGATTTTCTATATACCCTGTCGTGTCATCTGTGAATAATGACAGTTTTACTTCCTCCTTTCCAATTTGGATGCCTTTTATTTCTTTTTCTTGTGTGATTGCTGTGACTAGAACTTCCAGTATTATGTTGAATAATAGTGGTGAAAGCACACACCCTTGTCTTATTCCTGATCTTAAGGGGAAAACTTTTAGTTTTTACCTGTTGAGTATAATGTTGGTTGTAGGTTTCTCTTGCTTCCGTTATGTTGAGGTATGCTTCCTATACTCCCCCTTTGCTGAGTGTTTTTATTATTAATGGGTGCTGGATTTTATCAAATGCTTTTTCAGCATCTATTAATATAATCATGTGATTTTTTTTCTTCATTTTGTTTATGTGGTGTATTATGCTTATTGACTTGCAAATATTGTACCATCCTTGCATCCCTGGGATTAATCCCACCTGATCATGAAATTCTACACAGCAGAAAGAAAGAAGGAACTCCTACCTTTTGCAACAGCATGGATGGAACTGAGAATATTATGCTAAGTATAATAAGCCAGTTGGTGAAAGACAAATATCATATGACCTTACCCATAAGAGGAATATGACCAAAATAAACTAATGAACAAAATAGAACCACATGCAGTGAAACAGGGAATAGACTAAAAGTGACCAGAGGGGATAGGGGAGAGGGATAATGGTGGAGAGAAGAGGAAAGGACTAGATGAATAACATGTATGAATGACCCACAGATATGGACATCAGTGTGGGAATTAACTGTGAGAGTGGGGGATGGGATGGGCAGAGGAGGGTAAAGGGGGAAAATTGAAACAACTGTAATAGAATAACAATTTAAAAGTGACTTAATTAAAAAGTGAAAGGAAGGAGAAATCACTGAAGAAATAAGGAATTTGAAATAATTGAACATACACTATATCCTCAATGATATATATTTTTTCATAAAACAAAGGAGGAAGCTAAAATGTTTATAATAAAATACATTTATATATATTTTAAAACTATATTATTATCCTCAAAGATGCTGAGGATCAGAGATCCAGACAAGAAGAAATATACCTTGTTTCTGCTCGGTGATGTTGGGGAACTTAACGAGGAAGACTCAGATCTCAAATGGCTGGATATTAAAATCCCTTGGAAGTGTTTTCAATCCCACATTGGGTTCCTGGGCTGTGTTGACTTGAAATATGTGCTGAACTGGTGAGGAACATCCTTCTTTAAGGCACAGATGCCTCATTGTAATTTGACTTCTTACATGACAGCTTAGGTGGTGGTTACATAGTATTCTATGATTCCTGTCAGAAGTTAAATAGTATCATTTTTAATATACTTTTTTGGTTAAAGTGGTTATGAGGTCACCCATACTCAAGAGAAGTAGCAAAGATCCCTCTCCTTGAGAAGAGTATGAAAAATTTTAAAGCCATTTTAAAAAACCACCAGAGTCATATCAATGGTACATATTGAAACAAAATTTGCTATTACAGCTGAAATCTTGATTTCCCTCTATTTTGTTCATTAGGATAAAAATATCATCAGATTTTACTTATGACTTTTCTTTTTTCTTTTTCTTTTTTGATTCTCAGTAAAAGAAGAACAGTGGGATCTCTAGGAAGGGATGTCCATCACTTACTTCCCTTAAGTGTTCTATCTAGTACTAAAATCACACAAAACTATTCTGGAAGCTCATCTAAAAATTTGCATGTAAATTGTTAGCTGAGTTTTGCTGTTGGTAAAGGGAGAGCAAAGTCCTGGCTAAAAGCATTAGGTGCCCAGTATAAAAATAGGAGCCTGAGGGCCAACTCCTGTGACTCATAAAAGAAAACAAATTCAACATCTGCATGACGTCTCAAAGTGAAAACTATTCTTCACTGCTAATCCCCACACTCCCATTTCTTACCAGACTGGGCTTTTATGATACTCTAGTTCTTTACCATTCACTTCCTCATATGTTTAGTTCTCCAGAATTTTAATCCTACTTGTTAGACTTACTTTAGTTGGAAGAAATACATTTCTGGCTATTACCTGCTCATAAACTTTAGAGGGCCATACTCCGGCCTTTATCTAGCTGCATCCTTTTTCTATGGGGTAAAGAGTCTAGGGAAGCCAGGAAGTCTGTCCTTCCTTCTAGACAACGTTTTAGGAGTCCCAACCCTGGAATTCCTTGCCCATATTAGCTCAGCCCACTCCCAGATTTATGAAGGTTTTGTAATAGGGTGCAGAGCATGAGTCCCCTGAAAATAGCTGTATAGTCCCTACAGCCCTTCATTGAGGGAAGGGGGAAGTGGATGATGCAATATTTAATATACTTTGCATAATAAAGGCAAGTTAATAGGTGTACCTTTCTTGAAGGGAGAGGACTGCTGTCCAGGGCAAAAAGTATAAGAAAGGTGTATGTGACTTTAAGAGTATATAGTGACTCATGACATAGCTGGGGGAGGGGGATACCCCTGTGTCACTGAGAACTCTTGCCCTGATTAAAGATGGCAGCTGAAAGAAGGTAAAAGATGCTGGGGAACTGGCAAAAGTAGCACATCATAGGAGGGGCTGGCTATGAGGAAGGTCCAGGCTGCATTTAAAATAAAGACAGACTGAGAGAGAAGGAGAAAGAAGCCACATGGGTTGAAAGGGTGTAAGAAGGAGCCACAGGGTCTGAAAGGGTATGGAAGAAGGAGAAGACTGTGGCAGAGCTGATGGAGCTGTGTGGGGACCTGCCTAACCAAGCATGGATTCATGGGAGATGCGTGGGGCTGAGCTCTGACCAGGAACACTGAACTGCAGACTTCTGCTTCTCTAAAGGGCATACGGAGAAGCCACTCTCTTGAGACATGTGTCTCCCTGGACTCCACCGGGATCCAGTGTAACACAGCACATGTTTGCCTGAACCACTGTGTGGAGGCTGAGGAGAGCTCACCCCAGATCCTGAAGGGGAGAGCTGTTGCGAGAGGATGGCGACTCTGAAACCCACAAGTGCACATTCCAGAGGGGACGGAGATCTGTTTGCACAGCCAGCTTAGGAACAGATAAGGAAATGGGGAACTTCTGGCCATGGTTTTGGCTTATAGGGTTTTGGAGGGCAAGGGAAGTACTGGGTCTCTGTGGGAGAAGAGGGTTCTGAGCAGGAGGCTCCCAGCCCCTCTGAGGTTGAAATCCTATGTATAAAAACCTGTTTCCTTCAACACTAGTTGTTGGGTTCTGTGTCAAGGTGTCACATGGCCGAGCCCCAGTTTGCTCAGTTACAGTTTCTTCCCAGGTCAGTCCTCCCCAGGGCAGACCTTTGCTGTAGGCATGTTCATCCCCTAGGCTTAAAGGGTGGCAAGTGGTAGCTTTTTGCTTGGAAGGAAGGGTGTGGAAAGATCCTAAAATTGTGACTTTCTTTGTCCAAATACATTTATGTTAAGTCCTTTTGGGTGGTAAATGAAGCTAGGAGTGGCTGTGGGGCTTGAATTTGTACTCTTGTCCTGACCTTACAAATACTAGGAGTGGGCAAGTTCCAAACTTTTTTTTATTTGGTTAAAAAGTAATAATGATGATTTATAAAATGGCTTTTTCTCCCTAACCTTTCTTCACACTGACAAATTATTTTTTTGACATGAGTCCATAGAGATGAAAATGTCAATCTATTTTAACCTGTGTGTGTTATTATTTGCCTGAATGAAAGGTACAGGGTGTACACTCACCGAAAGGGCCTCTCACCTCTTTTGGCACTCAAAGTGGGGACTGTGAGCACACACATTCCACAGGGTTATTGTTGGACTGTGATGAAGGCATATATCATAGTTTATTGCATACAGTACTTCAAGAAGTTAATTATTTCCAAGAAAAGTGTTTGGTTTAGGCTATAAAGTATAGAACAGGTAAAATCAGAAAATGTGTTCTAAAAAATATAATGTACAAATGGATTTCTTGACTTCAATTCATTTTTAAATGGTCAATTACACTGTAATAAACAGGAAAAAGAAGTTCACTTAAAATTCTCCTCATTAAAATAGTACCATTTACCTTGATTTTATCTATATATAGAAATTTTTCAGAAGGCTAAAGTTAAAAAATGGAGAAAAGAACAGTGATTCAGATTAAGCCAGCTAGTTTAGATCTGGTTTCAGATACCTCTGAGCTCTATGAGAGTCTCCTTTGGCATACAGAATTCTAAGGGCTGAACACTTGAGACTTGCAAAACTTTATTGTCAGTGTTTCTTATTTTTATAAAATTGTTAAGAGTCTTATCTTTGTTTCATTTCAAATCATATATATTCTGCAAAATGCTAGAGCTGTTTGGGAAATAAACATTTATTGTTAAAAATATATGTCCTTTGATTAAAACAACTTTCACTGTTGTTATAATGCATATGATGTGACTTACTTTTATGATTTCATTTTAAACTATTTCTCCTTAGTACTCTGGAGCTTATTGAAGGGGATCGGTTTTAATATCTGAGGGTTGCCACGATTAGTTACTCTCAACAGTCCCCTGAGAATGCTGAGTAAACTTGGACTTCTTTACTTGCTACCTTAATACGTGGGTACCTGAGCCATAATGTATGCATTTGGTGTGTTAAAGGTACTTTTTGTATCTTGATGGAGAAGTCTTACTTAAAATGCTGATGAACAGTTTTAATGTTTATAGTCATTTTACATTATTATTAAGCCCTCAAAAATGGAACCTGGACAAGCTTGCCACAAAAGCCATGTAAATATATTTGCTACATGTCTGAGTTGATTAAACATATTGTTTAGGACACTTCCCCCACCATATGAAGAATAGCATGAATTGAAATATTTTAACAAAAATGAAGATTGGGAGTGGTAGCCTTAGAAAATAAAACAGAAAATGAAGCAAAGGTAAACAAAAAAGGAGATGTGAGAGGGTTTTCTGGAAGAGTAGGAAAGTGAGAGGGAAATAGAGAAAGAAACCTGGGAGCATGGTCATGGACTTGGATTTGATGTGAGACCTGTTACCATGGTAGTGTTTTTTTCCTTTAGCTTTGTTTCAGCCTATAGTAGGTGGAATATTTAATTTAATCAGGGTTCAGATTTTGCAAAACTAGTAAGGTGAGGAGTGGCTGAGGCAACAGGGTTGACTAGTAAAAAAGAGCTGACTAGAATGTGTTATCATCAAGTATTTATTGAATACATTCTCTAGGATATGGTTATTAAAAACCACAAGTGTAATAACTAACATGGGTTACTTTCTATGTGTCAAGTGCATTTAATCTTAAAAATTCCCTTTTAGTATAGGCAACATTAACTTCATTTTATAAATGGACTTAACAATTAAATACTCTAAATCAGATAGCTCATTTACTTAGCTATTAATTAAGACATAGTCATAGAAACCAATTGGAAATACAAGTAGAATGAAATAAAGACTGGGTAAAAATTTTTAAATAAATATTAAATTAATACAATATTTTGGGGTTGGAAAGATAGATCATTCTGTTAAATATAGGAAGTAACAGCAGCACTTAGAGTACAAAACTAAAACAGAATGAAGTATCTTTGGAACTGGTTAACCAGTGATTATTCAGAGAGGTAGAAGAAAATGGACAGCCTGCCCAGAATAAGTAAATTGCCATAGAAAAAAAAAAAAAAAACACTTCTGGGGATTCTCTTTTAAGCAGGAAGGTTACATGAAAACACATCAAAAGGAAGATCTTATTTAAGTAATACTGAAATGAACCCACAAAACAGAAAGATCCTATTTAAATAAACTTAATGCAAAAATTCTAAATGTTATTTAAAATATTAGAAATGTGACAGAAAACATTTAAAGTGTCATACTTTCCAAATCAAAAAACTCAATAATGGAACAGAAATAGATACTCATGAAAACTGGGTTTATCTTAAAAGGTAAATGAAAGAACTATCCTATAAATAAAAAATACAAAAAAAAAAAAAAAGAGAAAAATATAGGTGACATATTTGGTGTTAGAGAAATGGATGAACAATAAGGGATTCAGAAAGACAGAAAAATAACAAATCAAAATCAGTAATAAAATCTGATTTTAGAAAAGTGTTTTACCATGCTGAAGAATGAATTAAAACTTTATAAGAAATGTGGCCATTAGATCCAAGGCAGTCTTTAAGAAAAAAAGGCTCACTGGAAAGATTTCAGCATTTGAAGAGAAAAAAGCTTGTGATCTGTCAGAAAAATTGGTTTATTTTATTTTGAAGGGAGGAAAATCAGACCACTATTGGATTTCTCATCTGTAATAATGGAAACTATAATATCTATAGCTTTTGAGAAAAATAAATGTTTGTGCCCTTAGAATCTCCTGCCAAAATATTACTCATGTAGAAAGACCAAAGTAAAATATTTTGAGAACATATAATGGTTCAAACAATATTTCATTCATTTACATTCTGAGAAAATTATTAGAAGTGGTTATAACAAAAATAACTTAACCAGTATAAAGATCTCAAAACAAGATGAAATGAATCTGAAGTGTTGAGCAGAAACTAGTAAAATGAGTAGTGAAATGTACACACTGTTAATGTGCTTGGAAACTGCTTGAAAGAATTTTAAAAATAGAAAAGAAAGTATAACTTATTCATAAAAATATTCATAAACATATATGAGAGATAAGATACTATTCTCAAAATATAAAAATTGACAAAATGATCATCTTTTAAAAAATATGTGAAGATGAGTAGAAAATTTTTCAGAAGGAAATATCCAAATGTTCATTAAACTCACTCTTTCTAGTATGATAGTTTAAGCAATCTTTTTAAAATTGAATTTATTGGGCTTACAGTGGTCAATAAAATTATACAGGTTTAAGTCTACAATTCTACACTACATCATCTACACATTGCATTGTGCACTTACCATTCGAAGTCTAGTCTCCTTTTATCACCATTCATCCTGTTTACCCTCTTCCACCCAACCTTCCCTCTGGTAATCACCGTACTGTTGTGTGTGTCTATGTATCGTATCGGCAGCCGTCCATCTCGAGAGACGATGGTGTAGCTTCTTAAGAGTCTATCTGTACCGCCGAGAATGGTTGTGCAGTCCGACTCGGGAGTGACACGGTATCTGTCTCCTCCCGTGTTGAATCGACTTCTTGCGATGACGCTGGAGTGTCCTCTCCAGTGAAGCTGAAGCTACAGAGCCTGGGCAGGGTGATATGGAGGGTCTGCTGTTGCCCATGCAGCAGACCCCCCCCCCCTCTCTTCGCAGCTGAAGGGTCCAAGGGAAAGACGGAGTCAATACAGCTTGGCTTCAGGTGCGCCGCAGGAGTTGCCGGTGTTGACTACAACGTCAAACCGCCTTAGGGACTCCGGCTCCGGATTTTCTGTCGGGGTTTACTCCCTTAGCCTTTCCCCTGAAGAGGTATGCTGCAAGGCAGCGGAGGTTTTTTGGAGTCAGAGTTTTCCTTCTCTGATGTGCCCTGACTGGAAGATCGAACCAGCGACACTTAGCTCACAGGCCAACGCTCAATCCACTGAGCCAAACCAGCCAGGAGGATTTGTTTTTTTGGCTTAATCCCTTCACCTAATTCATCCAGTCCCACAGCCCCCCTCCCCTTTGACAGCTGTCAGTCTGTTCTCTGTATCTATGAGTCTCTTACTCTTTTGTTTATTTTGTTCATTAGATTTCTAGATATAATTGAAACCACATGGAATTTGCCTTCCAGCAATCCTTTAGCATACTGGGACAAACAATCCATTGATTTTGCCACTTATCATTGTTCCTCATTTCATCTCACATTCGTATTTACCTCTTTACCCAGCAGATGTTTTATGGTACATCAATCACTCTGTTTTATCAATCATATGTCTTAGCTCCTCTAACCTATCCTCATATTTGTCTGGCAAAACCTTAATCTTAGCAGCTAAAGGTGGCTGGGAAATCCATGTAATCATGCTGAATAGTGCCATTTATATTTATAATTATATTGTCATTGCCACATCTGCAGTCTGGTTTCAGTCACTTTTTTACTCTCCTGAGACTATTTCATACTTTTTCTGCTGTTCTCAAGTCTCCAAAACCACCTTCCATTTCATGAAAGAGTTAATCAGAAGAGAATTACCACAAACTCTTGTCAACCAGCCTATGTGCTATGTGCGTCTGACCCTGTTGCCTGTGAAAATTAATTCTTTTGTGGTGTCGCAGGAAAGGAATTTCAAAGTGTACAAACGTGGAAGATGATTTTGTTGGGGTGAAGGGAATTAATACACCCTAGGGGAGGCAGAGGGCAGGAAGGCTCTAGCAGCAACTGCCCTGAGATTCCTGATAAACCTCCATATAGTTTCTTGGATCTCAGTAATGAGCAAACTGTCATTCAAACTATCCAACCCACTTTATGATTCTTCCCGGGCCTAAATTGGCCCTTCCCCTTTTGGGGGTTCTGCACCTCCTATCTAACCTGATTCTTTTCCTAAATTTTCCCAGGCTAGGTCTACCCCTTTTTGTCACCATTTTGGCTCTTATTATGAATTCCTCAGAGTAGAAGCATGTCCCCCTTTTCCATTGTGACTTGCACATGTCCTAAAGTTCTGTTGCATCATCTAGTTTCTACTGTGCATGTGCCCAGCAAAAGAATGTCCCCTCCTGCTCCCCGCAAAATCCAATAATCTGGTACCTGACTGGCAGTCTCCTGGGGACACTTTTCCTGCCTGCTTCAAGGATTAAGTCCTGTCAGTGGAGGATGTGGTGGCCCCTCACAGTGTGTGAATGAGTCTGTGAGTATTATAGCTTCCTAATAAATCAAGCTTAATGAGATGCTGTAACTTCCTAATTTAGCTTCCTAGTTTATTAAGCTCAATGTCTGAGTCCCTTTGCTTCATTTCTTATTAATAACCAGCTAACCACCTAGGCTAACAATCCCTATGCTCTTCTCACTTTTTTGTGTGGATGTACTGTCTCTCACACCCACTTACTGTAATACTTTTTGACTCTTCAAGAATATCAGTACACCAATATTGTCCTCTTTCCTCCACAATAATTCCTTCATCTCTTGAATATTATTTATTCCATGTTAAAAACAAATTACAAAAATCTCTTTATTCTCCATAAGCCTCCAGGAATCACTTCATTTCTCTGCTCTTTTACAACAAACTCTTAGAAAGTGGTGACTATATTCAAAATCTCCAGATTCTCTCCTCCTTGAATCCACTCTAGTGAGGTAGTGAGGTTGTCACCACCACCATCTTATCAGACTGCTCTTGCCAAGTTCACCTGAAGCCCATACACACATACATATTAGAGTATATGTGGGTATACATACATAGGAGTATAGAAATAGTTAGGAAAAATACACATCAAATGATTAACATCAGCCAGGTGGACAGGAAAAGCAAGAAAACCTTGAGAGATGGAAAAAGAAATATATCAAAATTTTTATTACATAACTTTGAAGTCCCTTACTGGTTGCCATGAGCATGTATATATATAATAGTTGTAAATCTGAATGTGAAAACTAATAAAATTTGAAAAAAAGAAGTAAAAAAAAAATTTAAGACCTAAGGAACTGTTTAATTATAACCTATGACTAAGAATTCACAAGTTTTCCAATAAAACCCAGGAGTTGAAAGATGGGGAAAGTGGAAAGGAAAAACCTTATTAAAGTTCTCATTGTACATGCTATGTGAAAAAAAGCTATGAATAAGGAAGTAAAGTTTTATTAAAAATTTTTCCTTGTGGAGGATAATACTTTATTTGATATGTGGAATTATACATGTCTGATAAATTTGAAAAACTTTTACTTTATAGAAATATATAGGCAGGAATGTAAAAGATATTAAAATTTGCAAATGACTTGGGAGAACAAAATGAATTAAAATAATAAATATGGTCATGCCTCGGTATTTGTTGGCTTCAGAACTCTTCAAACCCTGTATTTGTCACATTTTGATGAGAAAAAAATGTTATAGTATGTGGCACTTGCTTGGGATTTGTTGCACATGCTAGAACTTAGCATGAGTCATGACACTGCCCAGCAAGAGAAAACGCTTCATTGTTCAGTACTCGTTAGTTTTAGCACTCCAACACAAGTTCTGGAATAAATCAATGACGAGTATCAGGTACCGCTGTAGTACTATTTAAAACTAAATCAAATGTTTAAAATCTTGAGCAATATAAATAAATTTAAAGAGTGAACCAGGCAGAAAGGAAAAAAGAAACAAAGAAATAAACAGAGAAGGAAACAAAGAAAGAAAGAAAGAGAAAAGAAGAAAGGAAAGAAAAAAGGAAGGAAGGAAGGAAAAGTTTAGCAAAAACACATAAAGTGAGCATTTTTTAATGACAGAAGACAATGATATATCTAAATAACATGTCATATAGAGAAAATAATGAAGCAAAAATGTTGAGCCTAAAATTATAATGTGAAATAAACAAACATATAAAAACAAAGATATTAGGGATCACAATTGAGTGATACAAAAGTTTCTTACAGCAAATGCAGTCCTTTCATTTATTTGTAAAGCATTTACTAAGATGATCATATAATAATCCCAAAATACAATATAAAGTAGGTATATTCCAAATTTAAAAATCATATATACTAAATTTTTAGATTTGCAAATCTCAAAGTACTAAAATATCACTTTAAAATATCACTCTTTTTCACCAATATTCTCCCAGATTCCAGGCCCACATGAAATACATTTTTTCTGAATCATATAAGAAAATGGAGTCAAGAGTTGATAAGTATGATAGCTATAATTATATGTATAGAAAATAGGAAATAAAGTTGATTTCATTATTAAATAAGAAATAAGTATATTAATTTAAAAAGCTCCTTTTTTTTCTCTTTCTTAAATGGCCTGTAGATTGTCTTCTAAACCTGGAGTTTCATAAGAATATTTCTCCTATACAGATGATTCCTACACAGAACTATTAATTTGAATATTTTAGAGCTCTTTTAATTAGAACTGATGGCACTCATCATTACCTTTATTTTGACATAACCACAACATCCATAATGCTTCTACAATTGAAGGCTTGAACAGAAAGATTATTTACTTGTGATATTTTTAGCCAAAAGATGGTAAAAATTCTTAGGAGCTCAAGAGACTCGAGAGTTTAGAACTTCCAGCTTAAATTTTCTGGAAAGCATTTGAGTGTCCATGCAAATGTATTTAGGAGAGACATGAAACAGTTTATTTTGGAGGGTAAGGAATGGAAAAGTGCAAGTTACAAATTCCTCCATTTAACTGAGATGGTAGATATAAATCAAGCTAATGACCTGTTAAGGAGTATGTATGCATGGCCCATGGTCATAGGCAATAGTGTGGGAATTGACTGTGGGAATAGGGAGTGGGATGGGCAGAGAAGGGCAAAGGGGGAAAAAGTGAAACAACTGTAATTGAATAACAGTAAAAATAGAATAGAATTGAATTGAATTGAATTGAATAAAATAAAATTGAATTAAAAAGCTAATGACACCTTGGGAATTCACTGCCAAGTTTCATTTTTTAAATATTTTTTTAACAGTGCTTTCTAAATTTCATGGACCCCTAGAAACTGCATTCTGTATAGGTGGTGTCGTGAATTAATGACAATGAAGTAGAGAAAAAAAATCTAGAAAATTTTCAGTCCTTGATTTTATTACTATTATTTTGTAGCTGAGATGTAGAGAAATGTGAAATATGTAATTCATGGAAATGAGATATATTACAAAGCTTCCGATTGTCAGAAAATTCTCAACTTCTCTGACCTTGATTTCTTCATCTGTAAAATCAAGTTAAGGTATAAGAAATTTGTGAGGTTCCAACAAGAAATTGTTTGTAAAATCACTTTCAAAACTGTAATGTACAAGTGTGTATGTATCATGTGACAGCTGTAAATTCTAGACCTTAGATGAAACCCTGATCTTCCCCATAAGTTCTTTTCCTTCCAGTAGTTTATCTGACTTTAGGATATGCTGCCCCCACGTGGACGGCCGCAGATAATGCTGACTAGGTGTAAGGAGTCCAGATTATTAGAATTTTCATAATTTTGTTCATAGAGTAAAAGTAAAGTTCATTTAGATCTACTTGTGTACATTAAACACATTGTTGTACTTATATAAATACGTAACATAAATGTATGGACATATCTAATGTAACACAAATATATGATCTAAAGTGAATTGTATGTACATATGTATACACAAATATACAAAACCAATATGAACACACACAATCACTAATTTCCTTCATATCTAATAAGAAACACCTTTCCAGGTTATGGTAAATGCTAATTAAAATTGAACAATAATCTAAGTATATTAAAGCTAAAGAAGATTGCATTAGCAAAATATAGGATCCACTGACATGCTGTTTAAAATATTTAGAACAGTAAAGTCATATAACATTTATTATTAGCTATTAATATTTCTAAAAATACTATCATTATAGTTTAATTAATAGCTAATGCTGTCTGATATAGTTTTCATAACCATTGAAATAAAACATAGCTGGGTTTTAAAATACAGCTGGAAAATAGTTTTGTCTACCAAGAAAATTTCACTCCCTGGTTCCATAAGAAATTAACAAAACCAATAACAATAATAATAACAACCATGGTAAACAAGGTGTCACTGTTTTAACATTATTGAGTTTTAATATGTTTTTTGGAAATGATTAATATTTGCAGTTTAATCAAAGAGGAATTTTTAGGCCTTAGAAATTTGTTATTTCAGAGCTGTTCAGTTAGGAGTCCAAACAGGTTAAAATTGCAGAAAAACTGTATTGAATGTTTTTGTATTGAATTTAATATACATATTGCATAAACTTTATAATTCTATGAGAAAAATATTTTACACATAAGGAAACAAAAACTCTCATGTTAAGACCTTGTCAAAAGGTGTGAGTGTAGTGTGTATGTAGTAAAATTAAAATTTAAACGTTTGTCAAAAGACTGCAACATATTATTCTTTTCATTACAGTGCAGTACAGTCAAATTAAAGGCAAGATTCTCTCTTTATACTGGACAGCTACATAGATAGAGAAATGGGCTTGCAAGGAATTGTGTATGTACATGGTAGGAGGACATGAATTAAATGTGACGGGAGTGGTTACAGTTACCTTGAAAATCTGTTACAAACATGAAAATAAATAGAGCCAGAAACTCTATTTACAGTGCGAGATTCCACTGTAATGGGAGGCAAAGGGCATCAGTCCATGAGAGCAGACTAAAAAGATAACTTGTCCAATGCTAAGGTGTACGTCTGTGTAACCATCCATTTTTAGAACTAGAATATTTCTGGTAACTTAGAAGATCACATATCACCAATCACTTTCTCCTTTGATTTCAGATTTAACCACTTTTTGATAATAAATTCGTTTGTTTTCTTTTCATAGTTTTACTAGATATATATTTATTAGTAGACAAAGTGGTTTAATTTTGCTCTTTTCACACCTTTAAGGAGCTATTTTTTGGAATAGTTTGTTTTTTGTAGATACCTGTTATCAGGTTAAGGAAAGTCCTTTTAACCCTAGTATTTTATAGTTTCTTAAAATCATGAAATAATGTTAAATTTTACTAATGGCTTTTTCTACATTTATTGAAGTCATATTTTTCCTCCTTTGACTTGTTAATATTGTAGATTATATGAATAGATTTCTGAGTATTAAACTTGAATTCCTGCAATAATCTTTATTTATATATGAAGTTTATTATACATAACTGAAAAGATCGTGCTAGTATTTATTATTTCCTTATAGACATTAATGTGATTTTCCTATAATTTTTTTTTAAATTATTTGTTTGTTTATTTATTATTTATTTTTAGAGAGGGGAGAAAGGAGAAAGAGAGGGAGATAAACATCACTGTGTGGTTGCCTCTCACTCGCGCCCCCAACTGGGGACCTGACGTGCAACCTATTCATGTGCCCTGACTGGGAATTGAACCAGCAACACTTGGCTCACAGGCCGACGCTCAATCCACTGAGCCGCAGCAGCCAGGGCCTATGATTTTTTTTCTGTACTTTCCAAATCATGTTTTGATTATATGGTCATCTACTGCCATAAGAGAAAATTTTAAATGATTTATTCTTGAAAATTTGTTAAACCGTGTTCAGGAATCCATTTGCTTTGGACATGGAGTGTTTTGTGGGAATTTATTTAACAATTAACTGAGTTTCTTATATGGTCAAAGGAACAACTTAATTTATTCTTTTTTCTTGTAAAAGTTTTGGTAATTTTTTTGTCCATTGAGGTGGAGGTGCCTCACACACCCTAGGCTTGGTTGGAAGTTGCTCTGTCCAGCAGAGGCTTCGTGACCATGGCGGAACAAATTTACCCAGGACATTTTATCATGCCTGGGGGAAAGAAGGTGGCTGTTCTCTCTAGAGGAGAACAGCAATTAGACCTTCTTCCCTCATGTTTTTTATTGAGGAGGATACACATGAAAGATACAAGGTCAAGATTCATGAATCATCAATAGCTTGGAGGTGTTAGGGTTACAGTTGACAGTAACAGATTACATGTACTTGTACAGAGGGTACAGTGACCAGTCTGTGTCAGGGTCTATCAAACATCTTGACACCACACTGACATTAGGTGCAAGGTTTCATACATTCCTTGCTAGAGACTGTTTATGTTACATTAATGATAAAGAAAACAGCACAAGTTCTAAAGCATAATAAGCATTCTGTAAATCCAATTCCCATGGAAACCCTCTGAGTGGTCTTTGGTTATGTTGCATACACAGCCTTATGTTGAGACTTAAAGACAAGCACAGCCAGAATGCTGGTGGCAGTCATGCTCAGGCCGGGACTACAATTCCCTAAACCACAAGGAGCGGTTTCCTACAGTCCATTTCCTTTATTTAACTTTCTTATTTTACTTATCAATGAATAAAATTAATGAGTGTTTTCACTTTTCTCTTGCATAATGTAATCTTTTATTCCATTTAACCCCTCATGACTTGCATGCTATTATTATCAAACATTTTTCTTCTTTTTATGTTGTTTTCCAATTTTATAAGTTTATATTGTATTCAATTAATAGTAATATTTAAACACATATTAACAATTTTCTTTGCTCTACATATTAAATGTATGTATGAAAATTTGCAAACCTATAATAAAATTAATGATAATTATCTAAAGATTGAAAAAGTACAAAATAATATCGTTATTTAAGGATGACACATAAATACTAATAGTTCAAAAAGCTTCAGGAGGAGAATGCAAAAAATTGAATACCTGCTTATGAGGAACAAATGAGCAGGCAAGGTATAAAGAATTGTAATGTTAACTTTTTCAGCTAGTCAGATAGATTAGTATTTGTTTTAGCTCTCTTTATATGTGAAATTATTTATAATACATTATTAAATTAAGCAACACTTCTGAAATCACAGTTAAAGATCCAACATTATGCTTTTTATAATAAATAGTATAAATAATAAACCTTTTTCAGCAAAAAAAAAACCAGGAAGCAAAAATAAAGACCTGGACAAAATGTATCTGAATATGAAAGCAACAACAAAGAAAACAAGTTTACAAAATTCATACAGGCAAAGAAAACCTAGCTACAGAACCTGAAATGCCATGATATATATTGGAAAAAAATGGGTGGACAAAAGTAGGTTTACAGTTGTGAGTACATGGAACAGTCTATTCTTTTATTATTGTTATTAATCTACTTTTGCCTACCCCTATAAAACACAAATGTCTAATTTTCACAAATATTTTCCATGAAAAATATAAACTTCTTTATTTCCTAATTAATTTTCTGCCTCTTGTTCCATTAATTATTAAGAGATTATCATGGGTATCAAGTATAATCATGGATCTTCCTCTTCCTCCTTTTATTTCCATCAATATGTTTCATGTATTTTGATGCTCTGATGTTAGCTACATGCACATCTAAGACTGTTATGTCTGCTTAATGAATTAACATTTTTTTATTGCAAAATGACCCTCTTTATCTCCAGTAATATTCTTTACTTTAAAAAATCTACTTTATCTGATACTAACTAGCCACTCCAGCTTTACTATATTAATATATTAGCATTAGCATGGTATGTGTATTCTCATTTCACTTTAACCTTTTTAATAAATAAACTTGCTTTCTTAGAGACAGTCTACAGTTTAGTTTTTTTTCAATCCAATCTTACATCCAATTTTTAATTAGGGTCATTAAACCATTTAAATTTAATGTAATTGTGCATATGTCTGAGTTCAAATTTACTATCTTACCATTTTAAAAAATGTATTCCTTCTCTTCTTTGTTTTTTTCACTTTCCTTTTCTACTTTCATTTGGACTAATAGAATATTTTTTTGTAATTATGTCTTGTTATTTTAACACATTTTAGATATTTCTCTTTGTTTTTTTCTTTTAGTGACTGTTCTAAAGTTTACAGTTTATGTGTCATCTAGCATAATAACCTTAAACAGTATATTTCCTGTAGTCCTTCCAAAAAGTTTGTGTTTTTTTGTCAAACATTTTATTTCTAGGTGTTATAAATGTCACAGTACATTGTTTTGGTTTTGAACAGTCATTTAGCCTTTAGAGATATTAAATACGATAGTAAGGTCTTTCTTCACCCACATATTTACCATTTTCAGTACTCTTTATTCATTTGAACAGAACCAAATTTCTATTGGGGATAGTTTTCTCTATGCCTTTAACATTTCTTAAAATGATGGTTTATAAAAGATTAATTCTCTTGGTCCTTGTAGCTAAGAAAAAAAGTAATTAGCCTTTATTTTGAAAATTGTATTTGCTGGGTATATGTATTAATTAGAAGAGTTTAGTTTTCTGCTACTGCTTTACAGATGCCACTTCATTTCTAGCTTGTATTGCTTACAATGAGAAGTCTGTTTTTATTCTTTTCTTTTTCTTTTGTTAGGCAATCAGTTTTTTTTTTTCCTATTTATTCTCCCTCCGTTTTTAAGGTTTCTTCTTTATCACTGATTTCAGTATAATAATTATAATGTGCTAGGAGTTATTCTTTTTTCTTTTCTTGGTTAATTGAGCTTTTTGTATATGTCAATGGGTTTCATCACATTTGAACAAATTTTGGCTATTATATCTTTTACTATTTGTTTCCGTCTATGCTCCTTCCTTCAGGGACTCTAATTATACATCTGGTAGGTTGTTCTATTTATTTTCTCTTTCTTTTCTTTTTTCTTTTCTGAATACATTGGTTAATTTACTGCTTCATTACTATGTCTTCAAATTCATTATTTTTTTCTACACTGTGTTTAATCTTCTTTTAATCCTATCCAATGTATTTTTAATTCTAAATATTGTACTTTCCATCTCTAAAAGTTTAATATGGGTCTCTTTTCAGATATTTTATTTATGTCTTTATATGATTATGCTTACCTCTATATTTTTACACATTAGCTATTATAATAACTGTTATAAAGTACTTGATAATTAATTATATTAACTATGTAATTACTATGCTTGTCTATTAAAATAGATGTTATATAAGTTTGAAGTCTTATATCTGTACTTCATTGAACACCTCATAACATTTATTCTTTTAATTTTTATTGAATTTATTGGGGTGACATTGGTTAATAAAAGTATATAGATTTCAAGTGTACAACTTCAAACTACATCATCTGCATGTTATATTATATGTTCACTACACAAAGTAAAGGCACCTTCCATTACCATTTATCCCCTCTTTAGCCTCTTCTACCTCCTACCTCCCTTCCCTCTGGCAATCACCATTCTGTTGTCAGTCTCTGTGAGGTTTAATTTCTGGCCTAATTTCTTCATTTTTTTTCAAACACTTTCAACCTCCCTTCCTCCTGACAGCTATTAATATGTTCTCTGTATCTATGAGTCTTTTTCTATTTTGTTTGTTAGTTTAGTTTGTTCATTAGATTCCATATATGAGTGAAATAATATGGTATTTGTCTTTCTCTGACTGGCTTACTTCACTGAACATAATACTCTCCAGGTCCCTCCACGCTGTTTCAAAAGGTAGTATTTCTTTCTTTTTTTTTTTTTTAATGGCCAAATAGTATTCCATTGTGTAAATGTACCACAGCTTCATTATCCACACATCTACTAGTGGACACTTGGGCTGCTTCCAAATCTTGTCTGCTATAAAAAATAAAAATTAAAAAACACACTGCAATGAACATAGAGTTGCATGTAGTCCTTCAAATTAGTGTTGTGGGTTTCTTTGGATATATTCCCAGAAGTAGATTAGCTAGATCATAAGGCAGTTTCATTTTTAATTTTTTGAGGAAACAACCTACTCTTTCCCACTGTGGCTATATTAAACTGCATTCCTACCAACAGTGCAGAAGGGTCTCCACATCATCCCCAGCACTTACTGTTTGGTGATCTATTGATGATAGCCATTCTGACAGGTATGAAGTGATATCTTGTGGTTTTAACTTGCCATTTTCTAATGATTAAATATTTTGAGCATCTTTTCATGTGTCTGTTGGCCATCTGTATATCCTCTTCTGAGTAATGTCAATTCAAGTTCTTGGTCCATTTTTAATTGGATTTTTTGTTGTTGCATTGCATAGTTCTTCATAAATTTTGAATATTAACCCCTTATCAGATGTATCATTGGGGAATATGTTCTCCCATTCAGTAGGCTGTCTTTTCACTTTATTGACGGTTTCCTTTGTGGTGAAAAACTTTTAGTTTGTTGTACTCACACTTGTTTATTTTTGTTTTGTTTCCCTTGCCTGAGGAGATATATTAGAAAAAGTATTGCTATGAGAAATGTCCAAGCTTTTACTGCCTATCTTTTCTTCTAGAATTTTTATGGTTGGAAATCTTTAATCCATTTTGTGTTTATTGTTGTATATGGTGTAAGAAGGTTGTCTAGTTTTTATTTTTTTACACACATCTGTTCAATCTTCCCAGTACCACTTATTGGATAGACTGTCTTTATCCCATTAAATGCTCTTGCCTCCTTTGTCAAATATTAATTGACTATAAAGGTGTGGGTGTATTTCTGGAATCTATTTTATTCCATTGGTCTATATTTGTCTTTATGCTAGTACCATGTTGTTCTGATTATTATGACCTTGTAGTATAGTTTAGTAGCATGCAGCATAATTCCTCCAAGTTTGTTCTTTTTTTCTGAAGATCACTGTTGCTACTTCCAGATCTTTTTAAAAAATTATTTATTTATTTGTTTGTTTGTTGTTTATTTATTTTACTTTTAGAGAGAGGGGAAATGAGAAAAAGAGGGAGAGAAACATCACTGTGTGTTGCCTCTCACTCTCACCCCCAACTGGGAATCTGATGTGCAACCTAGTCATGTGCCCTGATTGGGAATCAAACCAGCGGCACTTGGCTCGAGGACAATGCTCAAGCCACTGAGTCAGCAACCAGTTCAGAGTCTTTTGTTGTTCCATGTAAAATTTTGGAATATTTGTTCTAGTTCTATAAAATTTGTCATTGGTATCTTGATAAGAATTGTACTGAATCCTAAGATTGTTTTGGGTAGTATGGACATTTAAATAATGTAAATTCTTTTTATCTATGAACATAATGTATGCTTTCACTTATTTGTATCTTCTTCAATTTCTTTCTTTAGTGTCATAATTTTCTGAGTACAGATTTTTATATCCTTGATTAAATTTATTTCAAGGTTTTTTTTAATACAATTGTAAATGGTATTTTTGTTTCCCTTTCTGATAGTTTATAATTGATGTATAAAAATCCAACTCATTTCTGGGCATTAATTTTATATCCTGCTACTTTGCTGAATTCATTTATCAGTTTTAATGGCATCTTTAGGTTTCTTTATCTACAGTATCATATCATCTGCATATAATGACAGTTTTACTTTTGTTTTTTCCAATTTGGATGCATTTTATTTCTTCTTCTTGCCTGATTGCTGTGGCTAGGACTTCCAGTACCATTTTGAATAACAGTGGTGAAAGAAAATATCCCTGTCTTATACCCAATCTTAAAGGAAACACTTTTATTTTTTGCCCATTGAGTATGATGTTGGTTGTGGGTTTGTCATACATGGCTTTAATTACATTGAGGTATGTTCTCTCTATTCTCACTTTGCTGAGGTTTTTTTTTTTTTTTTTTAAATAAATGTTTGCTGTATTTTATCAAATGCCTTTCCTGCACCTATTGATAGAATCGTGTTGTTTACCCCTCATTCTACTTATGAGATGATGTATCATGTTTAATGATTTGCAGATACTGTACCAACCTTGCACTCCCACAATGAATCCCACTAGATCATGGGGTATGATCTTTTTAATGTGATACTATATCTGGTTTGCTAATATTTTGTTGGGGATTTTAACATCTTTGTTCATCAGGGATATTGACCTATAATTTTCTTTCTTTGTAATGTCTTTATCTGGTTTTGGGATTAAGATAATGTTGGCCTCATAAAATAAACTTGGGAGTCTTCCCTCCTCTTGGATTTTTTTGGAATAGGTTGAGAAGGATAAATTTTAGTTTTTCTTTGAATGTATGGAAAAATTTACCGGTGAAGCCATCTGGTCCAGGTCTTCTGTTTTTTGGGAGTTTTTGATTACTGCTTTAATTTCATTAGTTGTAACCAGTTTATTCATATTTTATGATTCATCCTGATTTTATCTATGTCTTCCAGATTGTGCAAGTTGTGGTCACATAGTTGTTTGTAATATTTACCATCCTTTGTATTTCTATGGTGACTGTTCATTGTTCTTTTCTGATATTATTTACTCTGGCCCTCTCTTCTTTTTCTCTATGTGTCTGATCAAAGGTTTGTCAATCTTCTTTATTTTTTCAAAGAAACAGCTGTTGGTTTCATTGCTGACATAATAGAGAATAGAGCAGTTCTCTACTAATGTACTAAGATAAAGTATAAACTTTATTATATTGCTAACAATTATTATATTATTCTAGGAAAATATTTATCAGCTAACTTGGGTTTGAGTTACTGGGTTCTTATGATGTTACCTTATTTATAGTTTCAACACCTTTGAGTGCTCTGTGTACTTCAATCTGGTGAAACGTCCATTGCTTGTTTAGTACTATGCATCCCAACACATGCCTCACCCCCTCAAATCTGTCATTTCTGAGAGATATATAAATTAGACACAATAAAACAAAGATTTTTCCTTTTTTTCTACAGGAGACATAGCTAAAGAAATAAGTATATTTTTATGGCACAAAGAGAAGACGTTTAATGTTTTTGGACAGAAAGCATATAGGTTTAGATTAGAGCATGGTGTTTGAAGACAATAAAAGACCAAGAAGGAATTATCATTAAACCAAACTAAAATAGTGAATTAAAAAAAGAGAATTTTATCTGCTAAGCATTAATTTTTTCTACACTCTATATCTTAAATCCAATAAGTTATTTTTAATGAGAATGTCAGAAGATGCTACTTGTAGTTCAACTTTTAAATTAAATATAGTTTCACAAATCTAATGCTCATTCCTATAAACAAAACATTGGCTATTGTTTCCTATTATACTTGGAAATCAGAGATGAAGTGTTAATATTTTGAAGATTCATAGACTTTGTGATTGTGATTAAAAAGTAATTTTAACATGCTCTTTGGTTATGCATACTGAATTTTTATTTGAACAATAGATATAAAGAAGCAATGTAATTTTTTAAAAGTAACCAATGATTCAGAAAAAAAAGTTTCTGTGTGGTATTTTTGCTTCCACTTGGTATTAATATGCAATGTCAAAAAATGGTTTCAAAGCAACAGAATATGAAAGATAGGATAGGCTCAATGTGTTCTTAAAATATACCTGACAGAATTTATGATTTTATATGTAGAACCTTTTGTATAAAAACAATAGCCAAAATGGTTGGACAAAAATATGTAATGATAATTACTCACAAGGGTGTTGCATAATGAAAATATAAAGCTTTAAAATACATGTTTAATTATCTAAATTAGTACCTTTTAAAATAAATTCAAAGATCAAAAATACCACCAGGATTTTTCAGAGATATTTCTTCATTATTCAGAGCAGTGCATCTCTGCTGTTGCTTTTACATCTGCATTAACATAACCAAATCTCATCATTATAGGACTCCGAAAAAAAGAGACTTCAATTTTTTGAAAAAAAAATCATTTTATAATCAATAATGATAATAATTTTATGTTGCATGAGTTTGAAAGATAATAATTTTACATATTTCTTAATAAGAACCCAAGATTGTTCACAATTACCGGTCATTATCTCACACATTTGGACATTCTTGGTTGATGGGAGAGGAGAAGACCATTATAGCAAAGGCAGTATTCAGTGCAAATACTTGCCAGGGAAGCCATAGAAGGTTTTACCTTTAACAAAGTTTAATCCGTTTAATAATGTAATGTATGAGGAACGTTATGAGTAAACAAATCTGTATAATCTTATTTCCATTGAAGATCGTATTTCTTATCATACCACACTTTCGCAACTAAAGGTTATTTAAGTTCAGCTACCTAATGGCAAGTGATTGCTATTAATGGTCCTGCTGGAAACTTCAGGTAAGAAAATTAAAGCAGTATCTAAGCTACATAAAAGCCTTGTGTAATGAACATTTGGATTTATTTTATATTTTATTCTAAAAGCAGTATTAACCATTACAAAATTGTGGGTTAACTTTTGGGTTGTTTTATTGGTTCCTTTTGAAAAAGTTTTTAGTTCTATTTTGTATATGTGTCTGAATTTGTCCAGAATTTTTAATGTACATGCAGAAGATGATGTCCTTTACAAACACATACACCTCTTTTCTGGAAAAATAAATAAGCTAAAACTAAATGGTTATCCAAAACTATCTGTACTGAAGAATCATGTTACTGCTGCCTTACGGCTCCAATGTAACAGCCCAGTGTGTTTAACCAGAATGGCTGACAGGTTGATGTTTGCCTTAATGATTTGTTGCTGTATTCCCATTATGTTGGCACGTACCCATCTCTCTGAGGGAAAATAGCACTTGCTGCCAAAATAATAGGGATGTATCCTGCATACTGTTGATGAGAGAGGACAGGAAGAGAGGTGATTGGGTGTCCTGCTCAGTGATTCGTAAGGGCAGTCAGTCCCAGGGAAACTAAAGTAAATAAGAAGTTTGAACAGACAGTACTTCCTGGGCACCAGCACAGAAACAGAGGCGTTGGAGGCTGAGAGTAAGAGAAGCACATTTGCAGAGCCAGGTATGTGGGGTAGCCCCAGCGTAATGAGTTTATGTTGGTTACCAACTGTGTGCTCAGGGAGGCCAGGATAAGTTGGGGTTTTCTCCAGATGGCTGTGCCACAGGACCCAAGACTAGAGGGATTATGCTATTCTGGACAAGATGTAGGTCATATTCATGTGGTGTTCATGCCTGGTCACATATGGGGAACTATCAGAGACATGTGGGAACTCCTTCCAGGTGCCACATACTGTAAGGCAAGTGTCCAGCATGGGAACTGTTGAGCATTATAGAGAGCATAGGGCAAGTTCCAGGATCACCCAGGGTGCCTTCCGTTGGGCAAATGGGTACAGGGTCAATAAATCAACTGGGTAGACCATTAACTTTTGGAAATGGCCTTTGTTGATCCTACCAATTCAAGAGGCCCCCTAAATGAGCTCTGGTTTCTTCCTATAGTATAAAAATGTTAAGACTGTTGGAGTCTGAATGGGAGAGTTATGTATGCCTGAGCAGTGACTATGGGGAAGGGTTCACAAGAGATGGTGCAGGGAGGTAATTCTGTGGTTATGGTCTTGGAGAGTTGTGTGTGCTGGAGGGGAGGTGTGGTGGTGGCAGCAGCCACAGCCAGGGAGGGTCCTCTCAACAAAAATTAAAATCTGTAGGATGCATAATGTGGACCAATCCAGAGGGTGTGGTGAAAGCAAGCAACTAAGTGAAGTGTTTGGGGACCCCTGTAAGGTTGTGAGACTTCACACACATACCTTGTCTTTCCCGAGCTCAAAGGTGAAGCTGAAAGCAGCAGGTAGGTTACCACCTCACACTCCAACAACATGCATTGTAGTAAAGAGGGAGCTCTGGGGTAAACACATAGTTAACTCTGCAAATGCCACTCACAGGGTCATCAGCAGGAAATTTAAACAAGTAAATGTTCAGTTCAGCACTCAGGTTCTGGGAACCTTCATCAACCAAGTCTTCCTTGGTGACATCTCTGCCATAATAGAAGGTTTTGGAAGCAGCATTTGGGATGAGCTTGTGTCCTCTGATGTCATGGTCTGGGGCATTGCTATCTCCAGTGTTATTGTGGGTGGAGGGAGCCATCACAGGATGGTAACTAAGTCTAAGGATGTCACATAGATTTGGGGCACTTTGAGAGCATTTACTTGTACCCTAAATTCTCGGTAAATTTTGGGGATCCTTAGGGGTGTAACTTTCAAATAATTGGATTGTGCTTTCCTCCAAGGCACAGGATGTCTCCATACATAAATAGTAAAGGTTGAAGGCACATATGTAGCCTTGGTTTAAAACAAATTTAGTACTGTGTTCCTGACAATTTAATGTTTGGCCCTGTGTTACCAGAGGTAGATCTGAATTACATAAGTTTATCAGACAAATAGGATTGAAATTAGGACAATGTAATGGACAGTACCCAGAGGTCAGGCTATTGGTGACTGTTTGGGCAGGGCTCTGACTTTTAAGTATTTGTGCCAGTGGTCACATTTAAAATAAATGGCTTGAATCACCTGGTGGCATTTTGGGCATAGCCACTGGAGAGCTAGCTTCCAATACTCACTAGCCCCCCATCCTGTGGTGTCATTACAGGTGAGTACTGTGTAGTTCCAACAACTTTGTAGTGTTGCTTGTCTGGTGTTGAAAGCCCATGATACATATGGCACACAGGGCACTAAGTTTATCGTGTGCCTCATATGAAGATTTATTTGGGAGTGATTGTGGGCCAACAGCTTATTGGTGCCTCCTCCAAAGTGTGGTGGGGTTAAAAGTGTTGTAATTGTATCACCATGCTGTCATTTTCTGTTTTTCTTTGTATGTTTTATTTATTATGCTGTTACAGTTGTCCCAATTTCTCTTCTATTTGCTCCCCTCCACCCAGCATCCCCTTCCCTCTACCAGTCCCCCACTTAGTCCATGTCCATGGGTCGTGCATATAAGCTCTTTGACTTTACCTTTTCCTGTACTATATTTAACATCCCCCTGTCTATTCTGCACCCTCCTACTATGCTTTTTAATCCCTGTATGATTTCCCTCCTTATCACCACTTTCCTCTCCCAGATGACCTCCACACAGATACTCCCCACACCTATGATTTTGTTCCTACTCTGGTTGTCTGCTTAGTTTGTTTTTATTTTTATTTTTTTTAGATTCAGTTTTTGATAGTTGTGATTTTGTTGTCATTACAATGTTTATAATTTTTATCTTCTTTTTCTTAAGTCCCTTTAAGATTTCATATAATAAGGGCTTGGTGATGATGTATTCCTTTAGCTTTACCTTGTCTGGGAAGCACTTGCTCTTCCTCTTCTTCTTCTAGCACCCCTATGATTCAGATGTTGGCATTGTTAAAATTGTCCCAAAGGTTTCTAAGCCTCTCCTCATTTTTTTCAATTCTTGTTTCTTCATTTTGTACTGGTTGACTGTTTATTTCTTCCTTAGGTTCCAATCTGTTGATTTGAACCTTTTTTTTCTTTCCTTCACCACTAATTTCACATGGGTTTTTCTTCATTTCACTTAGTATAGCCTTCATTTGTTCCCTGTACTACTTAATCTTGTCTGTCAAGTCTGTGAGCATTGTTATCAGCAGTGTTTTGAACTGTGTGTCTGTTAGGTTGGCTATCCCCTCATCGCTTAGTTCTCCCACTGGAACCTTGACCTGTTTCCTCTTTTGGGTCATACTTCTCTGTCTCCTCATCTTGACAGGCTCCTGTGTTTGTTTGCCTCTGTGTCTTAGGTAGAGCTGTTGAACCTGTTACATTATAAGGGGCAGAGCCTTAGGTATTCATCTGTGCTGGTGACTTGTTTCACCATGTTGTAGCACTGTATGTGGGGGAGAAGGGTCTGAGAGGAAGCAGTGCCACTTGTCCTGCACTCAGCCCTTTTCCAAGCACTTCTCCCTCTTCCCATTCTAAACAAGCTGCCTCTGTTGAGAGACTGGCAGTTTCTTCCTCCACCCAAACTACC